>NC_092357.1:51132319-51807314 GCF_963676685.1 Mytilus edulis | reverse complement strand
TGTTCTTGTGTTTGTTCTGAGAAATAATCAATGATTCACAGGATTCATGGAAAATGTCATGTCATGTCTGTGGATTTTTATTATGAGATGAATGTAAAGAAATGAATATCATAAACTTATTAACCGAAAGGAATCAGAGAAATTACAAATAATATAATATATAGGCAAAGTGTTTTAAAAATTGTGAAAATTAGATTTTTATCTTTCCTTAAGAAACAAAGTAAAGCACATGTTTAATTCAAGGGGAGATAATTAAAACTAGATAGTACTTATAAATATTTCTAAACGAATTAACCCACCTTCTTCTTTGTTTGTACTGCAATCAAAGAAATAAACATGAGTTGTGGTGACCTCTAGTCGACCTTGGTATACATTCACCATAGTGATCAATTGACATTCTTCAGACAACACTAACTTTTCTTTATCATTAGGACCATCAGTTCTGCAGATAAAATAAATAATTCAATTTTGCAATGAATTTAAAGCAGTTAATCATTTTTTTTATGTTAGAATAGGTTCTACACATTAAAGATTTTTTTGTATTCCTTGGTTACATTTGCATGTATATGCAATATATATATGTATAGTCTTGATAAAAGGAATTAAGTATTGTCAATTGGCTTTGCAACCTTAAATACACTTCAAAACACTGTTCATTTTTGTTTCACATAGATGAATACTGTTGTGTACTTTGATATAAAAGATCTAAATAGGAAATATCCTAGTCAATCTGATAAGTACAATTTTAATAGTTGAATCATTTACCCGTCTGGATTAACTGCTGTCCATTCTTCATCTCCTATGATGTCATCAGCAATGTTTTCCTTGGAAACCAAGGCTTCCTTGGTTACAGTTAACTGTTTCAGTTGATCTGATGGATCTAAGTCATTAACACCTAATAAATAAGTAATAATACATATAATATGTGTGTTCAGATATGTATCACCTTAACTGGTGATCCAATGGATAGATCTGTCGTGGAGTTGTCACTTGTTTAGATGTACTTATATATACTGTAAATTCAGAAATTATTGCGAGGTTTTTATTATTGTAAAAAATGCAAGAAACTCTTGAACGCAATGATTTAAACTTGCCTTTTGAAATATTTTATATGAATTAAACAGGATTTTTCTCAAAATTAGTAAAAATTAAAATCGCATTTCAGTCTAAAATGACAAAATCGCAATAATAAATGCATGCAATAATTTCTGAATCTACATTATATGTATATATTTGAAACCAATTCCATCTTCATTTCTAATGTATCATGTACAGTGTTACAACTCTAGATTCTACTGACAATGAAAGGTACCACTAGGCCACCAAAAGCTGAATTATGTTCAGCCTAGATAGACAAGTGATCTAAGGCAATGGACACAGTGCAGGTTGTGTTGTTTCAATAAAAATTTTCAAAACTTTAACCACAGAGTGCATGTAATGTTAATTTGCAGAAAAACTTAGTCTATTTATAGTAAAATACAGATGAACAGAATTTTTATTATCAAATTTACTTCTGAATACTATCTTATGATCATAAACAAGCTTCTGTCCAAGTTTGGTAGAAAAAAAAAGCAGCTTCCATACCTATATTATCTCTCTGTCTGCTGGCTTCAACATGCAGGTCAAAATTATAGTTTGGTATTAACTTTACTCTCATTCTGGAAAAGTTTTCTTGGTTAGACATCTTCCATTGAAGTGCTCCCTGACTCCTACAAATATATAACATTACTTCTACACAAGACAACTAGCACATCATTTGATTTTGACAAGTTCCTCAACCAATAAAATGGTATCCAATTTAACACTTTTCTGATCATCTAGCTCATCAGAGGACCCAACATACTTTTTTTAATTCCATCAGATAAAAAGATGAAGGTCTAATCCAGCCAATAAGAATCAATATGAGATATTTTAACATTACCCCCTTTTGAAAAAAATATATCCCTAATTTCAGATTTTTCTGTTAATCATATTCATCTATGGTTTAAATTGATACAATTTTGATTAGGCTTAAATAAAACTAAAGCCACTATCCCTCTCCTACTCACCTTTCAGGCCAGGCACCAGTTTCTCCTGTAAAGAATCGTATACCTGCTCTCCACTGTCTCTCCTACTCACCTTTCAGCCCAGGCACAAGTCTCTTCTGTAAAGAATCGTTTACCTGCTCTCCACTGCCTCTACTACTCACCTTTCAGCCCAGGCACCAGTTTCTCCTGTAAAGAATCGTTTACTTGCTCTCCACTGCCTCTCCTACTCACCTTTCAGCCCAGGCACCAGTCTCTCCTGTAAAGAATCGTTTACTTGCTTTCCCCTGTCTCTCCTACTCACCTCTCAGCCCAGGCACCAGTTTCTCCTGTAAAGAATTGCTTACTTGCTCTCCACTGTCTCTCCTACTCACATTTCAGCCCAGGCACCAGTTTCTCCTGTAAAGAATCGTTTACTTGCTCTCCACTGCCTCTCCTACTCACCTTTCAGCCCAGGCACCAGTCTCTCCTGTAAAGAATTGCTTACTTACTCTCCACTGTCTCTCCTACTCACCTTTCAGCCCAGGCACCAGTTTCTCCTGTAAAGAATCGTTTACTTGCTTTCCCCTGTCTCTCCTACTCACCTCTCAGCCCAGGCACCAGTTTCTCCTGTAAAGAATCGTTTACTTGCTCTCCACTGCCTCTCCTACTCACCTTTCAGCCCAGGCACCAGTCTCTCCTGTAAAGAATCGTTTACTTGCTTTCCCCTGTCTCTCCTACTCACCTCTCAGCCCAGGCACCAGTTTCTCCTGTAAAGAATCGTTTACTTGCTCTCCACTGCCTCTCCTACTCACCTTTCAGCCAAGGCACCAGTCTCTCCTGTAAAGAATCGTTTACTTGCTCTCCACTATCCCTCTCCTACTCACCTTTCAGCCCAGGCACCAGTCTCTTCTGTAAAGAATCGTTTACCTGCTCTCCACTGTCTCTCCTACTCACCTTTCAGCCCAGGCACCAGTCTCTCCTGTAAAGAATCGTTTACTTGCTCTCCACTATCCCTCTCCTACTCACCTTTCAGCCCAGGCACCAGTCTCTCCTGTAAAGAATCGTTTACTTGCTCTCCACTGCCTCTACTACTCACCTTTCAGCCCAGGCACCAGTTTCTCGTGTAAAGAATTGCTTACTTGTTCTCCACTGTCTTTCCTACTCACCTTTCAGCCCAGGCACCAGTCTCTCCTGTAAAGAATCGTTTATTTGCTTTCCCCTGTCTCTCCTACTCACCTCTCAGCCCAGGCACCAGTTTCTCCTGTAAAGAATCGTTTACTTGCTCTCCCCTGTCTCTCCTACTCACCTTTCAGGAGAGGCACCAGTCTCTCCTGTAAAGAATCGTTTACTTGCTCTCAACTGCCTCTCCTACTCGCCTTTCAGCCCAGGCACCAGTCTCTTCTGTAAAGAATCGGTTACTTGCTCTACACTGTCTCTCCTACTCACCTTTCAGCCCAGGCACCAGTCTCTCCTGTAAAGAATCGTTTACTTGTTCTCCCCTGCCTCTACTACTCACCTTTCAGCCCAGGCACCAGTCTCTCCTGTAAAGAATCGTTTACTTGCTCTCCACTGTCTCTCCTACTCACCTTTCAGCCCAGGCACCAGTCTCTCCTACTCACCTTTCAGCCCAGGCACCAGTCTCTCCTGTAAAAAATCGTTTACTTGCTCTCCACTGCCTCTCCTACTCACCTTTCAGCCCAGGCACCAGTCTCTTCTGTAAAGAATCGTTTACCTGCTCTCCACTGTCTCTCCTACTCACCTTTCAGCCCAGGCACCAGTCTCTCCTGTAAAGAATCGTTGACTTGCTCTCCACTATCCCTCTCCTACTCACCTTTCAGCCCAGGCACCAGTCTCTCCTGTAAAGAATCGTTTACTTGCTCTCCACTATCCCTCTCCTACTCACCTTTCAGCCCAGGCACCAGTCTCTCCTGTAAAGAATTGCTTACTTGCTCTCCACTGTCTCTCCTACTCACCTTTTAGCCCAGGCACCAGTTTCTCCTGTTAAGAATAGTTTACTTGCTCTCCACTGCCTCTACTACTCATCTTTCAGCCCAGGCACCAGTTTCTCCTGTAAAGAATCGTTTACTTGCTCTCCCCTGTCTCTCCTACTCACCTCTAAGCCCAGGCACCAGTTTCTCCTGTAAAGAATAGTTAACTTGCTCTCCACTGTCTCTCCTACTCACCTTTCAGCCCAGGCACCAGTTTCTCCTGTAAAGAATAGTTTACTTGCTCTCCACTGTCTCTCCTACTCACCTTTCAGCCCAGGCACCAGTCTCTCCTGTAAAGAATCGTTGACTTGCTCTCCACTGTCTCTCCTACTCATCTTTCAGCCCAGGCACCAGTTTCTCCTGTAAAGAATCGTTTACTTGCTCTCCACTGTCTCTCCTACTCACCTTTCAGCCCAGGCACCAGTCTCTCCTACTCACCTTTCAGCCCAGGCACCAGTTTCTCCTGTAAAGAATCGTTTACTTGCTCTCCACTGTCTCTCCTACTCATCTTTCAGCCCAGGCACCAGTCTCTCCTACTCACCTTTCAGCCCAGGCACCAGTTTCTCCTGTAAAGAATCGTTTACTTGCTCTCCACTGTCTCTCCTACTCACCTTTCAGCCCAGGCACCAGTCTCTCCTGTAAAGAATCGTTTACTTGCTCTCCACTGTCTAACTGTAGAGGAATATTGATTCTTCATGTGAATGGCAACATTTTGGAATCGTCTTTCTTCATTGATAGCTTTGTTCTTATACACATCAAATATCTGACTCTATAAATATAGATACAAGAAATATTCACAAGGGTGCATTATCTGACAGAAGTATCACATATTGATATTAAAATCAGGATACATAGTTATTTAAAATCTCCTCCAATATCAAAGTGTGATTCTTATCTTTCTTCTAAGATATAGCGTTTACCCTTTCTCTTAAGTTCTAAATGTTTACTCTTTCTCCCTGAGTTCTAATGTTTATTTTTTTTCCCTGAGTGATTTTAAATCTTAAATTTTCTATTTTTTTCGAAGCATTCCACTTATGAGACTGAGTATATTCTGACCTGAAATTTGAGTTTACTTTCGCCTTGCTCCCTGTTGCGCTTGTGAAAGTTCTCCATCATCAATTTTTTACAGTCTGACCAGAACAGTTTTGTATCTTGATCCACTTCATTGAAGGCACTTTCCGTAAAGTGTTCCATTTGTGGTGTTACCTGTGTCAAGAATATCAACCTTCGTTAATACTTCATTTTACAACATTCCAGCTAAAATCATTCAAGATAGTAATAGCCTTCATAATGATGATTTCTTGATCATATCTAGAGATAATACATGTGAGATATTATTATGATATACTGTATGTTATTGTAAATATTTTTTAGCATGTCACTAATTCAGTTTTCTTTGTCTTTTACATCAATATTAATAGTGTGTTATATCATAAGAACCGCAAATATTTGCATTTGAAAAGAGCACTTTTATCGAAAAGAACTGCTGCAATGGTCCTATTTGAATAGAAATAATTCATGGGGGCTTCTATTTATACATTCTGTGTGATATCTTTAATCTTTAATTAGCTCTTTGTGTGGAACACTCATGTTGTTTTTACAGTTCACATTTCAAATGAGGCTCTTGAGGGTATTCATGGTAAACATGCAGAGCAGGATAAGTTGGGATATTCTATTCCAGGTTTTATATATGCATGAACACCGTATTTTTTTTGTTTGCCTGTATTTATTTTCATGAAAATATACTTTCCGCCAAATTCATGAAAGTAAATACACCGTGAAAAAAGTACATATACAGTATTATTGCATAGTAAACTTTAGGTTTGCCTGCACATAAACTTGACAAACAAACTAACATAGTTTTCCATAAAAATTTTCCATTCTTCAGAGAAACAGTAAGATTTAAAATCATCGAAAAATGATGGACTTCTGGACAGCGTAGGCAGGTTAGGAAGCTGCATATCCAGTGATAACAATGTATGAGCTTTCTCTATCAAAGCTTTCATCACTGTGATTAGGAAGGAATAGTTGTCCGTCTTATCTAAAACAGAAAAAAAGAAATCATCACTGATTCAATGATAACCCATCATCAATGTTGAAAAGAGTCTTTTTTATAAAACATCTATTTAATGGAATCAATGACATTTTGTTTTATTCTGCCAAAAAACTATCTGCTGTCTGAAACAAATGACAGAGAAAACAAATTTGTCAAGCAAAACAACAGATGTCTGCAAATATAGCCTATTACTGGTTCTTAACATGCAGAGAGTGTGGCACTCTCTCTACACAAGGAAGGTATCAAATTTAACATCTGACCAGACATGGCTGCTTATTTGTACATTCTACAGGACCAACTTTGGCAAGGGTTTGCTGACAGTTTGGAAAAACGCTAGTACTGACCATATTTCTATTCCTGTGTCATCACCCTTTAGTGTGAAGTATGATAAATTGAGAGTAAAGGGATTTAAACAATTTTTAATGAATTATAATTATTTATATTCAAAGATTAAAAACATCAAAACCATAAAAGATTATACATATAAGTCACAGATAAATTTGCTTTTTCTACTAGCTCTTTATTGTCAAATATAAAAAAGATAAAATTGATGACCATCCAAAAGGAAACAATTTGGCATAAGAATTAGAAAGATCATATCATAGGAAACATATGTACTAAGTTTCAAGTTGATTGGACTATAACTTTATTAAAAACTATCTTGACCAAAAAATCTAAAAGAATAAGTGGAAGGACGACCAACTGAAAGAATGGACAAATCCATGAACAACAGATGCACTGACCAAAAAACATAATGCCAATAAATGGGGTATAAAAGTACCTTTCACTGCTTGTTGAATAGTGCTGTTCAAATTTCCAATCAGGTATGAGGCTTCAGCTGAACTAGAGATGAGTTTGGTTTGTACCAACATGTGAAGTTTGGCAGCTGCAACTGCACATTTCTATAAAATAAAATTAGAAGTTAGTTTGAACTAGATACATAACAGTTAACTAAAAACATTTTTTATTTGATTATTGATAGGTGATCAACATAAGGTACCAAGGTAACAACAAGTAAAACTGTGAGCTACTGCTCACAAAGGACACCTATGCTTTAATTAATCTGTAAACAGGAAGTTGATAACAATTTTCAGAAAGTTGTATTTTGTATGTAAGTATTTATATGAGAAAAAATGCAACAAAAAATTCACAAAGCAATCATTTATTAGAACTTTATCTTAATTTCCCAATACCATAATAATGTTAAACAAAAACATTCTTCTTTGAACTAAGCAAGGATCAAGAAATATTTTCACACAATTTCTGTCATCTTGAGATGTCCTTAAAGTGGGTTTTTCAAAAGTGTTCAATCTTTACTATAATCAAAACAGCAATATAATGGTTACTTATTGAAAAAGATTTTTAAACCCACATTTAGCAGACCTCAAAGTGAACATAAATTAAACTTGCAGGTCTTCACAAGGAACTACAACCATCTAAGAAGCAACCTTCATCAACATCCTAAAACTGACCAAACAGTATCAGTAGATTTAATCCCAGTTAAGCCACCAACCTCAACATCAGGAAACTGACCATACAGTATCAGTAGATTTAATCCAAGTCAAGCCACCTACCTCAACATCAGGAAACTGACCATACAGTATTAGTAGATTTAATCCCAGTTGAGCCACCTACCTAAACATCAGGAAACTGACCATACAGTATTAGTAGATTTAATCCAAGTTGAGCCACCAACCTCAACATCAGGAAACTGACCATACAGTATCAATAGATTTAATCCCAGTTGAGCCACCTACCTCAACATTAGGAAACTGACCATACAGTATCAGTTGATTTAACCCCAGACAATCCACCTACCTCAACATCAGGAAACTGACCATTCATTTTCAGTAGATTTAATCCAAGTCCAGCCACCTACCTCAACATCAGGAAACTGACCATACAGTATTAGTAGATTTAATCAAGTCGAGCCACCTACCTCAACATCAGAAAACTGACCATACAGTATCAGTAGATTTAATCCCAGTTAAGCCACCAACCTCAACATCAGGAAACTGACCATACAGTATCAGTAAATTTAATCCAAGTCAAGCCACCTACCTCAACATCAGAAAATTGACCATACAGTATCAGTAGATTTAATCAAGTCGAGCCACCTACCTCAACATCAGGAAACTGACCATACAGTATCAGTAAATTTAATCCAAGTCAAGCCACCTACCTCAACATCAGAAAACTGACCATACAGTATCAGTAGATTTAACCCAAGTCCAGCCACCTACCTCAACATCAGGAACTGACCATACAGTATTAGTAGATTTAATCCAAGTCGAGCCACCTACCTCAACATCAGGAACTGACCATACAGTATCAGTAGATTTAACCCAAGTCCAGCCACCTACCTCAACATCAGGAAACTGACCATACAGTATCAGTAGATTTAACCCCAGTCGAGCCATTTCTTTCCAGCCTCCATCTGATTCTACATCCCAGACAGCCAGATTATCCATCAAGGACATAACATCCTCTATCAGCTGTAAGAAATAATAATAAATTGCTACCTAGATCTAGAGAATATGTCTTAATTTCACATCTCCTTATCGCATCACAATATTTTCCTTTTTGTTTTTACATGATTCTCACATAATATAATAAGTCTTAGGTAACCACTGGCAGACTTACAAAGTTTAAAATATGTAACAGAAATTATTTCAGCAATTGGAAAAGTTATTGTATTTAAAAAAAGGCTAATGTTATATTTTTTTAAAGGAACATATATGCCTGTGCTTTTAGATTGGTACTTGTGGTCTATTTTATTTTTTAGTTTTCTTTAGTTTTTGATCTTTTTTTCAATCTGATAATTAATTCCTTTCAAACTGATTTTTGTTATGATGTCCTATTCCAGCAATGTCCACGGTCAGGGGAGGGTTGAGCATGCTACATTTGGCTATCCCAAGTTTTGCACTTACAAGCACGTTTAATCCGGACACAGTCAGTTATTACGCTTATGGAGCATTTACAAATACTTCAAGAATGATTTAATGTGCCAAAAAGAAGAACAACAAAAAACAAATACAAAATTAGTGTTATGATAAACCGGAAATTGAAATACTTTGTGGAAAACTTACAAAGGTTCAGTGGACAAAATCTAGTATTGATAGATATTTACAAAAATACTGTTATTGTCAATTCATGCTCATTTGGACAACTACCAAAATGCTTATTCTTGTGTGATCTCACGTAAAATAAAAGGTTGAAATTTAGGATTTACACTTTTTTTTTGACAACATCATATATCAAATTAACGTTGATGACGTTTTTGTCAATACATGAGATTTTTCTTTGTTTTCCAGTAGTCATGAGGTTCTGTGAACATCCATATCTGTATTTACTCATTTATATTAAAGTCAGTACAAAGCTTGCCTTAAACAAGAGGCAAAGTAAAATTAGGCTTTTGCACAGAAGCAACAAACATGTCTAATGTCTGTACTTACAGTAACACTGAATTTATCATCTGATGGTTCCGTCAACATAAAATAACGTACAAATTTTATCAATTCTCTAGCATTCTCAGATGGACCTGCTAATGCTTGTCCTGAAAACAAAAACAATGGAGAAATTAAAAACTTTTAAAAATATCTGGGATTCTAAGATGGCATTTGCAAAGTCATAGTTCTGAAAACAAAACTAAATGAGAAATTAATAACTGAAACATTTCCACGGCATTTGCAGATGGCATATCCAAACCCATGTGATGAACACAATAATACAAAAATAATAAGTCATTTAGAAATCTGTAACTGTAGTTTCAATGACCAGTATACATGTATATTAGACCGTTGGTTTTCCCGTTTGAATGGTTTTACACTAGTAATTTTTGCGCTCTTTATAGCTTTTTGTTCGATGTGAGCCCGTGTTGAAGGCCTATAATGGTTTACTTTTATAAATTGTTATTTGGATGGAGAGTTGTCTTATTGGCACTCACACCACATCTTTCTATATAGATATATCTACGGTATATATGAATGTAAGGATATCAATGAGGTAGAAAACAAGAGAAAAAAATATCAGTGTTACCATTACAAATATACACATACCTGACAACCTACAAAGAGGGAGAAATCCATCTCAGCTATAACAGCTGAGTGGGAGATATTGTGTGGACGACATTTTAAAGCTAATACATGACCTGTACAGTAATTCATCTACCAAACACCAATAAGAGTTACTATTTATACCTTATTTCTTCAAATCATGGTTGTTATCTATACATGTATATACAAGGTGGTTTTAATAACTCATAACATTCCATATTTTGATTTGGTTGTGAGACTCATAATAAGCATGCTTTTAAACATGGTACAGACAACCAGAAGCAACCGAAAAATTTTAAGTGATTGAACCTAATGTGCACAATAAAGATTCATTGTGCAAAGTCAACTTAGTCTTAAAAAATGAAATTTTCATCCAATCTACCCGACATCTTCTTTTTTAAACTGCCGGTTGGTTCAGACAAAGACCTCTATCTTGCTGGAGTTGAAATAGCAGAAATGAGTTTCGATAACTTATGAATTGAACATAAAACTACTTAGCAAAGTTCTCAAATAATAGCTATTTGTTACCTTCCATTTATTGACAGACAAGAAAGTCTAGAGAATACAAATACAAGCAATTCAGGGTTATAATCCTAATTTGGGAAATTTCATTAGATAAGTAAATAAAATTATAATATAGACAATATTTTACATCAATTACCTCATGGTAAGAGTATATTCTGGTCGACATGTTCGCCAACAAGATAAAACAATAGCTAGTGTAAGCTTATACTGTAATACATTAAGGCAAGGTTTCCGCTGGCGGTCACCATTTTCAAATATTGAGAAAAAAATATCAGAAATTATTGTGATATTTTAATTATTTTGCCACTTCAAAATCACCTTCCATTTACACGTCAGCTTCTTGATTTGGCTGTTATGAAGGTAGAACCAGTATTTAGATGGACAGATTTAGAGAAGTATCACTGTATATAACTTAGTAAGCCTGAATGTGTCTGGTATTACATGTCTCAATTATACATGCAACACTGTCATGTAAATCCACATTAAGTATATTCAATACTCAGTGCTCTATTTAAATCTGTTTACCTGATTCTCGGATTTCTGTTGCATTGGCTTCTACCAACATTTCAAACAATCTTCTTTTGAGTTCTATGGCAGGCCTGATCAATTCATTGTCTTCTGCTATTCTGTCTATCCATGTAAACACCTGAATTCTTTCCTGCAGTAATAAACAAAAACTTTATAGCTACTGGTTTGTCTTTACTTTAAAAGCCTGTATTGACCGCCTGACAATTATATGCAATACAGTGAGAATATTGCAAACCATTTCCAGAAAAGACTCCAAAAAATGTAATATCATGCTCCAATGGCAATAACTCTTAGAAGGAGCAGACTGACAATTTCAGGCATGTTGACTGATTTGTAGTACATATAGAGCTGACAATTTTAGCTTTGTATAGCAATTTTTATAACTTTAATTTATGAAAAAAAGAATACAATGGTTAACCAGGTGCTCCGCAGGGCGCAGCTTTATACGACCGCAGAGGTCGATCCCTGAACAGTTGGGGCAGGTATGGACAAAACATTTAAGCGTGATACAGCTCTGAATTTGGATTGTGATCAAATTTTTGACATTATATGGGTTTTTTACACAAAACAAATGTCAAGCCACTCAATCATCATCATCATCTCAATTCAAATTTTAAATGGACTTTGCAACCATAAACACTCATTTAAATACATCAGAAAATTATAAATATAGAAAATGACATGATAGTCATGTCTGGCAAATTTCCAACATACATTATCTAAAAACATTTTAGAAAAGATAAGGAAAAAAAGCTTCATCAGCAACATTTTATATTGGCAAATTTCCAATGAAGTTATTTACATAAAGTTATTGGGAAATAAAAATAGAAAATGACATCATAGTCATGTCTGGCAAATTTCCAACATATATTATCTAAAAATATTTTAGATAAGATAAGGAAAAAAAAACTTCATCAGCAACATTTTATATTGGCAAATTTCCAATGAAGTTATTTCCATAAAGTTATTGGCAAATAAAAATAGAAAATGACATCATAGTCATGTCTGGCAAATGTCCAACATACATTATCTAAAAACATTTTAGATAAGATAAGGAAAAAAAGCTTCATCAGCAACATTTTATATTGGCAAATTTCCAATGAAGTTATTTACATAAAGTTATTGGCAAAGAAAAATAGAAAATGACATCATAGCCATGTATGGCAAATTTCCAACATATATTATCAACTACTATTCTATACAAAGAAAGATAACTCCAATTGAAAATTAATTGCTATTGCACAATATTGTGCAATTAGATATTTCTTGATATTGTGCAATACTGTGCAATTGAAAATTTCTTGCTATTGCATAATACTTGATATGGAATCCTGATTTGGACCAACCTGAAAACTGGACCCATAATCAAAAATCAAAGTACGTTAGATAAAGCATATCAAATAAGCCCAAGAATTTAATTTTTGTTAAAATCAAACTTAGTTTAATTTTGGACCCTTTGGACCTTAATGTAGACCAATTTGAAAACTGGACCAAAAATTAAGAATCTACATACACAGTTAGATTTGGCATATCAAAGAACCCATTTATTCAATTTTTGATGAAACCAAACAAAGTTTAATTTTGGACCCCCATTTGGACCAACTTGAAAACTAGGCCAATAATTAAAAATCTAAGTACATTTTTAAATTCAGCATATCAAAGAACCCCAATGATTCAATTTTTGTTAAAATCAAACTAAGTTTAATTTTGGACCCTTTGGACCTTAATGTAGACCAATTTGAAAATGGGACCAAAAATTAAGAATCTACATACATAGATAGATTCGGCATATCAAAGAACCCCAATTATTCAATTTTTGATGAAATCACACAAAGTTCAATTTTGGACCCTTTGGGCCCCTTATTCCTAAACTGTTGGGACCAAAACTCCCAAAATCAAACCCAACCTTCCTTTTGTGGTCATAAACCTTGTGTTTAAATTTCATTGATTTCTATTTACTTATACTAAAGTTATCGTGCGAAAACCAAGAATAATGCTTATTTGGGCCCTTTTTTGGCCCTTGATTCCTAAACTGTTGGAACTAAAACTCCCAAAGACAATCCTAACCTTCCTTTTGTGGTCATAAACCTTGTGTCAAAATTTCATAGATTTCTATTCAAAACTCCCAAAATCAATCCCAACCTTCCTTTTGTGGTCATAAACCTATTGTTAAAATTTCATTGATTTCTATTCACTTTTACTAAAGTTAGAGTGCGAAAACTAAAAGTATTCGGACGACGACGCAAGACGCAAGACGAAGCAGGACGACGACGCCAACGTGATAGCAATATACGACCAAAAAATTTTAATTTTTGTGGTCGTATAAAAATTATCATTCAATATCTCTTATAATGTGTAAACTGACAATTTCAGTCATCTTGGTTAAATTGAAGATTGTTTCACTAATTAATTTTGCTGAAACAGTTTCCATCTGTCTACTATAGTTTCTGCATAAAAAACCCACAAAAAATGGGTAAAAAATATCTTTTCCTTCAAGAAGTCAACTGACGATTCTACCTTCTCAACCTATTTGTAGATCCTGCTTATCTTTTTTGGCACTATAAATGGTCAAATTTTTCTAATAGATTTATAACGTTTACAAGGTATTAGACATTACTTGCATTCTATCTCTATGTTATATTTCAAGCCTTGTTAGCCATGTTGGATGGCAGTATGGATCATAAAACTCATTTTGCCCTGTAGTTTCCTTTTTATATATACAATGGGACCATGATAATTGCAATATGACAACATCACCTATATTGAAAAGGTTAATTGATATATCATGGCAGAGTTTTTTATTGGTGGGCAAAGCCAGGAATGCCTGGAGAATACCAGAGACCTTCTACAGGAAAACTTGCAATGCTAGTGTATATTAAGATCAGAGTCAAAAGCACCTTGCTATAAGCTTATGACCACCATATATGGAATAGATATATTAATGCTACTACATGAATATACCAATTATCATTGAATATTCATTAAATGAACCTAGTTACAAACTATAAAATGTAAGCTGACAGTATGCCACAGAATAAAACTAAAAAACATTGGACAATGAATGAGGGGTCAAATAATTGATACTTAATATTATTGCCTTACCACTATCAGTTCTTAAAATAACATAATCACAAACTTTATCAATGTTGATAATGTTCTTTAAAAGCTGGAAATAACATAACCTTAAGTCTTACTTCGAGAAAATGGCAGTGTCATTTTGGTCTTTTGTGGATAGTTGTCTCATTGGCAATCATACCACATCTTCTTTTTTATAGCATCAAGGCAAAAGGAAATGGATAACAAAAGGCTGGAATTACACAGTGACAATAAAACTTAGTTTCACTGAAATCCAGTCAAGGTTCAGATGCCAACTTCCTTTTGTAGGCATGGCAATATCCCATGTTTTGCTTTGGGAATCCATAAATATCAGTTGATTCATACACTAAGATAAGAGCAAACAAAAGAAAGTCATTTGGTAATTGATATTCTCAGAACAATAATCCATAAACAAGTTATAGAAGAAAAATAGACAAACACAACAATGATTATTTATTGTCTGTATAATCCTTACCTTCCATGCATCAGTGTTAGATCCTTCCACACCTTTTGTCATTATCATCAGGAGAATAACAATAACATTCTGACATACTTCTTCCAGTCTTTCTCCGCTGTCCTTCAGGTAAGATTGTATACCTAATTTATCCAGTGCCTGCTGTAGATCTTCATTCTCTAAGTTCCCAGAACTTCTACGGGAATCACTAAAAGAACTTATTGAGGCATTCATGTCTACTGGACCATTTATTGAAAAACCTGAAATTCTACTGTCACGGTCCTGTGAGCGACGACTAGAACTCAAATCCTCTAAACTTGCTGTTGAACTTCGACTCATAGATCTAAGTCGAAGATCTTCTGAACTGCTATTAAAATCATCAATGTGATTAAGAAACATAGGTGTCCCTGGAGTCTTGGGTGAAGGTAAAGAAACATTATCACAGACTAAAAATAAATTCAAGTTATCTGGGTGTTTTCCTGGCTTATGATTATCACATATAGTAGAAACATCACATTGAGAATTGTCAACATCATCACTTTCTACAGTACTGCAAAAAACAGTAGAATCTGAGGTAATTTCACTTTTAGTCACCTCAGAAATGAGATTTGATGAAAGTTGATGATCGCTATTATTTACAGGAAGGTCAGGAAATGTCCTGAAGATAAACAGTTTGACTAGAGATTCTTGCCAACCTAGTTGTTTGGCAAAACTTTTGGCAGCATTGGGTCTAGAAACCAACAGAGAAATTATCTGAAAATATCAAATACAAATGTACAGTCTCTTTTTATGTGTACCTATAAGAACTGA
The DNA here is from genome assembly GCF_963676685.1 of Mytilus edulis. NCBI lineage: Eukaryota > Metazoa > Mollusca > Bivalvia > Mytilida > Mytilidae > Mytilus > Mytilus edulis. The sequence continues at coordinate 51,791,796 of NC_092357.1, read as the reverse complement.
TAATAATAACTTCTGATGTTAAATGTCACTAAAAATATTTTTTTTCTCATGTCTAAAATGTTAAATAGGTGTGTAAACTACACAGGTTTTTAACCTGACAACGATTTCTGAAAAGGAGGGTGCATAACATGTATGGCTACACTGTTCTTTTAGACATTTTTTAGGCCAAATTCCAACCAAGAAATAGTGGCGGATCCGGGGGTTGAAACCCCATTTTTTTTGGCCGATCAATGCATTTGAATGGGAGCATATAGTTGGAACCCCCCCTTTTTAAAATGGCTGGATCCGCCCCTGAGAAAGCAGGATGAAAATATTTTTGTAGCATTAACTTGATTGTTTTTATGTTTTATATCTGTCCTTCTAATATCTGATTTTTAATGTTATATGCAAATAAAAGTAGCTGTTCTTTTGATTTTTCTTGTGTGTTTAGTTACTGCCTGGAAATGATCATGTCCAAATTAGAGATGAAGAAGTGTGGCAATCAAGCATTTCTCAAGTTTATAATTTACTTTGTATATAGAAGATGCTTTATTTCCATCAAATGGGCTCACAAGGAGCATAATATATTATCATTATAATATCATTTTTACAAATATAATAAACAATACAGAATACATAGTTACACACACAAATAAGAAACAACGGTTTTCATATATTCATATATAGGAGTATATATAAAACCTTCGTCTCAGGCACACCTCTAGAAAGTAACAAAAAAGAATTCTGAGAGTTTTGCAAGAGGCATTAAGGGACTATATGTGATCCAGATTTTTTCTGCATGTTATACACAAGAAGAAAGTTTTTTCTCAATTTGAAAGGACAAAAAAGGAGATGCATGGTATGCATGAGTGTACTTTATACACACCAAAAGATAGAGTGTGCTTTATACACACCAAAAGATAGAGTATGCTTTATACACACCAAAAGATAGAGTGTGCTTTATACACACCAAAAGACAGAGTGTGATTTATACACACCAAAAGATAGAGTGTGCTTAATACACACCAAAAGATAGAGTGTGCTTTATACACACCAAAAGACAGAACATGAAACATCACACAAGGGCCATCATTTCTTACAGAGAAGACTCTAGTGATTAACAACTTCATTTAATAATACTTGATGGATATCATAAATATTTCATGCACATTCTGTTTTCACCCCATGGTAACAAAAACATGGTTGATCATCTTAAGGTGTAGTAGAGATGTTGTCTATATGTCTACAAGAACTAACTGATATTTTGTCATATATAAATGAGCAATATGGTTCTGTTTAAATACCATACTAACCTGTTTTGTAGCTTCCAGTTTAATATCAGATCCACAAGTATGTATTAACTGTAGTATTGCTAAAACGGAGTTGTAATTCTGTGAAGTATCTACAAAATATATGCAAGATTTTATATTTAATTCTTTATTTTCACAAAAAGATTAATGATCGTAACTTCTGTTATAACATATTGTCTATCATCTGTAAAACTGATATTCCATAACAGTCAACCAACGCTTGGTAACTTTGTCATGGTCAAACTTTATAACAAATATCAAATCAATATCTTCAAGAATAATGAAATAAATGGAGAATGTGTCCCATGACACAAACAATGCTCCTATATGCATTTAATGTAATTAAGGGACATAACTAGAGAATGATAAAAGTATTTGAACTTGATCTGTGTTTTTTTGGTAATAAGCATTGTGCCTTAGTTTCACCAACTAAAAGAAACTAAAGTAAGAAACTTTTGGATGTATGAATAAGAGTAACACTAAATACCCTCTCCATTGATGTAGGGGCATAAAAAAAAGTGGAAAACTGATTTTTTTATGTTGATTTTCTAAGTCAGAAGACCATAACTCAGCAACAAAATCATCCTAACCTACAAAGTTAGAACTTGATGAAGTGCTTGTCATGGTAAATTATATACCAAATATCAAATCCATGCTTTAAGCATGACAAAAAAGAGTGTGGGAAACTGTTTTCTCGCGTGAAATACAGACCAGAACAAAACTCAAACTTGATCTGTAACTGGTCATGATATGACTAAATACCAAATATCAATAACTTCAAGAATGAAGAAAAAATTGAGGACTACTAACTCAAAGGACTGACAGATTGACAGACAGATAAAGTTCAAACCTATAGTCCCCTTCAGCTTTGCCAGTTCAGATAGTAGGGGACTAATAAAACAAGTCGGTTTTGTATCAAAACACAGATGCAAACCAATATATTTGCCTCTATTCTTAGTGGGGGTATTAAAAAGCTTACTTTTTAATAAATAGCATAAAACATACTCCCATTAAATAAATTATGAATTTTAACTAGAATGGTGACTCCAACTCAATATAACTTGAAATGCAACTTGAACTCTTACTTGAAGATTAAAGCATAACACAAACTGTAACTAGATAGTCAGCCACACTCTAAAGTATCCACCCTGTCCTCTAATCATACCTCAATTTCATATAGCAACATCACAAGAATATTTAACAGCTTTGAAAAGGGATATGAATATCTCAAGATAATTTTCCCAAAAGAGAATTTCTTATTAAAAATGTATGCTACATAATTTATTTTATTGTAAATTTATAATTATTGTTTACATCGTACAATGAATTCGAAGAACTTTCAATAAATAAATGATTATCAAAAACTAATGATTAACTTTGCCATATTATTTTGAAAAATATTTATAATTTCATAGGAACCTAGGCTTTTTCAAGTTCTTATATTGTTGAACAATAATTTCCTCAACTTTTATAAAGCCATGTTAGTTTTTTGTTGATATATTTATTTTTAAATAGTAAATGTCTCCACTTACCGTTAAAAGTTACTTGTTCTAAAAATCTTTTGATCATTGGCCCAGAGATATCAATGCCCTGCATCAAGCCAACAATTCCTAAATGCCCACATTCGGCCAGCCGAAGACGGGTTTTACTTTTTTCGTAAACTTTATCTGACTTGAGCAATAAATATAAAACCTGTAAAATAAAACAGATGAAATAAATATCAGTTATTACAAATAAATATTTTCTTCAAGACAACAGTTTTCACTTGGATCCCTGATGGCACCAGTATCAAATCTTAACAACTATACAATATGTCTACATATTTTCTTTTACCCAATGCTATTCAATACTATAAATTTGCTTCAACCTTGTCACAAATGGGTCAATATCTTTAATTGTTTTCACATAGGTGGTAATGGTAACGTTTTCCCCTGTAGCTCAGTCCATATCGTAAACTTGGATATGTATGATAGATCGTTTCGAAGCTGTGACATTTTTAGATATGTGGTTAAATTTTTTTGGGTACGAAGTGAGATTACTTTTTCCGTAAATTAGCATACCCCAAACATCCTTTCGTGATGCGGCTCTTTGTGGTAAAATATCCCCTTTTTAACACAATAAGTTCCTTGAAAATTTAATACTTTGAACACATTTAATAGCTCCGTAGTTTTTATACATTTATTCTATGTTCCTCTACTTTCCTAATCACCACAAATGGTTAAGCTCAGTCATTTGTAAAAAATAGAAACATGTCCAATATCACTACACAGAGATTTTTTCTTTACAAGTAACTTTTGAGTTCCTCATTTGGAGGCGCATTAGGGATGTTGTCCCAGTTGTCTGAGAAATACATCATTGTTTTTCTTTATTTTGAGAATTGTGTGTTGATGGAAGATCTTTAATCTTTTTTGTTGAATTAATTGCCAACTTTTATTAACTTTGGATCATTTAAAGGTTGATATCTATAATTGCTTCCTGTTCCTGTGCATGGTAGATATGTAGCCAATGGTAAGGAGCTAGGGAAGTACTATAGGATTAAACACATTTTTCTAGAGGTTATTGAAGTGGGAAGGACTTCTTTATGTCAGTCAATTACGGGATGACTTTGAAACACGTAGTTCCTGGTTTGAGTCTCCAGTACATAAGGTACACAACAAAATAAACTATTATTAATCCATTGGTTTTCCCAATTGAATGGTTTTACACTAGTATTTTTTGGGGGCTTTCTGTTTGGTGTTCCTCGACCTATAATGGTTTACTTTCATAAGTTTCATGACTTGGATGAAGAGTTGTCTCATAGGATCCTTGACATATAATGGTTTACTTCTACCGATTTTTTTGGGGGAAGGAGAGTGAAATATTGATTGATGTATACTCTACATCTCCTAAAATATGTACACTTGTAAACATGAAAATGAATTTCACCTTGACAATTTTTTCATAGAATACAACTGAGTATCCTTGGTGTACCAATAAACCATATAACATCTCTCCCATGTCTGCCTCAAATAACAACAAAAATAACTGGTCCTGTTTACGTGGGTTCTCTAGAAGTGATATCAATACGTCTAAAATCTCACATATCTGAAACAAATAGAAGTGGAATGTTTACGTGGGTTCTCTAGAAGTGATATCAATACGTCTAAAATCTCATATATCTGGAACAAATATAAGTGGAATGTTTACATGGGTTCTCTAGAAGTGATATCAATACGTCTAAAATCTCATATATCTGGAACGAATATAAGTGGAATGTTTACGTGGGTTCTCTAGAAGTGATATCAATACGTCTAAAATCTCACATATCTGGAACAAATATAAGTGGAATGTTTACGTGGGTTCTCTAGAAGTGATATCAATACGTCTAAAATCTCACATATCTGAAACAAATATAAGTGGAATGTTTACATGGGTTCTCTAGAAGTGATATCAATATGTCTAAAATCTCACATATCTGGAACAAATATAAGTGGAATGTTTACGTGGGTTCTCTAGAAGTGATATCAATACGTCTAAAATCTCACATATCTGGAACAAATATAAGTGGAATGTTTCAAATACATTGTAGTACCACAAATCCAAGAAAATCAAATTATTTCTAAATACAAATTATACGAGGAAGGATTGAGTACATCAAAGAGGTGATGTGGTATCTTGTACTGTGCAATACGTTTGATGATTCACATTATATCTTTATATGCATGATGTTCAAATCCATGTTACAATCAGGTATCTCATTTAAATTATTTTTTATGTCAACTTATATTATTTAAATGCTGTATCAATGACCACATCTTATTTCATTCTTATCTATAAATGCGGAGGACAGTTCCAGAAAAAAATTATATCAAGTAGGGTAGGAAAGCTGGTTATTTTTTTGTACTGTACATTATTTCAAAGGTACAATGTATGTGCACATGTATAAACAAACAAAACAACACTGAAACTAAAGTGTTTTCAATAAAAACCACTTCCATAATACTGGGATATAAAACAGATCATTGTCCATATGCTTTTAAACCTTCCAGCAGAATCTAATTACATGTTAACAAAATGTATTTCTATTCTTGTAGAAGTGTGTTCTGCTATAAAAACATTATGGTGACTATTCTATCTATTTTTTTGTGATTTTGTGTTGTTTGAGTTCTCTTCAAATAATGTTTATCTAGCTCTCTCTAACATAAGTAGTGATACACCATACCCTGTATCAGTTAAGTTGTCCTACTAATCCATCCTTGCAGTACGTCTTTAATGACGCAGAGACTCAAAAGACAAATTGAAATTAGAAGGAAATGTATCTTTTGCTTCATCAGTCTAAAGCCTTAAAAGGTTTCAATGATAATTGCAATGGTTTTTAACCAAGCCTTTCTCTTCTGCCTGAATCTAAATGTGGTATAATTCAGTTGACATTTAAAATGTTTTATTACCTTTAAATGAAGTTATCATTTATTTATTTCATCACTGAAAGTGATTTAGTAGTTCTTAAGGTAAAGAATGGCAATACAGAGCTCTGTTCCTATTTGATTTAGTAGTTGTTAAGGTAAAGAATAGCAATACAGAGCTCTGTTCCTATTAGATTTAGTAGTTGTTAAGGTAAAGAATGGCAATACAGAGCTCTGTTCCTATTAGATTTAGTAGTTGTTAAGGTAAAGAATGGCAATACAGAGCTCTGTTAAGGTAAAGAATGGCAATACAGAGCTCTGTTCCTATTAGATTTAGTAGTTGTTAAGGTAAAGAATGGCAATACAGAGCTCTGTTCCTATTAGATTTAGTAGTTGTTAAGGTAAAGAATGGCAACACAGAGCTCTGTTCCTATTAGATTTAGTAGTTGTTAAGGTAAAGAATAGCAATACAGAGCTCTGTTCCTATTAGATTTAGTAGTTGTTAAGGTAAAGAATGGCAATACAGAGCTCTGTTCCTATTAGATTTAGTAGTTGTTAAGGTAAAGAATGGCAATACAGAGCTCTGTTCCTATTAGATTTAGTAGTTGTTAAGGTAAAGAATGGCAATACAGAGCTCTGTTCCTATTAGATTTAGTAGTTGTTAAGGTAAAGAATGGCAATACAGAGCTCTGTTCCTATTAGATTTAGTAGTTGTTAAGGTAAAGAATGGCAATACAGAGCTCTGTTCCTATTAGATTTAGTAGTTGTTAAGGTAAAGAATGGCAATACAGAGCTCTGTTCCTATTAGATTTAGTAGTTGTTAAGGTAAAGAATGGCAATACAGAGCTCTGTTCCTATTAGATTTAGTAGTTGTTAAGGTAAAGAATGGCAATACAGAGCTCTGTTCCTATTAGATTTAGTAGTTGTTAAGGTAAAGAATAGCAATACAGAGCTCTGTTCCTATTAGATTTAGTAGTTGTTAAGGTAAAGAATGGCAATACAGAGCTCTGTTCCTATTAGATTTAGTAGTTGTTAAGGTAAAGAATGGCAATACAGAGCTCTGTTCCTATTAGATTTAGTAGTTGTTAAGGTAAAGAATGGCAATACAGAGTTCTGTTCCTATTTGATTTAGTAGTTGTTAAGGTAAGGAATAGCAATACAGAGCTCTGTTCCTATTAGATTTAGTAGTTGTTAAGGTAAAGAATAGCAATACAGAGCTCTGTTCCTATTAGATTTAGTAGTTGTTAAGGTAAAGAATAGCAATACAGAGCTCTGTTCCTATTAGATTTAGTAGTTGTTAAGGTAAAGAATAGCAATACAGAGCTCTGTTCCTATTAGATTTAGTAGTTGTTAAGGTAAAGAATAGCAATACAGAGCTCTGTTCCTATTAGATTTAGTAGTTGTTAAGGTAAAGAATGGCAATACAGAGTTCTGTTCCTATTTGATTTAGTAGTTGTTAAGGTAAGGAATAGCAATACAGAGCTCTGTTCCTATTAGATTTAGTAGTTGTTAAGGTAAAGAATAGCAATACAGAGCTCTGTTCCTATTAGATTTAGTAGTTGTTAAGGTAAAGAATAGCAATACAGAGCTCTGTTCCTATTAGATTTAGTAGTTGTTAAGGTAAAGAATAGCAATACAGAGCTCTGTTCCTATTAGATTTAGTAGTTGTTAAGGTAAAGAATAGCAATACAGAGCTCTGTTCCTATTAGATTTAGTAGTTGTTAAGGTAAATAATGGCAATACAGAGCTCTGTTCCTATTAGATTTTGAAATGTATGTCTTTTCTCTTTTTCTTATAAGAGTTTTTTTTTTGCAATTAATAATTTTGATATGGTGCCAAACAATCATAAAAATAAATATTGATTTGATGGATACAAAAAAAGACACATATTGGAACCTACCATATTTTCCTCTTTGGCCACCACAAGAAAACCTATTATGTGTAAAAGTTCATCAGCAGTTACTTCCCTTGCTATATAAAACTTCACCAGGCTAAATAAAGATACACGGATCTGTTTAGAATCTTCTGATGAAAGACCACTATCTCGTACAGAACTGGAAAATAGGAAATATAGAAATGTTTGGTTGTCTTATATGATCTTTAGTATTATGTAGTTCCATATTCTAATATCCATCAATTTTGTTGTTTTTTTCTGGCTGTTTTTGTTTTTTTTAATTTCTATGTGTCTTTTGTTCATTATTTTGTTTGTCTTGTGGAGGATTGACAATTTTATATCTAAATTTAATTTACTTTAAACTAATGGTCTGAAAACGATCATATTTGATATAAGTGACCTTTTCTAAATTGAAATGACAGAAACCAATTTAAAAATTTGGGTCAGAAAAACGGGTATGGGAGTTTGTCATTACATTGAAGACCAATTGGTGGCCTTTGGTTATTATCTGCTCTATGGTCGGTTGTTGTCGCTTTGACAGATTCCCCATTTCCTTTCTCAATTTTATTATCCTGTCACTTTGTATAGTATACTAATCTACTAAGCTTTTAAAGTTACATTTTTAATGTCCCTGGGGGATTAGCTTTCAAACAACTTGGACTTGGTTGAATTTTTATTATGTGTTTTATACATTCCTTTTTGATTTAAAAAAAATTCACAAAAAAATAACAGGCCTGTTTTCTAGTATAATAAACCTTAGTAGTTACTTTACCTATAATACATTCTGATTACATCCAATATAAACTGTACACCAAACTTCTTCCTGAAGTACTTCTTGTCATCTTTAATTATTGTAGACAGATACTGGATGTGTCCTACAAAATACAGACATGTGCACTGTTAGAATACAAATATAAACTGTGTCCTACAAAATACAGACATGTGCACTGTTAGAATACAAATATAAACTGTGTCCTACAAAATACAGACATGTGCACTGTTAGAATACAAATATAAACTGTGTCCTACAAAATACAGACATGTGCACTGTTAGAATACAAATATAAACTGTGTCCTACAAAATACATACATGTATAGAATACAAATGTAAACTGCAATGAGTCATATAAATATAACAATTTGAACTGTAAACTATTGCTCATGACATAAGTATCAGTAAAGAGGAGGTTGATGAGCAACAGATGTGAAAACACAAAATACATATTAAGGTGGCTCATGGGTACAAAAATTTTAGCAAAAAATTAAACCTTTATTTTTTTATTACAAATTTTATTTATTACACTATTAGTTGTAACTTTATGATATGGTACAAAAAACAACCCAAAAAATTGATTTGGTTTGGCCCCAAATGACTTTAAAAATTGAAAAAGCTCCAAATTATCTCCCTTTGGTGCAAACATGCCATTTTTTGGCCTTAAATTTGAAATATCTTTTTTAACTCATCGGTGACCTATATTTTTTATTATTATTTTCAAATAAGCTGTACATAAAGTAAATAATTGTAAAATTTAAGTGATTTCTTATATTAGGTTATTTTTTTATTTCGATATTTCCTCTTTTTCTCCTATTAGTTCAACAGAAAAAAAGGACATTAACAAAAATGTATGCTTCTTCCAGAGGCAGATTTTAGCTTAAATGAACGGTGACCCCATTTTTTTATTTCATTTTTCTTTTAAGTATATGATAAAGTTCATTTATGAAAAAATATAGCGAAATCCTATATTAGAAAAAAAAATTCATTTATACCCAGGAGCCCCCTTAATAGACCACATTTCTCAGAACTTTTTAAGTCCCTGTAAGATTTTTTCTTTTATAGTAGTTTTTTAAATACATGTAATAGACAAAATTTGCTTTTTTAGCCATTTTTTCTCTATTTTTAGCCATGTTGGCACTTAGATTTGTAAAATGGTCCCATTAGTTTCATCATAGATGTAATACCCATCGTATTACATCTATGGTTTCATAGATGATCTTTGTAAAAGTTAATGGCTGAAAAAGACAAAGAGGTCATACTGGGGGCATGTATGAATAACTGTATATCAGACTTAGTGGCTGCCAAAGACAAAGAGGTCATACTTGGGGCATGTATGAATAACTATATCAGACAATCTCTGTGTATTGGTGTGTTTACTTAGACAGAGACCCTTACTCTATCCCATATAGTGCAAGGCCCAAGGGATAAAAAAAGCTACTGCTTACTGATGATACCCCCAGCAAATAAAATTGGTAAACAGGAAGTAGTTGAGTGATGAATCTGAAAATGCATCACACACTATATCTGACCTATATAAAACCTGAAAATACATTTCATAAATCCTTGTTATGTAGTTGCTGAGAAAGATGCAACAAAAATATTCATAGGACACAGATGGATAGACTGACAGACTGACAAACGAACAGACAGGGGTTAAACAGTTTACCCCCACTTTGAACAGACAGGGGTTAAACAGTTTACCCCAACTTTGAACAGACAGGGGTTAAACAGTTTACTCCCACTTTGAACAGACAGGGGTTAAACAGTTTACACCAACTTTGAACAGACAGGGGTTAAACAGTTTACCCCCACTTTGAACAGACAGGGGTTAAACAGTTTACCCCCACTTTGAACAGACAGGGGTTAAACAGTTTACCCCAACTTTGAACAGACAGGGGTTAAACAGTTTACCCCCACTTTGAACAGACAGGGGTTAAACAGTTTACCCCAACTTTGAACAGACAGGGGTTAAACAGTTTACCCCCACTTTGAACAGACAGGGGTTAAACAGTTTACCCCTACTTTGAACAGACAGGGGTTAAACAGTTTACCCACACTTTTCAAAAGCACTTTTATAAAGTGGGTGTATAAGCACCTTTTTTTTTTTAAAGTGGGAGTAAAAAACCTCATAAATATCCATATTTCATATAATTAAAATGATTATGTTTTTGAAAAAAAGATCAGTTTTATTTACAATAGACATGGTTATGTTCCACTTTCAATAGTTTTAATATCAATATAGTTTGAATTTTTATTGTAATTACACCTTATGTAAGAATCCTGGGTTTTGATTGGTTGATAGCCAGTGTATTTTCACCAATTTACTGTTATCAAATGAATACCATTCATTTTTTTACGCCGCCGGGGTATATGCAAAAAGGATATGCCATTTTTTACCCTCTCTGCCGTAGTATTTGCCAAAAGATACTCTATCCGACTGGACGCTTGTAATGTCATGATCATCAGTGCATTTTTGAACATTAACATTCGGTGTAATAAAACAGATATAGCATGTTCTTGAGGGGTATTTACGAAAAATACCAGTCTTGAGAATGAATTTCCCTCGCCTTAGGGCTCGCGAAATTTAACATTCCCTCGACTGGTATTTTTCGCAAATACCCCAACTTAAAATGATATATCTGTTAAAAATAGTGTTCTTGTATTTTTTGACAACCAAACTATTGACAGGTAGTGTTATTTTCTTACCTATTCGTATAGGAAAATGACTTTTACTCCAAATTCTGAAGTCAAACAGAATATATTGGTATAAGTGTTGCAGAAGAGTACGACTAGTGGTTGTGGCCATATCTACCAATAACTGAGCAGACATTAGAACATGCACGTCAATCAGCTTACAGTTCACCTACAAGAAAACAAGAAAAAAAAAAGTTTAATGGGAGAGAATGATTTGCCTTTCCAAATTAATTACTGAAAAAGTCAGTAATCCATCCAAGTACCCAATTCATGACAAGCTACTGCTCTACCAACTGAGATAAAGGAGTAATTCACTTGCATAGATTTAAAGTAAAGGAGTAACTTGTTATATTTTTCTTTGCAATGGAATTATTGAAGCAAAGTAAAGTTGTCCAAGAAGTTCATTTACACTTACCACAAAGGTTATGTACAGGTTTGATCAAATGTTTGGAAAGTCTTAGAAAAGACAAGTTTAATTATAAGTTAATTCCTTTATGAAGTACATCAAAATACTGTTTTATTAATCATCCTATTTTTTACTAGTAGATATTGGAATCTTGATTTGGACTAGGATTTTGGAACCTACAATTTATGCTGTAACATGTGCTTTACCTTCTGTAATATTGCCCCAATTGTTGCCGCCGCATTTATTCTGGTGAAAGTGTCCCTGTTTGTAGAACTTGTGTGTAACATATGTCTTAAAAGTGTCAAAAATCCTGCTGCTTGGTTCTGTTCTAGTTTAGAATCTAAAACAGATAATAGTAATACAATTGAATCCAATATACTTACTGTCTATCCAATTTTTACTCTTTATCTTCATACATTTTTCAACTGTTTCAGCAGTCTCTGGGTAGACTGTTCCCTTCAAATGTAGGAGATCTAAGGGTTCCATAAAAGGCGAACTCAATCAAAGACTTGAAAATTGGTATTTGCTGCTTCCCCATTAAGCCATTAATCACCATGGAAATAAGATGTGAAAACATTGATACAACTACTATTAATCAGACTAACAGATTATCTGCCTAATTTGATGTATCAGAAGGCAATCAGGGGAGACAACACATGTTTGTTAATGACTCACCAGCATATGAACTACTAGGACGTATCAGAAGCCAGTCAGGGGAGACAACACATGTTTGTTTATGACTCACCAGCATATGAACTACTAGGATGTTTCAGAAGCCAATCAGGGGAGACAACACATGTTTGTTAATGACTCACCAGCATATGAACTACTAGGACGTATCAGAAGCCAGTCAGGGGAGACAACACATGTTTGTTTATGACTCACCAGCATATGAACTACTAGGATGTTTCAGAAGCCAATCAGGGGAGACAACACATGTTTGTTTGACTCACCAGCATATGAACTACTAGGATGTTTCAGAAGCCAATCAGGGGAGACAACACATGTTTGTTAATGACTCACCAGCATATATATGAACTACTAGGACGTTTCAGAAGCCAATCAGGGGAGACAACACGTTTGTTAATGACTCACCAGCATATGAACTACTAGGACGTATCAGAAGCATATCAGGGGAGACAGCATAGTGGTTAATGACTCACCAGCATATGAACTACTAGGACGTATCAGAAGCCAATCAGGGGAGACAACACATGTCTGTTAATGACTCACCTGCATATGAACTACTAGGACATATCAGAAGCCAGTCAGGGGAGACAACACATGTTTGTTAATAACTCACCAGCATATGAACTACTAGGACGTATCAGTAGCCAGTCAGTGGAGACAACACAATTTTGTTAATGACTCACCAGCATAAGAACTGCTAGGACGTATCAGTAGCCAATCATCATCTGTGGGTGAAATGGTTACAGGATTAGAAAGCGTGGTGACTTCATTGTTTTCAGGAATAGGCGATTTGTTCACCTGCTCCAATAATGGAAACAAAACCTGAATTCCTCCAATACAGTTAATTACATCCTACAAAAAAATGATACAGAGAAAATGTTTTTTCAAATGTTATTTTATGCAACCAACCAGTAGAATCAAAAAGATCCTACTTATGACTTAGATTTAATCAGATGAGAAAAGGTTATATCCATATAAGAAATAAACAGCTGCGCCATGAGCGCATGATACGCCCGACGTCTTGTGTGGCAGTTTTATGCAATAATCATAAATAGTTTCAGAGAAAGTTTTAAGCAATAACCATATATTGTTTTTGAGACACGGCGGGACATGTGAAACCCCCAACCCTGTTTTTTTTTTTTTTTTACAAAAAACTAAATATCACTAAAATAAAATTTTGAATCAAAACCAAAAGTATACAGAGCTTTAGATTAATATAACAAAGAAGTGTGTAAAGTTTTAAGCAATAATCATAAATTATTTTTGAGATACAGCGCGACATGTAAAAAAACCCTCCCCTGTTTAACAAAATACTCAATAACTCCAAAATAAAGTTTTGAATCATCACCAAAAAGTATACAGATCTTTAGATTAATATAACAAAGAAGTGTGTAAAGTTTTAAGCAATAATTATAAATTGTTTTTGAGATATGGCACAACATGTAAAAAAAACATCCCCCTTTTTTACAAAATACTCAATAACTCAAAAATGAAATTTTGAATCATCACCAAAAAGTATACAGATCTTCAAATTAATATAACAAAGACATGTGTAAAGTTTAAAGCAATAATCATAAATCGTTTTTGAGATATGGTGCGACATGTAAAAAAACCCTCCCCCTTTTTTACAAAATACTCAATAACTCAAAAATAAAATTTTTAATCATCACCAAAAAGTATACAGATATTAAGATTAATATAACTAAGAAGTGTTTAAAGTTTTAAGCCATAATCAAGTATTGTTTTTGAGATACGGTGCGACATGTGAAAAAAAAAACACACCTCTGTTTTAGTTACAAAGTGCCGTAACTCAAAAAGTTTTAATCTTATTTTCACCAAAAAGTATACAGATCATTTGACCACCATCAGAAACAACTATATTAAGTTTCATGAAATTTGGATAAGTCGTTCTCAAGTTACGGCGCAACATGTTTACGCTGGACAGACAGACAGACAGACGGACGGACGGACGGACACCGGACATTTGTATACCATAATATGTCCCGTCAAAATTTTGATGGGCGTATAAAAATTATTACCTAATAAAAAAAGAAATTTTAAAAAATGTTTAAAACAATGAGATTAAATTTATTTACAACTTATCTATAATTTGGGTCATACATATTGCATGGACACTTGTCTACAGTTGAATACTGTAGATTTCATTCATTTTAATGGGTATCAACTTTTTGAGAATTCAGGAAAAATGGAATTTCCCTGGATACTTGATTTCATGGTTCTGCAAAAAACAATTACCTTATTCTCCTAACCATATATTACCTTATTCTCCTAACCATATCTTACCTTATTCTCCTAACCATATATTACCTTATTTTCCTAACCATATATTACCTTATTCTCCTAACCATATATTACCTTATTCTCCTAACCATATATTACCTTATTCTCCTAACCATATATTATCTTATTCTCCTAACCATATATTACCTTAATGTCCCATGTGACACAGCACTGGCCAATCAAATGTCCATGGTGCAGATTTCCAGTCAAATCAACAACTACTCCATCTTTGTGAGCCTTTAAAAATACAATAATCATGATTATAATTCCATTGCCTAAATGAAGTTAAGCAGTTGCATGCTTTTTAAACACACCCACCAAAAACTAAGACATCAGTAAGTTTCTAGAATAGCTAATAGGAACATTGGGATACTCAGTCAAGCATAGTCACTAAGCTTGTAAACTCTGTTTTTTGCATTCATTAATAGAACAAATTTTTAAAGGCTTCATTCAAAGATTCTATCACACAGAATCATGAAAGTGCTAGTTTCCTTTGATGGCTTTAAAACAAAATAGGACAAGTTAAGAAAATCATAGTTCTTACATCAGTTGATTCATTTATAATAATACAGGTGTTAGCATAAACGTCAGTGACAGCATGAAATAAATTATCTCAACTTCTAGACAATGCTAGTTGAGTTCAACCCATTTAATGTCAAATATGTAAGATACAGTAGTATTTCAAATTTACATGATTATCCAATCATCTGAAGAGTTAACTGTTTAAAAAAGGAACTGTCCAATCATTTGGTTACACAATAAAGGTGTTTATTATTCTTTGTGTTTGCCCTATTATCTGTTACTGACCTTGGCTGAGTAATAGAGTACAGACTTATTGACTAAATCATTCAGTTCTGTGTGGTCATCATCATCAAAAATATTCATCTTATTTGGTCCTGTAAATATAAATAGAATTTGCATTAAATCAGTAGTACACTTTCCCAAACAAAATAAGAAATAATATCATACCACATCTTTCTATATCTTTATATTGTCATTTTTGTGTACAGAATTTGTCAATAAAATGCTTTACTGAGTGCAGCCTGATAATACTGCAGGTCAAATCCTGATCAGTTATGGCAAGTTGAGACACAATATTCAAGCTTGATACTGTCTGAATTTGAATTGTGATCAAATTTCTGACATAAAACAGGTTTCTGACACAATAAATGTGATCAAAGATCTTGAAAATTTGGATAATTAAATTACCAAGTGTATATCCAAAATTTAACAACAATTTTAGATTCAGCATATAAAAAAATAACATCAATTTAATTTTAGTTTAATTTTGAACCCTTGATAAGGACTAATTTCAAAACAGGGTCCAAAATAAAAAAAAATTCTAAATGCACAATATGATTCAGCGTATCATAGAGCCGAATAACTCAGTTCTTGATGAAATCAAACAAATGTTGGACCATTTGAATTTCAATGCAGACCAATTTAAAAAATAGGGCACAATATCCTAAATAGTTTAACAAGGTAGAGCCTGCCAAATTAAAAACTTTTATTAAAATTTCAGAAACTTTACAGAGTGAACATTTGTAGATGATGCCAGTGATGCCGTCCACGATGCCACTGACAATGGCATGTAGGATTGCTATTTCGAAGTCTCAACAAAAATGATGGGTAAAAACACCAATTTTTATTTGAAGCTCTGTGCTTGTTTTTTTGCCCTTAATTCCTGAACTTTTGGGACAATTACCCCTTCCTCTTGTGATATGGAATCTTGTGGTACAATTCCAGAGATCCACACTCTTACACACAAGTTATGTTGGTACCATAACCCTCAAATTTAATCCCAACCTTCTGGGTATATATAGAGATCCATTCACTTAAACAAAAGTTAATGTCCAAAAATCAAATGAATCTTCAGATGAGACAACATCATATCATAACAAAATCTTTGCAGTCCGATAAAAATCCTAAAGATTTACTCCATGTTTATAATATGTTAATTATTCCATTTGTGTAAGGTTGAAACGAAAAATTAGAAACTTAGCTGCTTTATTTCAATCATTTTAGAGCTAAGTTACATTTTGAAATGCATATTATCTCCTTTCAGTTTGCTGATAATAAAACCTTAATATCAATTCATGAAAACCAAAATATGGCAAATGATATATTGGTAAAAACTTTAAAAAAATATAAATACACTATTAAGTTTCAAAACAAACCAAATTTTTAAATAAGATTGATTTTCTATTAATGGCTAAGATAAAGCATATTTAAACAAGACCAATACCAAGCCTGAATCTGCTTTGCTGCATGTATTTGATTGAGACCGAAGCGTAACTGATCAATTAATTTTATCTTACCACATATACATTTCTAGGAATGTGATTGATTAAAAGCAACCAACCGAGTCGAGACCATGTATTAGGTTAGTAGGGTTCCATATTTGGTAGGTAGGCGGGGCTTATTTCAATACACAGTTAGTAGTGGTGTTACATATCCCTTTATAGAAACAACACAATGCTGAGAAAATCTCTTAAAGGTTTCAACAGACAATGGAATTAATGATGAAAGATAAAAATAAATTCATGAAACACATTTAAAGCTAACAAGTTGTTATTGTTGGCATTTACTTTTGGATAGAACAATAGAAGTAGGTTCTTAATGCTAACAGTAATGAAGACTTGATCAATTTGATAGGCAGCTAGTCTAAATATCACATGTTAAGATAGTCTGTAAGATAAGTTCGTTACATAGTGTTCTAGTCATCTAATAAGATATATATGGGTTAAGTAAATTCCATATGAGGATTCGAGCTTCAATAAAAGTAATCTACGTCTGAATATTGTGTAAGTATAGTTGTGCACAGTTTTTTTTAACACAATATGCACAATAGTTGATCTTACCATTTTCAACTATCTGAGATCCCAAACTGGATATACTTCATATTACCATCACTTACCTAATGTATAAAGTGTTTTAATCTGAGATGGTGTTATCACATCATGAAATAAGCAAACTGATCCTATTTGTCCATGAAGTACTATAGGAGAACCCCATTCTTCATTCTGTGTACCAGTAGCAACAGTTTTGACACCAGGTTCAGTACTAGGTTTTGATTGGCCAGGAAAGATGAATTTGAATGGTGACTTTTTCTTTACCTCTGCATTGGTGTTAGAATCTATTTGGTCAGCAATGGCAGCTAAAGCTGATTTTGGACAAGGAGATCCTATATAGCATGACGAAAATGGCTAAAATATAAAACATTTAAATATGTATAAACGGAAATCTAGGGTAAACTAAAAGAAGACAACAATCCAACAGAAATGATCAAATTCTACCAAAAAATATTCAAATTGTAAAGTAAATTTGGATTTTATTAGATAAATACTTTCCATCATAAATTCTGAGTATAACCCCAATTGCGTCATAGGTCAGATGGAAATAACCAGACTAAAAATAAATGTACGCTCACTGGTCCGGACCTATCTTCCTGTTTACCCATATTCTCCCATTCAATTTCCACAGGACAGAAAAGTAAGGAAAGGGGATGAAGGGGAGGCGGGTGGGACCTATAATTTATGATGGTAAGTATCTATCTAATAAAATCCAAATTTACTTTAAAATTTGAATATTTTATAGCTCTAAATACGTTACAATCATATATTCTGAGTAACAGAATTTAACGTAAAGCTGAATCCCCTGTAACAGAAGAAACAGGAGGAAAGTTCAATCTTTGTGCAGAAACTATAGGTCCAAGAGAGCATAAGCTCTCAGCAAAAGTAGACATAGAGGTAATGAGATATAAAAGAGTTCTCATTTCTTCAGAAACCTGCAGACAGTACCTCTTCTAAAGATGCACTGTTAAACAGAGTCAACGATGTAGAAATACCCTAACATCATGAGCTTTAATATCAAAACTATTCAAGAGTTCTACTTTAGAAGAACTATAAGCTAAAGATATGCATTTGCATATCCAAGTATAAATATTTTTAACAGAAAGATCTGAGATTCCTTTTTTAATAGGAATAAAGAATCTTGAGTTAGAAACAGAACGTAAACTACTCGTTCTATCCAGATAAATAAAAAGGATTCTTACTGGACATAAAAGTACAGAAATGGAATCACTAGGGAGTGCAGGAATCACGACTGGTTCTGCACCCTTATCTGGAATCTGATTCTTTGCCAAAAAAGCAGGATCCGTTAAAAGAGTTACAGAAGATTTATTCCTGTTAAGCATCAGAAATGGAGAAGACATGGATTTCACTCCTTCTCCGACCAGAAACCAAATCTAACAGCATTTATATAAAAGAAACCTTAAATCTACTGTTTCTGCTGGTTCAAAAGGAGGAAGCTTTTAAAAAGGATAAAACTAATCCAAGATCCCACTTAGGAACTAAAGTTTTTTGTCTCGGTCTTTTAAGACTAAAACTACGAACCAAAAGTGAAATATGCTCATTGTTTCCAAAATCTGGGCCACCAGAAATATGAATAGTTCTAGAAATAGCTGATCTATAGCCCTTTATAGTAGAGGGACATTATCTTTTGGATTCAAAAAGAAAAACTAGAAAGTCTGCTAATTGTTGTAGTGACTTGGAAAGAATCAGTTTCCCGCTCACTACACCAATCTGAGAAGATTGACCATTTTGCATCATAGACATTGCTAGTGGAGTCTCTGACAGACTTTGTGAGATGCTTGGTTGCTCCTTCAGAAAAACCTCTCTTTCTGAGACTAACCTGAGAGAAGCCAGGCATGCAGATGAAGTTTTTCCGGATTTAGGTAAAGAACCTTGCCCTTGATTTGAGACAGAATGAATGCTCTCACAGGTAGAACTAGAGGACAAGCACATGATAGGTGCAGAAGGTCTGAAAACAAAGACTGTTTTGGCCATCCTGGAGCAATAACTATGATCTTGCAATTTTCCCCTGCTCTTTTCTGAAGTACTGTGGAGAGAAACCTGAAAGGGGGGAAGGCATACCCGAACATTACTTTCCAAGATAGACTCATTGCGTCTACTGCATAAGATTTTGGATCTGGAACCGGAGACACAAATGTAGCAAGTTTGTGATTGAGACTGGTTGCAAACAGATCTATCTGAGGTGACCTCCAATGAAGAGTCACAGCTTTGAAAACTACCTGATGTAGTTCCCACTTCGTGTTTACTGGAGCAAGAGATCTGGATAGAGTGTCCGCTAGAATATTGAGGTGCCCCGCAATATGTCTCACCACTAGATGAACCTGGAGTTGAAAACAGAAGGAGAATGTCTCTGGTTATCTGATAAAGAGAAGGTGAATGAGTTCCTCCCTGATTCTTGAGATAAGCTACAACTGTTGTGTTGTCCGTGGCCAGAATGACAGACTGATTCTTTAGAGACAGTTGGAAATGATTCAGTGCAAGCAAAACTGCTTTCATTTCCAATACATTGATATGCTCTTCCAAAAGATCTTGATTCCAGACTCCCGAGATAGTAAGCCCTCCAGATATGCCCCCCAACCCAGGGTGGAGGCATCTGTGAATAATGTTAGACTGGGAACTTGAGGGGACAGACATAGGCCCGCCCCTCATTACATTTTCCCGAACTAACCACCATTGAAGATGTGGAAATAGAGGCTGTGTGATCGGAATCAATGCTTCCCATTCTTGTGAAGCTGAAATCCATAACTTGTGTAGATAAAACTGAAGCGGACGAATGTGAAGGCGTCCCAATGGAATTACATCTGCCAGAGAATTCAATGACCCAGAAGTTGAAGAATTGACGTGCTGTGACTGATTGAACCCTCAGGAATAAATGTATTTTCTGACATAGTTTCGTAAATTTTTTTCCTCTGGTGGGAGAACTATTTCTAGATTGGTTAGGTAATGTTCTCTTAGGAAAACAAAGTCTTGAGAAGGAACTATCTCTGACTTTTTCCAGGAGATTAGGAAGCCTAGGGACAGAAAACACTTGATGACCAATCTGCCTGAACCCTCAATTTGGTTGGGCAAAATTCCTTGAGAAGGGAATCATCCAGGTAGGAATGAATCTGTATAGACAGAGAATGTAGGTGAGCTATAGCTGCCTGCATAATTTTGGTAAAAGCCAAAGGGGCTGTAGACAGGCCAAAAGGGAGGGCCTTGAACTGGAATACTTTGTTGTTCCAAACAAAGCGAAGGTATTTCCTGTAAGTATGGGAAATAGGAATGGGGAAATAAGTGTCTGAAAGATCCAGAGAAGTAGTCCACATTCCTGGAAGGATTGATGCTCTGATTGACCTGTTGGTTTCCATTTTGAAATGGGGAACAATGAAAAAGTTGTTCAGAATAGAAAGGTCTATGACCGGTCTCATTCCTCCTGTCTTCTTAAGAACCAGAAAAGACGGGAATAAAATCCTGGAGAAAGAGTTAAGAGCGACACCTCCTCTGTTGCAGATTTTTGTAACATTTTGTCCACTTCTACTGATAGAAGTTGATACTTGACTGGGTCTTGAGTATGAGACAAACTTATCAGAACTGCAGACAGAGGAGGTGGGTTCTTGGACTGAAGTGTTAATCTCCCTCAAATTTTTGGCAGCACATAACAGTCTGAGGTAATTTTCTTCCACTTATTTAGGAAAAAACTTAATCTCCCCCTACTGGTATTGAATTTTGAGGAACTTGTTGTAAATTTTCCCCTGGGGAAGCTGTCAATAACGTATGAGGGGGCAAGAACCTATGTACTAGACCCAGGTTTCTTGGAACCCTTAAAACCACCAGAAGGTTTACCTGAGCTTTTACAAGAGTTATGGGATTTGTTCTGCGGTTTGCAGTAGTTATTCTTCCTTTTCTTAGCAGAAGAAGGAGGACCACCTGAAGCAGAAGTACTAGTAGAACTAGAAGTAGCATTAACCGACCTCTTGCCATTGTTAACTTGTACACTAACTTTGACTGGAGGAGGGTTTTTGCTGAGTTCCTCTTGAACCTGCTGTACGGATAAACCATACATCTTGTCAATAAGGGGAGATTGCAGTAAAGAATCTTTCAAAGACTCGGCAACAGAAATGTTTTCAAGAAACTCTGCTCTGTAAGACAGGGTGCAATTAGCAATGGAACCCATTAAAAGCAACTGAGATGAACCTAGAGCTTTATCCAGTTGAAGTAAGAAGTATCGTACTTCTGCTGGAACAACCGTATCTTTGCTGTTAAGCAAATGTCCGGTTGCAGTTAGAAAATGTTTAGCTGTGCCAAGAACTTGAGAAGCACTACGAAGAAGATTCTCAGTCTTAGACCAAACAGGTTGAGTGAGACGAAGACCATCCACTGGCTTTTTTCCCAATAAAGACGAAAGAGGTTTGTCATAAATGGGAACAAGTCTACCCAATGAAGAGTCAAAGATATCAAAATCTTTGTACTTAACCTGATCAGAAAAGGATGACATTCCAAATCCAGAGATATTGTTATTGGCAACCTTTTCGCTAGCAGAATTAGCAATACCTTCATTAATGAATTGTAAAGCAAAAGCCATATGGCCAGATTCAGGAAAGGAACTGTGAGAACTCACAGTATCCTGAGAAATACCACAGGAAGCTTCAAAAGTTGAAGAAGGTTTCTTCTGCTTGGAAGGAGAGGCAAAAGGGATATGGGCTTCATCCCTCATCAAGGTATACACCTTATCCCTAAGATCCTTCAAGGATGGAGGATCCTCAGTCTCCTTGGTTGGAGGTTGTTGAACTGACTTAGAAGTAGGCTCAGTGGACTTCTTCAACACCTGGAGAAGAAGAACTTTCAACATCCTTATCAGTGAGGAAAGTCCTTCCGTGACTCCCCGGGGAAACAGAAAGCTAATCATCCTCCCTCTCATCATATTCTACAGATTTAGCTGGAGAAGGTTGCTGAGAAGATACTCTATTTTCTAGTAGAGTCATACGACTGGATAGAGTACTAAATTCAGCCTTGAAAGACTGACCAAAGTCCAAAAGTAACTTCTGTAAACCATTCAAAGGTGATGTATGATCAGAACCCTGAGTACCATGAGAAGAGCTAGTAGACTGAGCTCGAGAGTCAGGTAGGGTGGTAGAAGGAGCTAATGCAGGAGTCAAAGATACTGCTACTGGTGGAGCAGGAGGTAAAGGTGGAGCAGTAGCTATCCTAGAAGGGGGACCATAAAAATTGTCCCTATAAGGCCAAAAACCAGGTTGGTTTGACATAAACCCACCATAAGGGTAAGACTGTGACCAAGGTGGTTGAGCCCATGAGGGTACAGGTTGGGTGCCGGAGTTGGGAAGCATATACCCACAATATGATAAAGGGGGTCTAGAACCTGTCAAGTTCAAGCCCATAGCTGTACCTGGGGCAGAACAAATAGTACCCGATGAATTAACAGGCCTATTTAGTATGAGTCACCGAAGTTGACATAGGGACCCCCCCAAAATGCATGGCCAAACCTTGTGAAAGGGTTGGATTGATACCATTACCAGACACCATTGTCGAAACTTTGGTTAATGTACTGGTAGTTTGGGGGGGACTTAAAGGAAGTGACCCATCCAGGAGATAGTCCGACCCAGGAATGTTAACGTAAGGACTATTCAAATTAAAGTCCATTTTACTTTACTTTAGTAAAAAAACCCACAAATAATTTGTTTTTGTTTAGAAATTAAAACTAAACATAAATTTCCAAAAATATATACATATACACAATAAATGAAAAGCAATTAAGCTATTCAAAAACTTTACAAACAACTGTTCTCTGTAATATCTGTGAAATACAAAATCATGAAATGCACGTGTGACCCATGTCGCAGATGGAAATTGAATGGGAGAATATGGGTAAACAGGAAGATAGGTCCGACCCAGTGAGCATATGTTTATTTTTAGTCAGGGTTATTTCCATCTGACCTATGACGCAATTGGGGTTATACTCAGAATTTATGATGGTAACGTATTTATAGCTATAAAATCCCTTATATGGCATAAGTAACAAGAGACTCACCATTTAAACAAGATACTCAACATGGATAAGCTCCAATGCATGTGAGAGGATTGAACAAGTGTTTATAATTCAAAACAAGCCTTCAGTACGTTTAAAGAGCTACAGATTATTAATTGATATCGTGGCTGAATTTTTCTCTCTAAAAATTGGGATTTTTTTTTTCGTAATTTTTACCAAATTTAGAAATAAGATTGCACATACATCTGTCATGCTTGGAAACTTAAGCTGTGAATTGTGTACTAATTTTCCATCAAAGTAAACATTGAGTTGACTGACTGTAAATGGCCGTCTTGAACTACTTTGGACAATGTCTATACAGTGCTGAAACATACAAAATATACATACTTAATCCAACTACCAAAGTAATCTTTAAATGGCAAAATTTGACAAGCAATAAAAGTTTTCCTTAGTATTTAACTTTTACTGGTTTCAATAGCCTTCCTTTGAATAGTTTATACTATTTGAATTTAACTAAATTATTTAAATATTCATTAATCCAATTACTGTTGGTCATTTAAAAAATATACAGTTGTAGTTAAACTTTTGAAATGATTTTAGATGAAAGTGGTGACAAACTACATAATTGCCAACCTCTAGCATAAAGTAATCAATGTCATGCCAGAAAGAAGTGTGTAGCTAAAGGTAGATTCTTTGGTTAGCTTCCATGTTAGCTCAACCATGAAATCATTATTAGGTAAGGTACGTCAATCCTTTGGGTGGAGTCAATAGTTAAACAGAGAACCAATCAGAATTAAGTGACAGAATATAAACATTGTAAAACTAGTTTTTACAAGTCAGTTTAAAAATAAGTTTTCAATCTAATTAAAATTTAGTAACAATTATAAGCTCATTCACAAACATGTTGTAGGTGTGTTTGATTTGCCAATTTTATTTGATAAATGGTGGAAAGTTAACTGAAAGCTGAAATTTCTAATTTTTTTCTTCTTTGTCAGACATTACAAATAATAATATATTTTACTTGTCTGTTCAATTTGTTACATCAAATTAATAAAATGTAGTTGGACATGGTTGACAAGTGCTGACCGAATTCACTTCACACATACACATATGTTTACAATACACCTGGAAAGGTAAAAAAGATTGGAAGGTGTCCAAAAGTACATATGACCTGATCATTCAATCTAGGTCAGATTAAATCTAATTGAAGTAGAGACTTAAGAATTGTTCTTCATGGCTGCATTATTTATCTGAATCTGATAAGTAAGATAACCAAAGATTCTACCTTTAGCTACACACATACTGGAATCGGCTGCAAGACAAAATTTAGGAAATCATAGTTATTTTAATACATTTTGCTAGCTTTCCAGATGATTTTCCTGATAAAACTTGTTGAATGCTAGTTATTTATTCAAACTACTTTATATAAACAAATATCACTAAAAACAAAATAATCATTTGAAAATCTACTCTTTACTCCTTTACCCCCTTAAAAACATTTATAGGCATGATATACTAGTACTTAAGTATCCAGATATTTATATAAACATACCCAATGTCCATCTCCAATGGTCGTATTTTCCACCAGAACAGAGGAATGCTCCTTTTTGTTAAATACAGATATCACAATGTCAAACTCTGCAGTTACAAAACTTTCCAATCCACATCCAGTACTAGCTATAAAGCTGTTGAAAAAAATCAAAGTAAAATTGAGAATGGAAATGGGGAATGTGTCAAAGAGACAACAACCCAACCATAGAACAGACAACAGCAGAAGGTCACTAAAGACCTTTTAGTTATATTTATAAATTAACTGTTTACAAAATTTTGAATTTTTTGAAAGACTAAGGCTTTTCTACCTCAGGCATGGATTACCTTAGCTGTATTCGTCAAAACTTTTAGGAATTTTGGTCCTCAATGCTCTTCAACTTCGTACTTTATTTGGCCTTTTTAACTGATGAGTCTTTTGTAGACGAAACGTGCATCTGGCGTGTATACAAAATTTAGTCCTGGTATCTATGATGAGTTTATTTAGAAGATATTTCAAACAAGTTAATTTTATTTATCACTAATAAAATTGAGAATGGAAATGGGGAATGTGCCAAAGAGACAACAACCCGACCATAGAAAAAAACAACAGCAGAAGGTCACCAACAGGTCTTCAATGTAGCGAGAAATTCCCGCACCCGGAGGCGTCCTTCAACTGGCCCCTAGACAAATATATACTAGTTCAGTGATAATGAACGCCATACTAATATCCAAATTGTACACAAGAAACTAAAATTGAAATAATACAAGACTAACAAAGGCCAGAGGCTCCTGACTTGGGACAGGCGCAAAAATGCGGCGGGGTTAAACATGTTTGTGAGATCCCAACCCTCCCCCTATACCTCTAGCCAATGTAGAAAAGTAAGCGCATAACAATACGCACATTAAAATTCAGTTCAAGAGAAGTCTGAGTCTTATGTCAGAAGATGTAACCAAAGAAAATAAACAAAATGACAATAATACATAAATAACAACAGACTACTAGCAGTTAACTGACATGCTAGCTCCAGACTTCAATTAAACTGACTGAAAGATTATGATTTCATCATATGAACATCAGGCACAATCCTTAAGTATAATCACTAAGTATATTTATCAATATACAATATAGGAAAGGTGTACTGACATAAGTAGTCTCTAAACACATTAACTCCAAATGGAGCTTTCGTTAGTAGAAGCAATTATGTGTATAGGTATATATACTATATTTTTATGCTTTTATATTTATCAATATAATTAAGATATAATATCATATGTTTTAAACTATTGAGATAAGGAATTTGCCAAAAATTTAATTTATTTGCTGTAATCGTCAATACAAAATAAAAACCCTGGTTGTCAGACAGCAACCAATGGCAACCAAAAGATATTGACTTAGGACAGGCATATAAATAATGTTTCAACCTGCCTACCAAATCAATCATTGCTCTTTACACGAAAGGTAACAATTTGAGAATTATTTCTAGTATAGAATGTCCTGTTTAATTAATATGTCTATTGTATTAATATGTACCTGTATAGCTGTCTTCTGTAGGTTATACCAGCTATGTTATGTGTGGTAAGGTCAACTTCTGTGTCTAAACACAACCAAGCATGGAATGAGAATGCCACACCTGGCCATTTCTTGATGCCAGCTGGTAAAGTAACACACTAAAAAAATAATCAACAATAAAGCAGTTTCTTAAAAACTAACAAGCTTGGCATAGATATAGGAAGATGTGGTACAAGTGCCAATGAGACAACTCTCCATCCAATTCACAATTTAAAAAATAATTCATTACCATACATATTTAAATGCTTGTTTTCTCAAACAACTCTTCTTTATAAAAATAAGAAGATGTGGTATAACTGCCAATGAGACAACATGATTTAGCTGTCTTTCAATAATTATATTTGATGACCTTGTACTTTAACCTTTAACATAGATACTATATTAGTCCTATATCATTATTGCTGAAAACTTGTACTAGGTTAGATGATTGAAGTATAAAGTCAACCTTGATCCCCACAATGATGGTGTTTTCTAGTAATGTGAACTTACATCATTATGTTCCTGTAGACTTAAGAAATGTAATGCCCCTTCATTTCCCTCTCTTCTGGCCATCGTTGACATTGCCCTCATAAGCCTGCTACAGTAAGGATTCTAAAATACAAATAAAAGTGAGAATTGAAATGGGGAATGTGTCAAAGAGACAACAACCTGACCAAGAGCAGACAAAGATACAATTCCTTTTCTACATTGTTAAGGATATTTGTATCATTTCCATGTTCAGTGAACCCACAAAATCCAAGTCAAAACCTTTATATACCCGTTAGCTTAAATTTTTAAACCTTCAAATCATAATAAACATGTGTACCAAGTTGAAAACAGCAGACAGATGCACAAACTAGAAATACCATGTTCTGCTATTGTACGTAGTAAGGGCATCAAAATGCTTTTTTTCTTTTGGAGGTCAGACACAAAAAACATAAGTGACTGAGTTTTTTGTCTGTGGTGACAGTGGAGTGTATGTCTATCCCCATTTACTATTTTTTTGTTTTATATTGTGAATTTATTATTATTCGTTAGAACCAATTTTCGTGGATTTCGTAGGTTTAGGTGGATAATGAAGTTCTTTTTGAATGAATGACAAATTTTTGAAAGGCTTGTATAAACTGCAGAAATACATTTTACACACAGTGACGCCAGGTGAAATGATTGTTAATCTTAATAAAAATATTTTTTTTACAGTCTCATTGAATATATCAATTACAATTAATCCCAAACTAAAGTAATCAGTAAATAAGGTCAAATGTCTGATCTGCTGATTTTTGGACATCAAAAATCAAAATGAGCATTTTAAGGTCAATTAGATCTATCCACAAAATCTTATTAGGCACTATAGTAAACACAGAACATTAATTATTCATTATCTCCCCTTGTTAGGCACTAAAGTAAACACAGAACATTAATTGTTCATTATCTCCCCTTTTTAGGCACTATAGTAAACACAGAACATTAATTATTCATTATCTCCCCTTGTTAGGCACTATAGAAAACACAGAACATTAATTGTTCATTATCTCCCCTTGTTAGGCACTATAGTAAACACAGAACATTAATTGTTCATTATCTCCCCTTTTTAGGCACTATAGTAAACACAGAACATTAATTATTCATTATCTCCCCTTGTTAGGCACTATAGAAAACACAGAACATTAATTGTTCATTATCTCCCCTTGTTAGGCACTATAGTAAACACAGAACATTAATTGTTCATTATCTCCCCTTTTTAGGCACTATAGTCAACACAGAACATTAATTATTCATTATCTCCCCTTGTTAGGCACTATAGTAAACACAGAACATTAATTGTTCATTATCTCCCATTGTTAGGCACCAGACCTGCCAACTATCCCGATTTTCGCGGTATCATCCCGATTTTTATCCCTCAACCCGAATCCCGATATCGAGATTGTAAAATGAGTCAAAATCCCGATTTTCACCAATTTTACCCGAAAAAATTGTTGTTTACCGATTTTGAAGTTTTTCTGATCAATTTAAACAAGAGTGCACACACAGAAATGTCTCGCCTTCTTTACTAATCATTGATATTATGTTGATACTCCTAAATCTAAAGCTTTATTACGACTGTCACTTAGACTTAACATGAATCATGAAAATGAGTTCAAGGTCAGTTGAACCATATGCCAAGCAGACATGTACAGTTAACAATGCTTCCATACAACAAATATAGTTGACCTATTGCTTATAGTTTAAGAAAATAGACCAAAACACAAAAACTTATCACTGAGCAATGAACCTTGAAAACCAGGTCAAGGTAAAATAAAACCTGCACGACTGACATATAGATCATAAAATATTTCCATACACAAAATATAGTAGACCTATGACATATAGTATTAGATAAAAAGCCCAAAACTCAAAAACTTAACTTTGACCACTGAACCATGAAAATGAGGTCAAGGTCAGATGACATCTGCCCGCTAGACATGTACACCTTACAATCATTCCATACAACAAATATAGTAAACCTATTGCATAAAGTATGAGAAAAACAGACCAAAACACAAAAACTTAACTATAACCACTGAACCATGAAAATGAGGTCAAGGTCAGATGACATCTGCCCGCTAGACATGTACACCTTACAATCATTCCATACAACAAATATAGTAGACCTATTGCATAAAGTATGAGAAAAACAGACCAAAACACAAAAACTTAACTATAACCACTGAACCATGAAAATGAGGTCAAGGTCAGATGACACCTACCAGTTGGACATGTACACCTTACAGTCCTTCCATACACCGAATATACTAGACCTATTGCTTAGGCCACACCAATTTAATTTCTTGTTCTACGGATTTTTGGACTCCAAAATTTGGGGCGAGCGAGCGATTTGAAAATTTAAATAAAGAAATATTTATTTTGCAAATTCTTGAGGCGAAGCTTGAAAAGTAAAGGCGAGCGATTATAATTTTTTTTTGTAAACATAAAATAGTAGGTTTCGACAATATTAAAACTTGATTTATCACTTGTACTTTGACATTTCTTTAATTTCTGAAGTATTTTTTCCCTGTTCACCAAGAAATAATTAAATCTGGTCTATGTATGTGTGACTGACAATGAGACAATTCTCCATCTAAGTCATATTCAGTTTGGGGGCAACCCCTTAATGTTATAAATATCACTTTTTTCATGTTTTATGAGTGATCAATATACGTTATAATATATTTGTTTGTACAAAAGGGCTCATATTTTCTCAAAGAACTATACATCTATCTCGTATTAAATGGTCAAAAAATGTCCAAGAATTTTGTAATATTCCTGGACTTTAACCATGTTAACACATTTACTTTAACAGTTTAATATTATTCAAAAAAAGTGGACCCCTCTTGTAGAAAAAGTTGTTTAAAATATGATGTAACTCTCCTCTTTTTGAGTACAAAATTCTAAGTTTTCAAAGGTTTTGAATAGAAGAACTATACAAATCCTTGGTATTTCTATTTTCTTTTCTACATCAGTAAAATGACCCCTTGTCTGAGGGAGGGTTGTTCTTAACCTGATAATAACAAACACAGGTAAAAGTACGACCTTTTACACGGGGCTTTGATACAGACCAAACAACAAGCTATACAGGGCCCCAAACTTATTAGCGTACACAATTCAAACAGGAAAACCAACGATCTAATTTATATATCCAAACGGGAAAATACCATTGAACAACATCAATAAACGATAACTGCTGACTGACAGGCCCCTGAATCAATCAGGACAGGTGCATAAACATGCAGCGGCTATGGATAGTTTTGTTTCGCCAGCATACAATATGCCGTTGAAGGAAAATCCTTCAGAAGTTCTTTGTACTTTATTCTAACAACAAACATATTTTGATAGGGAATATAAGTAAGGGGGAAAGAAACCAATTTTTTGTTCTTTACCGGTATATATTTCCGCTTTTATAAATTTATATCGGTGCACTCCTTCTTTGGATAAATAGGTTTCATGCTGAAACAGATATTCTCACAGATATTTAAGAAGTGTGGTTGTGTGCTTTTATGTTTAAAATCGTTATATACAGGTTAGACTGTGATTTTAAAAACAAATGTTGATATATTTTTATAATATTTACAAAAAAAACCGGTGCGGGAAATGGACATGATTACATTTCCGGATGCGGGAAGCGGGAATATAAAAAAAATAAAAAATTCTGTTTTGAGAAAAATAGGTGCGGGCGGGTCCGTCGAACAAGGAATCAAATTGGTGTGGCCTTATAGTATCTGAGATATGGACTTGACCACCAAAACTTAACCTTGTTCACTGATCCATGAAATGAGGTTGAGGTCAAGTGAAAACTGTCTGACGGGCATGAGGACCTTGCAAGGTACGCACAAACTAAATATAGTTATCCTATTACTTACAGTAAGAGAGAATTAAACATTGCAAAAAATCTGAACTTTTTTTTCAAGTGGTCACTGAACCATGAAAATGAGGTCAAGGACAATGGACATGTGACTGACGGAAACTTCGTAACATGAGGCATCTATATACAAAATATGAAGCATCCAGGTCTTCCACCTTCTAAAATATATAGCTTTTAAGAAGTGAGCTAACACCGCCGCCGCCGCCGCCGTAGCCGCCGGCGCCGGATCACTATCCCTATGTCAAGCTTTCTGCAACAAAAGTTGCAGGCTCGACAAAAATCTATAATTTTACCTGGGGACATATTATGACAAGTTAACGACCCTACGCTAATTAACAGTCACAACAGGTGTCATAATTACTGGTTGTATGTAATCAGATTACCTAATGGGTCGTAACAGTCCTCAAAATTAATTTGTATACACAAATTTGGTCAAACAGCCTTTCAATTTTAATCAATTTTATATCATAACAGCACAATTTGCAACATTGCCGTAGTTTCACAACAAAATCATAATTAATTGAAAGTTGAGAACTGTAATGAACTCTCAAGAAAACATCGTTTATCTTGAAATCCGTTTAATTTTTGAAACCAGACGACGAATGTCTGTTGATTTAAAATCGACGCCATTTTGTATTCTCTTCTACTGTGTTACTGAATAAGCCTCCGCCGGTAAGAGCACCTCTGAATACAAAGAAAGATAACTCAAATTTTATCCATTTTCTCATTGATACTGATAAGACCATAAGTAAGAGTAAATCAAAATCTGTCTTCATCCTTCTAACTTTAGGGCATGTAGTTTTAGGTCTTTTGAGTCAAGGTTCATAGATAAGAAGGTCTTTAGAGGGGGAAAAAGGGGGGTGAGTCTCTACTTTGAATCCTTTATTTTTAATGCCATTTTTCTCTATTCTTCAGTTATTTTGTCAATTTTATAATTTAATAGTACAAGAATCATGCAAATAAAAGAAATAAAGGCCTACAAGCTCATCATTATTATACCAAAAGAAAAAAGAAGAGAACTTAGACTATTTTAGGAGTAAAAAAAAACGCACACAGAAAAGTCGCTAAAATTGTAACCCTTAAAAATCTGGTCGTGCGCTAAATCCCCCATGGAGATTTTCAAAAGTTGGCAGGTCTGAGGCACTATAGTAAACACAGAACATTAATTGTTCATTATCTCCCCTTGTTAGGCACCATAGTAAACACAGAACATTAATTATTCATTATCTCCCCTTGTTAGAGACTATAATAGTAGGGGTAAATTCAGTAAATAGATATACGTCATCAGGGACCGCCCATTTAGGGGAGAGCTTTCTGTATAACACTGAAGTCATATGCTCTTCTGATTGGTAGATAATGTTTGTAATAAATATTTTTTGGAAGATGGATTGGATCAAGTTGTTTTTTACACAAATTTATGTCTTAGCTGCGGCTATCCAGGATGCACTGAGTGTACTGTGAGAGGAAGCATGGGGTATATGGTAAAAATCAGTTTTTGTGTGCAGATTGAAAGAAACAATAGAAATTACACTTAAGAGTTATGATATCAATGAAAGGCACAAATATTCTCCACATTTACATCACATTTTGCACATATTTCTACTCATAATGTATATAAAAATGGATTACCTCCCTTTGACATAGTGAATTTTTTTTTAGCTGTGTTTCCCATGTTAAGTTGTAGAACAAGTCGTAAACAAGCACTTTTCTAGTATTTTAACACTCGAATAATCTGACCGCATGAAGGTATTAGTTTATTTTTACATAACGCATTGCGTTTCTTTATTTAAAAACTATACTAGACAACTTTTCATGATTACATGTCCTTCATCTAGGGAACTAGTGTTGAAATGTTTGTAATTGGATTTTTATGTTAAATAATTGCTTTTAAATATTCCAAATTGTTACTTTAATCTTCCAAATGCAAACTTTGGTTATACTTAGTCTTATTTATTCATATTTGGCACTTTTTTCTACTTCAGTTCTGGCTGTCTAGTTTTGGCGAGGAATCCATCCTGATGTTGGGGTAACAGGAATTTCTGCAGAGTGATTGTCAATGACATTTTGTGAACTTTACAAGTAATTAAAACACAGGTTTAGTATAATGAAACATAATTGTTGTTTTATTTGGTATCAAACTGCTTAAAAAAGCCTTTAAAAAGTCTTTTTGTGGTCTTTTCAGGGTATTTAATCAAAAACTTCCATATAAGGAAAAATTTAACTAAGAGTACACCAAGTCTTTAGTTTCTAGGTGTACTTGCAATACTGGTCAAAGCAAACACAGAAAACAATTCATATTTATTAAACATAGTATTTTACACCATTCTTTTAAAAACAGTCAATGTGCAACTTTATATACCAAATATACATTGGCCGCAGTATGGGCTGTAGTATAAATTTTGCTCTATCTTTACAAATTCAGCATTTATGAATGTTGTATTGAAACTGGAACTTGAAAATTGGATACCTTACATGTTTATTACAAAAAAAGTGGGAAAAGAAGTAAAAAAGTCCCTTATAGGGGTAAATTCAGTAAATAGATATACGTCATCAGGGACCGCCCATTTAGGGGAGAGCTTTCTGTATAACACTGAACTCATATGCTCTTCTGATTGGTAGATAATGTTTGTAATAAATACTTTTTGGCAGATGGATCAAAACTAGAGTTGAAAAAAAATGAAAAATAAATGCTGAATATACTAATTTTTTTTACTACAGGGTTGAAAAGTAATGGGGGTCAGTATAGGAATTCAATGCAAATCTACATTGTTTGTAAACAAGGCCATGTGAATGCCCAAAAATGCCGCATGACCCTATGTTTTTATTAGTGCAAAAGATAGGGCTACATTTGTACTTTCATGAATGTTGAATGAAAGTTTCCAATTTCTAAAGGTAAATCAGGTATAAATTTAATTCCATACATAGATTACCATTAAAGTCAATGGGAGATTTTTTACTGAATTTACCCCAGTAAACACAAAACATTAATTATTCATTATCTCCCCTTGTTAGGTACTATAGTAAACAAAGGACATTAATTGTTCATTATCTCCCCTTTTTAGGCACTATAGTAAACACAGAACATTAATTATTCATTATCTCCCCTGAAACTTTATCAACTTTGTTTTTCCATGAATATAAAACATGTTCATTTCAAAATTAGAAATACCTGATTTTCTTCTTCGTCAAGTCTTAGAAGGCTAATAAGTTTCTTGAGTTCTGTTGCTGTAATTGACTGTGTACCCAAACATTCTAATAAGCTTATCAAATAACCTACAAATATAGAAATTCTTTCTAATCAGCCTATCAAATAACCTACAAATATAGAAATTCTTTCTAATCAGCCTATCAAATAACCTACAAATCAAGAAATTCGTCCTAATCAGCCTATCAAATAACCTACAAATATAGAAATTCATTCTAATCAGCCTATCAAATAACCTACAAATATAGAAATTCATTCTAATCAGCCTATCAAATAACCTACAAATATAGAAATTCATCCTAATCAGCCTATCAAATAACCTACAAATATAGAAATTCATTCTAATCAGCCTATCAAATAACCTACAAATATAGAAATTCATCCTAATCAGCCTATCAAATAACCTACAAATATAGAAATTCATTCTAATCAGCCTATCAAATAACCTACAAATATAGAAATTCATTCTAATCAGCCTATCAAATAACCTACAAATATAGAAATTCATTCTAATCAGCCTATCAAATAACCTACAAATATAGAAATTCATTCTAATCAGCCTATCAAATAACCTACAAATATAGAAATTCATTCTAATCAGCATATCAAATAACCTACAAATATAGAAATTCATTCTAATCAGCCTATCAAATAACCTACAAATATAGAAATTCATTCTAATCAGCCTATCAAATAACCTACAAATATAGAAATTCATTCTAATCAGCCTATCAAATAACCTACAAATATAGAAATTCATTCTAATCAGCCTATCAAATAACCTACAAATATAGAAATTCATCCTAATCAGCCTATCAAATAACCTACAAATATAGAAATTCATTCTAATCAGCCTATCAAATAACCTACAAATATAGAAATTCATTCTAATCAGCCTATCAAATAACCTACAAATATAGAAATTCATCCTAATCAGCCTATCAAATAACCTACAAATATAGAAATTCATTCTAATCAGCATATCAAATAACCTACAAATATAGAAATTAATTCTTATCAGCATATCAAATAACCTACAAATATACAACAGGCTTTTATTTCAACTTAGAATTATCTCCCTTGTTAAAGAAAAAAATCCCATAACTTGTAAATTCTAAAATTTATAAAAAATGAATAAACAGCTGCGCCATGAGCGCATGATACGCCTGACGTCTTATGTGGAAGTCTTATGCAATAATCATAAATAGTTTATGAGAAAGTTTTAAGCAATAACCATATATTGTTTTAGAGACACGGCGGGACATGTGAAACCCCCCACCCTGTTTTTTTTTTACAAAAACTAAATATTACCAAAATAAAATTTTGAATCAAAACCAAAAAGTATACAGATCTTAAGATTAATATATCAAAGAAGTGTGTAAAGTTTTAAGCAATAATCATAACTTATTTTTGAGATACGGCGCGACATGTAAAAAACCCTCCCCTGTTTTACAAAATACTCAATAACTCAAAAATAAAATTTTGAATAATCACCAAAAAGTATACAGATCTTTAGATTAATAGAATAAAGAAGTGTGTAAAGTTTTAAGCAATAATCATAAATCCTTTTTGAGATACGGCACAACATGTAAAAAAAAAACTCCCCCTTTTTTTACAAAATACTAATAACTCAAAAAGGAAATTTTGAATCATCACCAAAAAGTATACAGATATTGAGATTAATATAACAAAGACATGTGTAAAGTTTTAAGTAATAATCATATATAGTTTTTGAGATATGGCGCGACATGTAAAAAAAACCTCCCCCTTTTTTACAAAATACTCAATAAAATACTCAATAACTCAAAAATGAAATTTTGAATCATCACCAAAAAGTATATAGATATTGAGATTAATATAACTAA
Organism: Mytilus edulis; assembly: GCF_963676685.1. Lineage (NCBI taxonomy): Eukaryota > Metazoa > Mollusca > Bivalvia > Mytilida > Mytilidae > Mytilus > Mytilus edulis. The sequence goes on along the minus strand of NC_092357.1, from coordinate 51,755,958 downwards.
GAAGTGTTTAAAGTTTTAAGTCAAAATCAAGAATCGTTTTTGAGATACAGTGCGACATGTGAAAAAAACACCCCCCTGTTTTAGTTATAAAGTGCCGTAACTCAAAAAGTTTAAATCTTATTTTCACCAAAAAGTATACAGATCATTTGACCATCATAAGAAACAACAAATTAAGTTTCATGAAATTTGGATAAGTCGTTCTCAAGTTACGTCAAAATTTTGACGGGCATAATAAAAGCTTACACCAATAGCTTAAACAGTCAGGGGCGTTACTTAAACAAGTAACTTTTTTTAGTTACTTATATAGGTAATTTTTGTTTTCAAAAAACATAAAATTACTCAATGGAGTTATTTTTAATTTCAATAGAAGCAGGGACTAAATGTAGTTTACATAAATTTTTACATCATTTTATATCATAAATTTAAGAATTTGTAAGATTTGAGAGGAGAAAAGACATAAATGGTTACTTTAAGAATAATGACAAAAATGTTACTTGGATAAGTTATTTTGCACATCTTTGAAAGAATTAGTAATAACACTTATTTAAGGAACATATGTAATTGTTTTGGGTTACAAATTATATATAACTTCAAGTCTTAATTAATTCATAAGTTTCTATCTATTTATATCTGTCTACCTTCAAGATTTTGAAGGAAAACGATATTTTAATAGTCCCAAGAGACCAACCTTTGACCAAGAAGGTGGATATCAAAGATAAGTGCGTCATAAAAGCAATTAGTGTTTCAGAAGGATTAGATTTTATATTTCATGGGAAAAATAACCAGATGATTGTAAAAATTTGTTAAAACTAGTAAAATTTGTATAATTGGTCACGTATAAAAATAATATTTAGAAAAGTTACTTATATAAGTAAATTTTAAAAAAGCCTCGTTTTCAACATTACTTATATAGTTAATTCAAAAAGTTACTTGTTTAAGTAATGCCCCTGACTGTTAAATACTATACATTATGACACTAAGACTTAAGATCAGACTACCTATAACTTACACTGATATCCTGGTGTCTAGGAGTTTACTCTGGATTCATTTATATTCGAGGGTACCAATCTTTGTGGATTGAGGAAAAACTTTCATTTTCCTGGATATCCAACAAAATAGTAATGAATCCACAGACTCATCATAGGATCATCATAGGATACCAGTATATGTTATAGGTATAATACATTCCATTTACCTAACATGTTTTTACCTATCTAACAATCAACTACTTGACCTACCAACAGCCTTAGTATTGATCTGTTTCAACCTAATTTCACCTACCAACAGCCTTCGTATTGATCTGTTTTAACCTAACTTCACCTACAAACAGTCTTAGTATTGATCTGTTTTAACCTAACTTCACCTACCACCAGCATTAGTATTGATCTGTTTTAACCTAACTTCACATACCAACAGTCTTAGTATTGATCTGTTTTAACCTAATTTCACCTACCAACAGCCTTAGTATTGATCTGTTTTAACCTTACTTGACCTACCAACAGTCTTGGTATTGATCTGTTTCAACCTAACTTCACCTACCAACAGTCTTGGTATTGATCTGTTTCAACCTAACTTCACCTACCAACAGCCTTCGTATTGATCTGTTTTAACCTAACTTCACATACCAACAGCCTTATTATTGATCTGTTTTAACCTAACTTCACATACCAACAGCCTTAGTATTGATCTGTTTTAACCTTACTTGACCTACCAACAGCCTTAGTATTGATCTACCAACAGCCTTAGTATTGATCTGTTTTAACCTTACTTGACCTACCAACAGCCTTAGTATTGATCTGTTTTAACCTTACTTGACCTACCAACAGCCTTAGTATTGATCTGTTTTAACCTTACTTGACCTACCAACAGCCTTAGTATTGATCTGTTTTAACCTTACTTGACCTACCAACAGCCTCAGTATTGATCTGTCTTAACCTCTCTAAAAATCTACTACTTGACCTACCAACAGTCTTAGTATTGATCTGTTTTAACCTAACTTCACCTACCAACAGCTTTGGTATTGATCTGTTTTAACCTCTCTAGGACCTGTAGAATAGCACCAATCATTCCATCTCTGCAGCAATTCATTTTGTTGTAGGATTTAGCACAAAGAGTACCTAAACACTCTGACAACCACATCTGTAAGTCATGTGACTGTATATCTGGTAACCAGTGTAGTAACATAATAGCAGCCTGTGTATTGTGGACAACCAGATGTTTTGTACCGTCAAATTCTGTCTCTACAACCTGTTCAAACAACAAACATATTAACTAATGTTTTGTTTCTAACATCTATTTTTCTTTCTTACTTAATAACTAACTTGACTTCAAGATAATCCCCAAAGTTTCAGGAATACAAACTTAACATCAAAAGCAAAAGCAGAGATGTTAAAAAAGTATCTTCTTTATGAAATAACTGACCATCATCTATGACACAATCAACCACAAGTAGTAATTATTTCTGGACAGAATTTAAATAAACAAGGTGCAGTTGTCCGTGCAGTTGTCCACAAAAATTTAAACACCACTAACTAATTCCAAAATAACTAACCTTTCACTTGTTAAAGGGGCACTAGCAGTCAAATTTATGTTCACCAATTTTAATCAAATTCTCTCATATTTGAATTATAACAAACTAAAATATTTATCAAAACTATTAAAAGTCTAAAATAAACAATTAACAGGGCACGGGCATGAAAATACGTAGTTTTGTTTCGCGTGTATTTTAGTCTAAACAGCATGTAATTAATTATCAAGTTGACCTCTAAAGTCATCCAATGACCATATTAGCGATGTAAACATAAATATAGATGTAAATAGATGAAGAGACTTGTGCTGTTGAATTATTCTATATTATAGATGAAAAATAATTGTTTTTACCTGTGTAAGAATGATTTTTTGTGGATTTTGAGTCAATCAAAAGATTTACCTTTGTTTCACTTTCAATGTTGACATTCTTTTCCTTTAAATAACTATACACATACAATTGATGTGTTATCCATCTCAAGCTAAGGGGTTAAATTGAAGTTCACATGAATATGGATTCAATGAGGTCAACTTATTCACTTACAAGTGAATAATTCTTAATCAATGTTTTTTCAGCTTATTTGACAAAAATGAACCATACTGTCTGCTGAAAGCAAATTATTATTTCACTATTCACATTATATTAATGATTGAGCAAAAAAAATAATATATTAGATTTTTTATATATCTCGTAGCTAGTGCCCCTTTAAGGTAATTTTTTCATTCTTATGTACAGAACAACTTTTCCAGGCATGTTGCATCAGCAATGTTATCAGCATAGTATATCATATTATTTACAAACTTATCTCAAAAATTTAAATTGATGATGTAATGTGTAAAATTAGTTATTCATAAATGTATATGTTAGTTAGACCTTGATCTGTTGACTCCTGATGTCAGTCCAGACAAAGTTAGGTCAAACAAGCTGTGCAATATGTTTAACATATAACAAATTGATTGGTCACCAACTATTATATGACTAGTAAATATTCTCAGAAAAATGTGTAAAAGTGAGGAGATAGATGATTATTTTTAGACTTCTGGTATACTGGATGTTACTCACTAAATTTAATACAGCTTTCAATAGATCTATGGAAGGCTGACCAAGACTTTTTAAAGCCTCCACAAACTTCACATAACCAACTCTTAAATGAAATCGTTCCTGAAAAATGTAACAATATAAAATGTCAAATATACAGAAGAAAAACTAACAAATTCTTTAAAGCCTTCATTGCTAATTATACATACACACTATTTACTAAGAGTGTTTGGACATATTCTGAGAATGAGAGAACAATTCAATTTTTGAGAAATATATTATACTGTTTTTTACTCAATCAAATTGCCAGATGGCATTTATTTTTGGATTATTCAATATTAAACACATGTACATGTATGACACTGACATTAAGGATTAATTTGTTTGAATCATAAAAATAAAAATCTTATTTCCTTTCTGTTGTTTCATTTCTTTTTGTTTTTTGGGTGTAATTAACATGATTAATAAATTTAACAATAAAGATGGATCTTGTATTAATCAGTCAATTTATAAGAAACCAGAACAATCAAGTTGCACAGTAATCAGATTACTGTAATGTTTACTTCAGTCTTTATTTAAAAGCCAAAAAAGAGACATGAGTCTACAAACCTTATCACTAACAGATCCTGACAGGACTGAGTTTATTACTTCCCACACTGACACGAGTCTACAAACCTTAGCACTAACAGAACTGACAGGACTGAGTTCATTACTCCCAACACTGACACGAGTCTACAAACCTTAGCACTAACAGAACTGACAGGACTGAGTTCATTACTCCCAACACTGACACGAGTCTACAAACCTTAGCACTAACAGATCCTGACAGGATTGAGTTTATTACTCCCCACACTGACACGAGTCTACAAACCTTAGCACTAACAGAACTGACAGGACTGAGTTCATTACTCCCAACACTGACACGAGTCTACAAACCTTAGCACTAACAGATCCTGACAGGACTGAGTTGATTACTCCCAACACTGACACGAGTCTACAAACCTTAGCACTAACAGATCCTGACAGGACTGAGTTCATTACTCCTAACACTGACATGAGTCTACAAACCTTAGCACTAACAGATCCTGACAGGACTGAGTTCATTACTCCTAACACTGACATGAGTCTACAAACCTTAGCACTAACAGATCCTGACAGGACTGAGTTCATTACTCCTAACACTGATACAAGTCTACAAACCTTAGCACTAACAGATCCTGACAGGACTGAGTTCATTACTCCTAACACTGACACAAGTCTACAAACCTTAGCACTAACAGATCCTGACAGGACTGAGTTCATTACTCCCAACACTGACACAAGTCTACAAACCTTAGCACTAACAGATCCTGACAGGACTGAGTTCATTACTCCCAACACTGACACAAGTCTACAAACCTTAGCACTAACAGATCCTGACAGGACTGAGTTCATTACTCCTAACACTGACACAAGTCTACAAACCTTAGCACTAACAGATCCTGACAGGACTGAGTTCATTACTCCTAACACTGACATTGCTAAAGTCTGGCCTTCACTACCTGTTAACTAAAATGCAAAAAAAAAAATGTTAACTTTCCTATATCATCAAATATTGAAAATATGTTTATTGCTCAAGAGATTTAAATATAAACCAAACTATTAATGTATAGGTGCTCAAACAGCCTGACAACCTTCATCCTCTAAAAAATGAAGTACATTCTAACTAAGTAAAAATTAAAAAATTAAAATTAAATAAAACACTGTAAAATTTTAAGGATTTTTCTTGCTTCATCTTTCATGTTTTATATTGGCAAATTTCCAATCAAGTTATTTACATAAAGTTATTGGCAAATAAAAGTAGAAAATGACATCATAGTCATGTCTGGCAAATTTCCAACATATATTATCTAAAAATATTTTAGATAAGATAAGGAAAAAAAAACTTCATCAGCAACATTTTATATTGGCAAATTTCAAATGAAGTTATTTACATAAAGTTATTGGCAAATAAAAATAGAAAATGACATCATAGTCATGTCTGGCAAATGTCCAACATACATTAACTAAAAATATTTAAGATAAGATTAGGAAAAAAAGCTTCATCAGCAACATTTTATATTGGCAAATTTCCAATGAAGTTATTTACATAAAGTTATTGGTAAATAAAAATAGAAAATGACATCATAGTCATGTCTGGCAAATTTCCAACATATATTATCAACTACTATTCTATACAAAGAAAGATAACTCCAATTGAAAATTAATTGCTATTGCACAATATTGTGCAATTAAATGTTTCTTGCTATTGTGCAATACTGTGCAATTGAAAATTTCTTGCTATGGAATCCTGATTTGGACCAACCTGAAAACTGGACCCATAATCAAAAATCAAAGTACATGTTTAGATAAAGCATATCAAATAAGCCCAAGAATTTAATTTTTGTTAAAATCAAACTTAGTTTAATTTTGGACCCTTTGGACCTTAATGTAGACCAATTTGAAAACTGGACCAAAAATTAAGAATCTACATACACAGTTAGATTTGGCATATCAAAGAACCCATTTATTCAATTTTTGATGAAATCAAACAAAGTTTAATTTTGGACCCCCATTTGGACCAACTTGAAAACTAGGCCAATAATTAAAAATCTAAGTACATTTTTAAATTCAGCATATCAAAGAACCCCAAGGATTCAATTTTTGTTAAAATCAAACTAAGTTTAATTTTGGACCCTTTGGACCTTAATGTAGACCAATTTGAAAACGGGAACAAAAATTAAAAATCTACATACATAGTTAGATTCGGCATATCAAAGAACCCCAATTATTCAATTTTTGATGAAATCACACAAAGTTCAATTTTGGACCCTTTGGCCCCCTTATTCCTAAACAGTTGGGACCAAAACTCCCAAAATCAAACCCAATCTTCCATTTATGGTCATAAACCTTGTGTTTAAATTTCATAGATTTCTATTTACTTATACTAAAGTTATGGTGCAAAAACCAAAAAAAAATGCTTATTTGGGCCCCTTTTTGGCCCATAATTCATAAACTTTTGTGACCTTAACTCCAAAAATCAATCCCAACCTTCCTTTTGTGGTCATAAACCTTGTGTTTAAATTTCATTGATTTCTATTTACTTATACTAAAGTTATTGTGCGAAAACCAAGAATAATGCTTATTTGGGCCCTTTTTTGGCCCTTAATTCCTAAACTGTTGGAACCAAAACTCCCAAAGACAATCCCAACCGTCCTTTTGTGGTCATAAACCTTGTGTCAAAATTTCATAGATTTCTATTCACTTAAACTAAAGTTATAGTGCGAAAACCAAGAAAATGCTTATTTGGGCCCTTTTTGGCCCCTAATTCCTAAAATGTTGGGACCAAAACTCCCAAAATCAATCCCAACCTTCCTTTCGTGGTCATAAACCTTGTATTAAAATTTCATTGATTTCTATTCATTTTTTTCTAAAGTTAGAGTGCGAAAACTAAAAGTATTCGGACGACGATGACGACGCAGGACGACAACGATGACGCCAACGTGATAGCAATATACGACCAAAAAATTAAAATTTTTGCGGTCGTATAAAAAGGGTAGTTCGGTCTACTAAAGCAGCCGAAGCGTTAAGTTTACAAGAGGGTTTGGAAACCGCATTATATTTTCAGAAAATAGTAGAAGACATATGTGGAGAACAGATACCTATAACAGCCTTCATCGATAACAAAGGTGCCACTGAGGCAATTAAATCCACAAAATTGGTTGAAGATAAAAGGCTTAGAATTGACATTGCATTTATATATATCTGAAATGATTCAAGAAATTGTGTTGAAATTAAATGGTGTTCAGGAAAAGTTCAGCTTGCAAATTCTATGACCAAGAGAGGGGCATCTGGAATTTACCTTTTAATGTGCTGCAGAAAGGACAAATGCCAGAAGAATTTGTGTGAAAAACAATAAGACAATTTTACTTTTGCATTTTTTAATCTTTGTTTGCCGAAAAGGGGCAGAATAATCCCTGTGATCTAAGGACAGTCTAATCCAATGACGATTGTTACAAAAGAAGACATTTTAATTAATGTTGATGATCAATTCAATGTACAAAGAAATATAACTCTAGTGACTTTGTAAAGAACTCTTTTGTTTCAAAGATGCATGTGGTCTCTTCAATAAATATAATGATGTAATTAACATGTGTTAACAGGGAGGAGGAAAGAGGGTGTTATTTCTATTTGTTTCCATCCGATGAGTTATTTCCAAGTAATTTTTATAGTTTGATCTTATGTTGTACTGTTTCATCACCTTTTCAGGATAGGGGAGGGTTGGGGATCCCGCCAACATATTTAACCCTACCATAAATTGGCATAATCTATGTGTGACTGTTCCAAGTCAGAAGCTTGTAGTTCAGTGGGTGTCATTGGTTGATGTTTGCCTATTTCATTCACATTTCCTGAACATTTCCTTTATATCTTCCCTTTTTACTATATTTGGTAAACTCACAGCAGTTTTCTGTAGCAAGGAAATAAATGCATCAAATGTTCCCCCACTGACCATTATAACTTGTAAAGAACTTTTGTCCTGACATGACAGCATTTCATTTATAGCACCTAAAATGTAAAAATCTATTATACAAGGTATGCAGTTAAGGTTTACTCTTAAAGTTTACCTAGCATAATTTAGACTTAACAGTTATCAGTTTGCTAGCATAATTTAGACTTAACAGTTATCAGTTTGCTAGCATAATTTAGACTTAACTTTACCATCAAATTTAAAAGAAAATAGAAACTGACTGTCTTCCACGAATAGTGAGATAATTTTCTTAGATAACCATAGAACACTTTCATTCATTAATTATCATTTTTTTTAATTTTTTTTTATCTAAACTGAAATATTTTCCATTGTGTGCAACTTGTGATCCTACATCCTGTCCATACTTATATTTTGGCCTGGCACAGGTTCAAACTTTTCTCAAACTGGTAATGAATTCTTTACAAGAAAATACCTTCACATATTTTATGATGGTATAATACTAAACCCATAACAGGTGGGATTGTGCCTGATATTCATGTGATGAAGACATAATCTTTCAATCAGTTAAATTGAGGTTGGAGCTAAATGTTATTTAGGTTTTAATGTCATTTTGTTATTTTCTTTTGTTACGTCTTCAGACATCAGACTAGGACTTCTCTTGAACTGAATTTTTATGTGTGTATTGTTATGCAGGGAGGGTTGATATCTAAAAAAACTTGTTTAACCCCACCACATTTTTGCGCCTTTCCCCATCAGGAGCCTTTGTTAGTCTTGCATGATTTTCAATTTTAGTTTCTTGTGTATAATTTGGAGTTTAGTATGGCGTCCATTATCACTGTACTAGTATAGATATTTGTTAAGGTGCAAGCTGAAGAAAGCCTCCAGGTGCGGAAGTTTCTCTCTGCGTTTAAGACCCATTGGTGACCTTCTGCTGTTGTCTGTTCTATGGTCGGGCTGTTGTCTCTTTGACACATTCCCCATTTCTATTCTCAATTTTATGATTGAAGTTTTAGTCTGAGAAAACATAGTTTATTTATTAGTTGATATTTGAACAAGCGTGTTTAACCCTGCTTCATTCACTAGTGTATTTTCTGAGCCCATGGAGTCTGTAGTCCGTACTTGTTTTTGGTTGACATCTGCCGTAATGGTTTTTTGTATAATGTTATTTGTTTCAAAATTGTTTCCTTGTCCCTCTATAGCTTACTTTACAGTATGGGATTTGCTCCTTGTTGAAGACTATATTTATTAGTTTTGTTCCTAGTTGAAGGTCATACAGTGAACTGTAGACTACTAGTTACTAATCACCTTGACCTTAATGGACATTATCTCATTTGCGATCATTCCACACCTTCTTATTTTCATATTTCAAAAAAGGTAATCTCATTATGACATCAGAGTCTTTTAAGCTTCACTTTAATCTAAAATGAAAAATATCCCTGTTGAAATGGAAAAATATTTTGTTTAAATAACTTGTTGCTAACATTGTATCTGAAAAATTTAAATTATAAGAGTAGTTTGTCATACAAGCAGAATGTAAGAGCCCAAATTTGGTCTAAAATTGAATTTGAATGTATTAGTAAAATTAAAATTAGAATGCAAATGAGGAATGTGTCAAAGAAACAACAACCCAACCATAGAGCAGAAAACAGCCAAAGGTCACCAATGGGTCTTCAACACGGCAAACTATTAGTATCTGTATTACTGTACATTTTTGTGTATTTGTAACTTTATAACGTTTGATTTTTGTGTATTATTAACTTTATAACGTATGATTTTTGTGTATTAGTAACTGTATTACAGTTGATTTTAGTGAGAGAAATATACATGATATGTAGGTGAATATTGAAACTGTAAGGTGTTACAAATATTATCATGTAGACTATGTTCAAAAGATACCCTAAATACAACATTCTTTGGACTTCTTATAAATGATTACAAATAACTTGATATATTTCAAGACCAACAAATTATTGATACGTAAATAAACAAACCAATCATAGCTAACTGTATGTGTGTTTCTTGTTCATCCTGTGGTTCATCTTCTTTCTTTAACAATATCTTTATATAATCCTCCATTACATGGGACACCTCTACCTGTCTCTGTAATTAATTTCAATATTCATACAAATATATTCATGTGTACACTAGTCTCTCATCCTTAGTGAATGGAATATTGGATAGAATTGAATATTTTTTATGTGTGTACGTTAAAGAGAAACTATAAACTAGAACTTTAGTTCAGATCATTTCAATTCTATCAACAAAAACCTGAATGAACCTCAACTTAGACACATGAATTTCCATCTTCAAAAAACATATTACGTAATACTATAAGTTATGCAGCATAGAAGCTACCAACATAATATACTGCTTACACACAAAAGCTCAGCATATAGAGTGAAAAGAAGATTTATAACTTTAGTATCAACTCAATGTCGAACAATTTGTGCATTTTGCATGATTCCAGGAGTACATAAACTGTATAAAACTAAACGTTGGTACGAAATCACAAAATAATAAACTAACAATAATCGTAAAGGTTAAAAATATTTAGTTAAAGTTTGTATCTGAATATTATGAAACAACCACTTTAATTTCCCACTTGATTCATTTATCATCTGGGTCTGACCCATTTTTGAGGATTGAGTAAAAATTGCAATTTTCGTCAATATTGTATTTTGTTCTATGTTAAAAGTCTGCATAACAAGCCTAAAGAAATTTTGTTCAACAGTACTTTTACCAATGAAATCCACAAAATTTTATATCTCACAAATCATACTGAATCCATGAAGACTTTGTGTTTGTAAAACTTTTACGAAGGCCATGCTTGAAATACAACCGTTATCCCTTAATTTCAGTTTTTATAAAAAGCAGATATATTTGGTTTTTTTTCTGCACCATAGTTTGTATAACTTGTACCTGGTCAATACTGGCTAAGTTGATGACATGTACCATACATATAATACATTTCAGTACCAGATCCTTTATACAGAACAACTCCTGGCGTAATTCATTGGTCGGCCCAGTCACATGATCTGCTGATAACATTTTGAGTAACACCTCTAAAGTAGCAGGAGTTATCACCTTCAATGCATTATTCTACAATAAGATAGTTGAACCATGTAATGTATAGGATTAACTATTACTTATGTGTGCCATTTATATTATTTATTTACAACATTTTTATGTATTCTGTAATTGGAAGACCTTACATTGTAATAATAATGCTAAGCCTTCCTATAAAGTCATCTTACCATATGAAAATACATATTCTTATGAATACACTGCTGCTATCCAGAGTGATATTCTAAAAAAGCACTGCAGTTAATGTTTTGTTCATTTATTTTATTTTAGTAATTCACTATCATCTTATTAGTTCAGAAATAGTATATACATTACTTGATAGTAATCTATTCTGCAAGTGTACATGTGAGTATATCACAGATTGCAAATGTGTAGAATTTTGTAATTGAATGTCAGTGTATATTCAGGAAACTGCCAAGGTATATATGTTTTTATACCAAATTGAAACCTCGAAAACATTGTCATAACACCTGTTACTATGTGACGTAGGGGCTCAAGGGAATAAACTCTAAGATGGGAATGTCGCAGTATATACCCTGTCTAAGACCTGAATAACATATAATACTTTCCTTCCAGTGTGTAGAACTTCTAGTATATGACATTCTTTATACCTATGTAAACACATGTATAAACGTGTACTATATGTATATAAGTGACATTCTTTATATCTATGTAAACACATGTATAAACGTGTACTATATGTATATAAGTGACATTCTTTATATCTATGTAAACACATGTATAAACGTGTACTATATGTATATAAGTGACATTCTTTATATCTATGTAAACGCATGTATAAACGTGTACTATATGTATATAAGTGACATTCTTAATATCTATGTTAACACATGTATAAACGTGTACTATATGTATATAAATGACATTCTTTATATCTATGTAAACACATGTATAAACGAGTACTATATGGTCCGAGAACACAATTAATTCGTAGTGCATTTCTTTTAGAACATAAATGAAAATTTAAAAAATCCCACCTGCGCTTTCTCAATGAAATTTTTACAGTGTGTTGTACTACTTTTGGGACAAATTATATCAAAATTATAGAAAACTTCATCAGCTCTAACTCAAAATATGAACAATTTTATGTTTAGGGTGTCTTGAAATCTTTTGACAGCTTCCGAAGTGCTAATTTCTAACCTTTTCCAGCTGGACTAAATCACTACTTCCCTTTAAAATTCTGGACCCAAATTTTTTTACAGTGTAATTTCATTCCCCTACTTCCAATTTGAGGCATAAAACATGGAGAAATAAATTTGGAAGGGGTATGAAAAATATTGGCAGGTAACCCACTGTCAACACTAGGGACTATATTCGTGAACAACGAAAATCAAGGGATGACAATTGTGGTCCCGGACCATATGTATATAAGTGACATTCTTTATATCTATATAAACACATGTATAAACGTGTACTACATGTATATGTATATAAATACCTGTGAACCACACATGATAGCACCAAACATGTGTAGGAGACGAATTCTCAAATCAAATGGCAAATGGCCCCTATCAAAACAATCTGAAAATACAAAGTATTTACTTGATAAAAGTCATTTTATTCTAAACTTAAGATTTAAACTGAGGTTATAGTTCTAAGGAATAATTTATTGAACTGATAATTTATTAATTTGCAATGGGCTACCAATATTGATGAATTTCTAGTGGATTCATTTTTATTCGTTGGATAACATTTTTCATTGATTTCTTGGGTACAAGTGAACCACGAATTCAAATGTTCAACGAAATTACAAATTTTCTATGGCTTTGTATGCACCGATTGGCAAAACCATGAAATCAACTATCCACATATATGCAAGTTTTCATCAATCCAAGAAAATTGATACCCACAAAAATAAATGAATCCCCAGTAAAAAGACATTTGCAGAACAAAACATGCCTTGAACGATTCCTATTTGGTGGTCAACATTTTCTGTTTTTCTTCTCTAAAGAATTTCAATCAATTAATACTTTTTCACATTCCAACTTAACCAAATCATTGCCAGACAAATGTAAGAGTAATGTTTGCTGTAAATAAACTCAAAATTAACATGTTTAGTCAAATGGATAAATCATCCATGTCTTACCAAAAAAGAAAGGAACAACTTCTACATGGAGATTAGCTGGCTTATACTTCATTCTATTCTTGTCCATACTCCATCTAACAACAAATCAAAGTATGAATATTTATATATACATGTATATAAATATAGTATGCATTGGAGTGAAAAGACAACATGAAATCAAAGTGATGGAAATCACCGGAGTAAAGATTTAGAAGATTTGTGTACATAATTTCAAACCATATTGAAGTATAGTGTTAAACAAACAAAACATAATATAACAATATTGCATATTTGCTACAGTATTGCCATTCTTCAGAAGGATAAGATCAGTAAATTCACATAACAATTTCATAAAAATAGAAACTTCATCTTTTTTCACCATTATAGCAACATGGTTCCACAGTTTTAAGTTTAACTTTAAACAGAAAAAAATTCCAAATAAAGCTTCCTCCTTAAAGTTGGATTAGTGTATAAATATGTCTGTTTTGGTTTGAATGCTTCTGTTTATAAGATATAAGCCAAAAACTGCATGCCTGTACCAAGTCAGGAATATGACAGTTCTTGTCCATTCGTTTTTAATGTGTTTTGTCGTTTGATTTTGCCATGTGATAATGGACTTTCCAATTGGATTTTCCTCTGAGTTCAGTATTTTTGTGATTTTACTTTTGACTTTTAGCAACAGATCACATCTTTATAGATTCAAAGTGAAGGACAAACATTACAAGGCTTTATAAGATTTTTTTGCATTTACAATTTTCATTACGAGAAATTGACACAAACTTGATTATTTACCCTTTAATTCTTTTCCTCCAAATAAAGTAAGGATCATACAGACACTCAAAAAAGTGAATGACTAGCTTAACAAACTTGCAGATGTCATCAATATCACAGGATTTGTCTTTAATCTAAAATACAATATACAATGTGGAATAAACCAAGTATAATCTATACACATACATCAGGATATATATCATAGCATATAATATCAGATTATTACATGGCATTTTTCATATCGCATGTATTACCAGCCCTAGGTTCAATATCAGCCCAAGAGCCGCATAGCTCAAGGGCTGATATTGTCGGGCCGAGGGCTGATAATACATGCGATATGAAAAATGACATGTTATGATCTTTTTATGATATGCTTTAACAATGGAGAAAAATAACAGCTAGAATCATATATTGATCCTTTTACGTGGTTCCCAAATAGAAGTTCAAAGAGTGAAAAGTTCATGGACGTCGGACTCCAAAGGAGTAGGTCCGGTAAGGGCCGATTTTGGCCTCAAATTTCAGGTTCATCTAACAAAAGTTTTTGGACATTTTTTAAACACTTAAGTGTCTATTTCAATTGATTCGATCAGTTTATGTCAAAGATTTTAACTGATTTAGTCATTAAAAACGCCCTGATTCAAGCTTAAATATGAAAAATCTTTCAAACATGCCAAAAAACGTCACTTTTCAGATGGTTTTTGTCAAAAATGAAAGTGGCCGCATCCGTGTTCATCCTCAACCTTTATATATGTTTTGTATTATCATCAAATACAACTTAAATTTCAATATTATTAATGAACACGAATGCGGCCACTTTCATTTTAGACGGAAACCGTCTAAAAATTAGCCAAAATGCTAAAATTTTGAAGATTTCAGTAATTTAGCATGACTTAATGATGCTAGAACGCGATATTTGTGTATTGTATTGTCAAAAACAGCTCATATTTATGTAGCGGAAGCATTTTACTTTCCAAAAAATAGCAAACTACGCCTCAGGACAATAGTTGATCCTCGGGACAATAAACTTACTATTCCACTCATACACAGTCAATAAGTATACAAATTTTGTTACTTTTTGCATATTTATTTGCAAGACATAGCCATAGAATTTGAACATATTTATAAAGTAAACGTTATGGTTTGGTTTCTTCTTTTTAATATAATGATAGTTGATTTATCACCCCCATTTATTGTCTTTTTTTCTATTCTCAGAAATATATAAATTGACCACATACCTTAGAGATTACTATACTGGCTATTGATACAATATACTTCACAAATTCACATGAAGCTACCAGTGGGACATTATCATAGTTCCTGAAAACATTAATTTAAAAAAAAATTTAAAATGTTTGTGAAACTGGAATGCATTTACTTGAGGGTAAACATTTATTGCTTTCATTCATGAATAAGAACCCTTCAAACTGATGCACGTTGCGGGAATATATTTCTGAGTCATGTAAAGTATAAATTAAGAGATTCTATCCCTTTCCAGAAAGTGAGTATCGTCTAACAGTCTTTTCGTTCTTGAAAAATAATAATATCATAGCCATCACTAAAATAGGTGTATGTATGTATGTAATAAATTGCTTTGCCGAGTGCAGCTGGATACAACAGCAGAGGTCCAACCCTGAACAGTTGGGGCAAAAAAAGGACACAATATTCTCACTTGATACAGTCTGAATTTGGATTTTAATTAAATGTTTGACACAATATAGGTTTCTGACACAGTATAACTGTAGTTAAAGAACTTGAATTGGTTATGTGATTTGAATTATAACATTTTTTTTTTGCTTTTGTGCAATACACTATGCTGTTGCAATTGACCCCTTCCCCATTTTTTTTGCAGAAAAAAATCTTTTTAATTTCTGAAATCTTGAGAACAAATTGTCCCCCTTGCCCCAATCAATTTTATTTCAAGCTTTTTTTTCCAAAAAAAAAATCTTTCCCTCAAGATATGGTCATAATCTCAATTCAAATTTCCAATGGAGTTTGCAACCATAATAACCTATCTAAATACATCATAAAAGTTTCAAAATAGAAATTGACATACATAATCATGACTAAAATTAAATTACTGTAATCAGCTAAAAATAAATTGACAGCAAATCACCTCAAGACAAAACAACATTTCTTTATACAAATATAAGTAAAATCACAAAAATACTTACTCAGAACTCAAAGAAAATTCAAATGTAAAGCCCCTAATCAAATGACAAAATCAAATAGTAAAACACATCAAACGAGTGGACAACAACTGTCATATTCCTGACTTGGTATAGGCATTTTCAAATGTAGAAAATGGGGGATTGAACCTGGTTTTAAAGCGCTAAACCTTTCACTTGTACGACAGTAACATCAATTTCCATTATACTGACAATGATGCAAGAATAAAATGTCACAAATAGGGGTACTAAAACAACACAGACCCAACCAAAAACTAAGGGTGATTTCAGGTGCAAGTAGTGTAAGGGAGGTAATTGTCGATGTTGTGTTTAAATAACCTCCCTTACTCTGCTTTTAATTTATGTTTCGTACTTAGGTAATAGTCTATTAACCAGGACACCCTTGTTTTTCCACCTTTTTTGCCCCTAATTCCTAAAATTAAAGTTTTGAGCCATAACCCCCCAAAGCCAATTCTTTCCACCCCTTTGTAGTGTGGAAACTTGTGGTATAATTTCAGAGAGATCCATACACCATTCCACAAGTTATTGTCTGGAAACAAGAAAAATGCTTATTTGGTCCCCTTATTCCTTAACTGTTGGGACCATAACCCCCAATCCCAACCTTCTTTTTGTGGTCATAAACCTTGTGCTTAAAATTTCATAGATTTCTATCTACTTATATTGAAGTTATTGTTGGGAAAACCTAATGTCTTCAGAAGACAACAACGATGTGATACCAATATACAACTTCAAAATTTGTTGTATAAAAATTATGGGGTGAGTCAACTTTGTACAAGTTATGTTGAAACAAAGTGAATCGCCAAATACACAAATATACATTTCACCAAGTTTCTGGTTCACAATAGACAACTATCAACTCATTATAGGGAACAGTGTACTGATGCTCAATGCATGGTATAATTTGGGCATATTCAATCAAGTTAAATTGACCAAAACATGATCAAAAGGTAACAATTAAAAATTAGTGTTTTAAACACCAAATGAAATGCCACTCAAATGTATTTCCTTTGATATTGCCTCATGGCGTTGGGTGTCATATCTGTGTCATTTTTATAAATCTTTTTATATCAATTTGTCCTTTTACATTATTGCTCTGATTTTTCTATAAAATTTCGGTACATTCTTTACTTTTTAAAAGTGGCAACTTAATTTTATACTGATTTGGGTCTTTCAAAATTTCTTCATTTCCAAAAAATTTAAAGAAAATAGAACATTCATGACATTATTATTATTTTCTTTTCTAATATTTAATATTTTTAATTCCCCATTATGCTATAACTGTGCATTATTTTCCTTTAGTTTCATAGCGATTGGACCTCAAATTAAAAGGATTCCATTTTTATCTAAAAGTGATAGCACCAGGCTCATAGGGAATTTCTCATTGCTCTTTAAAAGGGCATACAGGTTAAGTTCATAGATTTGCCTTTCAACAGGTCACCTTCAATAACAATTACAGACATACTCACTTATTTGTAGATCTTGTATTGATGTTAGCCTTTTCAAAGTTTTCCTCTCTCTTATAACATGTATAATTTTCAAGATGTTAGTAAAAAAAAAAAAATAAGGAAAACAAGAATGTGTCCCCAGTACATGGATGTCCAATCCGCACCATCATTTTCTATGTTCAGTGGACTGTGAAAATGGGGGGAAATTTCTAATTTGGCATTAAAATTAGAAAAATTATATCATAGGGAACATGTGAACTAATTAAGTTTCAGGTTGATTGGACTTCAATTTCATCAAAAACTACCTCGACCGAAAAACTTCAACCTGAAGCCGGACAGACGGACAAACAGTCGAACGAACGAACAGACAGACAGACGCACAGACCAGAAAACATAATGCCCATAAAAGAGGCATAAAAAAACATCTTAGGGCATTTACTCCAAGAAGAAATTATACCTTGTAATAATAATGAGACATTCCATTATAGAACTGGCAAAATGAAGAGTATCCAGATCACATGATTGAGCTATTGATTCGCTACACTGATACAACTGAGTACTGAACACTTGTAACACACCATTTGGTAACACTGTAAAATGTGGTCCTTCCTCAGAATACCTATAAAACATGAAAGGTGAAACACATATATGGTTATTTTCTGAGTTTCTAAAAACCGGCAGTACCTAACGGTACACAATAATCAGACCTGATTTCATGTACATTGTAGTAGTTGGTATTATTCACAATGAATCAAGAGTTGTTGTGATTTAGAGCTAGACATGTGGTATAAACTCAATGTTTCAGCATATGTACTGGTAGATTTGTAGGAATTAGGAACCTGACATGTGATATGAATCCAATGTTTAAGTGTATGTAGACTTGTGTATACATGTATTTAGAACTTGACATGTGGTATGAATCCAATGTTTAAGTGTATGTAGACTTGTGTATACATGTGGTATGGAGATTATCTTCTCCTCTGACATTGTTACCATGGTTACAGTTATCCAATAATTGACTTTTATCTTACCCATCATTCAGATGTGTTAATTCTAAATCAACTAAATGTTTGTAAGTTTCCTGGAAACAATTTACAAAATCTGCTAACTTTTCTCGATCATTCTGAAAATAGAATTAAAGTCTGAAACAATGTGTTTTTATGTAAACTCTCATCATTTAAAATTCTGATTTTTTTTTACTTTAACAGGTATAATTTGTCAATGCATTTTCGGCATCTTCAATGGTAAAACAAACCATAGATAATCTAGTGAGACAGCAATTCAATAAGTGTCTTAGGCAGGTACTTAGTGTCTTTTTGTTGTTGGGATGTATATTTGTACAAGGGCCTGGCCATGTCCACTCTGTTTTTTTGTTAGATGTATTTCTATTTGTATCAATCTGATGAGTTCAGCCTTTTTTAATTGATTTTTATAATTCATTCTAATGTTGTACTGTTACACTACTGTCCCAGGTTTACCGCTAGGGGAGGGTTGGGGTCTTGCTAACATGTACACGACTGTTCCAAGTCAGGAGACTGTAATTCAGTGGTTGTCCATTGACGTTTCTGTGTTACATATTTGTCACTTGTTTGAACATTAATTAGGCTGTTAATTTCTCGTTTGAATTGTTTAACATTTGAGCCTCTTTAACACATGCATGCTCCCAAAACAACATACTGGATTTGTGAAAAAATGACATTTTTGCACCAAAGGGAGAAAATTTGAAGCTTTTTCAATACACATAATAAACATTTTAAAAGTCATCTGGGGCCAAACCGAAACGATTGTTTGTGTTGATTTTTGTAATATATCATAAAGTAATAACTAATAGTGTAATAAATAAAATTTGTAATGAAAAAATAAAGGTTAAATTTTTTGCTGAAATTTTTGTACCCGCGAACCTCTTTAACACATGCATGCTCCCAAAACAACATACTGGATTTGGATCTGTCATTGTAAATAAACTTTTAAAAAATTGTATGCAATATTGTTAAATTCAAAAAATAGTCCCAGCGTACATGGACGTGCATTAATGTAACAATAACGCAATGCAACGGTAGACTCAAATTATTATTGTTGCATACGTAATTAATCGGTTCCTTACCCAACCCTGCATTCTGGCAATAAGTCTCCAATGCAACAATAACATTTTTATTATTGTTACATGTACATTTCCATGTAGCTGTAGCCAGTTCCTTATTCATGTACATATGCCGAATAGTCAGCCTTCCAATGCCACTGGATACAAGTGCCTGTTGGTCGTACTGTTGATTGAACAGTTTTTACGGCACTCTACTACACAAGCACTTGTTTCTGTCCATGTGAAAGTCGACTATCCATAATTATTTGGATCGTAGACCTTCCCATTGATAGAAACATTCATTTGTTCTAATGTTGTATTGTTATACCACTGTCCCAGGTTAGGAGAGGGTTGGGATCCCACTAACATGTTTAACCCCGCCACATTATTTTTGAATGTGCCAGTCCCAAGTTAGGAGCCTGTAATTCAGTGGTTGTTGTTAGTTTATGATACATATTTGTTTTTCCGTTCATTTTTTGTACATAAATAAGGCCGTTTGTTTTCTCGTTTGAATTTTTTTACATTGTCATTTCAGGTACAATCGGGATCGTTCGCCCTGATTACATGTTCGCCCTAGGTACGTTCGCACTGAGTTTGTTCGCCCTGATAGTCCGTTCGCCCTGGGTTTGTTCGCCCTATATTCATTTATGATATGTATATGTTACATCAATGGACGAAATATATAAATTTATGTATATCTATTAAAAGTTAAATACAGAATATTTGCCAAATTTATATTAATTAAGTAAAAATTCTTGGCTGCATTCTTACACTTTATTTTATAATTACTTTTAACAAGGATTTGTATAGTATACAAATCCTTGCTTTTAATTACTGTTGATTGAATTTTGATTGCTGAAATTAACAGAAACCAGTGGCGGATCCAGAAATTTTCATAAGTGGGGGCCCACTGACTGACCTAAGAGGGGGCCCGCTCCAGTCACGCTTCACTGAGTGATTCCCTATATAAGCAACCAAATTTTTCGGCGAAATTGTAGACTGACTGCAACACATTCAATTATATACACACAACGCAACACTTTACTAAAAAATAAAATCAGGGCGAACGGACTCGGAGCAAACAGGTATTAGGGCGAACAGAAACTAGGGCGAACCAGAATCAGGGCGGACGGACCCGGATTCTTTATTTCAGGGCTTTTAATACATTGTAGCTGACTATGCGGTAAGGGCTTTGCTCATTGTTGAAGGCCGTAAGGAGACCTATAGTTGTTAATGTCTGGGTCATTTTGATCTCTTGTGGACAGTTGTCTCATTAGCAATCATACCACATCTTCCTTTTTTATATATATTTAACTTACAAGTGGAAGTGCTCTACTAGTACTACTACTACATATTAAAATTCGAACTCTTAGTTATTTATACCTTTGCCGAAAACAACATCCACTTTTCAAACAGGTTTTCTGTGGCTGATAAGCCCTCCATTTTTATCAAATTGTCAACTATATCTACGCCTTTCCATTTTAGTTACTTATCGAGTTATTTTGCAAGAACTTCATGTAACAGGAAGTTGTCGGCACTTCATCTTCGGGTGACACTAAAGACCAAAATAAACAGGGATTACTACAAAAGGTTTCTGGAAACATATTGTATAGTGTGTATTATTTTTGCTACAGACAATTTGTGTAAACTAAATTTAGTTGATAAGGATTGTGTAGATATTAATTAACGTATCGATGTATGGGGAAAGGATACCATTTGGGGTGCTCCTCAGAAAGGAGGAACGTACGAGCTAGTAATTTCGTACCTTGAGCAGTTCGTACCGTTACAATATTTCGTATCCAAAACTACCCTTTTTCATTCAGCACGGTACCTTATTGGCAATCTTCTTATGTCGTACATAAAAGACTTAACGCATGTTTATTATTTCGTTCGAATTTGTTTTTTATGAACCAACTTTAATATGACGTGTTCTTTATTTTGCCATTAATTTGATAAAGGACTTTCATTAGAATTTTCCTTGGAGTTCGGTATTTTTGTTGATCTTTGTTATTTACCCTATTTTTTTTCTCATCCAAGATAGTATTATAAGAGGGGCAAAGGGTTTAACTGTTATCCTTTTTTTTTGGGGGGGGGGGGGCAATTTAAATTTTTGTTCTTTTGTTAATCTGTTATTCTGAAACTATATTTCATATTGCTTTAGCTGTTATTGGACTATCAGGGTTTTTTGTTATCTGTTTAATATTGTGAGAATGTATTTGCTGTTAACTGTTATTGAAAATTGGAATGTTAGCATTTTGACAGCTAATCTTCAGTAGAAATTGAAGATCCTTGAACATTAGTGTCTTTCCACTAGTCGGATATGGTGGTCCCGTATTCGGAGAAGAATTCCAATAATTAGCTACGAGATACATAAAAAAATATAAAATATGAATTTTTTTTTCAAACATTAATGAAAGTGAAATAGTGGAATTCACTTTTAGAGGCAAGTATGATCCATTTTGTCAAAATAAGCTCAGAAACATTGATGATGAATTATTCACTTGCAAGTCACGGAATAATTTGACCTCATTGAATCCGTTTTCATGTGCACTTCAATTAAACCCCTTAACCAGAGATTGATTACGCATGAGTTGTATGCGTGTTTGATTATTTAAAGGAAAAGAATGCCAACACTGAAAGTGAAACCGATTGACCGATTCGATCATCAAAAAAAAATTCTTATGCAGGTAAAATGAAAAATAATGATTTTTAATCTTAAAATGAAATTAAATAGACCTAGATGAATCCGATTCCACGAGTTCCGCTATCTATTTATATATTTCAGAGGATGATTTAGAGGGGGCTGCCCCCCCCCATTTTCTAGGAAAAAATTAGTTGCTTATTTAGGGGATCACTGAAGCATAACCGGAGCGGGTCCCCTCTTAGGCAGTCAGTGGACCCCCACTTGTGAAAATTTCTGGATACGCCAGTGTATTTATATCGATCATTTATATGGGCATCGGTGGTATGCGGGATGACTTTAGAGGTTAACTCGATATTTAATTAGTTGGCGTCTAGACCAAAATACACACGAAACGAAACTATATAGTATCATGCTTATGCCCTGTAAATTGTTTATTTTTTGGATAAATGTTTTACATTGTTATAAATCAAATATGAGAATTTGGGTAAAATCGGTGATCATGAATTAACATATACACATCACAGATAATCACACATATATATGTATATCATGTATATGTTACAGTGAATTAGTATAATGATATGGTTTATACTTTATAACAAAATTAAGTCAATAAGCTGGACGAAAAAAAGTGTTGTATATTGATTATCCCAGGACCATAACTCTACACAAAATCGTCAGAACGGAACACAATTTATACTTGATCTGTTACTTGTCATGATTAAACATGTTAAACAATACACCAAACTTCAAATCATGATCTTCAAGCACGAAGAAAAGAAATGTGGAAAACTGATTTGCCGGATTGTCAGACACACAGACGGAGTGCAAACGTCGTCGGTATGGGACTGATAACTGATCATATACCAAGTAAACGCAACCAGTTATTCGGAATCATTAAGTCTACTCTCTAGGACTGTTTGGCCAATTAAAAGTACTGGATGGTCAGCATTGTGTCAAATGGTATATGGTGGAGTATTTCCGGGAAAATCGAGCATAGTTTATTTGCCAATGATTGACATGAACCCGAGTGACCTTACATGCATAAACTCAACGCTGCATTTCATCTCTAAAGAAGCAAGACGACACAATGCAGATCCTGTTGTTACATTCGATCAGCCCTTATACTGGAAAGCAGTGAATATTATCCTGAATGAAGCAGAAAGTAGTTCCTTGAAATCCATGGTTGTCCGACTTGGTGGATTTCACACTGAGATGAGTTTTCTCGGATCTATAGGACACATTATGAATAGCTCCGGTCTTTCAGAACTATTAGAAACTGTTTATGCTTCTACTGCTGTTGGTCATATGCTTAGTGGTAAAGCCATTTCCCGTGCTGTTCGTGGTCATTTTCTTACTCAAACAGCTTTGACTCTTCTCATTACATCAGAAATATACAATTTTCTACAATATACACCTGGAACTGATACTGACGATCCTTCTCAATCATATTTAGATGACAAAGAAAACTTTCCAAAAGCGGATACAACTTGTGTTGATAATGAAAAGCCGTTAGAATCGAACCAAATTCTACCATCTGAAATCGAGCAATTGATAATAGTTTTTGAAGGTATCATACAAAGTAATATCTCGATCGAATCATTGAATGACAACCCAACTTTAAATATTATATCTGAACGCATAAGCTTATTTCGAAAATCTTTGAAAAATTGCCGCACTGCTTCCCTTTGGTTCCAGTATATGGATATGGTTGAACTTCTCCGTCAATTTATCACTGCTGAAAGGACAGGGAACTGGAACTTACACTTGAAAAGTCTCCAGCAGATGCTCCCTTATCTAGCTGCTTCAGGACACAACCTATATGCAAAATCAGTTCACATTTATTTACAACAAATGCAAAATCTGCCTGCAACGCATCCTTCCTTAGACAATTTATTCAAAACAGGACATCATGTTATCAGACGAACTGATCGTTTTTGGGTCGGTTTGTCTACTGATCTGGTAATAGAGCAAGCCCTTATGAGAAGTTTAAAGACAACAGGTGGTCTGACCAGAGGCCGTGGTTTGAGCGAATCGCAAAGACTTCAGTGGCTGTTATCAATGCCACAATGTTCACAAATGAATGAAGCAATGCAGAAACTTACTGATGTGAACTATAATACAAGTGAGCAGCACAAAGAACTTGGGAAAAGTAGGATAAATCAAGACAAAAAAGACGTTCAAATATTTAAGTCATTTTTGGGGGAAAGAAATCCTTTCAGTTCTGATATTAGTTTACGGAATATTGAAACTGGTACACTAGCTGATGAGAAAGTTAACGTAGAAAGATCAGTGGATATAGGAAAAGAAATATTAAAGTCTATGGAGGATCAGTATGCAGACGATTTTGTTTTCAAAAAGAACAAACAGGTGGTAACTTTAGCAAGTAAAACCAATATAAAGATTGATGGCGAAGAAGTGGTTGTTGACCCCCAGTTGCTATTTCAACGACTTGTTGCAGAGGCAAACAACATTTTTCCTGATATTTCTGAAGTTTTCAAGTTTGAACTGTCAAGTACTCCAGCGGCATTATTCGAACCGTCAGGACTAATGCGACAAGCTCAAAAGGCAACATTAGGCGATGCCTTATGGAACATTGGAGACTGTGCTGTAAACAGAAAACTTGACTCTGAGCTACATTATGTCATTGACGGAGGTTCTTTAATTCAATGCCTACCATGGAATAAAGGGTCAACTTTCGGAGAGATCTGTCAACAATATGTGGATTACATAAAACGACGATATGACCATGCAGTTATCGTATTTGACGGCTACACATCAGGGCCTAGCACAAAAGATCATGTACATATGCGCCGCACAAAAGGAGTGGAAGGAGCTAAAATCATTTTTAAAACAACGACCCCTTTTAGAAGTAAAAAAGAAAATTTTCTAACTAACAATGAAAATAAACAAAATTTCATAAATATGCTAAGTGATGCCTTAGTAAAAAACGACTTTCAGACAGAACATGCAGATGCTGATGCTGATGTTCTAATAGCAAAGACAGGTGTCAATCAATCAATATCACACCCTACAGTTGTCATCGGGGAAGACACAGATGTTCTAGTTCTTCTTATATTTCACTGTACACTTAGTTCACATGGACTTTTTTACAGATCTGATCAGAGCAATCGAAAACTCAGTTCGAACAAAGTTTGGGATATTCAAAAAACTAAGCTGTTGTTGGGACCAGAAGTTAGCAAATTACTTCCGTTCATACACTCAGTTACAAGATGTCAGTGACACGACCTCAAGACTGTACGGTATTGGAAAAGGTCCCGTACTCAAAAAGATGTCCGAAAATGAAGAACTTCGTAAATTAGCATTACCATTTCTTAGCAGGTGTTCATCTGTGAAAGACATTGTAAATTGTGGTGTGCAGATAATTGCTTATTTGTATGGTGGTGTTCCGCACGAAAGTCTAGACATCATTCGCTACAGAAAATTTGCAAACAAAGTACTGTCGAACTCAGTTACATTTCTACAAGTTCAAACGCTACCACCAACATCAGCTGAAGCAGAACAACACTGTAAGAGAGTGTTCTACCAAATAATAAAGTGGACAGAAGAAACAAATCTTAATCCTTTGGACTGGGGTTGGTCAATCACAAATGACAGATTGACACCTATAAAAACTACCCTTCCAGCAGCTCCGGATAAACTGTTAAACATAATAAGATGCAAGTGTAAAACAAATTGTGACACACGTAGGTGTACATGTCGAAAACACGGTCTCGATTGCACAATCGCCTGTTCTGAGTGCAAAGGACATTTATGTACTAACGCAGAAAAGATAGTATTTGAAGAAGACCAAAACGAATAAAACTATAATTGATATCAAAGTTCGTTTTTATTACATTATTATATTGCTCAAAAGACAAGATCGTTCAACATCTGTTATACTTGGTATTTTTTAACTAAAAGTGTTCAATTTTAAACCTCTGAACGAATTTGATGTTATCATTTTTTTAAACGTAGAAGACTCTATTCTACAAATTGTACGAGACACATGTAAAAAATTATGTCAGATTAAAAGAGAATTTTTAAAAAATCCAGTTTTCAGCGATTTTTCACCGAAAAAGTCTCAATTTACCACAAAATTACAATTTTCTTAACGAAATTGATGTTTATCGTCCTTTATATCATAGAAAGCTCTATTCTGCAAATTTTACGAGACTTGTGTTCAAAAAATTATGTCAGATTAGAAAAAAAATAAAATTTTCCGGTTTTCAGCGATTTTTCATCAAAAAGCCAATATTTACCCTAAAATTACGATTTTCCCATGGTCTGACACTTGCCGATTTTTTCTATGTCAAAGATATGGGGTGATACTGCCTTGTAAGCATAAAATAGTTTCTGTTGCAATTACTTTGAGGTCGGGTAAATTTTGAGCTAGAATGACTGGACTAATAACTTGATTTTTAAGTATGGGGGTAAAGTTCCGTGTATCCCTAAATCACGGTACACTTTTTTTTAAATTCTAATAGTTCTGAATGCTCATATCACAATAATATGAATAACGAAATTTTCAAAACATATGGCCAGGGATACATAATAAAGATCGCCTATAAGGCCTGTGTCGTTAGAACTAGTTAACTTAAAATTCTTTTATATGATAAAGAACACAGACCTGGGACTATTATACTAGGATGAAAGTCCTAATACAAGACTCAGACAGCTAAAGTATGTGTTAGTTTCCTTAACAATACACACAGGCACTTGTCTCAGAAAAAAACTCCTATATACCTTGTTATAACACTGTATATATAATAAGGTATATAGGAAATTTTTTTCTGAGACAAGTGCCTGTGACAATACAAGATAAATGCTGTAAAAAGTATTCCATTACAAAAAAATATTATCATACATTGAGTAAACAA
This sequence comes from Mytilus edulis, assembly GCF_963676685.1. Classification (NCBI taxonomy): domain Eukaryota; kingdom Metazoa; phylum Mollusca; class Bivalvia; order Mytilida; family Mytilidae; genus Mytilus; species Mytilus edulis. Next base: position 51,728,710 of record NC_092357.1, on the reverse strand, counting down.
ATTCTAGATATATAACTCTATAAACATGTTCATAGAAAGTGGAATTCAATGCTGTCGGCTCTAATAAAATTATCTTAATTCATGCCAGCAAAATATCACATTTCTATAGAAATGGCTATGAGTTAACAGCATCAGCAATATAGTGAATCGGTTATTTTGCCATTTCTTTGTAAAAGAGTTAAATTTAATATTTACTATATTAAAATACTATGAAAATGTGCAACGGTCAACATAAAATAACCAAAAAATGACTGTTAACATGGTTAAAAATCTTTTGGAAAATCAATAGGACTTTAGATGCAGACATGTCTTCAAAAAGTAATTCTGTAGAAAACAAAATTTAGGAGGGAGGGAAAAGGTAATGATTGAAAATAGGAACATAAAAGGCAATTAAAGAGGGACGAAAGATACCAAAGGGACAGTCAAACTCATAAATCTAACACAAACTGACAACGCCATGGCTAAAAATAAAAAAGACACACAGAAAAACAATAGTACACACGACACAACATAGAAAACTAAAGAATAAACAACACGAACCCCACCAAAAACTAGGGGTGATCTCAGGTGCTCCGGAAGGGTAAGCAGATCCTGCTCCACATGTGGCACCCGTCGTGTTGCTTAAGTGATTACAAATCCGGTAAATAGTCTAATTCGGTAGGTCATATTCATGAAAGGGAAGGGGATTGTAGTTACGACGTAAGGAACATATCCGATATCATTTGTGAAACAGTTATTCCATAACGGTCAACCAACTCGTGATGGCGTCCGTAAAATTTACGAAGGGATGATTTCAACTTCACCATTTGGAACTCTTGGTTTAATAGCTTCCTTGTGAGCAACAAACCTCTATCAAGAAAATCATGATAGGAAATGCAAGCACGGGAATATCGTATCAATTGGGAGATATATACCCCGTATGCAGGTGCTACTGGAATGTTGCTACTTAGAAATGGAAAGTTCACAATTGGAAAGCTGAAATCATCTCTTTTGTCGTAAAGTTTTGTTTTCAACCGACCCTCATTGTCAATTTCTAGATGTAAGTCAAGATATGAAGCCGACTTAACTGTATCTGTAGTATCCTTTATCTCTAGTTCGATTGGATAGATGCGTTCCACATAGTCACCAAATTTTGAATTGTTTAGTGAAAGAACATCATCTATATAGCGGAAAGTAGAGTTAAAGGATATTGCTAACTTCTTATCTTTCTTCCTAAGAAGTTCCTGCATGAAGTCAGCCTCATAATAATAAAGAAATCTATACTCAAAAACCCTTTCAGTTGTGATTTTTCTTGAAAACTGTTGAAGATGTAGGTTATACGTAAAAAAGACTTCAATCAAACGACAAACAAACTATAATATGTGGTCTCTTGTGGAGATTTGTCTCATTGGCAATCATACCACTTCTTCTGTTTATATTAGGACATCAAGAGGGCAACATATAGTATAGTTTTCTACATATAGAGATGGTTAGACCGTATATATTTACGCCAAACATTTGTCATTTTAAACTGACAAAATAGTTTAGAATGTTATGTCAAAATAGATTTTGCAAATTGCCCTTCACATTTCAAAGTTAATTGTTTTGAAACATGTCAGAAATTGCTTTTGAAGTCACTTTTGAAAAAAACATTTTCTTAATGAGATTTGAGATTTATTATATCAATGTGATTACAATTTTTGATTTCACAACTATATTAAGAAAATAATGAAAAGTTTGTGTTCAAAATTATTTACTTTATCAACAGTTTGAATAAATAAAATGATGCCTAACGTAGAGCATTTTCATTTTACTTTGCAATATTAAATTTTGAAAATTGATCCAATCTGCAGAATTTTTTTTTAATTTTTAATGAGTAGAAAATGTAGAACGAAATGAAATTCGTGTCAATATTTGTGTTTTTAATTTTCAAATTTTCGACACTATTATTAAATGTTTCATGGTTTCTTTCTTTTTACTTATATAGATATCTTGAAGAACTTGTTATTGATGTATACGTATGCACTGTATATGTTGTTTCAACTAATTCCGAACATGAGTTAGTATACTGAAAAGTACAGTAATGACCACAAAGCTCTGAGGTTTTATTAATTAGTTTACCCGCAAAACATACACAACCTTATACCTACAAGTGTCTGGAACATGCCAAATATCTTTGTATATGTATATATGATAACATTGAGAATAGCAATGTGGAACGCGTAACAGAGACAAACCCAATCAAAGAGCAGAAAAGAGCTCAAAGCCACCAATTGGTCTCAAAACAGCGAGGAAATCCAGCAACGGAGGCGCGCTTCATACAGCTTTCCCCTTAAAAAACGTGTACTTGTTCAGTGAAAATGAAGTCTCACTAAAATCTATAATATAAATAAAAATGAATGAATTAAAATTGAAAAAAAAACCAAGCAGGAATAACAAAAGCTGATTTCTGCTCTTTGATCGGGTTGTTGTCTTTCGTGCAAAGTCCCCATTTCCATTCTCAATGTTATCATATATATTAACGGATATGTGACATGTTCCACACACATGTCGTTTTACAGTTGTGTGTTTTGTGGGTAAAGTCAATCATAAAAAATCAAATTTAAGGGATGATTACCATACTTTTCAGTATACTACCCTTTTTCGCATTAGTTGATACCACACACAGTGCATATACATCATTAACAAGTTCTTCAAGTTTAGCTTAAGGGCATACGATACAGTTTTGAACCTGTATTTACAAGTTGATGAAAATTTGCATATAGGCTATTTTTTTACCTTATTGAATCAAATATGTAATAAAAAATATAACTTCATGTGCTACTTTTTGAGTAAAATGAGGTCGAAATTTTGTATATTTGCTCAAAATTCAGATTTGTGTCCGTATTTTCTTTTTCGAAAGAAAGACATAACTTTTTTGTTTTAAAAGATAAACACAAATTGTTTTTTGTTAAATAATCGGTAATTTCTGTATTTTATAAGTATCATTAAAAATTATGCAATTTTATTCCAAAATAACTCTATATTTATCAAATGTTCATGAATAGAGGAAAAAAACGTTATTTTTTGCTGCATGTTTATCAAAATTAAAAAAACTGCGCTATTTACAGTTTTATAAAATTTGGTTCACATAATCTCTTTGCAAAATGAAACAAATTGCTGTTTTAAAAAGTAGGGATTTATGCACTCGTTTTCAAATTAAATCAGTTTGAATGATAAAAATCAGTCGAAAAATGCATCTTTTCCCGATATGTCATAGTTTGACGTCGCGAAAATAACATTTTACGTTAGCAACGTCATTACCTCCCCTGTAACTGTATCGTATGCCCTTAAAACAAGGAGAAAAAACTTTTTAAAAAAACCAGTGATCTATTTAAAATTGGTGTCGACAATTTGAAAATTTAAAACACCTATATTGAAGCAAATTTCATTTGTTCTGCACAATATAAATTAGAAAAAATGATACATATCGGAAGATTTTTCATAATTTAATATTGCAAAGTAAAATGAAAAATACTCTACGTTAGAGCATTTTTTCATTTTTCAATTTATAGTCAAAAGGAAAATACTTCAATATTTCAAGTCAAATTGAAAATTGCTCCACATTGGAGCATTTTTAATTTTTCAATTCTTCAAGTCAAATTGAAAAATGCTCCACGTTGGAGAGTTTTTCATTTTTCAATATTTAATATTTTCTTTTTTACAATGAAATTGAAATATGTTTTTTTTTCTAAAACAAGCAAATGCAAAGATTTTAATTTATTCAAATAATTTTTAACACAAACGTATTATTATTTTTCTCAATATCCTCGTCAAATAAAAAAATGTGATCTTATGATGTGATTATGGACTTTCCCAATTGATCTTCCTCTAAGTTCAGTATTTTTGTGATTTTACTTTTTATGAAAATTATACATTTCAAATCTCATTAAGGAAAATAAAATTATGAAGTGACTTCAAAAGATTTTTTTTACATTTTCCCTAGCAATTAACCTTAAAAGTTGCATAGCAATTTTCAAAATCTGACTATTTTCCCTTTTAAATGACAAATGTTTGGCGTAAATGTACACGGACGAGTAGTTTTCAACATTCGATTTTCAATTTTCAACAATGGTTTTCAACATTCAACATTTCTTTTAAACATTCAAAACTAGTTTTCAACATTCGATTTTCAATTTTCAACAATGGTTTTCAAATTCACCATTCTTTTTCAACATTCAATTTTCAATATTCAACATTCGTTATCAACATTCAGAATTCGTTTCCAACATTCAACAATAGTTTTCAAATTCAACATTTGTTTTCAACATTCAACATTTGTTTTAACATTCTTCTTCAGCATTCAATTTTCAACATTCAACATTCGTTTCCAACATTCAAAATAAGTTTTCAACATTCGATTTTTAATTTTCGACAATGGTTTTCAAAATTCAACATATTTTTTCAACATTCAACATTTGTTTTCAACATTCAATATTCGTTTCCAACATTCAAAATTAGTTTTAACATTCGTTTTCAGCATTCAATTTTTCAACATTCAACATTCGTTTCCAACATTCTACATTAGTTTTCAACATTCGATTTTCAATTTTCAACAATGGTTTTCAAAATTCGACATTCGTTTTTAACATTCAATTTTCAATTTTCAACAATGGTTTTCAAAATTCAGCATTTTTTTTTCAACATTCAACATTTGTTTTAAAATTCGATTTTAAACTTTTTAAAAATGGTTTTCAACATTCAGCATTCGTTTCCAATATTAAATTTTCGTTTCCACTAAGACTCGCCAGCTCCGTACGGCAAAGTTGGCCACCAGACATGGCTCAAATGAATGGGTATAACTTGGGTAAGACCCCACTGAAATGAATTTTTGGGAGTTAGGCCCATTTGGGAATTGCTGTGGTTTATAGTTTCTGTTAAGAAAAAAACCGTATATAACCTGCATTATTTTGGTAAGACTCGTCAGCTCCGTACGGCAAAGTTCACCGGGAAATGGCTGAAATGAAAGGGTATAACCGGGGGAAGGTCCCACTGAAATGATTTTTTGGGAGTTATGCCCATTTGTTAATTGCTGTGGTTCATAGTTGATGTTAAGAGAAAAAAAATACGTATACAACCTACATTATTTCGGTAAGACTCGCCAGCTCCGTACGGCAAAGTTCGCCAACGGACATGGCTCAAATGAAAGGGTATAACTGGGGAAAGGCCCCACTGAAATGATTGTTTGGGAGTAAGTCCCATTTGGGAATTGCTGTGGTTCATAGCTGCTGTTAAGAAAAAAATACGTATACAACCTACAGTATTTCGGTAAGACTCGCCAGCTCCGTACGGCAAAGTTCGCTACCGGTCAAGGCTCAGATGAAAGGGAATAACTTGGGGAAGGCCTCTATGAAATGAATTTTTGGGAGTTAGGCCCATTTGGGAATTGCTGTGGTTTATAGTTTCTGTTAAGAAAAAACCCGTATATAACCTGCATTATTTTGATAAGACTCGTCAGCTCCGTACGGCAAAGTTCACCGGGAAATGGCTGAAATGAAAGGGTATAACCGGGGGAAGGTCCCACTGAAATGATTTTTTGGGAGTTATGCCCATTTGGTAATTGCTGTGGTTCATAGTTGCTGTTAAGAGAAAAAAATACGTATACAACCTACATTATTTCGGTAAGACTCGCCAGCTCCGTACGGCAAAGTTCGCCAACGGACATGGCTCAAATGAAAGGGTATAACTGGGGAAAGGCCCCACTGAAATGATTGTTTGGGAGTAAGTCCCATTTGGGAATTGCTGTGGTTCATAGCTGCTGTTAAGAAAAAAATACGTATACAACCTACAGTATTTCGGTAAGACTCGCCAGCTCCGTACGGCAAAGTTCGCTACCGGTCAAGGCTCAGATGAAAGGAAATAACTTGGGGAAGGCCTCTATGAAATGATTTGTTGGGAGTTATGTCCATTTTGGGAGTGCTGTGGTTGAAAGTTGCTGTTGAGAAAAAAAATACGTATACAACCTACATTATTTCGGTAAGAATCGCCAGCTCCGTACGGCAAAGTTCGCCACCGGACATGGCTCAAATGAAAGGGTATAACTGGGTAAAGGCGCCACTAGCTGAAATGATTTTTGGGAGTTAGGCTCATTTGGAAATTGCTGTGGTTTATAGTTGCTGTTATGAAAAAATTATACGTATACAACCAACATTATTTGGTAAGACTCACCAGCTCCGTAAGGCAAAGTTCGCCACCGCACACGGCTCAAATGAAAGGGTATAACTTTGGAAAGACCCCACTGAAATGATTTTTTGGAAGTTATGTCCATTTGGGAATTGCTGGGTTGATAGTTACTGTTCAGAGAAAAAAATACGTAAACAATCTACATTATTTCGGTAAGACTCGCCAGCTCCGTACCGCAAAGTACGCCACCGGACATGGCTTTAATGAAAGGGTATTACTGGGGAAAGGCCCCACTGAAATGATTTTTTTCGGAGTTAGGCCCATTTGGGAATTGCTGTGGTTCATAGTTGCTGTTAAAAAATCCCGTATACAACCTATATTATTTCGGTAAGACTCGCCAGCTCCGTAGGGCAAAGTTGGCCACCGGACATGGCTCAAATGAAAGGGTATAACTGGGGGAAGGCCCCACTGATTTGATTTTTTGGGAGTTAGGCCCATTTGGGAATTGCTGTGGTTCATAGCTGCTGTTAAGAAAAAAATACGTATACAACCTACAGTATTTCGGTAAGACTCGCCAGCTCCGTACGGCAAAGTTCGCTACCGGTCAAGGCTCAGATGAAAGGGAATAACTTGGGGAAGGCCTCTATGAAATGAATTTTTGGGAGTTAGGCCCATTTGGGAATTGCTGTGGTTTATAGTTTCTGTTAAGAAAAAACCCGTATATAACCTGCATTATTTTGATAAGACTCGTCAGCTCCGTACGGCAAAGTTCACCGGGAAATGGCTGAAATGAAAGGGTATAACCGGGGGAAGGTCCCACTGAAATGATTTTTTGGGAGTTATGCCCATTTGGTAATTGCTGTGGTTCATAGTTGCTGTTAAGAGAAAAAAATACGTATACAACCTACATTATTTCGGTAAGACTCGCCAGCTCCGTACGGCAAAGTTCGCCAACGGACATGGCTCAAATGAAAGGGTATAACTGGGGAAAGGCCCCACTGAAATGATTGTTTGGGAGTAAGTCCCATTTGGGAATTGCTGTGGTTCATAGCTGCTGTTAAGAAAAAAATACGTATACAACCTACAGTATTTCGGTAAGACTCGCCAGCTCCGTACGGCAAAGTTCGCTACCGGTCAAGGCTCAGATGAAAGGAAATAACTTGGGGAAGGCCTCTATGAAATGATTTGTTGGGAGTTATGTCCATTTTGGGAGTGCTGTGGTTGAAAGTTGCTGTTGAGAAAAAAAATACGTATACAACCTACATTATTTCGGTAAGAATCGCCAGCTCCGTACGGCAAAGTTCGCCACCGGACATGGCTCAAATGAAAGGGTATAACTGGGTAAAGGCGCCACTAGCTGAAATGATTTTTGGGAGTTAGGCTCATTTGGAAATTGCTGTGGTTTATAGTTGCTGTTATGAAAAAATTATACGTATACAACCAACATTATTTGGTAGGACTCACCAGCTCCGTAAGGCAAAGTTCGCCACCGCACACGGCTCAAATGAAAGGGTATAACTTTGGAAAGACCCCACTGAAATGATTTTTTGGAAGTTATGTCCATTTGGGAATTGCTGGGTTGATAGTTACTGTTCAGAGAAAAAAATACGTAAACAATCTACATTATTTCGGTAAGACTCGCCAGCTCCGTACCGCAAAGTACGCCACCGGACATGGCTTTAATGAAAGGGTATTACTGGGGAAAGGCCCCACTGAAATGATTTTTTTCGGAGTTAGGCCCATTTGGGAATTGCTGTGGTTCATAGTTGCTGTTAAAAAATCCCGTATACAACCTATATTATTTCGGTAAGACTCGCCAGCTCCGTAGGGCAAAGTTGGCCACCGGACATGGCTCAAATGAAAGGGTATAACTGGGGGAAGGCCCCACTGATTTGATTTTTTGGGAGTTAGGCCCATTTGGGAATTGCTGTGGTTCATAGTTGCTGTTAAAAAAAAAATACGTATACAACCGACATTATTTCATTAAGACTCGCCAGCTCCGTACGGCAAAGTTCGCCCCCGGGCATGGCTAAAATAAAAGTGTATAACAGGGGGAATGCCCCACTGAAATGAATTTTTGGAAGTTAGGACATTTGGGAATTGGTGTGGTTCATATTTGTGGTTAAGAAAAAAAATACGTATACAACCTACATTATTTCGGTAAGACTCGCCAGTTTCATACGGCAAAGTTCGCCATCGGACATGGCTCAAATAATAGGGTATAACTGGAAGAAGGCCCCACTGAAATGAATATTTGGGAGTAAGGGCCATTTGGGAATTGCTATTGCTGTTAAGAAAGAAAAATAAGTATATGACCTACATTAATTCGGTATGACTCGCCAGCTTCGTACGGCAAAGTTGCATCGGACACGGCTCAAATGAAAGGGTATAACTGGGGATAGGCCCCACTTATTTGATTTTTTGGGAGTTAGGACCATTTGGGAATTGCTGTGGTTCATAGTTGCTGCTAAGGAAAAAAAATACGTATACAACCTACATTATTTCGGTAAGACTCGCCAGCTCCGTACCGCAAAGTTCGCAACCGGACATGGCTTAAATGAAAGGGTATAACTGGGGAAAGGCCCCACTGATTTGATTTTTTGGGAGTTAGGCCCATTTGGGAATTGCTGTGGTTCATATTTGGTCTTAAGAACAAAAAATACGTATACAACCTACATTATTTTGGTAAGATTCGCCAGCTCTGTACGGCAAAGTTCGCCACCGGACATGGCTCAAATGAAAGGATATAGTTGGGGAAAGACCCCACTGAAATGATTTTTTTGGGAGTTAGGCCCATTTGGGAATTGCTGTGTTTCATAGTTGCTGTTAAGAAAAAAAAAATACGTATACAACCTACATTATTTCGGTAAGACTCGCCAGCTTCTTACGGCAAAGTTGGCCACCGGACATGGCTCAAATGAAAGGGTATAACTGAGGGAAGGCCCATTTGGGAATTGCTGTGGTTCATATTTGGTCTTAAGAAAAAAAAAATACATATACAACCTACATTATTTTGGTAAGATTCGCCAGATCTGTACTGCAAAGTTCGCCACCGGACATGGCTCAAATGAAAGGATATAACTGGGGAAAGACCCCACTGAAATGATATTTTGAGTGTTAGACCTATTTAGGAATTGCTGTGGTTCATAGTTGCTGTTTAGAAGAAAAACCGTATAAAACCGACATTATCTCAGTAAGACTCGCCAGCTCCATACGGCAAAGTTCGGGCATTGCTAAAATGAAAGTGTATAACAGAGGGGAAGGCCCCACTGAAATGAATTTTCGGGAGTTAGGACATTTGGGAATTGGTGTGGTTCATAGTTGTGGTTAAGAAAGAAAAATAAGTATACAACCTACATTATACCGGTAAGACTCACCAGCTCCTTACGGCAAAGTTCGCCACCGGTCATAGCTCAAATGAAAGGGTATAACTGGGGGAAGGCCCCACTGAAATGATTTTTGGGAGTTAGGCCCATTCGGGAATTGATGGGTGGTCATAACATCATTTGAGTCGATTCTGTTTGGTTTTCACTATACATCTTTTTTGTTAGAGGTGGCTTTCCAGTGATAGTTCTATTCATATTTCTAAATAATTGTAGCGCTATGTTTCTTTTTTTTATTATTATTTAATTAAATATTACATATTAAATACATCCTTCATGTTGTTTTATTGATAAAAAACATATATATTACATAAAGACAATTATTTAACTTGCCGGTTTATCTCCAAGGACAACGAAATTTACGACAGCTTGAAGGGGTCATAAAACGTTTGCCTACGTATCTTTTCACTCTTCTTCGCGTTTATTAACATTTTATGATTTTCATATCAATTTGAGTATCGAACCGACTGCTAGCGTCCGGTTGGATATAGAATTTCGAACATCGAATAACGAACCGGTCGCTAACTCTACATATATTAGTTATGTAGAAACTATATATTTCTATACTCATTGGTAATCAATATCCTTGCATTAAGAAATCATGCTAGTTATAGCTTTTATTTACAGACGTCATTGGTGTTGTTTGTCGCACGTTTACTTTTAATGTTGAACATCTTTGGTCATTTAGACCATAAAAAAACAAACTATATCGTATTGGTAGCTAGAATTTCTATTAAACATAACGTTTTTGTTTATTTTAAAACAAACAGTGTCCTCCAAAAAAGTGGCTGCTATCATTATTGGTATTTAAAACGGACTGAAATCTTTTGAGAAACACTAAAAGCCGTGAAATTGTCGAATACCGCTTTGCTTTTGAGATTTTTCGAACGTTTGAGTCTATTACAGTTTTTTGGATTTTTAGACATATCTTCAAAATTGGCTGCTGGGGTAAAAATGGCTGCTATCTTGATTGGTTGCAAAAGTTGCTGTCAAGTTGAGTCATAACTTCCTATGATTCTCTTTTAATGGCTAATCATATATTAAAGAAAATGTTCATAAAGAAAAACCTCATCATAATACATGCAGAGAAAAACCTCATAACAATAGAGAAAACCCTCATAATAATAATGAAAACCCTCATAATAATAATGAAAACACTCATCAAGGAAGCTTTGGGTCAAGTATAGTTATCCTTTTTCTCATGATAAACATTTTGTGTGTGTTTACGAGCAGTCACTGAACCATGAAAATGAGGTAAAAAATAATGGGTCACACTGACACTTTGTAACATGAGGTATTATCCAAACATAAATTTTATACAAATAATTTACGCCGTAGTCGTCACTGTAATTGAAATGTTAGCTTTATCTCAAATTATGCGACTTTCTTCGGAGGCGAGTCATTTTGTGTAAACATAATTATTTTCAACGATACAATATATACAAAAAAAATAAAAAATGACAAGTCCTTGGACGAGTCCTCATAGCAGTTGTTGACCTTCAAACTATTTGAAATCAGTAATAGATAGGCAGAAACTGTAAATCACAAGGCTGTTGAGCTATACAAAAGCTACAAAAACTACCATATTGGAAAACTATCAATTTTATTGCCCTTAAATGTCGTTTTTTTAAATATTTTTTAGTGCTTTTAAATGAACTGGAGAACTATCACAGATAGGTACAAACTGCAAAAGTGATAAGCGTAATTACGAGATAACAAAATGATTATCTCGTTATTACGCGATATTTTTCTCGTAATTACGAGATAATTTTTTTTTGTGAACCTAATAGCTAGGCTTTCGTGATACGAAATATGCCAGGATATTGCCAGGATATTGATTACCAACGAGTATAAAATATATAGTTTCTACATAACTAATATATGTATTCGATGTTCGAAATTCTATATCCAACCGGCTTCTAGTGCTAGCAGTCGGTTCGATACTCAAATTGATATGAAAATCATAAAAATATTAAGCGCGAAGAGGAGTGAAAAGATATGTAATACGAAATAAAATTGAGAATGGAAAATTGAGAAAGCCTCTTAAGGTCACAAAAAAAATTATACGAAAGCCTATTAGGGTCACATTTTTTTTAATAATCTTGTAATAACGAATAAATAACTCGTAATTACGAGAAAACTCTCGCGTAATTACGAGATAATTATTGCGTCATTACGAGAAAACTCTCGCGTTATTAGAGATAATTATTTTTGTTATCTCGTAATTACGAGAAAACTATCGCGTTATCGATAGTTAAAAAAACTTCTTATCTGGTAATAACGCGATAATTTTCTCGTAATTATGCGATGATTATCAATTAATTACGAGATAAAAAAAATCCCATGATTATCTCGTAATTACGCGAGAGTTTTCTCGTAATTACGCGATAGTTTTTTTCGTAATTACGCGATAATTTATCTCGTAATTACGCAATATTTTTGTCGTAATTACGAATGTTTACGAGATAAATATTTTTTTGTGTGACCCTAAAAGACTTTCGTAACAATATAGTATAACAGATTGAAATAAAAGTAAATATGGCGACTCTTGGTCTTTTGATCCTTTTGTTTACATTATCAGAACATGACCTTACTCAATATATAGTCATGCTAGTCATATAAGAAAACTTTGTGTTACTAGTTTAACATTATGCAAATTATTTAAATAATCAAATTCAAACATTGTTTAAAGTAGGAAGTAGGATATTAAATTAATGACAGAATATTCAAACCAACTATAAATGATGACATTATTGGATCTAATTTTAATTGTGTTTTATTTGAAATAAAAAAATTTATTGACGTTAATAAATCATTTTAACGATCTCATACATAACACAATCCCTGTGTCTTTTCATCAAAGTTTTTTGGCTTGTTTTACTGTACACCGGTGTCTGAACATGCACTATACTTTATGCAAATAAAGTACAAAATGTTAAAAGCACAAATGACTTGGAATATCCTTGTCTTAATCTACTAATGACTGAAAACGTGAAAATAATCTTTTTTAAGAATTGTAATATCGCAAAATTTTTACTGAATATGTACAAGCGCATTGAAAAACGCTGCAGATAAGTTTGAGATACGTTTAAGGCACGTTTAGTAAGCCTAAAGATCGTTCATCATTTATTTGGACATGCATTTGAACCTATGCGGGATGTGTCTGAAACAAACGCTCCATGAACGTATAGAACGCACCCATGTCATATTAAAAACGTTTATCTGATATTCAACAAAACTGGAAGGCATATGTCCGTGAATTAACAAAACCAAGGATATCCAGAAGTAACTCTACACACGCTGAAAGCTCGTTATGCAAACGATACAGATATGATTGATAAGTTGAATGCGTTTAAAATTACAAGCGTATTGGCAGCGTAAATGGTTTTTGACCATGGCCGGCGTACGTCGGTGCTATACGCTGATGTGTGACGCCGGTATAAGACTAATCAGAGGTGCACAAATGCTACAAAAGGAGCAACTGTCTCTTGGTTGGGTCAAAGTCATTACCAAACTGCATTTCGAGAGTCAATTAGAACGTGACATGAAATAAGTTTTCCTCTGAGTATTTGATCTCAATATTTTTTAGAATGATAGAAAGGAAAAAGTTTAACACTAACAGTGACTTATGAATAGTAGTTAACTGAAAAGTAAAATCTTATTACATAACATTGTAAACTCTCCAAACTGTACATGTGATCGGTAAGTGCCTATATCTATTTTCCGAGTATTTTTTTTTGTGTTTTGGGGTGAGGTTGGCGTGGACGTGGGGTTGGGCAACACATATACACTAATGATCTGCACAATACATATTAAACACCATTTTTCAATAGATTACAAAATATTGCAACAAACTAGCTGTACTACAGTTTATGCTCTTAAAAATTGAGCAAATAATTCTGATCTTCCTAAATTTAGCTCCTATATGTAAAATCACAACCGATTACTTTATTCCCTCAACAATACTAAAGAAATCTTAAACCAGTATTGAAAGTAGACTCAAGAAAGGAACTATGGTTATATCCTTGTTCCAAACCATTATGCATTTGGATCTAAAAATCAAAATGTTATTTGAATACAGATGTATAGATTCATAACTATAAAATCGTCCTTTTTTTAGGTCATTATACACATGTTTGAAACCGTTTATTAAAACATTCTCCACTGAATGGTTACCTGACGGTCAAAACGTCGTCAACGAATCTAAATTATAAACGTTAAGAATAAAAATCTGAAATGGAAAGTTGTAGGTCCGGTCAGGGTCGATTTTGGCCTCAAATTTCAGGTTCATCTGACGAAAGATTTTGGACACGTTTTAAACACTTACATGTATTAAAGTGTCTATTACAGTTGATTCAATTAGTTTATGCAAAAGATTTTAACTGATTTACTCATTAAAAACGCTCTGATTCTAGCTTAAATATGAAAAACTATCAAATATGCCTAAAAATGTCACTTTTCAGATGGTTTTTGTCAAAAATGAAAGTGGCTGCATCCGTGTTCATCCTCAACGTTTATATATGTTGTGTATTATCACCAAATACAACTTACATTTCAATATTAAGAATGAACACAAATGTATCATGTGGCACCGTTAAAGTCCACAATTCCTCTAAAGTCCACAACACCGCTTAAGTCCACAACAATTTTTCACTAAAGTCCACAACGCCGTTAAAGTCCACAAACTTGCCACTTTCATTTAAGACTAAAATGCTAAAACTATGAAGAGTTCAGTAATTTAGCATGACTTTTATTAAAATGATGCTAGTATCCGATATATGTGCATTGTATTGCCAAAAACAGCCCATATTTATGTAGCAGAAGCTTTCTCCTTTCCAATAAATCACCAAAAGTTTACATTTTAACAATTTTGGAAAACTGCTATATTTTGTGGACAAAAAGGGGTCTTACTGGAACTACTCCTTTCAGAACACGTGTTAAAAATCAAAACACGCGTATCATTTTTAAGATTACATATTAATTCATATGATTTGCATGGTAACTATAGTACTGTAGCATACAGCTAAATAATCGCTATAATACAGGCTTCATATTAGTTTTCACTCGTGTGTTATCTCCTTTGCATTTTGAAATAAGATATCATGTTTTAATTAACTTATTTTATACCTTGGGGACAAAACTTTGTATATTTATAAATGCAGAAATTCATAACAAAAACACAAACATTTTCTATTACATTTCAAACTGCAAAGATTTTCCCTGTTATCTAAATAAATGTGTGTCTTTTTCTTTTGATTTTTTTTTTATTAAATATAGAAATGAAATACACGCACAGAAAAGGGATACTATCTTCTGCCTCAGTTTGTTCAGATTTCTACTAGAATAAGTCGACCGTAGGGAGGAACAAATAGCTCTCGAATGTGAGAATTCATAATTTTGAACAGCCTAAATCTCAGATATTGCATCAATGTCATTTTTAAGATTCTGATATCATAATAATAATAATTGTTTGCTCCGAGATAATGTACCTGTGTGTGTACATGTTTTAGCTGTTAACGGCGTGGTCAGTTTTCTTTTCTATATCACATTTATTTCATACTAATGGCAAATAAGTTCATGTCTGTTTATGCATCCATTATTTCTTTACCTCATTACCAGATACTTCTGGAAAAGGCAGCCAGTCAAATGACGTTTTAATTTAACACATGTGACATTAATTAATGCAGATTACTTCATACCATGAACGACAGATACTGTCCCCTGAAGGTATATCTTAACAGTTGGAAAATGTGTATAAATAGTATAGCATATATAGAAAAACACTATTGGATCGAATGACATATATTGTTGTGCAATTCACTTACATACATGCGGAAACTACTGGAAATTTCGAAAATATCCTTCTTCCAAGGACTGTCTATTGCATATGTGCAATTAATATGTCACAGTGATGCATAGGAATGCACATCAATTCATTCGTTGTATGGAGATAATCTTACGTAGTGACATTATTCACGTCTTATATAGTTATTAAGATAAAATTTATCGTAAACCAAGGAGAAAAAAACCATGGAAGCCGAATCTGGGAAAGAAAGTAAGAACGAAAAAGAAAAACCGGAAGTTGAAAGTACTATGTCAACCTCATCTAGTGTAAGTTTAAAACAATATCCTTCATCATGGAGTTTGAATTCATCATCGCCTTTGTTGCCGCGTCCAAGGAAACGTTCTCTAACCGTGTCGTCTCTTCCGCCTAATCCTGAAGATATTCTAGATAAGAGGGATCCGAAAGGACGAACACCCCTTTTCCTTGCTGTTAAAGATGGTGCCTTACAGGATGCTAAACGTCTGATGGAATTGGGATGTAAGGTGAATTTAACGGACAATTACAATGTCACACCTCTCCATGCAGCAACAGAAAAACTAAATGGGGATATGATAGAACTCTTATTGGAGTACGGTGAGTGCACATGTGTATTAACAATAAAAATAAAAAAATAATTAAATATATAATTTTCCAGAATCTCGTGCATAACAAATAATTCACACTTTCAACATTGTTCATGGTTCTTATAAAATTTAGCCCCAAAAAGACCTGCAGATATTCCCTACCACTGTCTTGGTCTTCTTAGGTTGGATTTACCCATATTTCAATGATTCATGTATACCATCAATTATACACCGCGCTGAAGTACGTCCATTGTTCATAGTTCATTATTCATTGTTCATTAATGAATAATGAAATAGTTCATTATTCACTATTCAATATTAAAAAATGAATAATGAATAATGAAATAGTTTATGTTTCATTATTCAAATTGAAGCGGTGAATAGTGAAATAAATATTAAAAAAAATTGACTGTGACACTATAGCTATATCCTGATTCGCAATGCCCATCAGAGGGTTTACGGAATTATTTAAATGCCACAATATGCGTAAAAAATGAGGAAATAGCCAATTTTGAATAATGAAATGGATATTTTGAATAATGGAATGGACTGGTAGGACCCTTCAGCCCCAAATTACAGATATATATTATACCTCAATCGAAAGCTTATCAAGAGAGGAACAAAATGTATATAGTCAATATGTTCCGCAACGCATATTATAGGATTAACGAAGGACTTAAATATCGAAATACGCGTGAACATTGAGAAATAGCAAATTTTGAATAATGAAATGGATATTTTGAATAATGGAATGGACTGGTAGGACCCTTCAGCCCTAATTACAGATGTATATTATACCTTAATCGAAATCTAATCAATTCAAAATTGGCTATTTCTCAATGTTCACGCGTAATTCGATATTTATGTCCTTCGTTACTCCTGTAATATCCGTTGCGGAACAAATTGACTATATACCTTTTGTTCCTCTCTTGATAAGCTTTCGATTGAGGTATAATATATATATGTAATTAGGGGCTGAAGGGTCATAGAAGTCCATTCCATTATTCAAAATATCCATTTCATTATTCAAAATTGGCTATTTCCTCATTTTTACGCATATTGTGGCATTTAGGTCCTCCGTAAACCCTCTGATGGGCATTGCGAATCAGGATATAGCTATAGTGTCACAGTCAATTTTTTTTATATTTATTTCACTATTCACTGCTTCAATTTGAATAATGAAACATAAACTATTTCATTATTCATTTTTTAATATTGAATAGTGAATAATGAACTATTTCATTATTCATTATTGAATAATGAATAATGAACTATGAATAATGGACGTACTTCAGCGCGGTCAATTGTACCATGTCTCCAAAAAAGATAAAGACAAAATCCTTGCTAGATTTTCTTCTAGATGAAAGATTCGTTTGAAAGTATCTTCTATTGCTTTCAGGAACCAAAATATGACATTTAATGACATTATTCATGTTAGTATAATAGTTCCAGTTTATAGTTGCTTTACACTAGGTTTTTAAGATAACATATACCATTGTTTGAAGTTTGCGGTAGTTATTTAAAGAATTTAATATTAATCAATAAAATAGCATACAAATGAATTATTGGTCATAGATAATGTGAATGTAAATTCGCTTCTCATTTTAAGTTTAAAGACCACATTAAGGGTTATAATAAATTAGAGGGGGAAATATATGACAAGGACATTTATAACCGAACAAAAATGTTGACCCGTTATTGTTCATTAATAACAACATTAACAACATTGACATATGGGACATTCTTAAGAGTTCGCTGTTTTATTGTAGTTTCCTGATTATATACATGCATGCATGTATTTACACATGTCAATTGCACATTGACATCGCCAGTCTAATAGTTACAGTTTATGAGAATGTTGACATTTATCTTTTGAAAGTTGAAGTATTGCGTATAAAAACATTGCCGAATGTTGAAAATATCATGATACAAACACAGTCGCTGGTGAGGAACACGTAAATAACAATAAAAAATCAATTGAATCAAGATTGATTGATTGGTTGTACATGTATGTGCATGTTTGGCGACACTTTCAGCATGGTATTCTAAAAAAAGAAGAAACTTACAAACCAAGAAGACAAACTTTTCATTACAGAAAATTTTACGAAATGCCGCTATGAATATGGTGATTATAGTCGAATAGAAAATTACACTTCCTTATGTATTTTGTTTAACATACCGCTCTTTCAAAACATCTCATTTTCAGTCTGGTTTCATACCCGGCTGCTTTACTTTTCATTCTATCTTGTATGCTTTAGACAATAAACTTTATACAAGTCTTACATCTGCTGATGTAGCGAGGCATTCAACCTAGCGCCTGCTTCAAAAGTTATCAAAGGAATGGTTTGGAAGATTCATCTTGAAAAGATCAAAAATATTTAAGGAATAACAGCACTGAAGATGTGATTTGTCGCTGTCGATTGGCGATTTGATGGTTGCAAATGCAGTGGAGGAAGTTGATGAAATATAGATCAGAATAGTGCTAAAACATCGCTACAATGTCGATGACTAAATATGAAGTCATTCTGTTCTGTACAAATTCAGAAAAAAATGTGACTAAAATGTTTAAAAGTTCAATAAGGAAGCAGGTTTAAGACAGATTCGACAAGTGGACGGACGTTACAACTCATCACTGTTAAGCTGATGACCAAACTATGAGTTCATTCTGTTCAGAATTCACCTTAGAAAAGTGTGATAGAAATATTGTTGGACGAACGAACGACCGGACTGACAAGGTGAATGTATTATATGTAAAGATATAATTACTGTTCGCCTAGTTGATATAAACTGTTGATATACACTGGTTACTGAACAACAAAAGTAATTAGTATATATTGTTTACAACAAACATAACTGAATGACAAGTGGTAAATTAAAAAAACTCTGATGACGCCTTTCTATGACAAATAAGGAAGTTTGTCAGTCAAGATCTGCCAAACACTGATAGCAAAATATTTAATGAAATCGACAAGCCATGTCGAGTTACAAGAACAAAAACATTATCAGTCAAGTAATTTTATGTAAAATTTGTTTACATATAAATCTATAAGAAAACAATAACATAACCTTTAACGGAAATTATGAAACATTTTGGAGATATATATTATTTTTCAATCATATCAGAAAGAGATGTCATGAAAACTATTTATAGTTAATCATGTTTCATGGAAATTTTGTAAATGATGTATACATTAACGTTTCGTTAATGTATTCTCTGTCCGACTATAGCAGCTTTAAGATTAAAGGGACATTAGCTGTCAAATTCATGTTCAGCGATTTTACCTAAATTCTCATATTTGATTTATAACATACTAAAACGTAAATTCAAATTACAAAAGTCACAAAATAAATATGCTTAACACATGACATGGGGAAAATCTCTTTGTTCTTACTGTACCTTTGCTGTGCATTATCCAGATTTTAATGTATTCTCTGTCCGACTATAGCAGCTTTAAGATTAAAGGGACATTAGCTGTCAAATTCATGTTCAGCGATTTTACCTAAATTCTCATATTTGATTTATAACATGCTATGTAAAACGTAAATTCAAATTACAAAAGTCACAAAATAAATATGCCATAAACTTTTAATACCGTATCATCATTTCTGGTGTATTTTAGACTATATCCATCGTGGTGACCTCCGAAGACTACAGACGGTCATATTGATCGATTTAAACATAAATAAAATATAAATAGACAGTAAAGTGCGTGCAATAGTACAATAACGACAGATTTAAAAAATAAATATTTTATCGTTTACCTGTATAAGAATATTTTTCGCGGGTCGAATCAACTAAAGAAATGGTTATGAAACGGTGTTTCCCTTGTTTCACCTTGCAATGTTACACATTATTTATGTACGTGCCTGTCCCAAGTCAGGAGCCTGGAATTCAGTGGTTGTCGTTTGTTTTTGTGTTACATATTTGTTTTTCGTTCATTTTTTTAAATTTAAATAAGGCCGTTTGTTTTCTCGTTTGAATTGTTTTACATTGTCATATCGGGGTCTTTTATAACTGACTATGCCTTGCTCATTGTTGAAGGCCGTACGGTGACCTATAGTTGTTAATGTCTGTGTCATTTTGGTCTCTTGTGGACAGTTGTCTCATTGCAATCATACCACATCTTCTTTTTATATTTACATTTTTTTTAATAAATAAACCACATGTTGAACTCGAGACCTGCTACATGTCTCCTCCTTGTTATTTTTTTTCAATTTTGCCCCTTTAACAATTTTATATAACCAAGAGATTACCATTATACTGCTTTCCGCAAGGGCAATCGATATACTTGCAGTTTTCAGTAAACATATAAATTAGTAAGAAAGGAAGAAAAGAAAGGGAATTGTAGCAAGTCTAGTTGAACACAGACGTGTCCATCTCAATTCAAAGTCAAACTAGGTTGCATGAAAACAAAATTTAAATTACGTTGAATTATTGACTTACAAGTTAATAATACAACAGTGATGTGTATTTTTAGCTTATTTTGACAAAACTAAACAAATTAAAATGACTGCTTATAGCTTAATATTATTTCTATATTCTGCTTTTTAAATGTTTGAATTAAACAAAACCGTATTCTAATATTTAAATTTGTCTAATTCGATTCAATTGCCGATTTAGTTAACTTTTTGTGGGACGATACACTAATTTTATCACATTGATGATGGTCTGAGGTAGCTATAATGTTTTGTTAACTTTCCAATGAACTAGAATGCATGGGTTCGTCAGCTTCACTTCAATCAGTTGTTTGGAGAAGGTGGTGTGCCTCTGTCGAGCACGTTATGCAAGTTTGATCAAAGTTAATGCCAAAGCTTCTGTTTTCCTGAGAAGTGAGGGTGCAATCGTATCTGTACGAGGAATTTTATGCTATCGTCTTATTTTTTTTATTTGACAGGTTACGAGTAAATGTATCCCAATGCATTCACACAGTGTGCCATGGGCACTGCTCGAATAATTAAGTGTAATTAAGTCGTCATTTCGTAATGATTGCATGCCAGTTTTTCATTTTATGTAACATAACATGTTGCCCTTATGTCCAAATATTTTGTAAAATATAAATCATAATTTTACATCATGTTTTATTTTAATACTGCGTAACGGCCAATACGTTCTAACTACGTATGAACTATTTACCACTGAACTTTATCAGAAATTATTCAATCAATGACTTTGATTGGTCTAGAGTCTAAAATTGCTCTTCTACAGCTAACTTATGTATATCATCTAGGCTTATTATTGAATGATATGCGGTTAATTAAGGCCTAATATGTCAAGCGTCTTCCATTGGTGTATAAAGTGTTTTAAATGACACAAGGAAATATGTAATTAATAGGGTTCATGTCAGCATACTGAGGTCAGACCATTTATATATGTGAATCATTTTCATTTGGATTATTAATTGCCCGAACGCTCGATATCATTTTATCATTCACGTATGAAACGTTATATGTATCTGAATTATTCATGTATATTTATTTACTTTTTTTGTCATTGTGAAGCTCGTGTCATTTCATATATGTATTATAGGTCACTTAGGGGCCATATTACAAACGTTTGTAAAAATGAAGACACAAATGGAGAACTAACAATGTTTCCGTCGCCTTTTTAACGAAATTAAGTTAAAGACATCAATGTTGGATGTTTTAAACAAACATATAAAAAGAAGTAAGGACATACCAAAACCTGCAAATAACCAAGTTGAACATGAACAAACTCTTCGTATTTACGTGTTTCTGGCTATTTATAATATACAGGACATTGCCTATACTACCGGTAATAGTAATATAAGTAGCATTGTACCTTAATAATTAGACAAATCTTGCAGTAAACTATGAAATACGGACTCCTTTGGCTTTATTTTTTGTCAGTTTTTACTTTGCATTTTTAATGTTATATAGAAACCTTTGTACTTGCATGGTTTTATGAGAATAAACTATCTAGAAGCATGTGTTTTTTATATTTATAAACAACATGAAATGATTGATTTTTTCAGGAGCAGATATAAATGCTAAGAATATACTGGGTCAAACTCCGTTGATGAGAGCTGTATTATATGACGATATTGATGTTGTAAAGCTTTTGCATCATTCAGGTAATTCAATTCACTATATTCTTACTGCACATCTTTACATGTTTGTGAGCGCTCAACCCTTCCATAACCTGAGAAAGTGGAGTAACAGTACAACGTAAGAAAAAACTATAGATATCAGTTGAAAAAGGCTTAACCGTCATCAGATGGATACAGAATATACGTGGACATGTACTTATACATCCCAAAAGCAAACAGACACGAAGTAAAGATCTTAGAGCACTCGCAGTTACTGACAGTTAATTCAAACTATAGATATCTGCAAATTTTAGAATCGTGAAAGTACATATTTGCAAAATAGTAGAGTTTTAATTTATAAATTACAAAATCCATATTAAACCAATAAAAGCAGTATTCAAAGATTCAATTACAGTGTTGAATATGTAACTTTTTTAATTAAGTTTATTTCAAGAATTGATAAGTTTGCCCGGATTGTATAAGCTTTCGGACTCGGTTTACAACATCTGGTAACATTTAGGATGTGCTATTCCGTTTGTATACCGTTATCACACCGCGGTTAAATTATCACGTTGTGATTGGTTTAACGCCGTCACGTGGTGACCCCCTATAGAACTGTAGAAGATTGGGTTAGTAAATTGCATGGGGGGTTCATGACACCACATCTCTTGTTAATGGTGACGTCATCTATTAATGCTGTTGTGTTTCATTGTTTCTTTTTCTAAAAAAAACTCAGCAGAAAAGTCGTGCGTGTGATGAAGTTGGCTTCCGGTTCACCACTGACTCCTACGGACCAAAGATGATGAATACAAATCCATAGGAGATTCAGCCTTCGGTCTCGCCCCCTTTATGGTTTTTACTTTCCCTCTATGGATCCGTAGCGAACCATATAACTTATATAAAACAGTGCCAAACGGACATCACGGTCAAAAAGGGAAAAGGGGAAAATTTACAATAGTGAAAGGAAAATCATCCCATATCACTTCTGGTTATCTACACAAGCAGATAAATCTTTTCTGAGATGAAAACCGTCGGAGAGGATGTTCCGGTTATGCTTGAGTAGAGTCATTGTCACCGCTTCGCAAGGGATGTTCATTTCTAAAATTCGAATTCAACCGATCAAATTTGCAAATCGGCGAATGCTATGCTATGGTGAACTCTCATGAAGAGACACGTGTATCGTTTACGGTTGTTCATGGAGTTAAATTCATGTAAAATCAATCGTCCCACGAAAAATTGCCGAAAACATTACTGATTGAGGACATCTTGAATGCTTGAGGGGAAGTGCAAACCTATCTTATCGAAATCTAATGAATATCACGATGTAGTATTGATTGTACATATTTTAGCAAAACTGGGGTTTATCATTAGTAGACTTTTATTGATCAATGCTGAATAAATGCTGCTTAAATTCCATTTACAAAAATTGCAACAATCACTTCAAAGAAAGGCAAGTAACTTGCATTTCAGTAAAGTTCTCACTAAATATAGAATTTCCCCGCTTGCATGTAATACTTCAATATATTTTTCAGACGGATAGAGTCCATTTGGAGTCTGTCACCATTGTCTACAGCCTGATAAATCATATTGTCAACGTGTAAAGCTGGTACTTGACAACATACTATACACAAAGTGCAGCCACTGTGACAAGACATTTTCATGTGTGGACCTCAATTTCATGCCTTCTTTTTTATCTTTAGATAAAAATGTCACAGTAGCTGCTCTTTGTGTTAGTATGTTGTGTAAAATGTCTGAAAATAAACATGTTGTCATACCTTGACAGTTGTACTTTTCCCCAATTATATTATTGAAGAGGACATTATCATTTAACAAACATAAATTTATGTTACAGGTGCTGACTTAAACGCAACAGACTGCACTGGGAAGACAGCGCTGCTAATAGGTTTACAAGAAGGACGAGTAGAATGTTGTTCATATCTTATAAAACACAAATGTCACGTGAACCTTGAAGACAAACTTGGACAATCAACACTTTATATTGCTATTCGTTGCTGCAAGAATCCCTCATCTGTTATTGTGCGCAAACTAATAAAAGCCGGATACGATATAAAGCGGGATAACTCTATATGGTTGAAAATGTCTGAATTGAATCGATATACTTTTAAAAGAAAGAGTTTTCTTGACAAAGTTAAAGACAAAGTAGTGAGAAACCGCAAATCAAAAACAGAGGATGAACTTGCTGATTAAATAGATACAAACCTCCACAACTTATTCAAAATAATGAAAACAGGGAAATTTTGATCAGCTGTGTGAAAGAAAACAAAAGTATTTTTAGTAGTGTGAATGAAGTAAAATACATATGCAGTATCTATTAGTGTATAGTTTCACATATTTAACTTATTTCTAATAACAAAGTCTGAACGGCTGTATTGATATATATATATGTATCTTACATACTAGCTTTATTCGATAAGACATTTATCAAGAAAGTCCCATTTGATAGGAAACTAACTGACATTTTGTTGAACATGCGGTATTTTGTCTCAACTATAATATATGAATATGTATGTAATTTTGATAATATGAATGCAAACGATCATACTAAATCTAAAGATGAAAACATTGCCAAACTTTCAAAGTAAACAATGTCTTCTGCAATGATACACACTAATTTTAAATGCGAGTACAACTAAATAAGAAAATATGAATGCCTTGTTAGAAGTGGACATTCATCTCAAAATGACCGAATCACATAATTTACAATGGAAAAGTTTCGAATGCAATTACATGTAACCATTACTGGTGGATAAACGGGGTCAGCTAAAATTTCCATGGAAATGAGATGTGCTAATGCCTAATACAACTGCAAACAAATTATCATTGACTTACTCTTTAAAAATTATATATAACAACAAACTTTGAAAATCGTTGACTCCGTCGTCGCTATGATCAACTTCGTCGAGCCGAGAATAAACTGAGACTATGGTTTATTATGGGACCAGCACATGCACGACTGTTTTTTAAGGAATGACAATTGCAGCATTAACTACTGAAAATTTACACAGGTGGTGTTTAACAGTTTTTTGTTGTTGAGAAATTGCTGCAACACTGCATGGTGACAATTAGATACTCAACATTTCATATTAGATTTTAATCTTACTATACATCACTTAACCCAGATCGGATCCTCATTACTGGTATGGCACACAGAAAAAACGGATCCTCATTACTAGTATGGCACACAGAAAGACCGGATCCTCATTACTGGTATGGCACACAGAAAGACCGGATCCTCATTACTAGTATGGCACAAAGAAAGACCGGATCCTCATTACTAGTATGGCACACAGAAAGACCGGATCCTCATTACAAGTATGGCACACAGAAAGATCGGATCCTCATTACAAGTATGGCACACAGAAAAGGAAATATTGAGTAAATCGTACGAGAGAGCACCCTAACAACACAAGTTTTACAACGATTAATATTTTTGAAATCGCGATACGTTTGTTTTTTTTTATGTAAAATTAATGTACCTTTTCAGAAGGCGGTTTTCGAAAAAGACAAAAAGATCATAGACCCATTGGGTCTTTGTAATGAAAGCAGAGACCAATATCCTAGACAAAGGATAATATGTTTTTGACCCTATTCCAATGTTGTAAATGTTAGACAGCTGTTATGGTTGACCTTATCCTTTGACCTTTTACCTTATTAATGGATATGCCAGAAACCATAACACTGACATAAGTCTTGAATAGTTGAAAAAGTTTGGGTCGTCCGGGTGCAACTTTGTAATTTATTGACCGAGATATTTGATCCTCAGTAAGGGTTTCTAAAAACAAATTAATTTGCACGAAATCTTAACCCAAAAGACATATGGGACATATTGAAATACCATTTGGGACCAATGACCTGTGTAGGGTCAAAGTCATGTCCCAGATATTGTCAAGTTTTTCAAATAGTTCTATAATCATTTTCCCTCTGCAACTTTAATTTCTTGCGTAATATTTTGATTTTAGAAGATATTGCTTAGATATTTGGCATATATATGATATCGAACAGTAATTGCACTTTTGAGCACTTTTAACAGGATTCTTTTTTCTTGTATGAGATTTTTATAAGTATTTCTCATAAGAAATTGAGGTCAAGGTAATGATAAATCCCTCAAGGTCAAGTTTATAATATTGACTTTGTTTTTTTTATCTTGAAAATAACAATAAATGGAGTCGAAAAAAGGTTTATTTCAAAATAGTTGAAATTAGTTATCAAAGGTACCAGGATTATAATTTAGTACGCCAGACGCTCGTTTCGTCTACATAAGACTCATCAGTGACGCTCATGTCAAAGTATTTATAAAGCCAAACAAGTACAAAGTTGAAGAGCATTGAGGATCCAAAATTCCAAAAAGTTGTGCCAAATACGGCTAAGGTAATCTTTGCCTGGGATAAGAAAATCCTTAGTTTTTCGAAAAATTCAAAGTTTTGTAAACAGTAAATTCATAAAAATGATCACATTATTGATATTCATGTCAACACCGAAGTGTTGACTACTGGGCTAGTGATACCCTCGGGGACGAAACGTCAACCAGCAGTGGCATCGATCCAGTGGTGTAAATAGTTATCAAAGGTACCAGGATTATAATTTAGTACGTCAGACGCGCGTTTCGTCTACATAAGACTCATCAGTGACGCTAATATAAAAATATTTATAAAGCCAAACAAGTACAAAGTTGAAGAGCATTGAGGATCCAAAATTCCAAAAAGTTGTGCCAAATACGACTAAGGTAATCTTTGCCTGGGATAAAAAAAATCCTTAGTTTTTGAAGTTGCGTTATGCCGTAACTAAACACTATCCAGTCTAAATACTACAGCTTCAACTTTTGGTTTTCTTCCCTGGAATGTTTGAACAAAATATATGATCATCCATAAATTAGGCAAGGATGCCTCTAGTCTTTTGATTTGCGATCGATGCCTTGAAATCTAGGTTATGATTACAAGTTAATTGTATATTCTATAAAGTGACATTTTTCATAACTTCATATTAATACATGATTAAGCCACAGGATACAAATGACCTTAAAAGTAGCATATTTAAATTCAAGCAAAATTATATAATAGATACATGTACTACATATTTTTGTCCTAATGCAACATCGTTTGTAACGTTCATTTTATTTCTATGATGTCACTACTTTTTATGACATCAATACACTATTGATGCTATGAAAACATACGCGCGATCGCAAACGACGTATGACAGATTTTAAATGTATGAATTGAAGTTGTTTTCTGTCAGTTTTTTCAAGACTGGAGTTAACAATATTGTAATTTAGGCTACGACGCAAAAACCCGTCTACCCCAATATCTTATTAATGTCGATTTGAATGGAACTAACTGACGAATGCCAGTAGCACATCATCAAGCTACATGCACTAATTCTATAAAATATAATTATTTCGTTCAGTTTATGTGTCGTGTTGTATGTACCGTTTTAGGTTCAGAGCACTCGTTAGATTAATATGTATAAACGGATAAACCCACGAGCCGTTCAAATGGTTGTCGAAACTATTTTCCAGATTTGTAATCTGATTCAGAAGTACATATACATGTATTTCGGTTTTTAGAAGCTTCTGTAAAAATTGTTTTTTTCATCAATAATTTATGAGCATTATTATTCTAGTTGTGGAAATGATAAAACATTTTGTTTATTGTCGTAAGATGTGTTCTATTTTGCCGAAATAATGCACAACAATTCTCTCATGTACATTTAATGGTAAAGTGCAATTCAAAATAAAATAAGAAATCCGCGTAAATCAAGAATAAAATAACTGTATTCAAATGTTATATTATTTGATAATCAAAGATAAATATTCCTTCGTCACAACCAATCCATAAAAAACCCAGATCTGTTATTGCCAAAGAATTCACAGTTTTATCTTGCACTTCCTCAATATTAAATGTATCTATGAAGTCTCCACTCTGGTCAAGAAGACACACATTATCCAAGTTTTTATTTGAAGGCTTACTTATATTTTGAGAATATATGAGAGTGTTGGCTTGTAAATCACAGATAAATGTATGATGGCATTCCATTTTAAAGATATCATTTCCTGAAAACCTGATTTTCTGTTCACCGTTCCGATTCAGCATGGTTATCGATTTGGTTTCTGGATCAGACACGACAATATCAGAGTTAGAATTTTTTATGACTCGATGTGGATGAGAAAACAAAATTTCATATGTCAGATTTCTTACATCTAGCGTTTCAGAGACTGAATATTTCTTTATGCAATCCACAGAAGCCACACCTATTGATATATCGAACGTCTGAGGATTCTGACAGACAATCAATGTATTATCCAGAATGTCAAATGCCAGTCCGAGGGGAAAAAAGTCGCAGTCGACAAAAGATGATATCTGACAAATAAAAAGTTAATATTAGTCGCTAAATATTACAAAACTATCCATAATCATTTCAAAATTTGTAAAGCACAACTTTAAGATATATTCATCAGCATATTAGAGCTGTGTCGGATAGAAATCGACCTTATGCAAAAGAATATCAATTAATCTGTTATCCTATCTCAGGTTGAAAAAACCTGTATGTAAAGAATGTACCTAAAGTTGATAAAAGAAAGTGAGAAAACAGGCATAATTTCATCTTTTATTTCGGTTTTGAATGTTCCAAAATCCATCAAAGTCTTCTACATGTATATGTATATCTAAAATCAATCAAAGTCTTCTACATGTACATGTATATCTGCACTTGCATAATGTCGATTTCTATTCGAAACAGCTCTTATATGTTGCCTAATTCAATAAAGTGACATTAAAAATGATTGGGATTTACTTACCTATTTTTTTATATTTTAACATGTTCATACTACAATGGATATATAAGATTTATGGTTTTCTTTGTAAATATATTTCAAATTTTATGTCGATAACATGTTTTTTTACATTACATATAGTTTTAGATAGAATACGGTATTGTTCCAAACACTCCTACTATATCCCCGTGTTACATTTATTTATGAAGATAATTGAAATATCCTTCTACTTCTTTGACCTATTTATGGGAAGTTAATATATGTCATCTTTGAACATAATAATTTTCATGTCCGTTTGAGCTGATATTAAAACTAACATTTTCTTTGCAACTGCGTAATATTTAGTAACATACAACTTATAAGTTTGGTTGGTTGCAATGCGTTTGACAAAAAATCATTGCCAATAAACAGACAATATCATTACGATAAGTGATTTTTTATCCGTTTGTCATCTTTTTTCTTGAAATATATCTGATATTGGTTTTAAATATATGGTTATATTAATTATATTTTGATGTTTTAATAATGACTTTAACTGCACCAGATACGCATTTCGACAATAAATGTCTTTTCAATGATGCTCGCGGCCTAAATATTTGATAATCCGAAACTTATTCAAACATCAAACCAGATGAACAAAAAGTTAAGCAATGGAAAACCTCACCAGTATTGTCCAAAGAGGACACATTCCTGACCATATTATATCCGTTTGATGTGAGATTATTCTGGGAAGTAACAGTTATCCTACATTTTCAGCCCAATTTAAAGCTAAGGAGGGGATATGATGAATATAATAGCCATTCCTTCTTGAACATGGTGGTAAAATTTTCATTTACATAAAAATTTCACATATAATTTCAATAGTTCATTCGAATAATTGGACCATACCTCCGAAAAGAAATTGCAGAAACAAAAAGATTTTTTCCAGTTACGCCACTTTGTTCAATAAACAACTAATCCTGTGATTATCCATCGACAAGTTCCCAAAAATTTCTTCCTCAAAGACTAGAGGTTTATATTTCCTGCAGATACATAGATGATTGCAATATGCCATGAATAATTGTTGTTTTAAAACAAGTTTTATTGTAGTGAATACATTCCAAAGAACCATGTTAGACTATTTATAAAAATGTTCAGTAGAGACTCCATTATGTGTTATTGGATTTCAGTTTGGTTTTCGTGGTTTTTGATGATGGTGGCGTTACATGTTTTTTTTAATGAACCTTTTGTATCTTTTCATATTCTTTTTAGTGTTTCTATAACATAGGTTTTCCGGTGTTTCATTTGTCACATATCCGTTTAATATTTTCAATATTCTCGGTATTTTTTTGCAATAAAAAGTATGAACAAATTAACTATTTAAGATGTAACTTATAAACATACCTGGCATAAATTTCTTGTGTCAATTTTAAATATTCGTCTAGTGTCTTTGCAAGAAACGTAGAGAAAACCTTTATTATCATATGTCATATCTTCTCCTTCGAGTCCAATGTATATGGACTCAGTTTCTGATCCCTGGGAATCATACATTCTTATCTTCAAATCGTTTTTACAGATAATCCAACATTTTCCATTTACATTTGGTAGGATAGTCTTTACAGAAGCAGACCTCATTCCATTTATTGTAATTGGAAAATTATAAATAAAAGAAAAAGGATAAAATACTGACTTTTGATGCTGGTGAGACGGTTGTATTTTTGTTACCTTTGTTATCAATCCTTTCATTCTTGTTTTCAAAGTTATCTTAGACTTTTCAGTTTTTGTCAATATCGGAGGATTTTCAGATTTTGTCAATATCGGAGGCTTTTCAGGTGTCGTTTTATCGTGTATTTGTTTGTTCCTTTGTCGTTCAATTTCTTCTATTGTGGAATAATGATCATAGTCTTCTAGATCAACTTCTTTGCATACAGCACCACATTGAACATCATTTGCACCAATATCACTAAATGTACTTTCAAGGGTAGCATAATCAGAATTAATATCTGTGGACATAAAATCTATATTATGTGCCCCGCTTTCATCTGCTAAACTACCACTGTTTTCAACTCGTTTTTTCAGTGATTTAGTAAGTGGCCAATTTTCGTATCGTTTTGGTTTACTGATTTTGGCATACGTGTAGTCTAGTCCTAGACCACTGTCGGGTCTTTCAGATTTCTGGATTTTCGTGTTTGTTGTATTTAACCGTGAAGAAGCTAGTGAAAAGAATTCGTCATTTTCAGTTGTATTGGTAGCTTCAGCAAATTCATCTAAATTGTTGCTGTCCATTTTAATTACGTTTGCATCAGTTCTTCTAGTGATTGGTTTTACAACCGTTGCATATACCGGTTCTTCATTTTTGTAATAGCCTTTCGAATTTAGAGTTTCAGAACACGATGACTCGGTAGTACTTCCTGTTAGGTCAGATGGAACAGACAATTGTGACCGTTTGGATAAATTGTCTACAGATTCATAAAGTTGACTATCTTGTAAAGTTTCAAGAAATGCTTTGTTTTC
This sequence comes from Mytilus edulis, assembly GCF_963676685.1. Lineage (NCBI taxonomy): Eukaryota > Metazoa > Mollusca > Bivalvia > Mytilida > Mytilidae > Mytilus > Mytilus edulis. Next base: position 51,697,448 of record NC_092357.1, on the reverse strand, counting down.
TTGTGCTCGATCAAGCGAAACTGTTCGAAACTCATCTAAATCTTTTTGAGGATTAGAAAGTTCATAAATACCGTTTTGGAGTGTGTTAAATTTTCTTGTTAAACAATTCCTTCTGATAAACGATGGTTCGTCCTTTTCCAGACTGGGATTAGATCCTTTTTTGTCTCCCATGTGCGTTTGTTTATTTAAAAACGTTTCTGGTCTAGCTAATTCATACAGACTTTCTCCTATATTCATTCTAGATTCTGGTATACCGCTTGATTGCCGTTGATCATTATCTTGTTCTTGATCAAAATCCAATTGAATTAGGAAATCATTTTTCTCAGGAAACTCGTTCGAGCTATTTAACGAATTGATCGTTGTACCTTGAGAATAGGTCCAACATGTTTCTCTTACAAACCCATCACTCAAATCGCTTTCTGACTTTCTTATCGAATTCGAAGGCAACGTTTGTGAAAAGTGCCAATTTGATTCTGATACGAACGATTTATTCCTTGAGGGGTTCATCTCACGGTTGATAAGTGGTTCGTCTTGGTATATATTTGACCTTATCGCTTGTCCTTTTGCAAGGTCTAACCAGAAGTCATCAAGATTGTTGAAGCCTTCACCTACGAAAGGGACCGAAGTAATAGATGGCAAATCATTAACACCGTTATTTACAGTTTGTTGGTTTTCCTCAGATAAAGGTTTAACACATAAAACATTCGGTTCACTTGCTTCATACACAATATGCTTAGTAGAACTGACCGGTTTTGTCAATTGAGAATACGACAGACTTTCAATAGACACATCAGCAGGTACTAACAATTCTTCTCGGTCCTTCTTTGACTGAGCTGATGGTTGATGTAGTTTCGCAATACTCTTAGTGCTAGCACAAACGGTGGGTAAAGGCATGTCAATACCGCTAACTTCTTCATAGTCGGAAATGACGGATGGAATAGTCGGCTCCAATATCAATGCTCCGTAGATTTCGTTAGAGACAGCGAACGAATCACTTTTAATACTGGCATTGCATTTTAACATGTTTAGACTACGATCCTTAATTTGGTTTAGATTTTCGTAGGTTGCCATTATTGTTTTAAATTCGTTTTACGATAAAATATAGAAGAAAATATCAACAACATTCGCAGAATACAGTCAACAACAAACTGACTGAGAATCATGTGTATGTAGGAAGTCCGGGATTAAATATAAAGTTCGTATTAAGATCTTATAGGGATAAACATTTACACATATCCGGTGAATATAAGTATTGTACTTCAGTTAAACAACTTACGAGAATATTCGTTTATAAAGTGGCAACTTAAAGCTAAATAAAAAAGTAGAAAAAAATACCCATATAAATCAAAAAGCAATTTTAACGACGAAGATGTGTTTAATTGCATAAAGTGATTACTTGCCAGCGACAGTATCAACACAATGGGTTTGTAAGTTCTTTTATTTGGGAGAATATAAAATATCTATAAAATAATGAATACATAATTATTGAATAATTTTATGTGATTGGTAATTCATACAAGAAACTCGCATTATCTGATACAAACACACACACATATATATATATACAAATATACAAGTCTAAATTGAAAACAACGTTCAAATCTATGATTGCGTTGGATAAAAACCGCAATTTTTATACGTATGTACGCCAAAAAAGTTTCGTGGTAGAGTTCTAAATACAGCACAAACAACATTTTCCAAAAGACCGAAAAATTGGAGAATATTTTAACAATACGTTTTTGACTTACAGGTCGAACAACTGATGTTCTTAAACCCTGCTGACTGCTATTGACGATTGTCAAATAAACGTATCACCAGATGTAACAAAATACAGCTTAAAAAATATTAATTTAATACCAAACAGAAAAAAGTATCTTGCGGGATAGATTGTATAAGGCAAACATTAGGTACAAAAATGTGTGCACCATATCCAGATTTCAACAATTAATGTCTCTTTAGTGATGTGAGAAATTTAAATCAAACGGTATTTGGAAGGCTATTCAATTTACCTTAATTAAGGATATACTCTTGAATTTTTAGTTGAAATAGGATAAACGGATCATATAAACCCGAAGGAAAATATAATACAAGCCCAAACGGAGAAATATAAACAAGTTTAAATTGAAAACAACGTTCAAACCTATGATCGCGTTAAATAAAAACCGCAATTTTAATACGTGTGCATGTCATTCAAAATTCTTGATACAGGGGTCGAAATACAGCGCAAACAACATTTTCCAAAACACGGAAAAAAGAGAAAAAATATATTTTAACAAAACGCATTTGAGTAATATGTCGAACAACTGATGTTCTTAAACCCTGCTGACTGAAATTGGCGATTGCAAAATAAACGTTTCACCAAATGTCACAAAATGTATTTTAAAAATTATTAACATCAAACAGAAAACAATTAACTTGCGGAAAAGGTGGTATGCCGCAAACATGAGGTGCAACAATCTGTACTCCTTGTCCGGATTTCGACAATTAATGTCTCTTTAGTGATGTTAGGAATCGAAACGGTATTTGGAAGGCCATATAATTTATCTCAATTTAGGATAGAATCTTTATACATATATATATTTACCGTTAAAATATATTATTTATGCAAAATTTACAGAAAATTGTATACCATTTGACCGAAGTGGGATATTCTTTTTATGCTTTTAGACATAACCACACCCAACGGCTTAAGTTTAGTTGTTTAATGGCTGTAACATTTTTTCCTGTCTAGAAATAACTTCAGTATTGTGTTGTTTATGGCATAAATCGCGTAGCGCGTTATCGGTATTTAACATGTATTTCGTATAGACATAAAAAGTACTTATCATTCCTTAAAATTGAATTCTAAATGCCAATATTAAGGAATAATTCATGAATAAATTTGATGACTTCACGGTCAAATGACACAATTATGTCTATGAGCTAATAGACAAAAAACTTAACATACCAGTATCACAAGACAAGCCCCTAACTTGGGACAGGCAAAAAATGAATGTGGCGGAGTAAAAATGTTTTTTTCATCAGCGCTCAAACCTCCGCGACCAACTAGGTCAGTGTAGTTTCCGTACATCACAAATATTAAGTACAAACTGTAAAACTTATTATCGCTATTTAACGAAAATTTCCTTTGATTTTGCTGACTGATAATTTCCTTTCTCAGCGGAATCGAGTGATATCAAAATTATCGCTAAAAATAAAGTAGGCACGTGGCGTTGCTAATGAAATTGACAACGTCGTCATACGTAAAATAACGATAAACAGATTACCAATGGTCATCTCAACTCGACTGCTTTTCTCACTTTCGCCGTACCGGCTCAAGCGAGAAGATCAATCTCATGGAGATGATCAACGATAATCTATAATTTGCAGCTGGTTGAAATCAAAAGATCGGTACGAGACAGAAAAAAACACTGAGATAAAAAAAAACCGGCACACATCACTGAGTAACTGAAAGCTAGTTCAAAGTCAATTACAGTAAATGATGCATGTTCTCCCAGACTAGGATATCTAATAAATTACTACATATTCAGTCTAGCTTGAGTATTTTGGTGTTTTACGTAACGAAGATACCCGATTACCAAGTTGAAAATTTTATTACAATGTCATATCAGAATTGAATTTATGTAAACAAAACAAAATCATCAATTTGAACTTGTCATATAAATGTCTTATCATATTATAAAGCGTTGTGTTATTCAATCAGCTATAAGTCTGATTGTACTGAGAAGCAATTGAGAGAAGAAGAGGAAAGATTAGACAACAGAAACAATTACAAGTTATTTAAAAAGTTCTGTATAATAACATTAATGACACAATTTTTTCTGAACCAGATGCGTATTTCGATTATAAATGTCATTTAAAACAATATCTGCATTTTAATACAAGTACCGACGAATGGACTTGTATGCTAGGTGTATTATCAGTGACTAAAATGCAACCGAAGATTTACTGTGCCAATTTTACTACACCAGACGGTAAGTGGTGATCATGACCTCTAGATATTCTATTTCTATCTTTCGTTATGTGTGTAATTATGATCTTTATGATACCTTCAATGTTTTTAGATAGTATGTGTGGATCCTTGTGGACTTTGATTAATTGTTGAACATCACAGTTATACGGATTTATTTTTCTTAACACCTCAAGATATTGGAATGATTTTTGGTATGTGAGTTAACCATGATGAGTTACAGATCACGTTTAAGTTTCGTTTCACTCCGCTGATTTTGGCCGAAATGACGGGCTTTCGACTTTAATAAATTATTGATAATCGAAGTTCTACGGACTTTTTTCTAAACAGCTTTAGATATAGGGCTGATTTTTGGTATGTGAGTTAACCATGATGAGTTTACAGATCAAGTTTAAGTTTAGTTCCTCTCGGCTGATTTTTACTAAAATTAAGGGTTTACGACTTTGAAAATTGTTGAAAATCACAGTTAAAGGGGTCTCTAAAAACACCGCAAAGGATCTCCTTTGTGCACAAAGGAGCACAACGGAGAACTAAGGACTCAAAGATGTTTTATAAGAGCACAAAGGACCTGAAATTCTCTTTAAAGCATAAAAAATTTAAAATTCCTGAAGAAAAATGTAAAATTTAAAAAGTGCAATAAAAATTGCGATTTTTATAATATACGGTTTAGTGTTATCGTCGGTATCGATTATGGAACCGACTTTGTATCCAGGTTATGTGATAGCTCTTGTATGTGCATTTTCAAATAGTTATGATATGATATGAATGATAAAAACTTCAATTACTATTCTTAATATTTGATTGTTGTAATATTTTTTAAGATAAGAGTCTTTACCATTTTATGAAAATTATTTTTTGTCTCGTTTTTCATCATCAGCTGTTTTCTTATATATGGTTATATGAATTGCTATGACAAAAACATTTCTAAAGTCACAAAGGGAACGGTATGGCAAAAATTCTAAAGGTAGGAAATTCGTTTGAATTAAACTTTGAATTTTTTGAAAAACTAAGGATGTTCTTATCCCAGGAATAGATTACCTTAGCCGTATTTGGCACAACTTTTTGGAATTTTGGGTCCTCAATGCTCTTCAACTTTGTACTTGTTTGGCTTTACAACTATTTTGATCTGAGCGTCACTGATGAGTCTTATGTAGACGAAACGCGCGTCTGGCGTAATAAATTATAATCCTGGTACCTTTGATAACTACTTTAGCTCAAGCATTGTTAAGACTGACATCTGCAAACAATAAACTAAAGATAGGCATCGTTAAACCTGTATATATTATATTAAAATTTGATTGAATGTTATCCCAATTACAATTGTACAATATACAAACTTTGATAACTATTTGCCAATCCGTATTTCATAAATTTCAATATACACTTTGTTTTATTCTGCTCAAAAACAAAGTATGTACCGAAATTATTTTACTTAACGATTCTTAAATTGCTTTAACAGAAACGTTTCTAAGACACAAGGGGAACAGGGTGGGATTTATTCTAAAGATAGGAAATTGTTTGAATTTTTGGCGGTTTTTTTCTCAGAAATTTCAATACACACTTTGTTTTAAATCAAATTTTATTCTACACAAAACCAAAGTATGCTCCGAAATGTTTTAACTGCCGAATAATATTAAAGTTTTTCCAAACTTGTTTCCGAATCCCATATTTGAACTTTATGTATATTGTAATATTTTATCTTGTAATTTTTCATTAATAAATACTGTTTAAACTAAGATAATTGATAAAAATTAAGAATAATTTTTCAATTTCCTTAGCAATGAAATAAAATATAGAATTTAAGATCAATAAAATGCTTTGATAGTAAAAATAATTTTAAACACGGTTTCGTAAATCTTCAACTTTAATACCAATTCAATAAAAATCAATATTTTTTTTCGTAAGAAATCACTTTTTCCCCATTCTATATATTCTATAAACAATTTCAGGTCCTTTGTGCATCTCATCTAAGTCGGCAGACTATCAAAATAATATGGTAGAGTGCACAATACAAGGAGGCTTTAAAACTGAATGTAGAAAAAGGTTACACAAGGTATCGGATGTATCATCAGAACGGAGCAGCAATGTAAATGTATCGGATATTAGATTAGTAACTGTAATAGGAGTTTTCAGAGCTTGATTGTTTATGCTCCAACAATGAGTGTTTTTAATCTGGATACGACCAGTGTAAATGAATGCAGCAATGATGTACAACATCTCTAGTGTTCAATGCTTTAGTTGATAATTTAATGAAGATTTTTTCTTTTTTTCTGAAGTGTTATTGAGTTATTCTTGTTCGCCAAACCAAAGAACTGCATGTGTAATCCATTTCTAGCTAATGGGTTCAATTCAAGGTCACATGAATTCAATGAGGTAGAATTATTCACTTGCCAGTTAATTATTCATTATCGATATTTATAAGCTTATTTTGACATATTCTGAAGTATACTGGCTACTAAAAGCGAATGAGTATTTCACTATTTCACTTTCATTAATGATTAAACATAAAAAAATAACATAATTATTCTTTACTTTTTATATAGCTCGTAGCTAGTGCCACTTTAAACATATGTTCAGAATAATTTATCTTGAATTTTGACTGTAAAATGTGTACAAAAGAATTTAATTAACAAGTGCAAAGCTTTCTAAGAATTGGAGATAAAAGAAAAATCAAAGCATCGCTATAAAAGAAAAAAATAGAAAAGAATGTACGCCGATACTATCTAATGTCAACTAATACATAAGTATCTCCTCGTGAAAAAGAACGAGTTAACAACAATGGAAGTCTTCGAGGGAATTTTTAGCAAACCATAATAAGATATCTCTTATCTCTTCTTGCTTTGAATTTTTTTTATGTTGGTTTATACTTTCTCCATGCATCACTTCATATTGGAGTTCAATAAAAAAAAATCTTATATGTCTTCATATCTTTTACATTATGTTTGGTTCTTTGTCAGGCTGCTGTTTGATACTTTACTCTAAACAAAACCGAGAGCAGACGCTTTGAATGGAACTATGATGATCAAATTCTTGGTTTTATTTCATTGACCGATTTTTCTGAAAAATTACATGTCAATAACTGTGGGACGTAAATGTGAAAGAAAAGGTATGTTTCAAGAAAAAATCAATTACTGCTGATATTAGAATTAGTCTATTCCTATACGGTGTAAATTTAATAGGTTTAGGTTATTATCATTCTTGAAAAACGAAAAAAAAAGAAAATTGCCAATCACGGTTTTTATTTATTGTCAAATAAAACAACTTACCAGACAAAAATTTGCATGTAACTTTGTTACTTGGAAATAAACGAGAGCTAAATGTCACTATAATAGGTACCTTGCCTGGTAGAACATGTTTATCTTTCTTCTGACTACGGTAATTTGTAATTGTATTTGCTGTTAAAAGACTATTGCGAATTGCTTAATTATATGTCTGTCCTTTCTTTGAAATGAACATTCCCCATTTCCATTCTCAATTTTATCGTGATTTTCTATAACTGGAGTTGACATAACATAAACACTCACAGTATTTCTATCTGTACCCAGATACTGTTACACCATATACATGATATAATATTTGATTTCCGTATATTTTGTAGGCGTAGTTCCTTTTTATTTTATTTCTTGTTATTATGATTCCGAATCAATTTAACTTTAAAATTAAGGTCTTACTACAGCTTTTACACATATTGAACACTATAAATGATCCATGCTCCATGAAAGTTGGATAAAGATCAGAGGAACCCTGTCACACGGAAACGTACAATGAAGAACCATTCTATCAACTTTTCAGATTAGGTTGAGGTCTGGAGCTGGCATGTCAGTAACTGTTTGTAGTCCTTTGTTAATTTATGTATTATTGTCATTTTGTTTAGTTTCTTTTGTTACCTATTCTTACATCTGACTCGGATTTTTCTGAAACTAAGGTTTACTGTGCGTATTGTTGTGTGTTTGTTTTTTTCTACGTTGTCTAGAGGTATAAAGGGGGGGAGGGTTGAGATATCAAAAACATATTTAACCCCGTCGCATTTTTGCGCCAGTCTAAGATCAGCAGGCTCAAGCCTTTATTAGTCTTGTATGAATTTTAATTTTAGTTTCTTGTGTATAAATCGGAGTTCGGTATGACGACCACTGAACCAGTGTACTTATTTTTTTGGGGGCCAGCTGAAGGACTTCTTGGGGTTCGGGAGTTTTTCGCTGTGTTGAAGACCCATAATTGATGACCTTCGGCTGGTGTCTGCTCTATGGTCGGGTTGTTTTTTCTTTGACATTGACACATTCCAAATTTCCATTCTCAATTTTAAGACCCCCTAGAAATTAACATATTTGAAAAAAGTCATTTTTTCACAAATTTACATAAATCTAAAAATATATGTTTGGATGAATGCCCTAGCTCGTATACAAAATATTTTCGAATTAATTGAGGCTTTTACAGTTTTTACAATTTATTCTGTTATGTCTTCAACACAAGAAATTTGATGCCTTAATACAATTATGCAAGACAAAATCCCCCAAAATAATATACTGATGATATGTGAATATTTAAAAGATGTTATGGGGCAGATTTCTAATTATTTTGATTTTCGATTCAAGAGGTAACAACGTTGCATTATCGTCCTTTAATATTCGAGATCATCATAAATCAATTAAATTAATGTGTATCAGAACGACAAAAGGTTGCTCAGTCTCGATCGAATATTTGTAGGTTCGATTTATACTTTTTGCGATAATTACTCAAAAGGAGTATGTCCGATAAAGACCGATTTTGGCCTCGCAGTTCAGGTTCGTCTGATTAAAGAATTTGGACACTTTTCAAACACTTAGTCTCTACTTCAGTCGATTTAATTAGTTTATGTGACAGGTTTGAACTGATTTAGTCAGTAAAGACGCTCAAATTCAAGCTTAAATATGAAAACTCTATCAAATATGCCATAATATATCACTTTTCAGATTTTATTTGTCAAAATGACAGTGGCCGCATCCGTGTTCATTCTCAACCTTTATATATATGTTATGTATTATAATCATCAAGCACAACTCATATTTGAATATCAAGAATGAAAACAAATGTGTCCACTTCCATTTCAAACGGAAACCAAAATGCTAAAATTTCGAAGATTTCAGTATTTTAGCATGACTCAACCATGCTAGTATCCAATATATGTGCATTGTATTGTCAAAACAGTCCATAATTATGTAAAAGAAGTATTCTACTTTGCAATAAATATCTCAAAGTTTACATTTAACAATTTTGTAAAACTTCTATATTTTGGGGCCAAAAAGGGGTCTTACTGGGCCTTCTCCTTTTCAAAAAGCATAAAAATTGTAATGTTTAAAAGTAAACACCTTAAATGGACCAGATAGGGTAAAAGCTTCGATTTTGGTCTGTACGAAAATATGACCATGACTTTCGTCAACATTGCGGCGCTAAAGCATCCTGTAGCTTGATCTCTTTAGTTTAAGTGATCTCGAGTAAAATTACAAGACATGTTAAATATATGATAAACTGTTCCTTGCAAAAATAATTCTATGTCATTTGGTCTCTAATAGAAGTCTTATTTGCAATCACAGCTCATCTTATCGTGAATCACACATATATACAAACAAATATTGAAGGGACCTTAAAAATTGTATCAAAGCAGAACGTGAGGTAGGTACTTGCGAGTCACTTGACATTGCGACTGACCAGTATAAAGAAATAACCTCTTTGAGCTCACCAGGTAGCACATATTGTTCATATTCATAAGTCATACATCAGGTTTTTTTTCAATACAACGTTTAAGTTTCTTATGTTTACAACCTATTTTAAATTGTCGAGTCTATGCATTTCTAACACATTCGTGATTGAAGAACATAACAAATTTATTTGTTCAGTGTAAACTATGTTCACTTGTTTGGTTTGTGTTAATATGTCTTTTGATTGAGTTAATGCATGTTCTGTGTGAGCCAAAGCTCCGTGTTGATGACCGTACTTTGACCCATAATGGTTTACTTTTTCAAATTGTGACTTGGTTGGAGAGTTGTCCCTTTGGCATTTACCATATCTTCTTATATCAAGTTATCATTAAAACGGCAGGTGTAACAATTTCTTTTACCTCTCGAGTAATTACTGCTGCATAAAAATTAACATATTTCGGATCTGGAGACAGGGGAGTCAGGTTTTCCGGGTTTGGAGACAGGTGGTAAGATTCTAACAGATTCCACATTTGGAGACGGCGAGTCAGTTTTTCCGGGTTTGGAGACAGGGGATAAGATTCTCACATATTCCGGATCTGAAGACGGGTATCAGGTTTTAACAGATACAGTATCTAGCGACGGCGAGTCAGGTTTTATTTCTATTAAGAAAAATCAACAAAGCAGCAAAATCTTTTACTGGGAAACAGATAATCATAATCTTCAATGAAACACCGTTCAGACGTAAAGTATCACTTATAAGTATAATAAAATACATTTTATATATTACAATAAAATTGTCAATATTTATCAATAATAAGTTCCAAATTACAGTTAATAAATAATGTTTATCAAAGCATCTCGTCATCAGTTTTACTTTGTCGTTACATTTCTCGAATTACAGACATCTGTTGACAGTTACTTAAAATTTACATTTAGAATCATATTCAAAACAGTGTGGTCCTGGCCATTGATTGACGACCTAAATTATCCCATTGACTGGGACAGATTAGGTGAACGTTTGTCTGTAACGACCATTGCTCACTTCTTGCTTATTATAGAATTTAAACTGTGGGGTCACCAAAGGTTCTTAACGCCTTTAATAATAAAATAATTCGAAAAATTATTCAGGAATAACCTTTATGTTTTGATTTATATTATTGATATAAATCAACACATCGTATTATTCCGGATTCGTTTTTCGAATTTTTTTATTTAGGTGTTGAGAACCTTTGGTGACCCCACAGATTCAGTGTCTTTAACAAGAACATATTGAGCAGTGATTGTTACCGACAAACGTTCACCTAATCTGTCCCAGTCAATGGGATAATTTAGGTCGTCAATCAATGGCCAGGACCACACTGTTTTGAATATGATTCTAAATTCATATGAGAAAAAAAACTGTCTTTGTTACAAGCGCTTAACATGCTTAATTGAAATAATGTCAAATGCCGTAGAGTCAATACTCCGTAGCTGAAGTCAGTTTGACACAAACTAACTGCCTCTATTTGTGTATTAGTTTCACAGTTTTGACACAAGCACACAGAGAGGTCTTTGAACAACTTTTCAAGGTAATAAAAACCATGAACACAAGAAACTGGCAATACACAAAATGATGAAGAACTTGCTATACAAACTACATTATTAGGTTGTTTTTGGTCAGAGGGAGAACTATTGTTACAGTAACAAATATGAATCACATTTATTCTCGCATATACTATTATACTGCTTATGGGGTAACGCTAGTCGGACGCATTTTGGAAATTTTAAGTAATTATTCAAATCAATGAAAGTTTTTGACGTGTTTTATTTGAACTGAGTTGTAAGGAATATTAAGAAAAGGAGGATCATCATAAACAATTTTTTTTTATTGAACCATGCATCTGATTAAATATGAAAAAATAGTGACGAGCTACCGATTGATAACCTCCGTACCAGTAGCTTTTCAGTTAATGTACAATCTGACAGATATCCTCCGTATAGCAACTTCTGTTAATGAACGAGTTAACTACTAACCTCCGTACTGCAGTACCATTTCTGTTAATGTAAAGCTAACTACTTACCTCCGTATATGTATTCATGAAAACCAGGCAGGTGTATGGCATCAAAGATCAAACAAAGGTCCAATATAGAATATATCCAAATGCATCTTGTTCGTGCTACATTAGATCTACATTACCGTCTTGTTCGTGCTACATTAGATCTACATTACCGTCTTATTCGTGCTACATAAGATCTACATTACCGTCTTATTCGTGCTACATTAGATCTACATTACAGTCTTGTTCATGTTACATAAGATCTACATTACCGTCTTGTTCGTGCTACATTAGATCTACATTACCGTCTTATTAGTGCTACATAGGATCTACTTTACCGTCTTGTTCGTGCTACATTAGATCTATATTACCGTCTTGTTCGTGCTACATTATACCTACATAACCGTCTTGTTCGTGCGACATTGGATCTACATTACCGTCCTGTTCGTGCTACATTAAATCTATATTACCGTCTTGTTCATGCTACATTAGATCTACATTACCGTCCTGTTCGTGCTACATTGGATTTAAATTACCGTCTTGTTCGTGCTACATTAGATCTACATAGCCGTCTTGTTCATGCTGCATTGGATTAACATTACCGTCTTGTTCGTGATACATGGGATCTACATTCATTTACAGTCTTGTGCGTGCTACATTAGATCTACATTACCGTCCTGTTCGTGCTACATTATATCTACATTACCGTTTGTTCGTGCTACATTGGATTTACATTACCGTCTTGTTCGTGCTACATTTTATCTACATAACCGTCTTGTTCGTGCTAAATTAAACTTACATTTTGCATCTCGTGCATGCTAAGTTAGATTTACAATACCGTCCTGTTCGATTTACATTTGATCTACATTACCATTTTGTTCGTGCTTCTTTTGATCTACATTACTGTCTTGTTCATGCTGCATTGGATTAACATTACCGTCTTGTTAGTGATACATGGGATCTACATTAATTTACAGTCTTGTGCGTGCTACATAAGATCTACATTACCGTCCTGTTCGTGCTACATTATATCTACATTACCGTCTTGTTCGTGCTACATTGGATTTACATTACCGTCTTGTTCGTGCTACATTTTATCTACATAACCGTCTTGTTCGTGCTAAATTAAACTTACATTTTGCATCTCGTGCATGCTAAGTTAGATTTACAATACCGTCCTGTTCGATTTACATTTGATCTACATTACCATTTTGTTCGTGCTTCTTTTGATCTACATTACTGTCTTGTTCGTGCTACATTGAATTTACATCACCGTCCTGCTCGTGCTACATTAGATCTACATAACTGTTTTGTTCGTGCTACATTGGATCTATATTACCGTTTTGTTTGTGCTACATTAGATCTTCATTACAGTTTTGTTCGTGCTACATAAGATCTACATTACCTTCCTGTTCGTGCTACATTAGATCGACATTACCGTCCTGGTCGTGCTGCATTTGATATACATTACCATTGTGTTCGTGCTTCACAAGATCTACATTACCGTCCTGTTCGTGCTACATTAGATATGCATTGCCGTCCTGTTCGTGCTACATTATATATTCATCACCGTCCTGCTCGTGCTACATTAGATCTACATAACCGTTTTGTTCGTGCTACATTAGATCTATATTACCGTTTTGTTTGTGCTACATTAGATCAACATTACCGTCCTGTTCGTGCTACATTAGATGACATTACCGTCCTGTTCGTGCTGCATTTGATTTACATTACCATTGTGTTCGTGCTACATAAGATCTACATTACCGTCTTGTTCGTGCTACATTATATCTACATTACCGTCTTGTTCGTGCTACATAAGATCTTCATCACCGTCCTGTTCGTGCGACATTATATCTACATTACCGTCTTGTTCGTGCTACATACGATCTACATTACCGTTTTGTTCTTGCTTTATTGGATTTACATTTCCGTCTTGTTTTTGCTACATTAGATCTTCATTACCATCTTGTGCATGCTAAGTTAGATCTACATTACCGTCCTGTTCGTGCTACATTTGATCTACATTACCGTCTTGTTCGTGCTACATGGGATCTACATTACCGTTTTGTTTGTGCTACATTAGATCTTCATAACCGTCTTGTGTGTGCTACATTGGATTTACATCATCGTCTTGTTTGTGCTACATTGGATCGTCATTACCGTTTTGTTCGTGCTACATTGGATCTATATTACCGTCTTGTTTGTGCTAGATGAGATCTTCATTACCGTCTTGTTCGTGCTACATTAGATCTTCTTTACAGTCTTGTTCGTGCTACATACGATCTACATTACCGTCTTGTTCGTGCTACATACGATCTACATTACCGTCTTGTTCGTGCGACATTGGATCTACATTACCGTCTTGTTCGTGCTACATTATATCTATATTACCGTCCTGTTCGTGCTACATTAGATCTACATTACCGTTTTGTTCGTGCTACATTATATCTACATTACCGTCTTGTTCGTGCTACATTAGATTGACATTACCGTCCTTTTCGTGCTGCATTTGATCTACATTACCGTCTTGTTTGTGCTACATTAGATCTTCATTACAGTCTTGTTCGTGCTACATAAAATCTACATTACCGTCTTGTTCGTGCGACATTGGATCTACATTACCGTCCTGTTTGTGCTACATTATATCTATATTACCGTCCTGCTCGTGCTACATTAGATCGACATTACCCTCCTGTTCGTGCTGCATTTGATTTACATTACCAATGTGTTCGTGCTACATTAGATCTTCACTACCGTCTTGTTTGTGCTACATTAGATCTTCATCACAGTCTTGTTCGTGCTACATAAGATCTACATTACCGTCTTGTTCGTGCGACATTGGATCTACATTACCGTCCTGTTCGTGCTACATTATATCTACATTACCGTCCTGCTCGTGCTACATTAGATCGACATTACCCTCCTGTTCGTGCTGCATTTGATTTACATAACCATTGTGTTCGTGCTACATTAGATCTACATTACCGTCTTGTGCGTGCTACATTAGATCTACATGAACGTCCTGTTCGTGTTGCATTGGATTTACATTACCATTGTGTTCGTGCTACATGATATATTACCATCTTACATCGGATGAAGCTGAACATCTTGGTCTTGCTACATGTATATTTGAATAAATTCAATATTTTGTGAGTACTACATTAGATCATCATAACCCTTTTGCGGCAGCAATGGAACTAATCCAGGAGGAATAAATATATTTGTTGAACCAAAGTTTATATTTATTTTAATGGACACCAGAGTAAAAAAAACAAAAATACCGAACTCCGAGGAAAATTCAAAACGGAAAGTCCATAATCAAATGGCAAAATCAGAAGCGCTTACACATAACGAATGGATAACAACTTTCATACCTGACTACAGACAGTACAAAACAACATTGCAAGGTGTGGCTTTTACAAGTAACAAGGGAAAACAAGCATAAAGTATATTGTTAATATTATGCGCTAGGTACTTCATAAGTTTTTAATCATGTAAATCGGTAAATAATATACCTTATTCGCGGCGCACAATTGTAACTCCATATTTAAAGTTGTTATTGCATGCTAAAGAGAATATAGAACTATAACAACGTCTTTAGCTATGTTTTGAACAAGTTAAACTGGAACGGTAATTATATACAACATCACATTACTGTAGAATAACAATGACTGAAGCATACAACATCGGAGACATACTGGCAGCTCACTCGCTATACTTTTGTATTAGACTTTAATTATCTGAGTTAATTTGCATATAAATTACATGACAGTCAAACTAGTGCCAGTAATAAGTTAAGACAGATAATGGGAGAACAATGTGTTTTAAACGACGCCATTAGTCTGATTTAAGGATAGTTTAAAGCCAATACAATTCACGTAACTGCTTCCGCTTGGATGCCCTTATCAAGTTCATTCAGACAAGCCTCTTATCAAGCTGACAAAATTAACGCTGTCGTAAGACCCAACACTCATATCATAGACAGTCAATTTGTCAAGATATTTTTGGGTTAAATCAGTTAAACTTATCTTGGTCTATCAAGATCATTTACTTTTGTGTCTGCCCTTTTTCACACGAATAGTATTATTTATAAATCTCTGAATAACCTTTAGAATTTCAATTGAAAAATTGTTATTCCAAACCAAAGAAAATCCTTAATTCTAATTAAATTTATGAAATACCACCATTTATAAATGAAGTGATATATCAATAAGTAACGATGATCATGACTCGTTTAATGATTTTTCTGTCGAAATAGCACATACATACAAACAGGCAAAAAACACAAAATATACTAGAAAATTTACAGAAAAATAGCTATTGTTTTGAAATCTTTTACATGAATCATTTTAAATGGTTTCATATGCTTTAAATCATGTTTATGACATTTTACTTTAATTTAATATTTATAGCATGAACGATTGTTAAGATTTTCAATTTGATTGAAATTTAACGTTAAATAGTTATCAAAGGTACCAGGATCATAATTTAGTACGCCAGACGCGCGTTTCGTCTACATAAAACTCATCAGTGACGCTCATATCAAAATATTTATAAAGCCAAACATGTACAAAGTTGAAGATCATTGAGGATCCAAAATTCCAAAAAGTTATGCCAAATTTGACTAAGGTAATCTATGCCTGGGATAAGAAATTCCTTAGTTTTTCGAAAAATTCAAAGTTTTGTTAACAGGAAATTTATAAAAATGACCACATTATTGATATAAACAAAGACAGACGAAATTGAGACTACAACAAACGGGAGAGATATGTGTTCGATCATCCGAACTACAAAACTTAGTCATGAAGGCATCTTATAGCTTTCCACCCAAAAGTCTGTGGTCCTCTGAGTACT
Source organism: Mytilus edulis (assembly GCF_963676685.1). NCBI lineage: Eukaryota > Metazoa > Mollusca > Bivalvia > Mytilida > Mytilidae > Mytilus > Mytilus edulis. Next base: position 51,680,910 of record NC_092357.1, on the reverse strand, counting down.
ACGATGTTGCACATACATATTAAAATAAACGATCAAATCAATCAATACATATTATTTATATATAATATGAATTCCAGTTGATAGAGCGGTCTGTACACTGTCTATGAAATACTAGTATCACATTAAGTCTATAGTCCTGCTAGTCTATGAAATAATAGTATCACATTAAGTATATAGTCCTGCTGGTCTATGAAATAATAGTATCACATTAAGTATAGAGTCCTGCTAGTCTATGAAATAATAGTATCACATTAAGTATAGAGTCCTGCTAGTCTATGAAATACTAGTATCACATTAAGTATAGAGTCCTGCTGGTCTATGAAATACTAGTATCATATCAAGTATAGAGTCCTGTTAGTCTATGAAATACTAGTATCACATTAAATATAGAGTCCTGCTAGTCTATGAAATACTAGTATCACATTAAGTATAGAGTCCTGCTGGTCTAAGAGATACTAGTATTAGTATAGAGTCAATACTATATTGCAACCTGTATATATAAAATAGATACATATTAATACAGTATAACATTACTGTTGATGATGATTACAGCCAGCCAGATAGGCTTACATAGTTTGAGATTACTCTGACGTCCAACAGCAGTTTTGGCAGACAAGCTGGGGCCGTGAGTCACTGTGAAAACTGTCTAAATATGAGAAAATAAAAAGTGGCAGGTAGATAAATCTTACATAAATGAAAAGATAAATGAGAAATGAACAAATTGATACCCGATTTATATAATTCCAAAGCGACGAAGCTGCGCATCTGGTTTGGACGGGCAAATATCCACTTTTTGATATGGGACGAGGTCTGACGTCCTACGGCCCCAACTTGTCAGGCAAGTTGGGCGTCCGAGTAATCTCGGACTAAGGCTTACGATGGAATTGAAATGTTAAACTCCTCTGTGACTCTCATTGCGTGAGTGTTGATGATAATTTTGAACCATTATTGAAGAAGTTAAAAATGTGACTAGAAGGATACCTTAAACGAAAATGATAGGTAGGACACAAATTAAGTGAAACCGACCCAACTGTTTTGAGCTGCATACTGTAAATTTCTGCAGTCATTAGAAGGTTAATTGTTCTTTTTCAATTTTAAATTAAATTCTTTTATTCTACCTAATTTGTAACTGGATTGTTCAGGTACTTGGTTTTATTTTGTATCATGTGAACACAAACGTTCTATTTATCTTACATCAAAGTTTCGTGTATAATCTGTTAGTTTAAACGAAAGTTTGAATTTTAAACGTAAAACAACCAGGCAGAAGCTAGCGAACAATAGCTAGCGAACAATAAGCCAGCGAACAATAAGGCGATATATCGAGAAACCATAAAACAGAATAAGACAACAACGGCCGTTAAATAAAAAAATATTTAAAAAGGCAGAAAATCAGTTAAAATATAGCAATTTAAACTCAATTTTGAAATGGTTTTTATCCAATCTATTGATTTAACAAGTCGCATAACTTTTTAGGCTAATATTCAGTACCACAATAACTATGCATCTATCAACGGATTATTTGTAGGTGTAGGGCCACCTATGCACCCTCTTCAATTTAGAACGTATGTAAAAGTAGTCATACCCTGTAAAATATAGCACCTTTTATGTCATTGTTTAATCTAGAGCTCAAAATTTGAAAAAAATGTCAAAAAATTAGGAGGGTCGGCCTATTCCAGGGCTTCTAGAGAAAAATAATGATTAGTTTCACGGAGAATGACTATATATGTCTTGTAGAGGAGAAACAGGCGCTTCTTTTGCGCTAGGTATCGAAGGGCGCTATGTTCAAAAATCTGAAACTAGAGCTCAAAATTTGAAAAAAATGTCAAAAAATTAGGGGGGTCGGCCTATTCTAGGACTTCTAGAGAAAAATAATGAGGGGTGTCACGGGGTATGACTATATAGGTCTTGTAGAAGAGAAACAGGCGCTTCTTTTGCGCTAGGTATCGAAGGGCGCTATGTTCAAAAATCTGAAACTAGAGCTCAAAATTTGAAAAATATGTCAAAAAATTAGGGGGGTCGGCCTATTCTAGGACTTCTAGAGAAAAATAATGAGGTTGTCACGGGGAAAGACTATATAGGTCTTGTAGAGAAGAAACAGGCGCTTCTTTTGCGCTAGGTATCGAAGGTCGCTATGTTCAAAAATCTGAAACTAGAGCTCAAAATTTGAAAAAAATGTCAAAAAATTAGGGGGGTCGGCCTATTCTAGGACTTCTAGAGAAAAATTATGAGGGATGTCACGGGGTATGACTATATAGGTCTTGTAGAGGAAAAACAGGCACTTCTTTTGCACTAGGTATCGAAGGGCGTTATGTTCAAAAATCTGAAACTAGAGCTCAAAATTCGAAAATAAATGTCCAAAAAATGGGAGTAGGGTCGGCCTATTCCAGAAGTTCTAGAAAAAAATAATGAGGGGTGTCACGGGGTATGACTATATAGGTCTTGTAGAGGAGAAACAGGCGCTTCTTTTGCATTAGGTATCGAAGGGCGCTATGTTCAAAAATCTGAAACTAGAGCTCAAAATTCGAAAAAAATGTCCAAAAAATGGGGGTAGGGTCTGCCTATTCCAGGAGTTCTAGAGAAAAATAATGAGGGGTGTCACGGGGTATGACATATAGGTCTTGTAGAAGAGAAACAGGCGCTTCTTTTGCGCTAGGTATCGAAGGGCGCTATGTTCAAAAATCTGAAACTAGAGCTCAAAATTTGAAAAAAATGTCAAAAAATTAGGGGGGTCGGCCTATTCTAGGACTTCTAGAGAAAAATAATGAGGGGTGTCACGGGGAATGACTACATAGGTCTTGTAGAGGAGAAACGGGCGCTTCTTTTGCGCTAGGTATCGAAGGGCGCTATGTTCAAAAATCTGAAACTAGAGCTCAAAATTTGAAAAAAATGTCAAAAAATTAGGGGGGTCGGCCTATTCTAGGACTTCTAGAGAAAAATAATGAGGGGTGTCACGGGGTATGACTATATAGGTCTTGTAGAAGAGAAACAGGCGCTTCTTTTGCGCTAGGTATCGAAGGGCGCTATGTTCAAAAATCTGAAACTAGAGCTCAAAATTTGAAAAATATGTCCAAAAAATGGGGGTAGGGTCTGCCTATTCCAGGAGTTCTAGAGAAAAATAATGAGGGGTGTCACGGGGTATGACATATAGGTCTTGTAGAAAAGAAACAGGCGCTTCTTTTGCGCTAGGTATCGAAGGGCGCTATGTTCAAAAATCTGAAACTAGAGCTCAAAATTCGAAAAAAATGTCCAAAAAATGGGGGTAGTGTCTGCCTATTCCAGGAGTTCTAGAGAAAAATAATGAGGGGTGTCACGGGGTATGACATATAGGTCTTGTAGAAGAGAAACAGGCGCTTCTTTTGCGCTAGGTATCGAAGGGCGCTATGTTCAAAAATCTGAAACTAGAGCTCAAAATTTGAAAAAAATGTCAAAAAATTAGGGGGGTCGGCCTATTCTAGGACTTCTAGAGAAAAATAATGAGGGGTGTCACGGGGAATGACTACATAGGTCTTGTAGAGGAGAAACAGGCGCTTCTTTTGCGCTAGGTATCGAAGGTCGCTATGTTCAAAAATCTGAAACTAGAGCTCAAAATTTGAAAAAAATGTCAAAAAATTAGGGGGGTCGGCCTATTCTAGGACTTCTAGAGAAAAATTATGAGGGATGTCACGGGGTATGACTATATAGGTCTTGTAGAGGAAAAACAGGCGCTTTTTTTGCACTAGGTATCGAAGGGCATTATGTTCAAAAATCTGAAACTAGAGCTCAAAATTCGAAAATAAATGTCCAAAAAATGGGGGTAGGGTCGGCCTATTCCAGAAGTTCTAGAAAAAAATAATGAGGGGTGTCACGGGGTATGACTATATAGGTCTTGTAGAGGAGAAACAGGCACTTCTTTTGCACTAGGTATCGAAGGGCGCTATGTTCAAAAATCTGAAACTAGAGCTCAAAATTCGAAAAAAATGTCCAAAAAATGGGGGTAGGGTCGGCCTATTCCAGGAGTTCTAGAGAAAAATAATGAGGGGTGTCACGGGGTATGACATATAGGTCTTGTAGAAGAGAAACAGGCGCTTTTTTTGCACTAGGTATCGAAGGGCGCTATGTTCAAAAATCTGAAACTAGAGCTCAAAATTTGAAAAAAATGTCAAAAAATTAGGGGGGTCGGCCTATTCTAGGACTTCTAGAGAAAAATAATGAGGGGTGTCACGGGGAATGACTACATAGGTCTTGTAGAGGAGAAACAGGCGCTTCTTTTGCGCTAGGTATCGAAGGGCGCTATGTTCAAAAATCTGAAACTAGAGCTCAAAATTTGAAAAAAATGTCAAAAAATTAGGGGGGTCGGCCTATTCTAGGACTTCTAGAGAAAAATAATGAGGGGTGTCACGGGGTATGACTATATAGGTCTTGTAGAAGAGAAACAGGCGCTTCTTTTGCGCTAGGTATCGAAGGGCGCTATGTTCAAAAATCTGAAACTAGAGCTCAAAATTTGAAAAATATGTCAAAAAATTAGGGGGGTCGGCCTATTCTAGGACTTCTAGAGAAAAATAATGAGGTTGTCACGGGGAAAGACTATATAGGTCTTGTAGAGAAGAAACAGGCGCTTCTTTTGCGCTAGGTATCGAAGGTCGCTATGTTCAAAAATCTGAAACTAGAGCTCAAAATTTGAAAAAAATGTCAAAAAATTAGGGGGGTCGGCCTATTCTAGGACTTCTAGAGAAAAATTATGAGGGATGTCACGGGGTATGACTATATAGGTCTTGTAGAGGAAAAACAGGCACTTCTTTTGCACTAGGTATCGAAGGGCGTTATGTTCAAAAATCTGAAACTAGAGCTCAAAATTCGAAAATAAATGTCCAAAAAATGGGGGTAGGGTCGGCCTATTCCAGAAGTTCTAGAAAAAAATAATGAGGGGTGTCACGGGGTATGACTATATAGGTCTTGTAGAGGAGAAACAGGCGCTTCTTTTGCACTAGGTATCGAAGGGCGCTATGTTCAAAAATCTGAAACTAGAGCTCAAAATTCGAAAAAAAATGTCAAAAAAATAGGGGTAGGGTCGGCCTATTCCAGGAGTTCTAGAGAAAAATAATGAGGGGTGTCACGGGGTATGACTATATAGGTCTTGTAGAAGAGAAACAGGCGCTTCTTTTGCGCTAGGTATTGAAGGGCGCTATGTTAAAAAATCTGAATCTAGAGCTCAAAATTTGAAAAATATGTCAAAAAATTAGGGGGGTCGGCCTATTCCAGGGCTTCTAGAGAAAAATAATGAGGGTGTCACGGGGAAAGACTATATATGTCTTGTAGAGAAGAAACAGGCGCTTCTTTTGCGCTAGGTATCGAAGGGCGCTATGTTCAAAAATCTGAAACTAGAGCTCAAAATTTGAAAAAAATGTCAAAAAATTAGGGGGGTCGGCCTATTCTAGGACTTCTAGAGAAAAATTATGAGGGGTGTCACGGGGAATGACTATCTAGGTCTTGTAGAGGAGAAACAGGCACTTCTTTTGCGCTAGGTATCGAAGGGCGCTCTGTTCAAAAATCTGAAACTAGAGCTCAAAATTTGAAAAAAATGTCAAAAAATTGGGGGTCGGCCTATTCTAGAAGTTCTAGAGAAAAATAATGAGGGGTGTCACGGGGTATGACTATATAGGTCTTGTAGAAGAGAAACAGGCGCTTCTTTTGCGCTAGGTATCGAAGGGCGCTATGTTCAAAAATCTGAAACTAGAGCTCAAAATTTGAAAAAAATGTCAAAAAATTAGGGGGGTCGGCCTATTCTAGGACTTCTAGAGAAAAATTATGAGGGGTGTCACGGGGTATGACTATATAGGTCTTGTAGAGGAGAAACAAGCGCTTCTTTTGCGCTAGGTATCGAAGGGCGCTATGTTCAAAAATCTGAAACTAGAGCTCAAAATTCGAAAAAAATGTCCAAAAAATGGGGGTAGGGTCTGCCTATTCCAGAAGTTCTAGAGAAAAATAATGAGGGGTGTCACGGGGTATGACTATATAGGTCTTGTAGAGGAGAAACAGGCGCTTCTTTTGTACTAGGTATCGAATGGCGCTATGTTCAAAAATCTGAAACTAGAGCTCAAAATTTGAAAAAAATGTCAAAAAATTAGGGGGGTCGGCCTATTCCAGGGCTTCTAGAGAAAAATAATGAGGGGTGTCACGGAGAACGACTATATAGGTCTTGTAGAAGAGAAACAGGCGCTTCTTTTGCGCTAGGTATTGAAGGGCGCTATGTTCAAAAATCTGAAACTAGAGCTCAAAATTTGAAAAAAATGTCAAAAAAATAGGGGGGTCGGCCTATTCTAGGACTTCTAGAGAAAAATAATGAGGGGTGTCACGCGGAATGACTATATAGGTCTTGTAGAGGAGAAACAGGCGCTTCTTTTGCGCTAGTATCGAAGGGCGCTATGTTCAAAAATCTGAAACTAGAGCTCAAAATTTGAAAAAAATGTCAAAAAATTAGGGGGTCGGCCTATTCTAGGAGTTCTAGAGAAAAATAACGAGGGGTGTCACGGGGTATGACTATATAGGTCTTGTAGAGGAGAAACAAGCGCTTCTTTTGCGCTAGGTACCGAAGGGCGCTATGTTCAAAAATCTGAAACTAGAGCTCAAAATTCGAAAAAAATGTCCAAAAAATGGAGGTAGGGTCTGCCTATTCCAGAAGTTCTAGAGAAAAATAATGAGGGGTGTCACGGGGTATGACTATATAGGTCTTGTAGAGAAGAAACAGGCGCTTCTTTTGTACTAGGTATCGAAGGGCGCTATGTTCAAAAATCTGAAACTAGAGCTCAAAATTTGAAAAAAATGTCAAAAAATTAGGGGGGTCGGCCTATTCCAGGGCTTCTAGAGAAAAATAATGAGGGGTGTCACGGAAAACAACTATATAGGTCTTGTAGAAGAGAAACAGGCGCTTCTTTTGCGCTAGGTATTGAAGGGTGCTATGTTCAGAAATCTGAAACTAGAGCTCAAAATTTGAAAAAAATGTCAAAAAAATAGGGGGGTCGGCCTATTCTAGGACTTCTAGAGAAAAATAATGAGGAGTGTCACGGGGAATGACTATATAGGTCTTGTAGAGGAGAAACAGGCGCTTCTTTTGCGCTAGGTATCGAAGGGCGCTATGTTCAAAAATCTGAAACTAGAGCTCAAAATTTGAAAAAAATGTCAAAAAATTAGGGGGGTCGGCCTATTCTAGGACTTCTAGAGAAAAATTATGAGGGGTGTCACGCGGAATGACTATATAGGTCTTGTAGAGGAGAAACAGGCGCTTCTTTTCCGCTAGGTATCGAAGGGCGCTATGTTCAAAAATCTGAAACTAGAGCTCAAAATTCGAAAAAAATGTCCAAAAAATGGGGGTAGGGTCTGCCTATTCCAGAAGTTCTAGAGAAAAATAATGAGGGGTGTCACGGAGAACGACTATATATGTCTTGTAGAAGAGAAACAGGCGCTTCTTTTGCGCTAGGTATTGAAGGGCGCTATGTTCAAAAATCTGAAACTAGAGCTCAAAATTTGAAAAAAATGTCAAAAAAATAGGGGGGTCGGCCTATTCTAGGACTTCTAGAGAAAAATAATGAGGGGTGTCACGGGGTATGACTATATAGGTCTTGTAGAGGAGAAACAAGCGCTTCTTTTGCGCTAGGTATCGAAGGGCGCTATGTTCAAAAATCTGAAACTAGAGCTAAAAATTTGAAAAAAATGTCAAAAAATTAGGGGGGTCGGCCTATTCTAGGACTTCTAGAGAAAAATTATGAGGGGTGTCACGGGGTATGACTATATAGGTCTTGTAGAGGAGAAACAAGCGCTTCTTTTGCGCTAGGTATCGAAGGGCGCTATGTTCAAAAATCTGAAACTAGAGCTCAAAATTCGAAAAAAATGTCCAAAAAATGGGGGTAGGGTCTGCCTATTCCAGAAGTTCTATAGAAAAATAATGAGGGGTGTCACGGGGTATGACTATATAGGTCTTGTAGAGGAGAAACATGCGCTTCTTTTGTACTAGGTATCGAAGGGCGCTATGTTCAAAAATCTGAAACTAGAGCTCAAAATTTGAAAAAAATGTCAAAAAATTAGGGGGGTCGGCCTATTCTAGGACTTCTAGAGAAAAATTATGAGGGATGTCACGGGGTATGACTATATAGGTCTTGTAGAAGAGAAACAGGCGCTTCTTTTGCGCTAGGTATCGAAGGGCGCTATGTTCAAAAATCTGAAACTAGAGCTCAAAATTTGAAAAAAATGTCAAAAAATTAGGGGGGTCGGCCTATTCTAGGACTTCTAGAGAAAAATTATGAGGGGTGTCACGGGGTATGACTATATAGGTCTTGTAGAGGAGAAACAAGCGCTTCTTTTGCGCTAGGTATCGAAGGGCGCTATGTTCAAAAATCTGAAACTAGAGCTCAAAATTCGAAAAAAATGTCCAAAAAATGGGGGTAGGGTCTGCCTATTCCAGAAGTTCTAGAGAAAAATAATGAGGGGTGTCACGGGGTATGACTATATATGTCTTGTAGAGGAGAAACAGGCGCTTCTTTTGTACTAGGTATCGAATGGCGCTATGTTCAAAAATCTGAAACTAGAGCTCAAAATTTGAAAAAAATGTCAAAAAATTAGGGGGGTCGGCCTATTCCAGGGCTTCTAGAGAAAAATAATGAGGGGTGTCACGGAGAACGACTATATAGGTCTTGTAGAAGAGAAACAGGCGCTTCTTTTGCGCTAGGTATTGAAGGGCGCTATGTTCAAAAATCTGAAACTAGAGCTCAAAATTTGAAAAAAATGTCAAAAAAATAGGGGGGTCGGCCTATTCTAGGACTTCTAGAGAAAAATAATGAGGGGTGTCACGCGGAATGACTATATAGGTCTTGTAGAGGAGAAACAGGCGCTTCTTTTGCGCTAGTATCGAAGGGCGCTATGTTCAAAAATCTGAAACTAGAGCTCAAAATTTGAAAAAAATGTCAAAAAATTAGGGGGTCGGCCTATTCTAGGAGTTCTAGAGAAAAATAACGAGGGGTGTCACGGGGTATGACTATATAGGTCTTGTAGAGGAGAAACAAGCGCTTCTTTTGCGCTAGGTATCGAAGGGCGCTATGTTCAAAAATCTGAAACTAGAGCTCAAAATTCGAAAAAAATGTCCAAAAAATGGAGGTAGGGTCTGCCTATTCCAGAAGTTCTAGAGAAAAATAATGAGGGGTGTCACGGGGTATGACTATATAGGTCTTGTAGAGAAGAAACAGGCGCTTCTTTTGTACTAGGTATCGAAGGGCGCTATGTTCAAAAATCTGAAACTAGAGCTCAAAATTTGAAAAAAATGTCAAAAAATTAGGGGGGTCGGCCTATTCCAGGGCTTCTAGAGAAAAATAATGAGGGGTGTCAAGGAAAACGACTATATAGGTCTTGTAGAAGAGAAACAGGCGCTTCTTTTGCGCTAGGTATCGAAGGGCGCTATGTTCAAAAATCTGAAACTAGAGCTCAAAATTTGAAAAAAATGTCAAAAAATTAGGGGGGTCGGCCTATTCTAGGACTTCTAGAGAAAAATAATGAGGGGTGTCACGGGGAATGACTACATAGGTCTTGTAGAGGAGAAACAGGCGCTTCTTTTGCGCTAGGTATCGAAGGTCGCTATGTTCAAAAATCTGAAACTAGAGCTCAAAATTTGAAAAAAATGTCAAAAAATTAGGGGGGTCGGCCTATTCTAGGACTTCTAGAGAAAAATAATGAGGGGTGTCACGGGGAATGACTACATAGGTCTTGTAGAGGAGAAACAGGCGCTTCTTTTGCGCTAGGTATCGAAGGTCGCTATGTTCAAAAATCTGAAACTAGAGCTCAAAATTTGAAAAAAATGTCAAAAAATTAGGGGGGTCGGCCTATTCTAGGACTTCTAGAGAAAAATTATGAGGGATGTCACGGGGTATGACTATATAGGTCTTGTAGAGGAAAAACAGGCGCTTTTTTTGCACTAGGTATCGAAGGGCATTATGTTCAAAAATCTGAAACTAGAGCTCAAAATTTGAAAAAAATGTCAAAAAATTAGGGGGGTCGGCCTATTCTAGGACTTCTAGAGAAAAATAATGAGGGGTGTCACGGGGTATGACTATATAGGTCTTGTAGAAGAGAAACAGGCGCTTCTTTTGCGCTAGGTATCGAAGGGCGCTATGTTCAAAAATCTGAAACTAGAGCTCAAAATTTGAAAAATATGTCAAAAAATTAGGGGGGTCGGCCTATTCTAGGACTTCTAGAGAAAAATAATGAGGTTGTCACGGGGAAAGACTATATAGGTCTTGTAGAGAAGAAACAGGCGCTTCTTTTGCGCTAGGTATCGAAGGTCGCTATGTTCAAAAATCTGAAACTAGAGCTCAAAATTTGAAAAAAATGTCAAAAAATTAGGGGGGTCGGCCTATTCTAGGACTTCTAGAGAAAAATTATGAGGGATGTCACGGGGTATGACTATATAGGTCTTGTAGAGGAAAAACAGGCACTTCTTTTGCACTAGGTATCGAAGGGCGTTATGTTCAAAAATCTGAAACTAGAGCTCAAAATTCGAAAATAAATGTCCAAAAAATGGGAGTAGGGTCGGCCTATTCCAGAAGTTCTAGAAAAAAATAATGAGGGGTGTCACGGGGTATGACTATATAGGTCTTGTAGAGGAGAAACAGGCGCTTCTTTTGCATTAGGTATCGAAGGGCGCTATGTTCAAAAATCTGAAACTAGAGCTCAAAATTCGAAAAAAATGTCCAAAAAATGGGGGTAGGGTCTGCCTATTCCAGGAGTTCTAGAGAAAAATAATGAGGGGTGTCACGGGGTATGACATATAGGTCTTGTAGAAGAGAAACAGGCGCTTCTTTTGCGCTAGGTATCGAAGGGCGCTATGTTCAAAAATCTGAAACTAGAGCTCAAAATTTGAAAAAAATGTCAAAAAATTAGGGGGGTCGGCCTATTCTAGGACTTCTAGAGAAAAATAATGAGGGGTGTCACGGGGAATGACTACATAGGTCTTGTAGAGGAGAAACGGGCGCTTCTTTTGCGCTAGGTATCGAAGGGCGCTATGTTCAAAAATCTGAAACTAGAGCTCAAAATTTGAAAAAAATGTCAAAAAATTAGGGGGGTCGGCCTATTCTAGGACTTCTAGAGAAAAATAATGAGGGGTGTCACGGGGTATGACATATAGGTCTTGTAGAAAAGAAACAGGCGCTTCTTTTGCGCTAGGTATCGAAGGGCGCTATGTTCAAAAATCTGAAACTAGAGCTCAAAATTCGAAAAAAATGTCCAAAAAATGGGGGTAGTGTCTGCCTATTCCAGGAGTTCTAGAGAAAAATAATGAGGGGTGTCACGGGGTATGACATATAGGTCTTGTAGAAGAGAAACAGGCGCTTCTTTTGCGCTAGGTATCGAAGGGCGCTATGTTCAAAAATCTGAAACTAGAGCTCAAAATTTGAAAAAAATGTCAAAAAATTAGGGGGGTCGGCCTATTCTAGGACTTCTAGAGAAAAATAATGAGGGGTGTCACGGGGAATGACTACATAGGTCTTGTAGAGGAGAAACAGGCGCTTCTTTTGCGCTAGGTATCGAAGGTCGCTATGTTCAAAAATCTGAAACTAGAGCTCAAAATTTGAAAAAAATGTCAAAAAATTAGGGGGGTCGGCCTATTCTAGGACTTCTAGAGAAAAATTATGAGGGATGTCACGGGGTATGACTATATAGGTCTTGTAGAGGAAAAACAGGCGCTTTTTTTGCACTAGGTATCGAAGGGCATTATGTTCAAAAATCTGAAACTAGAGCTCAAAATTCGAAAATAAATGTCCAAAAAATGGGGGTAGGGTCGGCCTATTCCAGAAGTTCTAGAAAAAAATAATGAGGGGTGTCACGGGGTATGACTATATAGGTCTTGTAGAGGAGAAACAGGCACTTCTTTTGCACTAGGTATCGAAGGGCGCTATGTTCAAAAATCTGAAACTAGAGCTCAAAATTCGAAAAAAATGTCCAAAAAATGGGGGTAGGGTCGGCCTATTCCAGGAGTTCTAGAGAAAAATAATGAGGGGTGTCACGGGGTATGACATATAGGTCTTGTAGAAGAGAAACAGGCGCTTTTTTTGCACTAGGTATCGAAGGGCGCTATGTTCAAAAATCTGAAACTAGAGCTCAAAATTTGAAAAAAATGTCAAAAAATTAGGGGGGTCGGCCTATTCTAGGACTTCTAGAGAAAAATAATGAGGGGTGTCACGGGGAATGACTACATAGGTCTTGTAGAGGAGAAACAGGCGCTTCTTTTGCGCTAGGTATCGAAGGGCGCTATGTTCAAAAATCTGAAACTAGAGCTCAAAATTTGAAAAAAATGTCAAAAAATTAGGGGGGTCGGCCTATTCTAGGACTTCTAGAGAAAAATAATGAGGGGTGTCACGGGGTATGACTATATAGGTCTTGTAGAAGAGAAACAGGCGCTTCTTTTGCGCTAGGTATCGAAGGGCGCTATGTTCAAAAATCTGAAACTAGAGCTCAAAATTTGAAAAATATGTCAAAAAATTAGGGGGGTCGGCCTATTCTAGGACTTCTAGAGAAAAATAATGAGGTTGTCACGGGGAAAGACTATATAGGTCTTGTAGAGAAGAAACAGGCGCTTCTTTTGCGCTAGGTATCGAAGGTCGCTATGTTCAAAAATCTGAAACTAGAGCTCAAAATTTGAAAAAAATGTCAAAAAATTAGGGGGGTCGGCCTATTCTAGGACTTCTAGAGAAAAATTATGAGGGATGTCACGGGGTATGACTATATAGGTCTTGTAGAGGAAAAACAGGCACTTCTTTTGCACTAGGTATCGAAGGGCGTTATGTTCAAAAATCTGAAACTAGAGCTCAAAATTCGAAAATAAATGTCCAAAAAATGGGGGTAGGGTCGGCCTATTCCAGAAGTTCTAGAAAAAAATAATGAGGGGTGTCACGGGGTATGACTATATAGGTCTTGTAGAGGAGAAACAGGCGCTTCTTTTGCACTAGGTATCGAAGGGCGCTATGTTCAAAAATCTGAAACTAGAGCTCAAAATTCGAAAAAAAATGTCAAAAAAATAGGGGTAGGGTCGGCCTATTCCAGGAGTTCTAGAGAAAAATAATGAGGGGTGTCACGGGGTATGACTATATAGGTCTTGTAGAAGAGAAACAGGCGCTTCTTTTGCGCTAGGTATTGAAGGGCGCTATGTTAAAAAATCTGAATCTAGAGCTCAAAATTTGAAAAATATGTCAAAAAATTAGGGGGGTCGGCCTATTCCAGGGCTTCTAGAGAAAAATAATGAGGGTGTCACGGGGAAAGACTATATATGTCTTGTAGAGAAGAAACAGGCGCTTCTTTTGCGCTAGGTATCGAAGGGCGCTATGTTCAAAAATCTGAAACTAGAGCTCAAAATTTGAAAAAAATGTCAAAAAATTAGGGGGGTCGGCCTATTCTAGGACTTCTAGAGAAAAATTATGAGGGGTGTCACGGGGAATGACTATCTAGGTCTTGTAGAGGAGAAACAGGCACTTCTTTTGCGCTAGGTATCGAAGGGCGCTCTGTTCAAAAATCTGAAACTAGAGCTCAAAATTTGAAAAAAATGTCAAAAAATTGGGGGTCGGCCTATTCTAGAAGTTCTAGAGAAAAATAATGAGGGGTGTCACGGGGTATGACTATATAGGTCTTGTAGAAGAGAAACAGGCGCTTCTTTTGCGCTAGGTATCGAAGGGCGCTATGTTCAAAAATCTGAAACTAGAGCTCAAAATTTGAAAAAAATGTCAAAAAATTAGGGGGGTCGGCCTATTCTAGGACTTCTAGAGAAAAATTATGAGGGGTGTCACGGGGTATGACTATATAGGTCTTGTAGAGGAGAAACAAGCGCTTCTTTTGCGCTAGGTATCGAAGGGCGCTATGTTCAAAAATCTGAAACTAGAGCTCAAAATTCGAAAAAAATGTCCAAAAAATGGGGGTAGGGTCTGCCTATTCCAGAAGTTCTAGAGAAAAATAATGAGGGGTGTCACGGGGTATGACTATATAGGTCTTGTAGAGGAGAAACAGGCGCTTCTTTTGTACTAGGTATCGAATGGCGCTATGTTCAAAAATCTGAAACTAGAGCTCAAAATTTGAAAAAAATGTCAAAAAATTAGGGGGGTCGGCCTATTCCAGGGCTTCTAGAGAAAAATAATGAGGGGTGTCACGGAGAACGACTATATAGGTCTTGTAGAAGAGAAACAGGCGCTTCTTTTGCGCTAGGTATTGAAGGGCGCTATGTTCAAAAATCTGAAACTAGAGCTCAAAATTTGAAAAAAATGTCAAAAAAATAGGGGGGTCGGCCTATTCTAGGACTTCTAGAGAAAAATAATGAGGGGTGTCACGCGGAATGACTATATAGGTCTTGTAGAGGAGAAACAGGCGCTTCTTTTGCGCTAGTATCGAAGGGCGCTATGTTCAAAAATCTGAAACTAGAGCTCAAAATTTGAAAAAAATGTCAAAAAATTAGGGGGTCGGCCTATTCTAGGAGTTCTAGAGAAAAATAACGAGGGGTGTCACGGGGTATGACTATATAGGTCTTGTAGAGGAGAAACAAGCGCTTCTTTTGCGCTAGGTACCGAAGGGCGCTATGTTCAAAAATCTGAAACTAGAGCTCAAAATTCGAAAAAAATGTCCAAAAAATGGAGGTAGGGTCTGCCTATTCCAGAAGTTCTAGAGAAAAATAATGAGGGGTGTCACGGGGTATGACTATATAGGTCTTGTAGAGAAGAAACAGGCGCTTCTTTTGTACTAGGTATCGAAGGGCGCTATGTTCAAAAATCTGAAACTAGAGCTCAAAATTTGAAAAAAATGTCAAAAAATTAGGGGGGTCGGCCTATTCCAGGGCTTCTAGAGAAAAATAATGAGGGGTGTCACGGAAAACAACTATATAGGTCTTGTAGAAGAGAAACAGGCGCTTCTTTTGCGCTAGGTATTGAAGGGTGCTATGTTCAGAAATCTGAAACTAGAGCTCAAAATTTGAAAAAAATGTCAAAAAAATAGGGGGGTCGGCCTATTCTAGGACTTCTAGAGAAAAATAATGAGGAGTGTCACGGGGAATGACTATATAGGTCTTGTAGAGGAGAAACAGGCGCTTCTTTTGCGCTAGGTATCGAAGGGCGCTATGTTCAAAAATCTGAAACTAGAGCTCAAAATTTGAAAAAAATGTCAAAAAATTAGGGGGGTCGGCCTATTCTAGGACTTCTAGAGAAAAATTATGAGGGGTGTCACGCGGAATGACTATATAGGTCTTGTAGAGGAGAAACAGGCGCTTCTTTTCCGCTAGGTATCGAAGGGCGCTATGTTCAAAAATCTGAAACTAGAGCTCAAAATTCGAAAAAAATGTCCAAAAAATGGGGGTAGGGTCTGCCTATTCCAGAAGTTCTAGAGAAAAATAATGAGGGGTGTCACGGAGAACGACTATATATGTCTTGTAGAAGAGAAACAGGCGCTTCTTTTGCGCTAGGTATTGAAGGGCGCTATGTTCAAAAATCTGAAACTAGAGCTCAAAATTTGAAAAAAATGTCAAAAAAATAGGGGGGTCGGCCTATTCTAGGACTTCTAGAGAAAAATAATGAGGGGTGTCACGGGGTATGACTATATAGGTCTTGTAGAGGAGAAACAAGCGCTTCTTTTGCGCTAGGTATCGAAGGGCGCTATGTTCAAAAATCTGAAACTAGAGCTAAAAATTTGAAAAAAATGTCAAAAAATTAGGGGGGTCGGCCTATTCTAGGACTTCTAGAGAAAAATTATGAGGGGTGTCACGGGGTATGACTATATAGGTCTTGTAGAGGAGAAACAAGCGCTTCTTTTGCGCTAGGTATCGAAGGGCGCTATGTTCAAAAATCTGAAACTAGAGCTCAAAATTCGAAAAAAATGTCCAAAAAATGGGGGTAGGGTCTGCCTATTCCAGAAGTTCTATAGAAAAATAATGAGGGGTGTCACGGGGTATGACTATATAGGTCTTGTAGAGGAGAAACATGCGCTTCTTTTGTACTAGGTATCGAAGGGCGCTATGTTCAAAAATCTGAAACTAGAGCTCAAAATTTGAAAAAAATGTCAAAAAATTAGGGGGGTCGGCCTATTCTAGGACTTCTAGAGAAAAATTATGAGGGATGTCACGGGGTATGACTATATAGGTCTTGTAGAAGAGAAACAGGCGCTTCTTTTGCGCTAGGTATCGAAGGGCGCTATGTTCAAAAATCTGAAACTAGAGCTCAAAATTTGAAAAAAATGTCAAAAAATTAGGGGGGTCGGCCTATTCTAGGACTTCTAGAGAAAAATTATGAGGGGTGTCACGGGGTATGACTATATAGGTCTTGTAGAGGAGAAACAAGCGCTTCTTTTGCGCTAGGTATCGAAGGGCGCTATGTTCAAAAATCTGAAACTAGAGCTCAAAATTCGAAAAAAATGTCCAAAAAATGGGGGTAGGGTCTGCCTATTCCAGAAGTTCTAGAGAAAAATAATGAGGGGTGTCACGGGGTATGACTATATATGTCTTGTAGAGGAGAAACAGGCGCTTCTTTTGTACTAGGTATCGAATGGCGCTATGTTCAAAAATCTGAAACTAGAGCTCAAAATTTGAAAAAAATGTCAAAAAATTAGGGGGGTCGGCCTATTCCAGGGCTTCTAGAGAAAAATAATGAGGGGTGTCACGGAGAACGACTATATAGGTCTTGTAGAAGAGAAACAGGCGCTTCTTTTGCGCTAGGTATTGAAGGGCGCTATGTTCAAAAATCTGAAACTAGAGCTCAAAATTTGAAAAAAATGTCAAAAAAATAGGGGGGTCGGCCTATTCTAGGACTTCTAGAGAAAAATAATGAGGGGTGTCACGCGGAATGACTATATAGGTCTTGTAGAGGAGAAACAGGCGCTTCTTTTGCGCTAGTATCGAAGGGCGCTATGTTCAAAAATCTGAAACTAGAGCTCAAAATTTGAAAAAAATGTCAAAAAATTAGGGGGTCGGCCTATTCTAGGAGTTCTAGAGAAAAATAACGAGGGGTGTCACGGGGTATGACTATATAGGTCTTGTAGAGGAGAAACAAGCGCTTCTTTTGCGCTAGGTATCGAAGGGCGCTATGTTCAAAAATCTGAAACTAGAGCTCAAAATTCGAAAAAAATGTCCAAAAAATGGAGGTAGGGTCTGCCTATTCCAGAAGTTCTAGAGAAAAATAATGAGGGGTGTCACGGGGTATGACTATATAGGTCTTGTAGAGAAGAAACAGGCGCTTCTTTTGTACTAGGTATCGAAGGGCGCTATGTTCAAAAATCTGAAACTAGAGCTCAAAATTTGAAAAAAATGTCAAAAAATTAGGGGGGTCGGCCTATTCCAGGGCTTCTAGAGAAAAATAATGAGGGGTGTCAAGGAAAACGACTATATAGGTCTTGTAGAAGAGAAACAGGCGCTTCTTTTGCGCTAGGTATCGAAGGGCGCTATGTTCAAAAATCTGAAACTAGAGCTCAAAATTTGAAAAAAATGTCAAAAAAATTAGGGGGGTCGGCCTATTCTAGGACTTCTAGAGAAAAATAATGAGGGGTGTCACGGGGAATGACTACATAGGTCTTGTAGAGGAGAAACAGGCGCTTCTTTTGCGCTAGGTATCGAAGGTCGCTATGTTCAAAAATCTGAAACTAGAGCTCAAAATTTGAAAAAAATGTCAAAAAATTAGGGGGGTCGGCCTATTCTAGGACTTCTAGAGAAAAATTATGAGGGGTGTCACGCGGAATGACTACATAGGTCTTGTAGAGGAGAAACAGGCGCTTCTTTTGCGCTAGGTATCGAAGGTCGCTATGTTCAAAAATCTGAAACTAGAGCTCAAAATTCGAAAAAAATGTCCAAAAAATGGGGGTAGGGTCTGCCTATTCCAGAAGTTCTAGAGAAAAATAATGAGGGGTGTCACGGAGAACGACTATATATGTCTTGTAGAAGAGAAACAGGCGCTTCTTTTGCGCTAGGTATTGAAGGGCGCTATGTTCAAAAATCTGAAACTAGAGCTCAAAATTTGAAAAAAATGTCAAAAAAATAGGGGGGTCGGCCTATTCTAGGACTTCTAGAGAAAAATAATGAGGGGTGTCACGGGGTATGACTATATAGGTCTTGTAGAGGAGAAACAAGCGCTTCTTTTGCGCTAGGTATCGAAGGGCGCTATGTTCAAAAATCTGAAACTAGAGCTAAAAATTTGAAAAAAATGTCAAAAAATTAGGGGGGTCGGCCTATTCTAGGACTTCTAGAGAAAAATTATGAGGGGTGTCACGGGGTATGACTATATAGGTCTTGTAGAGGAGAAACAAGCGCTTCTTTTGCGCTAGGTATCGAAGGGCGCTATGTTCAAAAATCTGAAACTAGAGCTCAAAATTCGAAAAAAATGTCCAAAAAATGGGGGTAGGGTCTGCCTATTCCAGAAGTTCTATAGAAAAATAATGAGGGGTGTCACGGGGTATGACTATATAGGTCTTGTAGAGGAGAAACATGCGCTTCTTTTGTACTAGGTATTGAAGGGCGCTATGTTCAAAAATCTGAAACTAGAGCTCAAAATTTGAAAAAAATGTCAAAAAATTAGGGGGGTCGGCCTATTCCAGGGCTTCTAGAGAAAAATAATGAGGGGTGTCACGGAGAACGACTATATATGTCTTGTAGAAGAGAAACAGGCGCTTCTTTTGCGCTAGGTATTGAAGGGCGCTATGTTCAAAAATCTGAAACTAGAGCTCAAAATTTGAAAAAAATGTAAAAAAAATAGGGGGGTCGGCCTATTCTAGGACTTCTAGAGAAAAATAATGAGTGGTGTCACGGGGAATGACTATATAGGTCTTGTAGAGGAAAAACAGGCGCTTCTTTTGCGCTAGGTATCGAAGGGCGCTATGTTCAAAAATTGGAAACTAGAGCTCAAAATTTGAAAAAAAATGTCAAAAAATTAGGGGGTTGGCCTATTCTAGGAGTTCTAGAGAAAAATAACGAGGGGTGTCACGGGGTATGACTATATAGGTCTTGTAGAGGAGAAACAAGCGCTTCTTTTGCGCTAGGTATCGAAGGGCGCTATGTTCAAAAATCTGAAACTAGAGCTCAAAATTCGAAAAAAATGTCCAAAAAATGGGGGTAGGGTCTGCCTATTCCAGAAGTTCTAGAGAAAAATAATGAGGGGTGTCACGGGGTATGACTATATATGTCTTGTAGAAGAGAAACAGGCGCTTCTTTTGCGCTAGGTATTGAAGGGCGCTATGTTCAAAAATCTGAAACTAGAGCTCAAAATTTGAAAAAAATGTCAAAAAATTAGGGGGTCGGCCTATTCTAGGAGTTCTAGAGAAAAATAACGAGGAGTTTCACGGGGTATGACAATATAGGTCTTGTAGAAGAAAAACAGGCGCTTCTTTTGCGCTAGGTATCGAAGGGCGCTATGTTCAAAAATCTGAAACTAGAGCTCAAAATTTGAAAAAAATGTCAAAAAATTGGGGGGTCGGCCTATTCTAGGACTTCTAGAAAAAATAATGAGGGGTGTCACGGGGAATGACTATATAGGTCTTGTAGAGGAGAAACAGGCGCTTCTTTTGCGCTAGGTATCGAAGGGCGCTATGTTCAAAAATCTGAAACTAGAGCTCAAAATTCGAAAAAAATGTCAAAAAAATGGGGGTAGGGTCGGCCTATTCCAGTTGTAGAGAAAAATAATGAGGGGTGTCACGGGGTATGACTATATAGGTCTTGTAGAAGAGAAACAGGTGCTTCTTTTGCGCTAGGTATCGAAGGGCGCTATGTTCAAAAATCTGAAACTAGAGCTCAAAATTTGAAAAAAATGTCAAAAAATTGGGGGGTCGGCCTATTCTAGGAGTTCTAGAGAAAAAAAATGAGGGGTGTCACGGGGAATGACTATATAGGTCTTGTAGAGGAGAAACAGGCGCTTCTTTTGCGCTAGGTATCGAAGGGCGCTATGTTCAAAAATCTGAAACTAGAGCTCAAAATTTGAAGAAAATGTCCAAAAATTAGGGGGGTCGGCCTATTCCAGGGCTTCTAGAGAAAAATAATGAGGAGTGTCACGGGGTATGACCATAAAGGTCTTGTAGAGGAGAAACATGCGCTTCTTTTCCGCTAGGTATCGAAGGGCACTATGTTCATAAATCTGAAACTAGACCTCAAAATTTGAAAAAAATGTCAAAAAAATAAGGGGGTCGGCCTATTCTAGGACTTCTAGAGAAAAATAATGAGGGGTGTCACGCGGAATGACTATATAGGTCTTGTAGAGGAGAAACAGGCGCTTGTTTTGCGCTAGTATCGAAGGGCGCTATGTTCAAAAATCTGAAACTAGAGCTCAAAATTTGAAAAAAATGTCAAAAAATTAGGGGGTCGGCCTATTCTAGGAGTTCTAGAGAAAAATAACGAGGGGTGTCACGGGGTATGACTATATAGGTCTTGTAGAGGAGAAACAAGCGCTTCTTTTGCGCTAGGTATCGAAGGGCGCTATGTTAAAAAATCTGAAACTAGAGCTCAAAATTCGAAAAAAATGTCCAAAAAATGGGGGTAGGGTCTGCCTATTCCAGAAGTTCTAGAGAAAAATAATGAGGGGTGTCACGGGGTATGACTATATAGGTCTTGTAGAGAAGAAACAGGCGCTTCTTTTGTACTAGGTATCGAAGGGCGCTATGTTCAAAAATCTGAAACTAGAGCTCAAAATTTGAAAAAAATGTCAAAAAATTAGGGGGGTCGGCCTATTCCAGGGCTTCTAGAGAAAAATAATGAGGGGTGTCACGGAGAACGACTATATAGGTCTTGTAGAAGAGAAACAGGCGCTTCTTTTGCGTTAGGTATTGAAGGGTGCTATGTTCAGAAATCTGAAACTAGAGCTCAAAATTTGAAAAAAATGTCAAAAAAATAGGGGGGTCGGCCTATTCTAGGACTTCTAGAGAAAAATAATGAGGAGTGTCACGGGGAATGACTATATAGGTCTTGTAGAGGAGAAACAGGCGCTTCTTTTGCGCTAGGTATCGAAGGGCGCTATGTTCAAAAATCTGAAACTAGAGCTCAAAATTTGAACAAAATGTCAAAAAATTAGGGGGGTCGGCCTATTCTAGGACTTCTAGAGAAAAATTATGAGGGGTGTCACGCGGAATGACTATATAGGTCTTGTAGAGGAGAAACAGGCGCTTCTTTTCCGCTAGGTATCGAAGGGCGCTATGTTCAAAAATCTGAAACTAGAGCTCAAAATTCGAAAAAAATGTCCAAAAAATGGGGGTAGGGTCTGCCTATTCCAGAAGTTCTAGAGAAAAATAATGAGGGGTGTCACGGAGAACGACTATATATGTCTTGTAGAAGAGAAACAGGCGCTTCTTTTGCGCTAGGTATTGAAGGGCGCTATGTTCAAAAATCTGAAACTAGAGCTCAAAATTTGAAAAAAATGTCAAAAAAATAGGGGGGTCGGCCTATTCTAGGACTTCTAGAGAAAAATAATGAGGGGTGTCACGGGGAATGACTATATAGGTCTTGTAGAGGAGAAACAGGCGCTTCTTTTGCGCTAGGTATCGAAGGGCGCTATGTTCAAAAATCTGAAACTAGAGCTCAAAATTTGAAAAAAATGTCAAAAAATTAGGGGGTCGGCCTATTCTAGGAGTTCTAGAGAAAAATAACGAGGGGTGTCACGGGGTATGACTATATAGGTCTTGTAGAGGAGAAACAAGCGGTTCTTTTGCGCTAGGTATCGAAGGGCGCTATGTTCAAAAATCTGAAACTAGAGCTAAAAATTTGAAAAAAATGTCAAAAAATTAGGGGGGTCGGCCTATTCTAGGACTTCTAGAGAAAAATTATGAGGGGTGTCACGGGGTATGACTATATAGGTCTTGTAGAGGAGAAACAAGCGCTTCTTTTGCGCTAGGTATCGAAGGGCGCTATGTTCAAAAATCTGAAACTAGAGCTCAAAATTCGAAAAAAATGTCCAAAAAATGGGGGTAGGGTCTGCCTATTCCAGAAGTTCTATAGAAAAATAATGAGGGGTGTCACGGGGTATGACTATATAGGTCTTGTAGAGGAGAAACATGCGCTTCTTTTGTACTAGGTATCGAAGGGCGCTATGTTCAAAAATCTGAAACTAGAGCTCAAAATTTGAAAAAAATGTCAAAAAATTAGGGGGGTCGGCCTATTCCAGGGCTTCTAGAGAAAAATAATGAGGGGTGTCACGGAGAACGACTATATATGTCTTGTAGAAGAGAAACAGGCGCTTCTTTTGCGCTAGGTATTGAAGGGCGCTATGTTCAAAAATCTGAAACTAGAGCTCAAAATTTGAAAAAAATGTCAAAAAAATAGGGGGGTCGGCCTATTCTAGGACTTCTAGAGAAAAATAATGAGTGGTGTCACGGGGAATGACTATATAGGTCTTGTAGAGGAAAAACAGGCGCTTCTTTTGCGCTAGGTATCGAAGGGCGCTATGTTCAAAAATTGGAAACTAGAGCTCAAAATTTGAAAAAAAATGTCAAAAAATTAGGGGGTCGGCCTATTCTAGGAGTTCTAGAGAAAAATAACGAGGGGTGTCACGGGGTATGACTATATAGGTCTTGTAGAGGAGAAACAAGCGCTTCTTTTGCGCTAGGTATCGAAGGGCGCTATGTTCAAAAATCTGAAACTAGAGCTCAAAATTCGAAAAAAATGTCCAAAAAATGGGGGTAGGGTCTGCCTATTCCAGAAGTTCTAGAGAAAAATAATGAGGGGTGTCACGGGGTATGACTATATATGTCTTGTAGAAGAGAAACAGGCGCTTCTTTTGCGCTAGGTATTGAAGGGCGCTATGTTCAAAAATCTGAAACTAGAGCTCAAAATTTGAAAAAAATGTCAAAAAATTAGGGGGGTCGGCCTATTCCAGGGCTTCTAGAGAAAAATAATGAGGGGTGTCACGGAGAACGACTATATATGTCTTGTAGAAGAGAAACAGGCGCTTCTTTTGCGCTAGGTATTGAAGGGCGCTATGTTCAAAAATCTGAAACTAGAGCTCAAAATTTGAAAAAAATGTCAAAAAAATAGGGGGGTCGGCCTATTCTAGGACTTCTAGAGAAAAATAATGAGTGGTGTCACGGGGAATGACTATATAGGTCTTGTAGAGGAAAAACAGGCGCTTCTTTTGCGCTAGGTATCGAAGGGCGCTATGTTCAAAAATTGGAAACTAGAGCTCAAAATTTGAAAAAAAATGTCAAAAAATTAGGGGGTCGGCCTATTCTAGGAGTTCTAGAGAAAAATAACGAGGGGTGTCACGGGGTATGACTATATAGGTCTTGTAGAGGAGAAACAAGCGCTTCTTTTGCGCTAGGTATCGAAGGGCGCTATGTTCAAAAATCTGAAACTAGAGCTCAAAATTCGAAAAAAATGTCCAAAAAATGGGGGTAGGGTCTGCCTATTCCAGAAGTTCTAGAGAAAAATAATGAGGGGTGTCACGGGGTATGACTATATATGTCTTGTAGAAGAGAAACAGGCGCTTCTTTTGCGCTAGGTATTGAAGGGCGCTATGTTCAAAAATCTGAAACTAGAGCTCAAAATTTGAAAAAAATGTCAAAAAATTGGGGGGTCGGCCTATTCTAGGACTTCTAGAAAAAATAATGAGGGGTGTCACGGGGAATGACTATATAGGTCTTGTAGAGGAGAAACAGGCGCTTCTTTTGCGCTAGGTATCGAAGGGCGCTATGTTCAAAAATCTGAAACTAGAGCTCAAAATTCGAAAAAAATGTCCAAAAAATGGGGGTAGGGTCGGCCTATTCCAGTTGTAGAGAAAAATAATGAGGGGTGTCACGGGGTATGACTATATAGGTCTTGTAGAAGAGAAACAGGTGCTTCTTTTGCGCTAGGTATCGAAGGGCGCTATGTTCAAAAATCTGAAACTAGAGCTCAAAATTTGAAAAAAATGTCAAAAAATTGAGGGGTCGGCCTATTCTAGGAGTTCTAGAGAAAAAAAATGAGGGGTGTCACGGGGAATGACTATATAGGTCTTGTAGAGGAGAAACAGGCGCTTCTTTTGCGCTAGGTATCGAAGGGCGCTATGTTCAAAAATCTGAAACTAGAGCTCAAAATTTGAAGAAAATGTCAAAAAATTAGGGGGGTCGGCCTATTCCAGGGCTTCTAGAGAAAAATAATGAGGAGTGTCACGGGGTATGACCATAAAGGTCTTGTAGAGGAGAAACATGCGCTTCTTTTCCGCTAGGTATCGAAGGGCACTATGTTCATAAATCTGAAACTAGACCTCAAAATTTGAACAAAATGTCAAAAAATTAGGGGGGTCACCCAGCAGCGGCATAACAAAAAAAAACTCATCATAAATACCAGACGCGCGTTTCGTCTACAAAAGACTCATTAATGACGCTCGAATCAAAATAATGGTTGAAAGGCCAAAATAAAGGACGAAGTTGAAGATCATTGAGAACCAAACATTCCTAGCAGTTTTGCCAAATACAGGTAAGACAGTTTATTCCTGGTGTAGAAAAACCTTAGTTTTTTTTCAAAAACTCAAAGCGGTGTTAATTTATAAGATTATATTAATGATAAGCCAAGTCAACACACAAGTGCAAACTACTGGGATGGTGATACCCTCGGGGAAATAAATCTTTACCAGCAGTGGCATCGACTCAGAGGTTGCATTTTAAGTTTTAACTCATCATAGATACCAGTATTTTAATTTTATATTTACGCCAGACGCGCGTTTCGTCTACAATATATCAGTGAATGTCCTGTGAAGGGAAAACAGGCGCATCGTTTGCGTAAGACTTCAAAAGGTGCTATGTTCAATTTTGTCGAAAGGAACTAAAAAAAAATAAAAACTCAACTGTCAGACAAGAACGCGAAAACCAAAAAAAACCCCAACATATCAGAGTCAGTAAAAACTAATTTTCAAAATCTTGTCATATAAAGTCATAATTTCCCCATCCGAATAACATGATAAAAGAGTTTGTAAAATGTGTTATGTAAATACTGATAAAAAGAATGCTGATTACTGGCTGATTTTCTTTTTCAAGGGTATGTCGAAAAGAAAACGACGAAGATGAAAGAACTTTAGTGCGAATACCAGCTGGTATATAACCTAAAGTTCTATATACACTTACATACTTAATAGACAGTCTACTTTTTATTCTTTCAAAAGTTTTTTTTCATATCAGAGGTTTTGTACCAGATAACCAAAATCAGCAAAGAATACTGCATTGTTAAAAAGGTATGATAGTAAAACTACATACAGACCAGTTAACTTTATCAATGACAATACAAGCGCCACAACCTTAAAGACGGTATAAGTACCCTCGTCCACGTGCGGGTGTTGTCTGATAAAAATAGATGTACATGTATACACATGGAAAAAAGTATTTTGTAAAATGTGTTATGTAAATACTGATAAAAAAATGCTGATTACTGGCTGATTTTCTTTTTCAAGGGTATGTCGAAAAGAAAACGACGAAGATAAAACTTTAGTGCGATTGCCAACTGGTATATAACCAAATTGGAATTGAAATTAAAAAAAACACTCTTTATTTTTTTATGATATAATTTGTTAAAATAGAACTAGTTAAACACTATTTAAATATCACATGAGTTTGATCAATAATTATCGACTCGATACGTTCTTATCTGCACATGCAGCTACTGTACCCGTACACAGCAAAACATGTGTTTTTATCCTCATTGTTTTCAACACTTTAAATAACCAAGTTTATAAAGTTATGTGATTGACACCTTGAAATAGGTCCTCCACAACTCTTAACCGCAGCAAGATGGTAGATTATCAGCATGAGAGAGGCAGGAATGTCGCTGTGACAACTGTACGTATTGTCGGTCATCACTTTTCCACTATTAGTCGTTTAGAGAATAAAAATCAGGCAATACACGATATAAAAGACTATCCGAGACCAAAAAGACCCCCTATGCCACCTGCTAGGGAAAATCAAGCATGATGAAGCTTAGTCAGAAAGAAACCCATTGCATACAATACAATCCTGAAAAGAGAGGGGTGGGCATACAGGAGCCTTTTAACAATAATTGTTCGAGATTGAATCATCCCTTCTGGTTATTGTGCGATAAGACCATTTCAGGGACGTTTGCTTACGAACAGACACACAGTTATCCGTATCTAATGTAGTGCAGAGCTCGCCAAAATTGGAAATAAGCATCGTGGAGGAAGATCCATTGTTCAAATGGAATTCTGTTTATCTTCCTTGGTCCAATCATAGCCCGGATTTGAACCATATCAAGGATGTATGGGACACTATTGGTCGTAATTTGCACAAAAGGACACCCCAGTCCAAACACGTGATGAAATAAACAATGCCCTTCATCAGAAATGGTTGCTGCTACCTAAGCAACAAATTAGTCGATTCATGGCAGAAATCATAAGACGTTAAGTGGCGGTTGACCGTTTAAATGGAGACTGCGCACAAAGTGCTATTTCTTTGGCGTATAACGACCAACCATGATGTGAACAATCATCTTAAGATTAATTTTGAAATGTCTGACATTGTAAAGATCGACTACAGTAAAAGTTGTGAAATGCAGTTTTTTGTACAAAAAAACACCTCATTTTGTTTTTAGAATTGTGGTTAGATAAATATTTTTTTTTCAAACATTTTTTGTTCGTTAAAATGCCAATGTTTTCATAAACTATATTTCAATATTATTTTACAAATATTTTATCATATTCCATCCAAAATAAAGGCTGATTATTCAAGTTTTAAAAAATCAATATTTTGCAATACTTTTTTCCATGTGTATATATATAAAAAAAGAAACATTACTTTGCTTTTTAAGTAAAATATATTTAATATATTAGTTTGTAATATTTTCACGATTAAAACTAATGACCTGAATAATCTATTCATGATCATTTAGTATTTTCTTTTAAATTCGAAGATAACTTTACGCCATTTTCCGATTTCAAACAAATACGCATTTTTTCAACCATTTACCTTTATAGAGATGGAACTGAGTTGTCCTTTTGATCATTAAATGTATCGAGCACTATTCAATGTCTCTAGAATGACTTTGAAAGGCGCTAAAGACTCGTCTTAGAGATACTGGTACAACATTTTAACGTCCCCGAGGTTGCAACTCACGTGAAACGAAGTTATGTGAAGCTTGGCAAATCCGCATTATTTATCTCCGTAATCGATTTGGAGAAACTCATGGAAGAAACAAAAATAGGCTATATGCGCAAACAGTTTGTAACCGACTTCATCTGGGCAGCCTAAGAGCTCGTCGTTCGTTGAAGTGATCTATCCTTACGCAGAATCGAAGGATGTCGCGAGTTGAATGGAGAGGGTACGGATTCGATGACATAGACTAACATGGAGACTAATCCTTTTTACCGCTGAATCGAAATTCAACTTGACATTTATCGATGGCAGAGACATGGTCTGCCGCAGGTACAAGGCATGCTTTTTGATGCGTGCGTACAGGAAACAAATTGGCTTTAGGGTGGCGAATTAATGGTATGGGATGGATAACCTACCAGGAACGCCCCGATCTGACAATTAGTGAAGGAAACCTAAATGCAAAAGGGTATAGGAACGAAATTCTGGCTCCACTAGTTCTCCCGTTTCTCCGAAGGCATCGTTAAACTACATTTTAAACAGAAAACGCCCGTTGTAAACACATTTTAATGAATTTTGGAGAATAATCGCATTCGAGTGTTGCCGTGGCCAGTATTGTCTTCAGATTATCGCCAATGGGACATCTTTGGGACGAACTTGGACGACTCACCAAAAAGAGCCCAAATCCATCGGAAACGGTCATCCAACTTGAATAATACTTTTCAGGGAAAGTAACAACAGAAAGGGTCATTGATAAAAAGGACGATCAAGAATAGTTTCTTCAGATACTGGAACATGAATTACCACAATATCACCATCCTGAAACCTCTGAGGGCCATTTCGGATTCTGTAATGAAATGTTGGTTCATTCAAAAGCACGTATGAAACGGATATAAAATGGATGCAGATAAACTAAGATGCAGCGCGCAATAAAAGAACGTGAAAATAAAATAATGAACAAGCTGGACAAGTATGACCACAAATTCAAACATGCAGAACCATTGATTTGTTAACCTCACGAAAATAAAACGGCAGCTGAGATCCAGGTGATGAATGTTTGGTAAGCAAAACAAGAAGAACAAGAAAGAGAAATTGAATAGATTCACGGAGTGAGATGTGTTGAGACAAACTAGAGTAGATATTGAAACCTTAAAAATTGAGGGTAATACGTTGCATCATACTCATACCTCTCGTAAATACCACACACATGGCGTTTACTATGTGCCGCACTCAATGTAATGTCACGTCACTTTGACATCTTTTTATGATTAATACATCTCTCACATAGTTAAGAAGTCCTTTATTTTTATTTTAAGAAAGGAAAAGTAATACAAAGCTAAAAGCCATTTGTTCCGGACATGAACGAGCACTTACAAGACTTTAGAATTTTGGATAAATAACTGGATAGTTTCGATGTAAAAATTGAGAAATTTTAGATTCATACTCACAAAAAATGACATTTATATAGGTCATCATGATAAAATTGCAGAAGATTCCTCTTATAAAAAGGTGGTGGAAGAGATTTAGCAAACAAATCCGTAAATGTTCGTTAAGATTAAGAAATCCGTCAAATTATATTTTTTTTATTCAATCCTCACAATCATCTAGTTATAACTTACCCGTCAATACTATCGTTTTTTTAAGATAGCCATGTTACTGCCTCTATAATACTCGCAAATGGTGTGAATGAAGAGCCGAAAATTTGGTCCCTGAAATTGTCTCCCAGAAACGGAGATGGAACCACGAACCTTTGTGTTGGAAAATAGAGGTTGTGACTCCATGTCTTATTGTTTGAACCAAGAAATAAATGACTGAGAATACCTTTCCATTCCTCCAAGAGATCATTTACATCACACCCCAATTATACGATTATAGATGCGATACGCGGTATTCAGAAGTTCGGGAACCCTGTTTTCCTCATTGTTAAAATTCTGGAATTGGTAATCACGCGGAACTGACCCTGCTGTATAATTAGTATGTCTGCATACAAGTTACACTTCACCTTATTATCTTTCATATTTCTTATAAGTTGCGGCCACAGTCGGTCTCTGTTTGGTGGTGTTTTTGTTGGTTAAGAGATCATCTAAAGTACCAATCACGCAAGTGCGAATATATTTGGCTTTAAAGTATTAGTTCATCTTCCCCATCATGGTATGATCTCAGTGATCGAGAAAAACTCGAGTTTCCTCAAATCTTATGGGATCGATAGAGTAGACATCAACGCAGTGTATTATACATAGTACTTTGATCTCTTTGTTGGTGAATTCGGTAATCTTTTCCGTCCATTTTTTTATGAAAATGCTTGACTTGAATATGGAATGAAAAGCAACCTGGATCATCACAACTTCTTGGTCTAGGGCGGCACTTAGTCATATTGGCAAGTAAAACATAAATGATGCGAAGAATAAACGTGAATTCTTTATTCTGTTGAAACAGAACTGTAATCCAAGTTTCACTCAAACGAACAACGATCAAGCATCGTTTCTCGAATTTACGTCGAAATATTTTATCCGTTTAACAAACTTTTCTATAGAGACACCTAGACCGATTTGTACTTTTGTGAAGATGAGGTTTGTTAAACGGCTGACTAGATGAAGTCGGTTATATAGTGCATAGTTAACAACCTATGTTCTTTAACTCACATAGTTGCGAGTCGTTGTATTCTTATGTTGAGCATCGACTGCTTATTTGCAATAGGCGAGTGACTTATTTCAAAAAGACGCTTAGTTAACAACCCTAATGGACCCATCTTACGCACGGCTGTATTATATATACACATGGAAAAAAGTATTGCAGCACCTTGATTTTTTAAAACTTGAAAAATCAGCCTCTTTTTTTGGATGAAATATAATAAAATATGTGTAGGATATTATTGAAACATAGTTTATGATAACATTGGCAACCACAATTTTAATAACAAAATGTAGTGTTTTTTGTACAAAAAATGCATTTTTCAACTTTTACTGTAGTCGAACTTTACAATGTCAGGTATTTCAAAATTAATCTTCAGATGACTGTTCGCATCATGGTTGGTCGTTATACGCCAAAGAATTAGTACTTTGTGCGCAGCCTCCAATCAAACGAATTACCGCATCTCAACGTCTTTTGATTCCTGCCATGAATCGGCTAATATGTTGTTAAGGTAGCAGCAACTATTTCTGATGAAGGGCATTGTTTATTTCATGATGTGTTTGAACTGGTGTGTCCTTTTGTGCACTTTCCGCCCAAAAGTGTCCCAAATATGCTCGATATGGTTCAAATCCGGGCTACGATCTGGCCAAGGAAGATGAACCGAATTCCATTTGAACATTGGATCTTCCTCCACGATGCTAATTTCCAATTTTGGCGAACTCTGCACTACATTTGATACGGATAACTGTGTGTCTGTTCGTAAGCAAACGTCCCTGAAATGGTCTTATCGCACAATTATTGTTAAAAGGCTCCTGTATGCCCACCTCTCTCTTTTCAGGATTGTATTGTATGCAATGGGTTTCTTTCTGACTAAGCTTCATCATGCTTGATTTTCCCTAGCAGGTGGCATAGGGGGTCTTTTTGATCTCGGATAGTCTTTTATATCGTGTATTGCCTAATTTTTAATCTCTAAACGACTTATAGTGGAAAAGTGATGAACGACAATACGTGCAATTGTCACAGCGACATTCCTGCCTCTCTCATGCTGATAATCTGCCATCTTGCTGCTGTTATGAGTTGTGGAGGACCTATTTCAAGGTGTCAATCACATAACTTTATAAACTTGGTTATTTAAAGTGTTGAAAACAATGAGGATGAAACACATGTTTTGCTGTGTACGGGTACAGGAGCTGCATGTGCAGATAAGAACTTATCGAGTCGATAATTATTGATCAAACTCAGGTGATATTTAAATAGTGTTTAACTAGTTCTATTTTAACAAATTATATCATAAAAAAATAAAGAGTGTTTTTTAATTTCAATTCCAATTTGGTTATATACCAGCTGCCATTCGCACTAAAGTTCTTTTTATCTTCGTCGTTTTCTTTTCGACATACCCTTGAAAAAGAAAATCAGCCAGTAATCAGCATTTTTTTATCAGTATTTACATAACACATTTTACAAACTCTTTTATCATGTTATTCGGATGGGGAAATTATGACTTTATATGACAAGAAATTGCAAATTAGTCTTTGCTGACTATGATATGTTTTTTTTTGGTTTTCGCGTTCTTGTCTGACAGTTGAGTTTTTCATTAAAAGTTTTTAGTTCCTTTCGACAAAATTGAACATAGCATTATTCTTACTACATTTGTATAAACTTCACGATTATAATTATTTTTTTTAAAACCGGTTTTTTTCTAAAGTGAATATTGATCAATATTTTCGAAGGGTTAAATATTTCTCAGTGATGTCCTGCCATGGCTTTGTTTAAATTTGTTTGTTAGCTTTTTGTTCATGAATTTTTGTCTCTAATATTTAATTAACTATGCATTTGTATTCAGATATTGCAGATCAAATATATTCGTTCATTGTGTAATCATACGTTTTTTGATTGAGTTAAGTCTACCAATTGATATTTTATCGTGTGTTTTTCTATGTTGTGATGTTATGCTATTGTTTCAGAAAAAGGGAGAAGGTTTGGATCCATTAAAACGTTTAATCCCGCTGCAAATGTTTGCACCTGTCCTAAGTCAGGAATCTGATGTACAGTAGTTGTCGTTTGTTTATGTAATATATACGTGTTTCTCGTTTCTCGTTTTGCTTATATAGATTAGACCGTTGGTTTTCCCGTTTGAATGGTTTTACACTAGTAATGTTGGGGCTCTTTATAGTTTGTTGTTCGGTGTGAGCCAAGGCTCCGTGTTGAAGGCCATACTTTAACCTATAATGGTTTACTTTTTAAATTGTTATTTGGATGGAGAGTTGTCTCATTGGCACTCACACCACATCTTCCTTTTTCTATAGCACCCTTTAAAGTCTTACGCAAACGATGCGCCTGTTTTCCCTTCACAGGACATTCACTGATATATTGTAGACGAAATGCGCGTCTGGCGTAAATATAAAATTTAAATACTGGTATCTATGATGAGTTAAAACTTAAAATGCAACCACTGAGTCGACGCCATTGCTGGTAGAGATTTATTTCTCCGAGGGTATCACCAGCCCAGTAGTCAGCACTTGTGTTGACTTGGCTTATCATTGATATAATCTTATAAATTAACACCGTTTTGAATTTTTGAAAAAACTAAGGTTTTTCTACACCAGGAACAGACTGCCTTACCTGTATTTTGCAAAACTACTAGGAATGTTATGTTCTCAATGTTCTTCAACTTCGTCCTTTATTTTGGTCTTTCAATCATTATTTTGATTCGAGCGTCACTAATGAGTCTATGTAGATGAAACGCGCGTCTGGTATTTATGATGAGTTTTTTTTGTGTTATGCCGCTACTGGATGACCCCCCTAATTTTTTGCCTTTTTTTTAAATTTTGAGCTCTAGTTTCAGATTTTTTAACAAAGCACCCTTCGATACCTAGTGCAAAAGAAGCGCCTGTTTCTGCTCTACAAGACCTATATAGTCATACCCCGTGACACCCCTCATTATTTTTCTCTAGAACTCATGGAATAGGCCGACCCTACCCCCATTTTTTGGACATTTTTTTCGAATTTTGAGCTCTAGTTTCAGATTTTTGAACATAGCGCAAAAGAAGTGCCTGTTTCTCCTCTACAAGACCTATATAGTCATACCCCGTGACACTCCTCATTATTTTTCTCTAGCAGTTCTAGAATAGGCCGACCCCCCTAATTTTTTGACATTTTTTTCAAATTTTGAGCTCTAGTTTCAGATTTTTTAACATAGCACCCTTCGATACCTAGCGGAAAAGAAGCGCCTGTTTCTCCTCTACAAGACCTATATAGTCATACCCCGTGACACCCCTCATTATTTTTCTCTAGAAGTCCTAGAATAGGCCGACCCCCCTAATTTTTTGACATTTTTTTCAAATTTTGAGCTCTAGTTTCAGATTTTTGAACATAGCGCCCTTCGATACCTATCGCAAAAGAAGCGCCTGTTTCTCCTCTACAAGACCTATATAGTCATACCCCGTGACACTCCTCATTATTTTTCTCTAGAACTCCTGGAATAGGCCGACCCTACCCCCATTTTTTTGACATTTTTTTTGAGTTTCAGATTTTTGAACAAAGCGCCCTTCGATACCTAGTGCAAAAGAAGCGCCTGTTTCTCCTCTACAAGACCTATATAGTCATACCCCGTGACACCCCTCATTATTTTTCTCTAGAAGTCCTAGAATAGGCCGACCCCCCTAATTTTTTGACATTTTTTTCAAATTTTGAGCTCTAGTTTCGGATTTTTGAACATAGCGCCCTTCGATACCTAGCGCAAAAGAAGCGCCTGTTTCTCTTCTACAAGACCTATATAGTCATTCCCCGTGACACCCCTCATTATTTTTCTCTAGAAGTCCTAGAATAGGCTGACCCCCCTAATTTTTTGACATTTTTTTCAAATTTTGAGCTCTAGTTTCAGATTTTTGAACATAGCGCCCTTCGAAACCTAGCGCAAAAGAAGCGCCTGTTTCTCCTCTACAAGACCTATATAGTCATTCCCCGTGACACCCCTCATTATTTTTCTCTAGAAGCCCTGGAATAGGCCGACCCCCCTAATTTTTTGACATTTTTTTCAAATTTTGAGGTCTAGTTTCAGATTTATGAACATAGTGCCCTTCGATACCTAGCGAAAAAGAAGCGCATGTTTCTCCTCTACAAGACCTTTATGGTCATACCCCGTGACACTCCTCATTTTTTTTCTCTAGAAGCCCTGGAATAGGCCGACCCCCCTAATTTTTTGACATTTTTTTCGAATTTTGAGCTCTTGTTTCAGATTTTTGAACAAAGCACCCTTCGATACCTAGTGCAAAAGAAGCGCCTGTTTCTCCTCTACAAGACCGATATAGTCATACCCCGTGACACCCCTCATTATTTTTCTCTAGAAGTCCTAGAATAGGCCGACCCCCCTAATTTTTTGACATTTTTTTCGAATTTTGAGCTCTAGTTTCAGATTTTTGAACAAAGCACCCTTCGATACCTAGTGCAAAAGAAGCACATGTTTCTCCTCTACAAGACCTATATAGTCATACCCCGTGACACCCCTCATTATGTTTCTGTAGAAGTCCTAGAATAGGCCGACCCCCCTAATTTTTTGACATTTTTTTCAAATTTTGAGCTCTAGTTTCAGATTTGTGAACATAGCTCCCTTGATACCTAGCGCAAAAGAAGCGCCTGTTTCTCCTCTTCAAGACCTATATGGTCATACCCCGTGATACCCCTCATTATTTTTCTCTAGAACTCCTAGAATAGGCCGACCCTACCCACATTTTTTGGACATTTTTTTTCGAATTTTGAGTTCTAGTTTCAGATTTTTGAACAAAGCGCCCTTCGATACCTAGTGCAAAAGAAGCGCCTGTTTCTCCTCTACAAGACCTATATAGTCATACCCTGTGCCACCCCTCATTGTTTTTCTCTAGAAGTCCTAGAATAGGCCGACCCCCCTAATTTTTTGACATTTTTTTCAAATTTTGAGCTCTAGTTTCGGATTTTTGAACATAGCGCCCTTCGATACCTAGCGCAAAAGAAGCGCCTGTTTCTCTTCTACAAGACCTATATAGTCATTTCCCGTGACACCCCTCATTATTTTTCTCTAGAAGTCCTAGAATAGGCCGACCCCCCTTATTTTTTGACATTTTTTTCAAATTTTGAGCTCTAGTTTCAGATTTTTGAACATAGCGCCCTTCGATACCTAGCGCAAATGAAGCGCCTGTTTCTCCTCTACAAGACCTATATAGTCATTCCCCGTGACACCCCTCATTATTTTTCTCTAGAAGTCCTGGAATAGGCCGTCCCTCCTAATTTTTTGACATTTTTTTTCAAATTTTGAGCTCTAGATTAAACAATGACATTAAAGGTGCTATATTTTACAGGGTAGGACTACTTTTACATACGTTCTAAATTGAAGAGGGTGCATAGGTGGCCCTACACCTACAAATAATCCGTTGATAGATGCACAGTTATTGTGGTACTGAATATTAGCCTAAAAAGTTATGCGACTTGTTAAATCAATAGATTGGATAAAAACCATTTCAAAATTGAGTTTAAATTGCTATATTTTAACTGATTTTCTGCCTTTTTAAATATTTTTTTATTTAACGGCCGTTGTTGTCTTATTCTGTTTTTTGGTTTCTCGATATATCGCCTTATTGTTCGCTGGCTTATTGTTCGCTAGCTATTGTTCGCTAGCTTCTGCCTGGTCGTAAAACATGTCAAAATAAAATTACAGAAAGATCTTTTCATTTACTGCATCATGTAAGATCGATTAGTTGACGATATTATTTGAATTATACAGAACTAAGCTGGTATTTGACAAAATTCTGCGGTTGGTGATAAGATCTTGTAGACAATTCGAAGAATATTGGATAGCAATACCGTGTTAAAAGTCAATCGTGACAAATGCATATTAATGTACGGCACATTTCAGTAGAATCAAGTCTAAAGATTAGTGTCGATGGTTTTAATCCGCCATTTATATTTTTCAGTAAATTCTGGACTAGTTTAGATCGCACTGGATTATTCTCTTTCTCTGGAATAAAGTCAACTCCTTGGAAATATCAAATACAGTGCCGTCCATATATTTAAGTCTCTTAAGGTGGCTCGGGCCTATTCGAAGTTTCTATCAGAAGTGTCGTATTTCTTGTTATTCTATTCTTTACAGAAAGTGAATCAAATTGGTCGAAAAAAAAATAGGGGGTCACGGACCATTTAAGCTCAATATTTTACCTTTAAACAGGTATGTAAAAGGGACCATTTTTCAATGAAATGATAGGGAAAATAGATGTGTTGACATGTTTTTATCGGAATATAAAAAAAAGAAGTTTTATGACACTTGGTCCAAAACTGTAATATAAAAAGCTCAAATATAACTTCAAAGAACGAGCAAATAAAAAACATAGGTAACCGATAAGGAAAAAAGATCAAAGAAGTCAGATTATCTAATTCTACTTTCAGATATATATTGATTATGTTCTTTCCACTTTTCTGATTGGATTCCATTTATATAAGCCCCAGAACTAGAAATTAAAGAAACAACAGACACGGCTCCTCCGCCTCATTTTTAGAAATATACCTCGAATTTGACATACACAGTCATCTCAATACCAGAATCTTTAACAAACGATACTGACGTTGTTTATTATCTTAATGGAGTGTTGTGGTGTTCTTTATTTGTCTTTATTGATATTACATTTGTCTATTTTTTGTGATGTACATTTGGCGTGGCTCTTTGCTTGTGCGTCCCGTCATTGTGTTGTCTATAGGGGGAGAGTTGAGATCTCATAAACATGTTTAACCCCGTCGCAATTTTGCGCCTGTCCCAAGTCAGGAGCCTCTGGCCTTTGTTTGTCCTGTATGATTTTTAATTTTAGTTTCTTGTGTATAATTCGGAGTTTAGTATGACGCCCATTATCAATGTACAAGAATACATATTTTTAGGGGCCAGGTGAAGGACACCTACGAGTGCGGGAATTCTCGCTACATTGAAGACCCATTGGTGGCCTTCGGCTGTTGTCTGCTCTATGGTCGGGTTGTTGTCGCTTTGACACATTCCCCATTTCCTTTCTCAATTTTATTTCATTTTTACTTGTGTACTTCGTCCGTGTGTCTTTTTGTGTTTCTTTGATTAATATGACGTAGCTCTGTACTTTAGACATTCCGCCATTGTGTCATTGTTCTATTATAATTTTTGCATACTTTGAATGACACAGTTATTTTGTATCTCTGCCTGTGTGGCGTTTGCATCGTTGCGTCAGGTGCGCGTTTCTGTGCCGGAGTAGATGTTGGTCTAACGATTCGGTCCAAGTACTTGAGATCTCTCAATCCTTAATGGGTTGATTTAACATACCTTAATAAAATACAAAAATAAGTAAGCAATACATGAGGTTGTTTGGTGTGATATATGCTTTTTTGCTCTTCTTTGCTAAATATTTGTTTGTTTTTGTTGTGGTTAGGATTGTGACGCGGTGTTGACTGCTGTATCCATGTTTTGACAGTTTTGCCTATTATGTCTGTTTGTTTTAATCACGGACGTTGTCAATATAATAGAATTTGATGCGACTGTCATAAAAGTGAGAGGTTTAGCGCTATAAAAACAGGTTCAATCCACCATTGTTTGTGCTTTTTATTTTGCCATTTGATTAGGAACTTTCCGTTTTGAATTTTCCTCGGAGTTCTTTTTTTGTGATTTTACTTTTTAGGTCTTCCGTTGAAAGACCTATTGCTTTTGTTCTGATTATAATTTTTTTCTTCCGCCTAAATTTTGTTTACACGTAGTATTGTTATTTCACAAGATGTCGCTAAGATATTTGGTATATGATATCGAACGGTTTAGACGCTTTTAAAACTGACACCGTTGAAAAAAATACTTTACGTTGTACGATTTATCTCCCCAAACACTGTTTTTCTTGTGTCCACTACTCCTTTGCAACCGGTTAATACGACACATTTGTTTTACCAAATTGCTCGTTACGTCGTCAAGATTAAGGTGATCGTTTGGACTGGAGTTATTTGGAAAACTCCGTATGAGAGTTATTTTCCCTTATGCATTTGATATAAGTGTTTGCATTTCTTACTGGTAAACCATAAGTGATATAGGCCTAGAGTTGTTTGATTTGAGGTCCTTGGTCCAAAAAGGTTAAAGGTCAAGGTCATATTCTAAATTTTGATTTTGGCTAATTTTACTTCTTTAAAAAAAATAAAATTATAAGATATAGACAACATATTATTACTCAATTGTTAGTTGCGACATGTCGTAACTCCTACATTTTGGTTGAAAGGGTACGCTTACATTTAATTGAAGAGTATGGTGATACATCTCATTAACGATATATAATGAGGACCTTTCAATTTGATGTCCTTGGTTTATGACCTTGAAATTTAGCTCAAGGTCATTGGTAAATTTGATGTTCCAGATTTTGACCTTTGCCTTTAAAGTCATATATATAGAGATTGATACATGGCCTTTTCTATATCGGCCCGGGTATCATCCCGAGACCCCCCATATCAGCCCGAGACGTACCCGGACCGATATTGAAAAAGCCATGTATTAATCGCTTTATCATATACTTCCGACAATTGTTGTATGTAAACAACAATAACACAACATCATAATGCTGTGTTAAATAAAACACACTTATACAAACAGAGGTAACCAAGGTCTTTCTTTTAGGTTAGGAATTCCTCCTCAACAAGTTGCACCCGTCGTATCGACCAAGTAAGTAAAATCTGGTAATACGTTGCTTTTATTAATCTTATAATCGATAATTGTGGTTACAACAATTGGAACACCACGGCTGGTAATCTACACACGCAGAACATTTGGTTCTGCAAAGAAAACCGTGAGAGGATTTGACCATTGACCGAATAAAAAGTAAATTTGAACGTGTAAGTTTGTTAATAGAACCAGTTCAAAATTTAAATGTCACTTTTAGGGGCAATTTTTCGTGGGGCAACTGGTTTTGTAGGAGTTCAACTCCACGTACAACAGTGAATGATACATGTATCTGTTCGTTAAAGTATTCACCACAACATAGCATTGTCCGATTTTCATCATTTTGATCAGTGGATAAGAAAATTGCGATTGAGAAATATACATACCTTTGAAGCGGTGACAATTACTCTACTCAAGCACATTGACAACCAGAAAATCCTCTCACGGTTTTCTTTAGAGATTACCAACCGTGAACATGTCCATAGTAATGTATGACACATATATTCCATAACGGTCAATCAAACCACGATGACGTCCGTAGAACTTTCACAGGGATTTCTTTACCACTTGGAACAAATGATGAAACTCATTGCAATTTGAACCCAAAATAAAATTGAATTACAGCGATAATACTTCGTTAACATAACTTTTTCATGCTGTATAAATTTATAGGAAATAAACATAACTAGTTGCAGTATAAAAATAACAGAACTTGCATATTGAAAAATCGTGTTCCCTTAAGAATAAATAACTACTAGAACAAACCCGCGAAATCGCGGGCATATACAGCTTGTAGACTGTTGTAGGATGATTTTTTGTAAAAGATATTATGTATGGAGAATTTCATAAAAGGTATCAAAAGCCCTCTCCCTTTTTCCAAAGTCCGATATTTGTTTCCTTTCTTTTAAATTCAATTATTTTCGTGTGTCTGGCCTCAGACCACAATTATTCTTCTCCTTTGCTACAATGCTTCTTTTGGTAAAAGTCAAATCAAATTAACAATTTGCACCGTTTCAAACATGAAATAAATGTAACTGCTTATATATAGACCATTATTAGTCTAATAAAATATGCTTCTAGGACAATCCATCAGTGTTTTCTTTTTCGTTTGAGAGCCGTATTAACATGCCAATGGTAGGATATGAATCATGTATAAATGACTAACTTTTAAGGCTAATTTGAGGGGTGGTCGGACGGGTCCTGATCCCGAAATCCCGGGCTTAAAACCATGAAATCCCGAGATGCAGAATTTAAAGAAATGCATATCCCGAAATCGAAAAATATATTCCCGGATCCCGTAAGGATCAATCCCCAAATCCCGAGCTTAAAAACACCCGATCCCGACGCCCCGAAAAAGGTCCTGCCTACTTCTTATCTCTACCTTACTTTCATTTTTGCCAAATCACTATTTTCCCTTTCAACAGTAAATTGTTATGCCCCATTTATGGGCATTATGTTTTCTAGTCTGTACATCCGTTCGTTCGTTCGTTCGTCCGTCCGTGTCTGTCCCGCTTCAGGTTAAAGTTTTTGGTCGAGGTAGTTTTAGATGAAGTTGAGCATGTTTTACTTATTTTGATACATATGCAAGTGGTATGACCCCTTAAATAGTAAAAATTTCAAAGAAAACAGAATCAGGGCCGACTTTCTATACTAACATACTAACATAGAAAGTCCCTGACAGAATACAGACAGTCTCTATATATTAAAGTAGTATAATCGTAGTTTACATGTAGATAAACGCGAAAAATAATTGTCTTCTCTAAGGAGGTATAATAGTTGTGGTTCTTGCGATCAAAACATCATGATATGAAACGCGAAAAATAATTGTCCTCTCTAAGGAGATATAATAGTTGTGATTCTTACGATCTAAACACCATGATATTGAGAACGCTCTGAATGGCTTATTTTTTTTCAATTTTTGTTATCCATCATACGATTGGTTGTACTTGTGTCAAATGTTTTACTTATTTTAATATATATATACAACTTGTATGACCCCTTAAATAGTAAACATTTCAAAGAAAACAGTAGACAGAATACAGAGAGTCTCTATATATTAAAGTAGTATAAACGTAGTTTACATGTAGATAAACGCGAAAAATAATTGTCCTCTATAAGGAGGTATAATAGTTGTGGTTCTTGCGATTTAAACACCATGATATGGAGAACGCTCGTATTGGCTTATTTATTTTTCATTTTTGTTATCTATCATACGATTGGTTGAATTTGTGCATCTTTAAAACCGGAAGTCTTATCTATGACTAAAAGTCAGTCCGATGACGGAATCATATCCGGACTCCTTTTTTTGTCGTTTTTCTCCCAAAATAACTCAATCTGAATAATCATAAGAATGGATGACAAATGCGACTATGCATGTTACCTATAGGACACAGAGGCATGATGATTGATTTATTGTGGAAGGAAGAGAAGCGACACCCAAAATGAGGTCTTCTCGTTTAATAGTATAGAAAAGATGGCATACATAGCTAATATTGTACTTAAATTGATTGTAAAACTCGATAAGTATAGGATTTGCAAACAAACAATTCACAATTAACAGACTAAGATGAATTCACCGTACCAAAAAATTTATATTTCGTACATATTCAGAAATCTACGTGTATATAAATCCCCAAACACTTAGACTTGACCATTCATTTACCTGTCTAGTTGAACAGAAACGTGATACTGAGATGAAAGTGTTTCGGTGTTAATACTATGGTATAAATACTCTAACATTAAAATCCGTACCAAGTCAAGTTTTAGCGAAAAATAAGTCAAAAGAAGAATAAACAACAAACAGTTAAAGTCAGGTATTTCGTTTTGAAGTTGTTGTCTTTAAATTCAGGCTGTTATCTGCTGTTTCAACAATTAAAATTAAAAAGACCGACTGAAAGAATTATCCAACGCATAAAACAGAATTGCCAACGCAAATTCAAATGTCTTGTTTTAGAAAAAAAAGGATGGTTTGTAATAAAACCACTCTAATTCAAGCAGGAAGCTTTTCTACTGATTCTTTTACTCGCATGAAACATATCTTATACAGAAGTTTATCAATAAAAATGAAAACAAACTAATATCATCCTTCAAGTTTATTTTTCGCAATAAAGATCATGTTCTTTCACTGAATAACTTAAAATTTTGTGACTATATAACACAAGCTGTGGTATGATGCGACAACTCTCCACAACAGACCAAATGACACAGAAATAAATAGCTATATGTTGACTCCATTTATCTCATTGAATTTGAAATCAAGGATATTTTATGCAGTTTAGTGACTTGCATATGGAAATTGAGAACTATACTTTTTTTAGACAAACAAATTTTTTAATTTTCAAAGCTAAATTTTCCATTTCTTAGTAGTAGCAACATTCCAGCAGGATATGCATGCGCTATATTATATATAACGGTTCCACATAAACTTATCTAATCACAGCTTGTCAGATATTCCTGGCCATATGTTTTCCTTTTTGTCATATTAAGAATTGTTTTAATTTAATATGTTCGTACGGAAAACAATTAAGGAACATTATTCTCATACAAAAAATTAAGATAATTCTAAATACACATTCATAAAAAAAATGGAATTTATTACAAAGGATTATAAATCATAAGATATACTTGAATTGTCCTAGCTGGACCACACTTCTGTGATGAGTATATGTTAATGGAATCCTTCTCTGAATACGGGACAAACATATCAGTAGCGGTAGACCCCAATGGCCAATGATCTTCAATTTATAGCGAATATTGACTGTCAAAAAAAATGTTAACATTCCAATTTTCAATAACAGTTAACAGCAAATACATTATCACAATAACAGATAACAAAAAAATTAAAAGCCCAATAACAGCTAACAAAGAAAAAGACAATAACAGCTAACAGCAAATATATTTTCAAAATAACAGATAACAAAGAATAAAATTGCCCCATAACAGCATAACAGTTAAACCCCTTGTCCCCCCTCTTATATATAACGGTTCCACATAAACTTATCTAATCACAGCTTATACACAGTTGACGACGCCACCATAGGAAACCGCATAACTCTAATGTTTTCGAATTCGTCGAAGGGAGAAGAAAACAGGTCAAAGCTATTACTGTTTTACATTTGATTTTGGATCTGACTTGTTAAGTTTGTCTCTGACATATGATCTTTAGCATTTTACAAATGCTTTTGCCTACACAGCCATAAAAGTTTGAAAACTTTTTT
This sequence comes from Mytilus edulis, assembly GCF_963676685.1. Lineage (NCBI taxonomy): Eukaryota > Metazoa > Mollusca > Bivalvia > Mytilida > Mytilidae > Mytilus > Mytilus edulis. Next base: position 51,638,382 of record NC_092357.1, on the reverse strand, counting down.
TTCCCTCGTTTAAGTAGTCTGATAAGGCAATTTGTAATTGTGGGTGTCTTTAAATCGTTCTTTAAATCGTACTTTTTTTTATAAAACGTTTGATTGTTGTTTTCTGTCAATTAGTTTCTAGCAAAATATTCCGCAAATAGAAATTAATGTCTAATACCTTTTTAGATATGAAAAACTGTGAGATCCGTATGCCGATAAGTTGATTAAAAGTTCACTGAAGTTAAGTGATAAGACATAAGACGATAAAAATTCTTGAGATGATTTTTTTTGTATTTTGTATGAAGGGTGATCATTTGATAAAAAAGGCAACAGTAGTCTACCGGTGTACAAAGGTCATAAATCGATTGCGAGAAAACAAATCAGCGTAACAAACTAAAACCGAGGGAACACATCAACTATAAGAGGAAACAAAACAAACAACAGGAACACTAAAGTGCAAACAAAAAAAAAACCGCTTGCATGCATAGAAACGAAATATTTGATAACAACTGTCCAATTTCTGATTTGGTACAGAACATTTAAGAAAAAAATGGTGGGTTGAACCTGGTTTAATTTAACACGCAAACTGCAGAACAACAACGAGCATATCCCACCAATGACCACATGATATAAAAACAGGGACGCACATACATCAGTAACATGCAATCTCGACTTCATATAATCATTTTAACAATACTCATCCAAAGAATTTTCATAACAATGATGTTATGGAAAGGTAATTTTATATTCTTTTGGCAAACGATAAGACATAACAGATGATCCAACCAAAACCATAACAGAAACATCAAAAATGAAAACATGGACGTTTTTAATGTACATAATTACCGAAACACGTCGTACAGCAGTGTAAATTCACACTAAGTTTTTCCTCATAATTCAGTACATATAACTAAATCCGCTTTTTGTGACACTCAATTGTAACATGTGGAGCAAAATCTGCTAAACCTTCCGCGGGCACAAGAGATAACCCCGTTTAACATTAAGTTTGGTGTTGATCTTAAGTTTTCTACGTAGTTTTTTTGTAGAACGGTGTTTGTCTATAAACGTAGTTCTTCGACTTTTGCCATGATGTTGTGATATTGTCGTCGACTAATAAGTCGGAATGTCCCTTTGAAATCTGCAGCATGTTTTGAGTATTTAGGAGTAAAACCCTGTTTATGAATATAAAAAAGAACATGTGGTAGGATTGCCAATGAAATAACTCTCCACAAGAGACCAAAATGACACAGAAATTTACAATTATAGGTCAACGTACGGCCTTCAACAATGAGTAAGTCCATACTGCATAGTAATAAAAGGCCCCAATATAACAATTGTAAAACAATTCAAACGAGAAAAATAACGGCCTAAAAGAATGACGAAAGAAACAAGATGGACAGTCAAACTCATATCAAACGCCATGGCTAAAAATAAAAAGACAAAGAGACAAATAATAGTACAGAAGACACAACATAGAAAACTAAAGACTGAGCATCACGAACCCCACCAAAAACTGGGGGTGATCTCCGGTGCTCCGGAAGGGTAAGCATATCCTGCTCGACATGTGGCACCGTCGTGTTTCTATGTTATTACAAATCCGGCAAATAGTCAACTTTCCGGATTTTGTTCTAAATTGATGATTGAATAGCAGATTATTTCTGAAAGTTTAAAAAATATTGTTTTAAATGATCTTACCTCATAAAACTTGTGTATATGAAAAGAACTTTTACAGTTTTATTACTTTATAAAAGTCACAATATAATCCATATATCAGCGTTTTATTGTATTTACGATGTTGGAATCCGGTGAAACACAATATTTTCCCGTTTACAGTTAGTGGTACCTTCAAAATTTGTCATCAAAGGCTTTTATAATTATCATTTTCGCCTAATAAAAAAAACAACATGTGTGACTTTTGAATTTTACAAACGATTTACAACGATAGAAGTGAAACGGTACCACAAAAAAAATCAAGCTATCATACAACACTATTTTGCGTTACTAGTAAACACTAAACAACTCAGTTCAATCTTTGAGTATTCAAAAGCATCCCGAGTACATATTTTCTTTGGTTGATAAATAGTTTATAGTTTAATTGTATTGTTTTTAAAGAAACTCTCATGTAATGGCAAGACGTTTCATAATCCCAGCGTTATGTTTACTAGAGTTAATGATGCACTTCTCATAGTTAAATAAGTTGCGTAGATGAGTACATGTATGTTTAAAAAAACGAATATTTGATTGTTTTTATATTCCTACATATTTGATATATCTCTAACTTATCATTACTACGTTTGGCTGTTAAATATTTCAAACATTTAGTTGCGTTAACTGACCATTTTGTCGGTATAATTTATTAGGTTATTAATTTCTCGTAGAGTACAATAATGGTTGATTAGACTGTCCATTTGAGACATAACTGGAGGAGTACACTGTGGTATATGGTGTAATCACGATTTAATGGTTAATATAGATTTTAGATGTTTTGTTAAACCAATCTCGTCAGTCGTTCCATAGCATGAAAATCAAATCAATGATTCGCTTGGTCTTTGACAAAGTTGGTCAGATTAGAAGAGAAGTACCTTGGATATTTTCAAAACTGCAAAGGTAAGATTTTTTTCTAATTATAATCAATTTAAGGATGAAATATTATGTATCTTAATATTTTCAGGACGTGTAACAATGATGTTAAGAAATGTTTGGTCGAAAACATTACTCCCATTATTTTTTTCTATATATAATTTAGTGTACATGAACGAAAAAAATTCTGCGATATAATTACACCAAGCGGATATTCTTTGAAAAAATATAATATATATGTAGCTGATTTATGATTGGGTGATAAGGAAAACTTTTGTCATATTATTTTTTTTTCAGTCAGTTAATGCTTTCCTTCTAAATCTATATTTCCGTCTAATTCAAGTAATGTCTATTTTATTCTGTTATTTCTTTTTCCTAGAAATAATTTAGTTCCCAAAAGATATACTTCTTAAAATACTGCATAAAGCGTAAATGTTAATCGCCCCAAGAAGGAAAACTGGAGTGCTTTTTTAAATTTTTTTAATTTTAAAGCCCAATTCAGTGAAAGAAATCTTAATTGTTTTTAACACATTGACAATTTAAATAGCTTTATTGTTAAAACAACACATTTTCAAAATGTCATATACATCAAATACAGAACATAAAATTCTGAATACATTGCATAATAAAACCAATGATGCTTTTAAACACTCCGTTTCTAGTCTCAAGATTTACAAAGCGGATTTATCTTTAATTTTATTTGTAAGTGATCTGTCATCGTGGAATCATAGTACATTCCCTCTAAAATATTCATAAAATACCATCATATCTAACCTGATTTCAGAACCTGTTAATCTTTTATTTTTATAAAAGAATCCGTTGCATATTTCATATTCCATTCTTTTGTGAGTTGATTAATTCAGAAGTATATACATCCTAGCGCTTATCATACTGTTTTAGTGCTATCTTTTACCTTCCGTTTTTCCTTAAAATGTATAAGTATAAGTACAATAAGGCGCCGACTGACGATTTCAGACAACATAATTGGGCAAAAACCGTCTGTCACATGATAGATAGGTTACCTGCTATTGCTTAATTACTAAACATAAAGTTTTGCTTGGACCCTACACAAGAAATCACACATAGTTGAAATTAGATTCAATTTGTGAGGGCTATCAAGATTTTGTGGCAAACAAATTGATTTGAATGAAATAGATGTGCATGAAGAGAAGAAGGTCAAATGTGCAATATTAAATGCAATCCAAATTTTGTAAACATAATATCTTGTTTTGAAATAATAGTGTGTATGATATTTTTATAATGAATTTATTCAACCTTTATTTTTTTCTATATTAAAAAACCGCCTCTTCATTCAAACTTTGTTTAACTTTGACTTTGTTTTCCAGTGACTATGCGCAATTAAAGAAATTACCAGTGATTTTTTATAACCCCTCAACATACCAGTGATTCTTAATAAACTCTGGATATATTATTCGTAGTAATTCAATTTCAATGTTACTTATATATGACTAAAGAAGATATAAAGATAAGATTAAGACAGTCTTACGACATGTCTCCGTCAGAATGTATATCAGAACTATATTATCAATCTTTCAACTAGAATGATAATACCGTTATTCTTAGAGCTGGCGAGAAAGTAAAAAGCAAAGTGTAAAAAAAAAATAGATCAATATTTATATTAAAATGCATCACAGCTTAACAATCATTAAAAGATGATAAGACAATAATAACTGGAAATTATAATGATAATGACGTGGCTCTGTACTTATAAATCCCGCCATTAAGTTTACATGTTATGGTAAATGTCAGGAATATGACAGTTGTTGTCTATTCGTTTGATGTGTTTGAGCTTTTGTTTTTGCCATTTGATTAGAGAATTTCCGTTTTGAATTTTTTAATTAACTATCGAGATGACCTCCGAATACCGCCGACGGTCACTTGATATAAACATAAATATAATAGATTGCGACCTCGTGCAAATGGATTGTTATAGGTCTGTTTAATTTCATGTTATAGGTTAAAAAATGTTAATTAACGTTTTAACCTGTACAAGAATGATTTATTGTGGATCGAATCAGTCAACGAAATTGTTCTTATTTGTTTCACTTTCCATGTTGAAATTGTTTTTCTTTAAATGGCTGAATACTACTTATGCATGCCAAACCCATCTCTAGATAATGGATTCAATTGAAGGTCACATCACCGTGTAGAACGCCACATGCGGGGTGTCGGCTATGTTTGACACGGGACGGAAATTTCGAAGCAATGAAAATCTTCAGGTATCAAATATTTGTTTTAGAATTCTTAGTACAATATAATGTATTGCACGGAAGGAACTGAAACATAATCTATTTCCTGCAAGCAGAAGCAGTCGTGTTCAGTGTTTTGTTTCCTTAAACACCTCTCCCTATTTTTCCGTGTTGCAGATTTTGAGGCTTCATACACATTTCTGGATAAAAAACTACTTGAGACGACTTTCTCCCGTTTCATTTATATAGTATTGAATTCCTATCATGGAATTTAACCAAATATCAGATTCTGACTTAAAATTAATTGGTTTTAAAACTAGTTTTTCATTAAAATATAAGACATGTGCTTTTGGTTTAATAAGAACGAATAACATCTGAAATGTGGTATCGGAAAACAACAAAGAAGTTTTGGAAAACTGACTACAGACTTCACGGTAAATTTTTATATGCTATGGGTTGACCAGATACATTACAGAACACTTGTGTGAGTGCGAAATGGCCGATACCCAAGACGCAGGAACTAATTTTGCAGTTCCAAGAAAAAAGCCACTTCATGGACCTTGATATCCCCAAATCTGACCTCTGTTTTAGATATATTGGTTCTTACGTTGAAACATTTCATCATGTTCTATGAGGCTGACATGGTTTCCTTGGTGCGAGATGTTTTAGGTCTACGATATCACATTTCTGATGTTATTCTTTTTGACATAAATCTGACCGTCATCAGGAAAAGAAGAGAAATATTATATAAAGGAAATTTATTTTCTTTTACCATTTGGATAAAAGATAAAAAAAAAACATCAGCCAGATTAAGATTGCTAAGACTTTAAGAATCTTTGTTTTGAAATCGTTAAGAATAGTAGTCTCACACTTCAGTCTCCTGGAAGCTGTATTATCATTTGATGTTAAAGAGGTCGTTTTAGAGTGAATGCTTTTTGCGGCGTGCACAAGTGCTTTTGAGAGGAAACTGGTGATGAAGTTTGACTGTTGGTGGCTTCGGACAAATCTTTTATGGAGGTCTGCTCTGTTATTTTATTCCAAGTTTCATTGCATTGAGACTTGAGACTTTTTTCTGATCATAATAGTAACTGAAAAGGAAAAGAAATCGTTTTCCAGCTTTAAAAACAAAATATGTTGAGTCATTTCTTACTTTTAATAAAATCAGAAGCACATGTTATATAAGACTAAAAACAGGCAAGTACCTTCTGTTTGTAATGTGTTATCATAATATAGCAGATGTGTTTGAACTTAAAGGTATCAGATAAAGACCGATTTATGCCTAAGATTTGTTGATATCTTAAATAAGACTAGTAAACGTTAACCATAAGTAAAGTACGGAAAGCTGATAGACAAAGAGTATTGATCCAAAGATGTTTGAAACATTTCACAGCATATAATAAATATCAATATCAAATGGTTTGCGCTTTCGTGCTAGAAATAGCAGAATCACAAAAAATTACGAACTCCAAAAAAATTCAAAGGAAAGACCCAAATTAAATTGCAAAATCAAAAGCTCAAACACATCAAACGAATTGAAAACATCTGTAATACTCCTGAATTGGTACAAGCATTTTCCTATGTAGAAAACGGTGAATTACATCTATTTTTGAAGTTACAAAAATGTAGCTAATCCTCTCATTTGCATATGATCTTGTTCAGTTTGAACTTTAAGGCCATACAAAGTGGTAGTTTAAACAGGAACATTCTTGACATTTTAAGTGACGACATTTTAAATTTGAAAAATTCCATGCTCGTGATCAATAGTACGAGGCATGAGGACCTTGAAAGGTACACACAAACCAGATATAGTTATCATATTACACATAATAAGAGAGAAATTGACTTTACTTTTATTCAAAGTGGTCACAGAATAATGGTCTTCATAACTTAAGGCATATATATGTATTGTGACATTTTATTGCCGAAGGCAGTTAGCAATTCGAGTTATTGTGATCGTAATACAACAGGATTAAAACGAAAATTTAAAGTGTCTGCATTACCGAGTGATTTTCTTAACAATGAGGAGATAACTCAATTGATCAACGATACTATTAGCACTATAGAAAATTCAATTCAAATAAATGAAAACATTCAAATGGCCTATGACCAGTTCCAATCTTTGATAAAAAGCGAAATGGAAAATAAATTACCTGTGTATGAAACAGATTATAACAGAAGTGATAAGCGTAAAAAGTCTATGTTTAAACCGTATTGGAACGATATTCTGCGTGACCAATGGAATAAAGTATGTATGTCTGAAAGAAAATGGTTAAAACATTCCGGTTCAAACAGTGAAAAGCGCAAATTGAAAGATTGTTATTGTACAGAACGAAAAAAATTTGATCGAATGAACCGTAAATTTAAAAGACGATATCAGAATAACGAACGACAAAAACTAGAAGATAAACTCTATTCAAGTAACCAACGTGATTTCTGGCGATCAATCGGGAAAGTAGGAATATGCAACGAACGGAAATCTTGTATACCTAGCGCTGTTGTAAATGAAGATGGAACTATAGAAACGGACAAAGTTAACGTTTTAGATCGGTGGAAGGAAGATTTTAGACAACTATTTAACTCCGATGAAAACAACGAAGAAACGATTCCACAATCAACGGAAAGTCAAAATGCCAATCGGGATATAACGGAATTAAATGAACCGATCACTAAAGAGGAAGTGATAACGGCCGTAACCAGAGCAAAGGTCCGAAAAGCTACAGGTATCGATGATATTCCCGCGGAAGTACTTAAAAATGACACAGCAATAGAACTACTGTACCAAATAATAAGTGGATGTTTTCAGCTCGGAAAAGTCCCATTAGAATGGACAAGGGGAATAATTAATCCAATATTGAAACCGAACGCAGACGATGAACGTAAACCACTTAACTATCGTGGAATAACATTGATATCAGTGCCATCTAAAATTTACTGTATTATTCTCAATCAACGTCTTAGTAAGTGGCTAGAAAATAACGATCATTTATGCGAAGAACAAAATGGCTTCCGCAAGGGTAGAAGTTGTGAAGAACACATCCAAGCGTTATACCTGACTTTGAACGATAGAAAAATATCTCGACTGTCCACACATGTATGCTTTATCGACATGCGAAAAGCGTTTGATACCGTAAATAGAACACTACTATGGCATAAACTACAAGCCTTGGGAATACACGGAAGCTTTCTTAAAGCGATACAGTCACTTTACACTGACGTCAAATGCACTGTCCGATTAAATGATGACTTAACCCCTTGGTTTAACGTAGCGAACGGAGTAAAACAAGGATGTATTCTGTCACCAACTCTTTTTTCCGTTTATATAAACGACTTAGCAGAACATATCAACGCGCTGAACTGTGGTGTACGTATAGACGATACTATGTTGAGCATTTTACTATATGCTGATGATATAGCATTGATAGCACCGGATGAAAACAGTCTGCAGCAAATGCTGAACGTTGTTACGGAATGGTGTGAAACATGGAAACTCTCCGTTAATGCAGATAAAACAAAAGTTGTTCATTTTTGTCCTCAATCAATAGCGATATCCGAGTATAGTTTTGAATGTAGTGGACACAACATAATGAAAATAGATTCATACAAGTATCTTGGAATATGGTTAGACGAGCATCTAACATTTCGGAAGAACGCGAGAGAACTGTCAAAATCAGCCAGTAGAGCATTAGGTGCATTGTGCGGTAAAGTTGTGGCTGCTGGTGGAATGACACATGGCGTTTACACGAAGCTTTATTCAACAGTTGTTGAGCCGATACTTTTGTATGGAAGTGGAATATGGGGAACAAAGACTTTCAGTGAAATAACATCTGTACAGAACCGTGCGTGTAAATATTTTCTATCCGTCGGTAAAAACACTTCAAATTTATCCTCTCGAGGGGATATGGGTTGGACATCTTGTGAAACCAAACAGAGGAAGTCCTGCACACGTCTATTGTGCAAGTTATATAGATTGGACGAAACGAGAATGTTGAGCAAAATTTGGACATATTCGGCCCGTCGACGCAAAGGATGGACATTCATGGTAAACAAACTGATAGACAAGATTGATATGGACTTATTGGTACAAGACACTACGCTTTCTACTAAATTAGTGATGAAAATTGCAAATGAAAAACTCTTAGAATTAGACAATCAGGAGTGGAAAAAAGATTTATTCAATGACAAAGCCAACGAGATAAACGGCAATAAACTGCGCACATACAGACTCTACAAAAACAATGTATCTGTGGAACCATATGTTCGGCAAAATTTACCAAAATCGCAAAGAAGACTTATGGCTATGTTCCGCGCGGGTTCGCTGCCGTTAGCGCTTGAAACAGGACGTTACTCCAGGCCGCCAGTACCAGTTCAAAACAGACTTTGTCAATTCTGTAATTTAAGCGAAGTTGAAACCGAAAAACATTTTCTAATGAAATGTGACTTGTACAGTGATTTAAGATTTGACATTTTTTATGAAGCTTCAAAACATATTGTTAACTTTCAAAATATTAGTATGGACGAAAAATTTATTGAAATAATGAATTGTGATACGATTCAAAAACTATTATGTAAACAACTGCATAATTTTTTCACTCGAAGGAAACTGTATGTAGATATCTGATCTAAAACTTTTGTAAACAATCTTTTATCGAAGAATTTTTATTCAAAAGTAAACAGCATATTTTTATTAACTTATTAATCTTGTTTAGTATTTAACTTACTTGTCTATGAATTTTTATCATGAAAATACTCTGTCAATCACATATTTTTAATATTTTACTTTTTTTTTTCTTTTTACATTTTATTCTAAACCTGAAAGTTTGTTTTTTTACCCAGAATTTTAAAAAGAATTTTAATGAAACAACTCAATGAAATGAAAATGGTTATTAGTATACATGTTTATAACTTTGTAATATATTTTTACAGTGTCTCATAAGTCAATTTGTTTGGCTGGGTGTTGATTATTTTAAATATTGTATATGTTTTACTGTATATTGTTCAGATGTTAATCAATACGTGACACTTTAATAAAATAATTTATTATTATGTTACAGTAAATAGGCGAAATTAGGAATTACACGTAATTCCTAACCATTTCAGTAAATACCTGTAATCACTAGTCAATTTAGTAATTATATGTATTTACTAGTTGTTTCAGTAATTACAGGTATTTACTGATTTTTTTCGTAATTTTTACAGCTATTTACTAACTTGATATTTTTGTTTAAAAATTAAAGACATATTTCAAGATAACAAATAGAAAAGTAAGGGATTTTTAGGGCTTAATTAAGGATCAAGGATTATAAGGCACATTAAAAGTGCATACTCTTCAGTGTTTGTGAATTGAAACTGGAAAATGTTTTTTTTATAAGTTTTGAAACTCCCTAAAAATTATTTTGAGCATGCAAGACAATGATATCAATCCAAAATTGAGAAAAACATTTTTGAGAAATTTATAGCAACTTAGCCAGCTATTTTATAAGATAGGCATTATATTATGGCAAACTTGGTTAAATGATCTTGATAATTCTTAAAATCTCATAATTTTGTTATATTAAAATCTCCATCAGGCATACTCTGCATATCAACTTGGCCAATATATGACTTAAATTCCTTTTATAAAAAAGTTTAACTACGACTTCTTTTGTCAGACATTTGCGATGAAGCTGACATTCTTCACAAACAAATTTATACAAATTGATGGCGTTAAGAGTCACATTTTCATATTTCCGTGTTTTTATGAGTTCTTCAAGACCTCCAAACTTACATTAAGCTTATATACCTCCAACACAATTTTATCATCGTTTCTTCTTGTATAAGAATGATCTTTTTGTGGATTGAAAAATTCAACTAAATGGTCCATCCCTTTTGTTTTACTTTCAATGTTGACATTCTTTTCCTTTTCATCGTGCCTGCATTTTTTGTCACAAAAGCGAGACATAGCGAACCAACCTAATAATTCCGTCGCCAGCGGCGTCCACAAATATTCGCTCTGTGGTTATATTTTTTAAATTTAAGTTTCTCAAATTATCCTGGATTTCTCCCAAACTTGAACAGACGCTTCAGTTGTTTATGATCAAAAGATAAATTTCATGAAGTAAATTTTGTAAAAATAAAATCACGTTTATCCGTATTCTACTTATAAAGGGACTTTTTTTGTTTATGCCAGTTAACATAACATTCACACTGTGGTTATATTTTAAAAACTTTCTCAAAATATCCTGGATTTCTAACAAAATTGGACAGACGCTTGTTTATGATCATAAGATAATATCTAGAAATAAAGTTTGTAAAAAAAAACTATACTTTTTCGTATATAACTTATTTAAACGGACTATTTTAGTCCCAGTTAACATAACATACACTCTGCAGTTAAAGTTTAGATTTCATAAACCATCCTGAATTTTCAACAAATTTTGATAGAAGATTCTTACAGAACCAGTCAAAAGATAGTATCTAGGGGAAAATTATAAATATTTTTTTTCCTATTTTTGTTGGGCCTGCGACTCACAGCAAAAGTAGGCGAGACACTGGGTTCTGCAAAACTTTTGATAGCTGAATATTCACTGATTTTCTAATTAGTATTATCATAACTTTTGATCAGTTGACCTTATTACAACATTGTTTTAACAGTTAGTAAATAGGTGTAAAAATTCATTTTAAAATCAGTAATTACTGGTAATTACTTGGCAGTTTTAGGAATTACTTGTATTTACTAAGTGCATTGGGAATTACATGTAATTCCTAAATTTTAGTAATTACATGTAATTCCTAATTTCACATATTTACTGTAACATATATTCAAAGCATGAGGTCTCCAGTTCTTCCACCTTCTGAAATATGAAGAAAAAAAATATAGTAGGAGCTAACGCCGTTGCCGCCACCGCCTGATCACTATTCCTGTTTTCTTTCTGAGACAAAACGCGGAAGCGGATAAAAAAACCCGGAGAATTTTTTTTTCAGTGGTCATTAAAAGTTTAATGCAGATGTAAAAATAATATTGCACGTACATGTGAAATAAAGTGATTGATCAGTTAAAAGCATTTATTTGCCTCTTTAGCCCCGCGACAGTGTTTAAAAACTCTATAAATGGGGGAGAGAAAATTGGAAACACCTTTATCATTCAAGTATTTTTTAAATGATCTTTAGTGAACTTATTTACTTACACAAAATAACACAGTAAATGCAAAGTGTAGGTTTTATAACAGTCAATGAAACTGAGGAAAAATGGAATCTTCATTAACTGATTATCATACAATATGTTGTATTGAGGAATTATTTACTTGCATGGAATAAGAACATATCGGGTTTAAGCCTGCGTCGCTGCATGCAACTCCTGACCAAATATTAATCAAATTCTTTCATTGAAACCAAGAAAGTTTAGAAGAGTTTCAAAGTTTTCATAACTCATTATACAGGAAAATGTTCCATAAATGTGCCCAGAACAACAAATTCAAAATATGATCGGCAAAAGGCTGATGTATTATCATAAACTCAATATCACATACTTCAATTCGAATAAAAAAAATACTTGATTCAAAATTGACGAAGACACGATTGATAAACAATTTCCGTGTACAATCTAGTTGGAGCTGTGAAATATAAAGCTATATACTAAGGAAACAGGAAGTAGCTGCACGATAGATGTAAACATTGATACGGTATAGACGAACGAACATAATATGCCTGATCAAGTGGAATTATTTGATTCGATACAACTTCAATACAACTTGATTTGTTGTTGTAAGATTGTCTGATAATGACAGTATATATACTTAACAAACGTAATCACAGAGGATATTTGTTGATAATAAGCAATAAAGGACTGAGAAGGTCACTGAATCAATTTACCCTACAAGATTGAAGTATTGGAATATACAAGACATTATAACTTGGAAAAATAATATGTAAAACTCATGTATAGAATAGTTTATATATGTTAGCGGCAATAAGTGAAATTAGGCATTAAGCTTAAATCCTAGGCAATAAGCTAACGCCTAGGCAGTAAGTATATTGCCTAAATGATGTTAGGCATTAGTCTTAAATCCTAGGATTTAAGCTTAAATCCTGAAAAATGTGTGCAGGTAATAAGCTTAATGCCTAAAATATAAATGTGAGTAAATTAAAGACATTTATTCATTTGAATGAAAATATATTTGTGACAAAATAAATTAATAACATTATGAGAACTGAGGCCTGCTTATCGAAACTGTCATAAGATCGGTCCTATTGTTATTAGGACAAACATTGTGATAAAGTAATGATCGACTTACGACATGTCTCAGCATGCACATCGAAGCTATCTAAAGATTACCTTAGCTAGGATGTTCTAACCGCTATCCTAAGTATTGGCGTAAAAAGAAAATAGCAAACGAAAAAATTGAAATAGTGTATCAAACTTAACTTTAATTTTAAAACCGATTAATTATAAGAAAATAATTATTAGTTTCAAATTAAAGGTAATAAATTATTTTGATGTTGTATTGTACATTTAAACTCTACTAGAACACACCCGTGATATCGCGGGTCCGTGACTGAATTAAAGTATATATTCGTAAGCCTTATTTAGTATTGGTATTGTCCGTCTGATAAAGTCATGCCGATTATAAGATACACAGTTTTCTCTGCTTTCAAAATCTTTCTGTTTGATCCCTTCGACCTGGAACTTATCAATTATTGGTAATATTAATCATTTGGAAAACAAAAGGTCCTGGAATTGAGTATTCTTTAATCAACAGCATTGTCCTTTATTAGTTATAAATCAAGTTGAATTATTTGATTTGCTGTTTTACGCAAATTACGTCATTCCCGCTAACAAATTGAAAACTGTACATATATGCCATATTTTAAGTCCAGATTTTTAGTATTCGTATTGTCATCTCCTACTTTGTAAAGAATCACTCTGATTCAAACAAAAAATTCTCTGAAACTGATATAATCAAGATGCTTAATTATTTTGATGTTGTATTGTACATTTAAACTCTACTAGAACACACCCGTGATATCGCGGGTCCGTGACTGAATTAATTGATTGACAACATATTTGTTACATATTTGTTACGTTCGGAGGACATGTTTTTCAACAGACTGTCGGCATTCCAATGGGAACAAACTGTGCCCCTCTACTCGCCGACTTGTTTCTTTATTATTATGAGGCTGACTTCATGCAGGAACTTCTTAGGAAGAAAGATAAGAAGTTAGCAATATCCTTTAACTCTACTTTCCGTTATATAGATGATGTTCTTTCACTAAACAATTCAAAATTTGGTGACTATGTGGAACGCATCTATCCAATCGAACTAGAGATAAAGGATACTACAGATACAGTTAAGTCGGCTTCATATCTTGACTTACATCTAGAAATTGACAATGAGGGTCGGTTGAAAACAAAACTTTACGACAAAAGAGATGATTTCAGCTTTCCAATTGTGAACTTTCCATTTCTAAGTAGCAACATTCCAGCAGCACCTGCATACGGGGTATATATCTCCCAATTTATACGATATTCCCGTGCTTGCATTTCCTATCATGATTTTCTTGATAGAGGTTTGCTGCTCACACGGAAGCTATTAAACCAAGAGTTCCAAATGGTGAAGTTGAAATCATCCCTTCGTAAATTTTACGGACGCCATCACGAGTTGGTTGAACGTTATGGAATAACCGTTTCACAAATGATATCGGATATGTTCCTTACGTCGTAACTGCAATCCCCTTCCCTTTCATGAATATGACCTACCGAATTAGACTATTTACCGGATTTGTAATCACATAAGCAACACGACGGGTTCCACATGTGGAGCAGGATCTTCTTACCCTTCCGGAGCACCTGAGATCACCCCTAGTTTTTGGTGGGGTTCGTGTTGTTTATTCTTTAGTTTTCTATGTTGTGTCGTGTGTACTATTGTTTTTCTGTTTGTCTTTTTCATTTTTAGCCATGGCGTTGTCAGTTTGTTTTGGATTTATGAGTTTGACTGTCCCTTTGGTATCTTTCGTCCCTCTTTTAGAAAGTCTTACTGATTAAAATATTACAAGAAGGAACCATTTGACAATAATTGAATTTAGTAGTGTCAACCCTGTGATTATGACCCGTGTATATAGCAAAATCCTAAATACACCGTTTGGTTGTGCGCCTGTCAGATACGGAACGTACAGATAAGGTAATAGGTAACAGGTGAATATACTATTGGTATCGGTATCGGATTCGACCCGAACTTCTTAATTATTGGCAATATTAATTATGTGGAAAACAAAAGAGTCTGGAATGGTGTAATTTTTAATCTACATCTTTGTCCTATATTAGCTATATATAAAGTTGAATTCTTTGATTTGTCGTTTTTACCCGATGACGGCTGACAAATTGGACCTCGTTATTTTAGTATTATAGATGAAACATAAGTAAAAAAATATAACTACGTTTCATATTAGAATTGGACAAACTAATTGTAAAAAGTTAAAATGAAGTAGATAATCGGTAAAATCATTTATTTTTAGATACTTTGCGGGAGCTAAATTCGACGTATCACGGTTGCATGCTCTCAAATCTCGTGCATCTTTCATATAAATACTGAGTACTTCAACAATTTTATTTTATTACTGCAAAAAACATACGTGTGAATATGAGCAAGAGAAGAAATTAGAAATTTACCGATGCAAAACAACAGGGCCCAGTTTCATATCCTAAATATAAAAAAGAAGATGTGGTATGATTGACAATGAGACAACTCTCCACAAGAGACTGGACATAAAATCACTAATAAAATGTGTTATTTATATTTAAACAGGATTATTGCACACAGCACCACGGTCAAATCATTGGGATAATTATATAAATCTAAAATTTGTTTTCATGTTATCTAACTGAAGACTTTGCTATTCTGTCAGTTATTAGTGTACAACTAAAAATTAAAAAAGCTATTTGTAAATGTGATTAGAGGCCAAAAACACAAAATTTGGTAAAAGTAATCATATCAGTGCGACATCACCTATAAAGTTTTAAAAAACCCCACCCAAAATGAAAAAAGTACTATGCCTTTTTTTGCTTGACGACTATGGCGATTGACAGTTGTTATCACTGAACAAATATTTAAAACTAAAAACCCCAACAATCATTTTTGTCTTTTTTTGTTCCTATGGGCCCTGTTGCCTCTGGATAAGAATTTTATAAAAGTTAATTGACGAGGGACGACTGACAGTGGACGCAACAAGAACACCCGAAGTTTTCACTAAATAGAATAACTCTTGTCGTTTATATGATATGGATTCGAAATAAAATATAAAAAAGACATAAAGGAATTAGTTTAATAAAGTTAATGCATCGGTTAACTAATTTCTATAACGTTGTAATTGCAAGAATATCGTTTGTACCAAGTCGGGAATCGTTTGATGTGGACGAGTTTTTGATTTTGCCATTTGCTTTCATACTTTTCGACTGGAGTTTACTTCAGAGTACGTTTTTTTCATATGATTTAAGGATGTACAGTACTTAAGTGGGGTTTTAGAACTTGTGTCAGATTTTCGGACTCCTTGGTGTTTCCCATACGGTACAAGGTAAAATATGTCCCACAACATCCATTTAATTTTTCATATATATTTCTTAATCATGTTAATAGCCCATAAAAGGTCATTAACCAAAATTTAAACAGATTTCTGATTTTCTTTCTTTTGATTTGAGACCCAAAATATATATACATCCTATTACCAGTGTCTATCGGCACTAAAAATGCAACTGGTATGACATGACACAATATGCTGTGCGCATTGGTATTGCAATCGTACCCGATCCCACTATATGCGCCGTAAATATAGTCGGTAAAAGTGTGAAGTAACTACTGTAATGAGAAGAGCAAGAACTCTAAAAATAATAGAATATCAAGGAATTTAAAAAAAAAATAAAGAAGTCATGCCCCAATTACATCAAACGGTCATTTGTGAGGTTCAATATTAAACATATAAAAAGTAAAAACACAAAAATACTGAACTCCGATGAAAACTCAAAAAGGAAAGTCCAAAATCAAAAGGCAAAATCAAATGTCCAAACACATCAAACGAATGGATAACAACTGTCATATTCCTGACTTGGTACAGGCATTTTCTAATGTAGAAAATGGTGGATAGAACCTGGTTTTATAGCTACCTAAACCTCTCACTTATATGATTGTCGCATCAAATTCCATTACATGGTCAACGATGCGTGAACAAAACAAACATACACTACAGTCCAGGTGGACTTTGTCATTTCCACTCGCCCACGGTGGACAAACCAATGCCGTCCACTCTCTGTCCACGTCCGTTGTCCACCGTGGGCGTGGTGCCCACCCTATGCCGTGGACTTCCGTGGGCGTATTGCCCACCCTATACCGAGGACAGCCGTGGGCGTGGTGTCCACCCTATACCGAGGACAGCCGTGGACATACAATGCCCACGCCGGTAAACGGTGGAAAGAAGTATGCACAATTCTAGATACAACTCGTGATTTTCGGATACGTTTGATGCTTTTTAAGGGGTTTATTCCAATAAAATCTTTTTGTAAAGTAGTTTGCAATATTTCATGCACTTTTTATCTTTGTAAGAGACGTTTAAGGGTCATAACCTTTACCAGTTCACCGAATGAATCAA
Organism: Mytilus edulis; assembly: GCF_963676685.1. Taxonomy (NCBI): domain Eukaryota; kingdom Metazoa; phylum Mollusca; class Bivalvia; order Mytilida; family Mytilidae; genus Mytilus; species Mytilus edulis. The sequence goes on along the minus strand of NC_092357.1, from coordinate 51,621,001 downwards.
CTTTGCCAACAGGTGATAATAAAATTGACAAGTTTGTGGAATGTGGAAGGTTACCGAAGTAGATTTCGCTTAACAACATTTATTTATTTTTTAATCATTAGAGAAAAAGATTCTCGCATAGTAGCTCATGGGTTTTCTGATTTTATCTTGCCGATATCGGACTTTAAAATTGAAAATTAAACTGTCGCAGACATTTGTACCCACGTTACTTGCGTTTTTGGTTGATAACCGGACGTATTTCGTATAATAACGTGGAAATTATCAAGTGCAATATAACATTCCTTATCGCTTATGCATATTAATGAAAATATTTTTGAAGGAACAGTCATGTAGATAAATGATGTGAAAATATTTTGTCGTTACAAATATATAATCAATATTATATCAAGGATACCAATAATTTGTGTTAACGTTGCAAAAGAATATCTCAAGAAGGTTTTCCAAAAATTGCGGGAAAATTTGAATGCTTACTCAAGGCCGTTAGTTTTCTCGGTTGAATTGTTTTACATTGTCTTATCGGGGCCTATTAAAGCTGACTATGCGGTATGGGCTTTGCTCATTGTTGAAGGCCGTACGGTGACCTATAGTTGTTAATGTCTGTGTCATTTTGGTCTTTTGTGGATAGTTGTCTCATTGGCAATCATACCACATTTTCTTTTTTATACTTACTCAAATCCAATCTATTAGAAAAACTAATTATTTCAAAAGAATGACCACTATGCACTTCCACTGCACTATCATTAGAATACTAGTAGAATAGAATGACATACAAATAAATAAAAATTACATATAACTGTTATACATATATTTGTCGTATTATGAAGCCGTAGTTTACAGATTGTCACCTTATTGTAAGCAATCAGTAAAGAAACATGGTTAATGAGCACGTGTATAACATGTACAATCACATTATAGTTTATTTAAATGACATATCGATGCGTATTGTGATCGATTCATTTTAACGAGAAAGGTCACGCTAAGATTACTTGCATACGGAAAATATGTCGGCGAATTGCATCCTTTTGAACAACTGGCCCCTGAAATCAAGCAATTTAAAAAGGAATCTTCTTCTAAATGTGGACAAGTTAAAGAATTTTCCTCAGAAAAAAGTATATGGCAGTACATAAGTCTTAGCATGAAAACTATACTTATAGTTATAACAAAACATATGCATCCTTTTTTATTTTAATTAGTTAATATAATATATAACAACAAACAAGAGTATACTGATTAACAATATAATAGTTATTACGGTGAGGTTGAATTCCCGGTCATTTATTCATCATCCACACAGGAACTTGTCTCCGGAAAACATGTGTCTGTGAAGTGTACCTTAACCTCACTTTGGGGTATAGAGATGCGAATTATTTTCTGATACAAGTGCTTGTCACCACCCAAAAGAATTTGTAGTCATCCGATGTTTTGTCAGTACATTGATTATTTCAAGATTGGTGAATTGTTGATTTCAACGTCTGTTTAAAGACAAAAATGGATATGAATAGTAAACGGCACTGGAGAAAAAAAATGTATTTTTATTTAAGCTCGAAGACAATTTTGCATAATTCTTTCAACATGAGGTTTCTAGCACACGGCACTTGATACACTACAGCCCACGTGGACTTTGTCATTTCCACGCGCCCACGGTGGGCGTGTGCATTTGGTGGACATTTCGGTCCACGCCCGCCCATGTGTCCACTTGTCCACGGTATGTCGTGTGCATTGGGTGGACATCTGTGGTCCACGCCCACCGACCGGTCCACGGTATAGCGTGGAATCCACGCCCACTGCTGTCCACGGGAGATCGGGTGGGCGGGGTCGATCCATGAACGTTATATATCGGTAAAGTGGTTGCCATATGTTTATTGATTTGTAAATGTATTGATATGCACTTCTAACACTTTGTACATGGAGTAATTTATCCTATAATAAAACATTGTGAAATTTTTGCATTGTTTTGTACGTGAATTAGGAAGCCTTAGCTTAATGTTTTGTTTAGAGTTCAGTTTGTATTGATTTGACACCAATGAATAAACTTAAATTGAAATTATGTGAATTTGCCATTTTAAAATTGTTGTCGTAAATACTGATTGCCGTGTAGATACAATAAACCAAGATGCCACCTGAATTATTTCAATAGAATAACATGTGCTCTTAGGCAGCAACCATTTGATTTTCGGGGGGGGGGGGGGGGGGGGGGCTATGGATTTTTTTGGAGAAAAAAAGTTTGTTTCCAGTTTTTGGAGAAAAAAAATAATTTGTTTTTGACCCTGAGAAAAAACAATTGTTTGTTACACCCTCAGCTGCCACTATATGTAATGCTAAAATTGAAAGAAAAAAAATTGTTTTCGACTTCGCCGAAGGTGAAAAAAAAAGTTTGTACGGGAAAAAAATCCATAGCCCCCCCCCCCCCCCCCTCGAAAATCAAATGGTTGCTGCCTTAGAAGGCAGTTATTGCCACGTGCTTACAAGTCATCAGCTGTTCACTATATTCGTTTAATCTTAAATATATGTCCCATTTGTCACTTACAACTGATTCAACCCGAACATATTTGAATAAAAAAAGTCATGGAAAAACCTTGTTAATAAACCGAAAAAAAATATTGCTTATTATATAAACATTATGCCGTGAAATTTCTTTTTTTCGACCTCATTTCGTTATTTCAAGAAGGACAAATAAAAATACTATGAACTTTAAATGAAAGAAAAGATCACTGACGGACGCTTATATATGTACCAGTGTTAAAATCAAATTCTTGTTAAAACATCGGTTGTTAATTATTTTCATTATCTTTACTCATGAAATTGACAGGTAATAAACCACACAAGATATTAGCGTTGTTTGTACGTATTCATTGAGCTGTGATTCGATCATCAGATATAGTAATAAAAGATTTTGTGATTTGAATTGCGATGTTAGAATTCGGTTAGATTGTCTATTGCATAAGTTAACCGCTCTTCAATTTAGTTGAAGCAACACTGAATATTGGTATCATTGATTGACTGAAGCTTAACGTCCAGTAGCAAATATTTCATACAGGTACAAGTTTAATTTACAACTTTATATCAAAATAACCCTGACAGGTTAAAATGCAAACTTTATAGATTTGTACACAAGAAATATACAACATGTGTACAATACGTTGGGAAAAGTTCTAAACAAGTAGTTAATATCAATAATATATTAGTACATAGATAATTGACCAAAATGGACCTTACTTTCGCAACATCCTGGAGTCAGCCACACCACTAGACAAAATGTCTTCTTTGTGAACTACATTTTGTAAAACAGTTTTCAAATTAGATTCAGAGTCAAGTTTATTAAAATTATGATGCTTAGTTTCAACTTCATTTAACATATATTTCTAGTTTTACTGCTGGTTTGCTGATGAAGGTTTAAGTGTTCCTCATCATCTAATTGGCGAGCTTTACCCGCTCTATTTTCTCTTTGATTTTTCTTAAATAAGCCTATTTTATTTTTCAAAGTTACATGTATGGTCATTTATACGTAATTTTATTAAAAGCTGACGACTGTTATTTTTTGGGTTTGAGTTGCGCAACTAGTTTTTTATTATTTTTTTTTTGTTCCTGATAGACTGTTTTCCAATGCGTAATTTATTATACATATTCAAGACGAATACTCAACAATAATAGATACATGTAGTTAACCTTGGCACTTGTAATGTTTACAGAAACTTAAATATACCTATTTAAATAAAGATGATTTAGATGATTTTGATTTTTTGGTTTTATTCTTTTGTGAGAAGACATGACACTAGCATGATTCGTTTAACTATAGTATGTACAGCATGCCTTGTGCTTTTCTTCATACATGTAATATAATGCATCTTGTCAGCATCATTTCATATCCAACTAAGTTAGACATCACGTGACTTTTGTGACGTATAATAGTCGCCATTTTGTATTATATTTCCCCATATAAAATGCATATATGCAAGGACGTATATCTAATATACGTCCTTGATATATGCTTCAATAAAGTTTAATTTTTTCATAAACCTGATCCGTTTTCTTACTTTTGCAAATCAATCCTTGATATTCAAACATATTTCTATCAAACAATGTTGGTCCTAACAGTTTAATTTTTGATTTAATTCGGTCAAATCGGAATCGTAAAACATGCACTTTTTCTCGTCATTTCTCCGTTGACGCAATGCTAAATTACCGATACCCATGTCTACTTTTACAACAAATAAAGAAATTCTGTAAATAAAACACAAACTTTGCAAATCGATTAAGTATATTCAAACATATAGCTAGCAAGGAATACTACTTAAAACAGTTTAATTTCAGGGCAAATTCGGTCAAACATCGAATTAAAAAAGGGAATTTCCCGAGATTTTTCGAAATGGCGGCTGATGTATCATATGAAAATGTTGCATCAAAATAATGATTTCTATAGCAGGACTTTCCTAGATTATATTTAATTTTTCATAAAGAATATCTGATGTTTCTGTTCTTTTCCTTTAGTGATATTTCGATATCATTGATTTCAAAATTTCTTAATAAAAAAAAATATTTAGGTGTGACACGGGAACATTTATTTTGACAGATATGCATCCAGGAGATACTGTTACCAGAAAATAGTTTGCAAAATCTATAATAAAATTTTTCTTTTTTAAAGGTGTTTTTCAAGTTTTCTGTATATTTTATCTTTCTTTAGAAATATATTTATACATTCCTTTTAGAACAAAAAAAATGTTTTCATCCTAAGAGAAAAAAAAACAATGACCTATTATAATAGATAAATATTCTATACCTTTAAAATTTCATTCCTTGACCGAACAGGTGAAATCTTACTTGGGTTTTAATGTTACATCATAATATATTGTCAGGTAGACGTGCAAACCAAAAGCAACCAGGTGACATTCAACATCCTGTCAGTGTGTATACATGTATTACCAGAGTTTAAATTTTGTGATATACAAAAGTTTTCATAAATGTACAAATAAATATCTTCTCCTTCCCGTGTCAAATCAGAAGAAGTATGTTTTATATAAACTTTAGGAAAATATGAATATGATGAAAATTTCTTTAAAAAACTATTTTTTACTTAAAAGGCATTCAAATATTTATATGTTTCTATAATTTATTTCAAAGAAATATTCTGATTCAAATTTTAATTTCAATGAATTTCGATCATTGAATATGATTTTGTTGTAATTTATTTTTTAATTCAATATTTAAAGATAAATCCAGGCAATGAATCGATATAAAGTTTAAATTGTGTAAAAAAAAAGAGTTATTGAATACATTCCAACAGAGACTTATAATACGATTGTGCTGGTTTTAACAATATTGTATACCCGATATTATCTCTCGACAGAGTTATCGGTCCTGAATAGAACTGATATAGTTGGGTATGTGTTAATTTCGTGTATGTGACCAATCTCGAGGAGGTAAAACTGTATGCATATAAAGAAACTAATCTGCGCAAAGCAAGGCACAAATATTAAAAAAATAAGATGTGATTTATTTTTTTACTCAAAGTCACAGGATATTTTAAAATGCAGTTTGACACAATTATATTTTCATTGTTGAAGGCCGTATAAAATGACTCTGTTGTTTATTTAAAATAATGTCACATCTCCTTATTTCGGATCTGATGGATTGATGTCTGATTTGTCTCTTTTTATATTTAAATTTCGTATACTTATTTATATACATATTAAATGTAGTTTCGTAACCATTTAAAGTCATGTCAAAAGAAATCTGCATAGCAAGATCGTGGTTTATTTGAACACGTGAATGACAGAGTATGCATAGGCTTAAAAACCAAACAGATTTATCGTGTAAAATCTTGGACGTCAGCATAGTTTGATTAGATTACAATAAGAATATTATGACACAGGCCGTTTCAGGTCTAGAGCTTAATTTCAGATATATAATTTATTTCAAGTCCGGTTTGTAAAAACACGAGAACCGACAAGCTTCAAAATCCTATACAAATATGATACGTGTATTGGAATTCTTTACATTTTAGAAAAGAAGACCGTGTGTTTCTACCTTCTGTTTAGTGTTCTATATGAATAGTTTCATCTTTATTAAAATTATCGATTGCTAATTACATGTACATGTATGTGCCTGTTCAAGTGAATTCTGTAATCCATTTCAACTAGAATCCCTCAATTCAGACAAAAAATTCTCAAAATAAATTTTAAATGTTTCAATTATATATGTACATTTGTAATCATAAAATCCGTAATCAAATGTATGGTTTGAATCTTATAGTTTATTCTTTAAGCAAAACAGATTTAAACTAACTAGTGTAACAGTTACACATGTGTAATCATGTCCGCTGACCTTGAATGAACGTTCGTATATACATGTAATACATTTGATACGCTCAACTTGTCAGTTAGCGCTTTTACGACATTCCTTGTCTTTCTAGCGGGTTGAAATTTCTATGCATACATGTATACAAATAGAATGATTTATATTAAAATTTGTCTTTGAATATGCCATACGAAAATAAAGGAGATGTGGTTTATTCGTCATTGAGACAGCAACCAAACGACACAATGAATTAAACAAAAGTATTCATACAGTACAAATCGCAATAATTCTACATGTATTTCAAAAAGAAACTCTTAACCTTGTAAATGATGATTTAGAAAATACTTTTTGGAGAAAAATGGCTAACCTCTTTAATAAATGAAAGGAAAATAGTACAGAAATATAGATATCTTTTTCTTTTTGTGTATTTAGGTTTGTGAATTAAAAAATAAAATCCGTTCCTTTCTCCAAGGTCCTTATCATACAAAAAGGCGATTCCCTGTAAAGGGAATTTCTATTTCAATTCATTTGTCTTTAAACAGACACTACATGTACTTCGATTAAATTCCAAATCTGATTGGTCAAACCTAATCTGTGGGCGGTCTTCCCGTTATCAGGTATATTATCATTGGTTTACATAGAAAGTCGAACGCCAATAGTAAACTAATGAACATGCAGAATACTAGTAACGATTTTTTAAATATATTTTCCTATATCAATGACCAGAGCTCTGATCAATGACTTAACTTAATCTATTACTCCGAATTTCTATTACAAAAACGACAATAGTTTCTTCTTTTTTCACGCAAATATACACGGTCCACTGCTTGCACTCAAATTCTCGTATTTGATTTGTTATATAATTAAAACAGGAACTTTCATAGATGTTTTAGTGAGCGTTTGTATGCATTCGATGGATAATCTATTGTTTTATCTTAAACACTTTGTTTTTATTAAAATATATTCAATATTTGAGAAGTTATTTAAGGTTTTATCAAATGAACATTTCATCTAAGTGTTAATTGTTAATAATTTTTTCATGTCCGTAGATATGGGTATTTTAACACCCTGAAGTACCCCAGTACACCCTGAGGCGAATTTGTCCCCGGTTTTAGTCTGAATCAAGCGAGTTTTAGGGAAATACGCGTACAAAGTGTAACGTGAAAACAACGTTATAGTAGTCTCAGGTTAGATCGAAAGTGTACTCTCTGTACTTTGAATATTACTGAAGATGAAGTCCATTTTGTTTTACAATGTGAATGATGCAGAGACTTAAGGAGGCATTTTATGAAACCATATTATTATAGACGTCCATTGTCGTTCAAAGTAGTGCAACTCCTCAGCACTAAAAATAAAACATTTGCGTAATTTGTGTAAACTCTTGATTAATGCACTTAATCATAGGACCAAAATGTTATTGATCAATACTTGATATTTATTCGCTTCTCTGATGTAGTATGCCATGTTGTCATATTAAAAATGTATTTGTATTTATTGTACTGATAAGCTTAATGTCTGTGCTTAGAGTAATAAAGAGTTGGATAGAATTATCAGGACGCGCCGTTACATGGGATTATTTATCCACGACCGACGATTTTATTCTTTACCAATTAGTGTGTTGATAAGTCGTTTGATCTTTAATAATTATTAAAGAGTCGTGTCACGGTGATTAGCGATGGTGATATATTTAATAATTTATTAAAGTCAAATAAACACATACATGTACAAGTTTACTCGGTAAACAAATACAGACGGTTTCATTTGAAAAATATTAAACATATAAGGTTGCCAAAAAAAAATAAAAAAATACTTAAAGTTTTGTTTCAATTATGTTATATATTTACAACCAATTGAAAAATCTCCACAAAGTCGTAAAATTTTCCATTCAATTTATTTCTTTTGAAAACGGTAAATGAAATTACAGATCAAATTTGAAACAAAATGTGGCTTTCTTATGGATCAAAACCCCCTTTTGATAGCGTTGTCCACTTTTGTCTACTGCTAAACATTCTTATACTGAAGCAAGGTTCCGTTTGTAACGTAATTCATCGTTGAAAGTGTAGAAAAATCCGTCCGTTCGGAACAAATCTTAACTTGAGTACACAAGCCATTTTGCATACGGGCCCAGTTAGAAAGCCTTGAGGGAATATAAATAAAGTCTGAATAATGACTATACATGTATTTCCATTTTAATCTCAGTTTCTATATTTCATCATAATTGAGTATTTTTTTAATAGACAACTTTAATTTGTTGGTTGCTTAACGTGTTGTGGCAAAAATCTCATGCGCAATCAGGACGGCAAGTCGTATTAGAAAAAAAGAAAAAGATTATGAAGTACTACGTTAGAAACGGTAAACGTCTAAACACCACCTAGGCCGCCATGGTGCACTAAGCTCCTGAAACTGCACTAAGCCCATGTTGGAACAGTCATATAAGCACCAAGGTCATTCAGTATGATAAAGTTTTGAATAAAGAGCATATATTTAAATTTTGGTGTAAATATATTCAGAAATTAAAGACTTATTAACATTATACCTTTGTAATTTTGGCTTGTGAGAATAAAGATATATATAGAAATGTAACTATATACCAGAGTTGAAATGACAAAGATTTAAGCAATGACAGGTCGCAGGACAGCCTTAAACGACGAGAAAATCCATATCGTCTATTCATCTTTATGTATATTCATTGGGTTTTTTTTGTTCCAAAAGTTTAAAAAATTAGAGAAAATATTGTCATAACATGTAATGTAAATTTGACTGATAACAGTTTTTAAACAATTATATGTGTTTCAAATATGTTGTCAGCTGTTTACAAAGAACCTGCAAAATAACAAATTCCCTGTACTTTACCGAACTAAATATATTTAATCAGAGTCGGCAAAATAGCCACTGCCTTAATCATGATGATATGGAATTAAAAAATCTCTTATTTCCGAGCTTTTTTTATACAAATAAGATGATGTGGTATGAAAACTAATGGGACAAATCTCCATCGAAGTCACAAGTCACAATTATAAAAGTAAACCATTTAATATCGGTCAAAGTACGGTTTTCAGCACGGAGCCTTGGCTCACACCAAACACGGTACGTTTAAAAACTGCTAATTAAGGACGCCTTAGTCGGTGCATTACCTTAGTGCACCAAGGACAGTCATATACAATGCCACTAAGGACTAGAAGGAGTGATGTTATATGTCTTTTTTTGTATAATTTTTCCATATTAAGATAGAGATTGATGCATAAATTTCATAATCAAATTTTATAGAAAAATAATCATAAATAAAAGAAATATTCAACATTATTTAGGCACGTGCCAGTGTTTCTTTGATATTCCGAAAATCAGTGAACCGATTGACACGTTCCAAATAACAAAACAACTGATTAAACAATCATAATATTTTTATTTTAAATAATTAACAATTGTATCAAAAAAATGCTTAATATTTATAAGTAGATGTGTTGTTCTTATTTAAAATGATTAAAAGAACAAATAATGTTGCTTTTGTTTTATTTCATTCCCGACAAAGTTATTTGCAATAGGTGCATGAATTTGGTCAGTTTAGAGTGTGGTCAGCTTGTTAAAATGTTTATGTAAGAGATATCAAGACAAAAGGTCTGTTTACAAAGACTTCATACGGTACTCATGTGTTCGTAATTGTTCAACATTTGGTTTTTTTTCTAAGAGTAAAGTTTAAAAAATCATTTATCGAGTTTTTGTTTCATTTTTAACTATATAAAAGAGACAAATGTTTTTGAAAATGTTCCACAGTTTTAAGCATTATTTACGCAAATTTTCCGTTATGTGTTAATTCAGAGCTAAATATATAATTTTGACAGAAGAGAATGCGTCGTACGAATGCCTTACAAATATGCCTTTACCATAGATATAGGAAGATGTGGTGTGAGTGCTAATTGCACATAATGTGAAAATATTAGTTTTTGTAATACAATAAAATCTGAATATTTATATCCAAACCTATCACGTGAAAAAATGAAAATAGCCGACAGAAATAATTTCATATACAATTTCTTTATATCTATTTTTCTTAAAGAAGAACAAGTGTGTTATAAGGAAATCCGATTTTTTTACCAAATTGACTCTTTAAGATATTGTTTGAAATGATTTATGAAATAATGACTATGTGCTTTACTCATTGTTGAAGACCGTACGGGGTCTTATGGTTATTAATTTCTGTGTCATTGTGTCTCTAGGGAAGAGTTGTCCAATCGAAACCGTCCAATCATACCACATCGTCTTGTCTATGTTGCATGTAGTAAAAAATTATTATCATAGCAAACTCGTTTTTGTCCAGAAATATATTGCTCGAACGTGTTTTTCATATGATAATAAATTTTAAATGAACCATAGCAAAGGCAAAAGATATAAACTCCGTCCAAATACGTCAGTTTGGTTACATGTACATGTAGTAAATATTTTTTTAGCAAATGAGTTCGTTTGTGCCCTAAAATATATTGCTCAAACGTTTTCTTCATATTAAAAAAAAATTAAAAATGGTCGCATAAGATAATCTCTGTCAAACCAGTTCATATATGAACTCAGTGTGGTTGCATGTAGTAAAGATTTATTATCTAATTGATTTCTTTTTGTCCAATAATACATTGCTTAAAGTCTTCATATATGAAAATAAATTTTGAAAATGCACCACAAGAAACAAAATAAAGTGTTTCAGCTCCATACCTTTCTATTGTTCGAACACTTTATTTTGTTATCAATTTTTTTTATATATTTTAGTCTTTTATTAATTTGAACATCAAATTAAAAACCCGGCATTAGATATATTGCTCTGGTGACAAATTTATAATTCATATGAAATAATTACAAAATACACTTGAGAAAATACTTCATCATTCTGAAAAAAAAACATGAATAAAATTTCAACAACAATTCATTTATTAGTTTCCAACTTTACCAATCTTGTCGATTAAACACTATAGATATAGCAGGATTCCCGTGTAATCAGTTGACACGTGTCAAACGCTTCATTGATTTTCGGCATATCAAAGAAAAACAGGCACGTGTCTAAATAATGTTGAATATCTCGTTTATCTAAGATTATTTTTTTATGCATTAGATATCAATATCTACCATAATATGAAAAGAAATTACATTTAATAGCACCCAATCTAGTCCTTAGTGACATGTTATAAGTCCTTAGTCCACTAAGGACTAAGGACTCCTTAGCAGTGTTTAGACGCACCCTACCATACAGCCCACTTAAATTAAATTTTAAAATTTTCACTTAAATTTCTTTAATATTTCGAATTTCTTATGTGTCAGAATAAAAAAATTCATTTCAAATTTTTTTTATTAAAAGATTTTAAAATGTTTTAATTTTCTTTATCTCTTTTTAACCCCAAAATCTGCCATTTTCTCTTATAAAAAAAAACTATTTTTAATGGCATTTAAGGTATACCAAGGAGGTTATATTACGATATCATATCATAAACACCTCTACACTGCATTGCTACCAAAATTTCACCTGAACTATATGACCCAGTCACTGATAACAATCACGTGACATATGCGATTTATCCAATAGCCCGAACTGCTAGCGGTAACAGCCCGGTACATCAGAGGGCCATGTCAAGTGGGTGATAAACATGTCGGCTTCTTTATAATTTTATCATTTTTCTCTGATCGAACTGATATCCTGGGGATGCTAATTTTGTATCATGCAGAGTGTTCACTCTCCTTCTAATATAACCTCCTTAGGTATAGGTAACATATAAAATGTTGGCATTTGAGGAAGACACCGTTATTATATAATAACCTTTCTTTATTTCTTCATTTCTTCATGGATCAGTGGTTTTATTACCTGTTAATTACTTGCACGTGCTGTCGGACAAAACCTTTGATGACAGAAAAAATCATATTACGACAAAACAACAAAATGTACTGACAAAAAATTCAGATATATTATCTTGAGGAAAAAATACATCCGATGGTATGATTGTTTTATTCATAACACCATCCCACCATGGGCTTAGTGCAGTTTCAGGAGCTTAGTGCACCACGATGGCCTAGGTGGTGTTTAGACGCTCCCGGTTAGAAATTTCTCATTATTTGGTAAAAGGATATTTATTACCTATCAAAATTGGTACGAATCATATTTCTCATTATTTGGTAAAAGGATATTTTTATTAGCTATTAAAATTGGTACGAATCATATTTCTTCTGACAAAATTATATCTGTTCCTTTAAAATAACCAATAAATTTCAGATTAGATTATAAGAACATTGGAACTGAAGTCTCTGGAATAATTCGTATGTATAAGGGCTTTTGAACTTATAAATTTTGTATAATTTTTTATAAAAAATATGAGACGGACACCCACCAATACCTGAATTTTCATTCATGCCATCCTTCACATACGAAAAGAAACATCCCGTTTTGTCTAGCACGACGTGTATGTACAATTGTGAGTGATGATTTCACGAAAGAATTACGTTTGAATGAACTGAAGGTGTTTTTGAAAGAACAAAACTATCCAAACCCACTAATAGAAAAGGGAATAGAAAAGGCAAAAGCTATACCAATGACGGAACTCAGGTCCACAGCACGCAAAGAGAGTAATACAGAACTTATCCCGTTTGTTAGCACTCATAACCCGTACAATCCTGACATATTCAACGTCATAAAAGCAAATTTGCCAGTTTTACAAAAAACGAAAAAATTAAAAAAGCTTTTCCCTACAGAAAAATTCCTGAAAAGTAAAAGACAGCCTTTAAATCTTAAAAAGATTTTAACAAGGGCTAAGTTTTATGACCCAAATGGAATACAATACAACGTTTCAAAATGTAATGACCCTAGATGTGGTCTTTGTGAATACATGGCAACCGGCCCGCAAATAACATTGAAAAACGGCCAAACCATTATTCCAAATGCAGACATGAATTGCAAAACGGTAAACCTTATTTACTGTATTGTATGCAGCACTTGCAAGGAATGGTACATCGGACAGACTGGTAACTCAATTTGTCAAAGAGTTCGTGTTCACAGACAACAGATACGAGATCCATCCACACGAATGCAAGATGTGAGCGAACATTTCGAAACGTGCAGTGGTGGAAAATTTACCGTATATCCGTTCTATAAAATGAACGAATCGAACAAATATAAAAGACTGGCAAAGGAAGCACACTTTATAAAGGACTTTCAGCCAAAATTAAACGGATCTACTTAAACACGTTTGATTTATCTCCCCTTATCGTTATTGTAACGTAATAAACGTTACCAACGGCAGTGTCGTCAAGGACATTGTTAAAACGTCGCCTGAAGATTGCCAGAAGGCATGAAAGCGCTAGTGACAATATTTTAACGAACTGTTATTATTTGATGTGAAATGTAGTTTGCAAATTTAAAAATATTATTATATATATATATATATATATATATATATATATATATATATAAACTAATATAATAGCAGGATTGTTTCTTCTTATGGTTTCTTGTATACTAGTATTTGTCAACTATGAGGAATTATATTAAAAGAAATGACTCAGTACATATTGGATTCAAATTCTATTCTGTTTGGTTTTCTCAAATGCATATATGATATTTTACCGAGATTATATATAATGTGTATATATGCATCTTGTGTAACCTTTTGATTAAAACTATATTCATGCCGTAAATCTAGTTTTTTTTTATTAACTGTTAAGGAGGTATCTCAGCATTAAAAAGACGGGAAAAAAAAACAAAAAACTTTGGAGCAGGTGTTCATGTATATAAAAGAAATACTGATAGCGATTAGGATAATAAAGTTCTCTTTGCATGATCCTCAAAAATGAATATCTGCCTTTTGAGTGGATACCATAAAGTCTTAAGTGATGGGTTGAAGCAAATTCAATACCTCATAGATAGTTGAACTGTCCTGACATCACAAATTAGCATCAATAAAACATTTGAAAAAATACAATAAAATATTTATCAAACAAAGAAAGAACACATTTGATATTAACGACATGTTAAACAATATGAATAGTTCAATACACTAATTAGATCGAATCTCTGATCGATTCTAATAAATTTTAAAATCCGTGAAATTGATTTAAAATCGTTTGATAAAATATTATTGCACAATTTTAAATCGTAAAACGAACTTTGACATCAATCATTCATGTTAAATTTAAAATTGTTATAACCAAGAATTGACATCATTCTACAATAGATTGCTGACTAGACGAGCTCAGATTGGCCGGAAATGATTAAGGCTCTTACGGGGAACGTAACATGTATGTCGATTCATTGTATTAGGGAAAGTATATCTTCGAGCTTCTTATCAAAAGTTTGCAATTGAATAAAAATGAAACATATATCAAGTGCCGTGTGCTAGAAACCTCATGTTGAAAGAATTATGCAAAATTGTCTTCGAGCTTAAATAAAAATACATTTTTTTTCTCCAGTGCCGTTTACTATTCATATCCATTTTTGTCTTTAAACAGACGTTGAAATCAACAATTCACCAATCTTGAAATAATCAATGTACTGACAAAACATCGGATGACTACAAATTCTTTTGGGTGGTGACAAGCACTTGTATCAGAAAATAATTCGCATCTCTATACCCCAAAGTGAGGTTAAGGTACACTTCACAGACACATGTTTTCCGGAGACAAGTTCCTGTGTGGATGATGAATAAATGACCGGGAATTCAACCTCACCGTAATAACTATTATATTGTTAATCAGTATACTCTTGTTTGTTGTTATATATTATATTAACTAATTAAAATAAAAAAGGATGCATATGTTTTGTTATAACTATAAGTATAGTTTTCATGCTAAGACTTATGTACTGCCATATACTTTTTTCTGAGGAAAATTCTTTAACTTGTCCACATTTAGAAGAAGATTCCTTTTTAAATTGCTTGATTTCAGGGGCCAGTTGTTCAAAAGGATGCAATTCGCCGACATATTTTCCGTATGCAAGTAATCTTAGCGTGACCTTTCTCGTTAAAATGAATCGATCACAATACGCATCGATATGTCATTTAAATAAACTATAATGTGATTGTACATGTTATACACGTGCTCATTAACCATGTTTCTTTACTGATTGCTTACAATAAGGTGACAATCTGTAAACTACGGCTTCATAATACGACAAATATATGTATAACAGTTATATGTAATTTTTATTTATTTGTATGTCATTCTATTCTACTAGTATTCTAATGATAGTGCAGTGGAAGTGCATAGTGGTCATTCTTTTGAAATAATTAGTTTTTCTAATAGATTGGATTTGAGTAAGTATAAAAAAGAAAATGTGGTATGATTGCCAATGAGACAACTATCCACAAAAGACCAAAATGACACAGACATTAACAACTATAGGTCACCGTACGGCCTTCAACAATGAGCAAAGCCCATACCGCATAGTCAGCTTTAATAGGCCCCGATAAGACAATGTAAAACAATTCAACCGAGAAAACTAACGGCCTTGAGTAAGCATTCAAATTTTCCCGCAATTTTTGGAAAACCTTCTTGAGATATTCTTTTGCAACGTTAACACAAATTATTGGTATCCTTGATATAATATTGATTATATATTTGTAACGACAAAATATTTTCACATCATTTATCTACATGACTGTTCCTTCAAAAATATTTTCATTAATATGCATAAGCGATAAGGAATGTTATATTGCACTTGATAATTTCCACGTTATTATACGAAATACGTCCGGTTATCAACCAAAAACGCAAGTAACGTGGGTACAAATGTCTGCGACAGTTTAATTTTCAATTTTAAAGTCCGATATCGGCAAGATAAAATCAGAAAACCCATGAGCTACTATGCGAGAATCTTTTTCTCTAATGATTAAAAAATAAATAAATGTTGTTAAGCGAAATCTACTTCGGTAACCTTCCACATTCCACAAACTTGTCAATTTTATTATCACCTGTTGGCAAAGTTGATTCATTCGGTGAACTGGTAAAGGTTATGACCCTTAAACGTCTCTTACAAAGATAAAAAGTGCATGAAATATTGCAAACTACTTTACAAAAAGATTTTATTGGAATAAACCCCTTAAAAAGCATCAAACGTATCCGAAAATCACGAGTTGTATCTAGAATTGTGCATACTTCTTTCCACCGTTTACCGGCGTGGGCATTGTATGTCCACGGCTGTCCTCGGTATAGGGTGGACACCACGCCCACGGCTGTCCTCGGTATAGGGTGGGCAATACGCCCACGGAAGTCCACGGCATAGGGTGGGCACCACGCCCACGGTGGACAACGGACGTGGACAGAGAGTGGACGGCATTGGTTTGTCCACCGTGGGCGAGTGGAAATGACAAAGTCCACCTGGACTGTAGTGTATATGTTTCATTTTTATTCAATTGCAAACTTTTGATAAGAAGCTCGAAGATATACTTTCCCTAATACAATGAATCGACATACATGTTACGTTCCCCGTAAGAGCCTTAATCATTTCCGGCCAATCTGAGCTCGTCTAGTCAGCAATCTATTGTAGAATGATGTCAATTCTTGGTTATAACAATTTTAAATTTAACATGAATGATTGATGTCAAAGTTCGTTTTACGATTTAAAATTGTGCAATAATATTTTATCAAACGATTTTAAATCAATTTCACGGATTTTAAAATTTATTAGAATCGATCAGAGATTCGATCTAATTAGTGTATTGAACTATTCATATTGTTTAACATGTCGTTAATATCAAATGTGTTCTTTCTTTGTTTGATAAATATTTTATTGTATTTTTTCAAATGTTTTATTGATGCTAATTTGTGATGTCAGGACAGTTCAACTATCTATGAGGTATTGAATTTGCTTCAACCCATCACTTAAGACTTTATGGTATCCACTCAAAAGGCAGATATTCATTTTTGAGGATCATGCAAAGAGAACTTTATTATCCTAATCGCTATCAGTATTTCTTTTATATACATGAACACCTGCTCCAAAGTTTTTTGTTTTTTTTTCCCGTCTTTTTAATGCTGAGATACCTCCTTAACAGTTAATAAAAAAAAACTAGATTTACGGCATGAATATAGTTTTAATCAAAAGGTTACACAAGATGCATATATACACATTATATATAATCTCGGTAAAATATCATATATGCATTTGAGAAAACCAAACAGAATAGAATTTGAATCCAATATGTACTGAGTCATTTCTTTTAATATAATTCCTCATAGTTGACAAATACTAGTATACAAGAAACCATAAGAAGAAACAATCCTGCTATTATATTAGTTTATATATATATATATATATATATATATATATATATATATATAATAATATTTTTAAATTTGCAAACTACATTTCACATCAAATAATAACAGTTCGTTAAAATATTGTCACTAGCGCTTTCATGCCTTCTGGCAATCTTCAGGCGACGTTTTAACAATGTCCTTGACGACACTGCCGTTGGTAACGTTTATTACGTTACAATAACGATAAGGGGAGATAAATCAAACGTGTTTAAGTAGATCCGTTTAATTTTGGCTGAAAGTCCTTTATAAAGTGTGCTTCCTTTGCCAGTCTTTTATATTTGTTCGATTCGTTCATTTTATAGAACGGATATACGGTAAATTTTCCACCACTGCACGTTTCGAAATGTTCGCTCACATCTTGCATTCGTGTGGATGGATCTCGTATCTGTTGTCTGTGAACACGAACTCTTTGACAAATTGAGTTACCAGTCTGTCCGATGTACCATTCCTTGCAAGTGCTGCATACAATACAGTAAATAAGGTTTACCGTTTTGCAATTCATGTCTGCATTTGGAATAATGGTTTGGCCGTTTTTCAATGTTATTTGCGGGCCGGTTGCCATGTATTCACAAAGACCACATCTAGGGTCATTACATTTTGAAACGTTGTATTGTATTCCATTTGGGTCATAAAACTTAGCCCTTGTTAAAATCTTTTTAAGATTTAAAGGCTGTCTTTTACTTTTCAGGAATTTTTCTGTAGGGAAAAGCTTTTTTAATTTTTTCGTTTTTTGTAAAACTGGCAAATTTGCTTTTATGACGTTGAATATGTCAGGATTGTACGGGTTATGAGTGCTAACAAACGGGATAAGTTCTGTATTACTCTCTTTGCGTGCTGTGGACCTGAGTTCCGTCATTGGTATAGCTTTTGCCTTTTCTATTCCCTTTTCTATTAGTGGGTTTGGATAGTTTTGTTCTTTCAAAAACACCTTCAGTTCATTCAAACGTAATTCTTTCGTGAAATCATCACTCACAATTGTACATACACGTCGTGCTAGACAAAACGGGATGTTTCTTTTCGTATGTGAAGGATGGCATGAATGAAAATTCAGGTATTGGTGGGTGTCCGTCTCATATTTTTTATAAAAAATTATACAAAATTTATAAGTTCAAAAGCCCTTATACATACGAATTATTCCAGAGACTTCAGTTCCAATGTTCTTATAATCTAATCTGAAATTTATTGGTTATTTTAAAGGAACAGATATAATTTTGTCAGAAGAAATATGATTCGTACCAATTTTAATAGCTAATAAAAATATCCTTTTACCAAATAATGAGAAATATGATTCGTACCAATTTTGATAGGTAATAAATATCCTTTTACCAAATAATGAGAAATTTCTAACCGGGAGCGTCTAAACACCACCTAGGCCATCGTGGTGCACTAAGCTCCTGAAACTGCACTAAGCCCATGGTGGGATGGTGTTATGAATAAAACAATCATACCATCGGATGTATTTTTTCCTCAAGATAATATATCTGAATTTTTTGTCAGTACATTTTGTTGTTTTGTCGTAATATGATTTTTTCTGTCATCAAAGGTTTTGTCCGACAGCACGTGCAAGTAATTAACAGGTAATAAAACCACTGATCCATGAAGAAATGAAGAAATAAAGAAAGGTTATTATATAATAACGGTGTCTTCCTCAAATGCCAACATTTTATATGTTACCTATACCTAAGGAGGTTATATTAGAAGGAGAGTGAACACTCTGCATGATACAAAATTAGCATCCCCAGGATATCAGTTCGATCAGAGAAAAATGATAAAATTATAAAGAAGCCGACATGTTTATCACCCACTTGACATGGCCCTCTGATGTACCGGGCTGTTACCGCTAGCAGTTCGGGCTATTGGATAAATCGCATATGTCACGTGATTGTTATCAGTGACTGGGTCATATAGTTCAGGTGAAATTTTGGTAGCAATGCAGTGTAGAGGTGTTTATGATATGATATCGTAATATAACCTCCTTGGTATACCTTAAATGCCATTAAAAATAGTTTTTTTTTATAAGAGAAAATGGCAGATTTTGGGGTTAAAAAGAGATAAAGAAAATTAAAACATTTTAAAATCTTTTAATAAAAAAAATTTGAAATGAATTTTTTTATTCTGACACATAAGAAATTCGAAATATTAAAGAAATTTAAGTGAAAATTTTAAAATTTAATTTAAGTGGGCTGTATGGTAGGGTGCGTCTAAACACTGCTAAGGAGTCCTTAGTCCTTAGTGGACTAAGGACTTATAACATGTCACTAAGGACTAGATTGGGTGCTATTAAATGTAATTTCTTTTCATATTATGGTAGATATTGATATCTAATGCATAAAAAAATAATCTTAGATAAACGAGATATTCAACATTATTTAGACACGTGCCTGTTTTTCTTTGATATGCCGAAAATCAATGAAGCGTTTGACACGTGTCAACTGATTACACGGGAATCCTGCTATATCTATAGTGTTTAATCGACAAGATTGGTAAAGTTGGAAACTAATAAATGAATTGTTGTTGAAATTTTATTCATGTTTTTTTTTCAGAATGATGAAGTATTTTCTCAAGTGTATTTTGTAATTATTTCATATGAATTATAAATTTGTCACCAGAGCAATATATCTAATGCCGGGTTTTTAATTTGATGTTCAAATTAATAAAAGACTAAAATATATAAAAAAAATTGATAACAAAATAAAGTGTTCGAACAATAGAAAGGTATGGAGCTGAAACACTTTATTTTGTTTCTTGTGGTGCATTTTCAAAATTTATTTTCATATATGAAGACTTTAAGCAATGTATTATTGGACAAAAAGAAATCAATTAGATAATAAATCTTTACTACATGCAACCACACTGAGTTCATATATGAACTGGTTTGACAGAGATTATCTTATGCGACCATTTTTAATTTTTTTTTAATATGAAGAAAACGTTTGAGCAATATATTTTAGGGCACAAACGAACTCATTTGCTAAAAAAATATTTACTACATGTACATGTAACCAAACTGACGTATTTGGACGGAGTTTATATCTTTTGCCTTTGCTATGGTTCATTTAAAATTTATTATCATATGAAAAACACGTTCGAGCAATATATTTCTGGACAAAAACGAGTTTGCTATGATAATAATTTTTTACTACATGCAACATAGACAAGACGATGTGGTATGATTGGACGGTTTCGATTGGACAACTCTTCCCTAGAGACACAATGACACAGAAATTAATAACCATAAGACCCCGTACGGTCTTCAACAATGAGTAAAGCACATAGTCATTATTTCATAAATCATTTCAAACAATATCTTAAAGAGTCAATTTGGTAAAAAAATCGGATTTCCTTATAACACACTTGTTCTTCTTTAAGAAAAATAGATATAAAGAAATTGTATATGAAATTATTTCTGTCGGCTATTTTCATTTTTTCACGTGATAGGTTTGGATATAAATATTCAGATTTTATTGTATTACAAAAACTAATATTTTCACATTATGTGCAATTAGCACTCACACCACATCTTCCTATATCTATGGTAAAGGCATATTTGTAAGGCATTCGTACGACGCATTCTCTTCTGTCAAAATTATATATTTAGCTCTGAATTAACACATAACGGAAAATTTGCGTAAATAATGCTTAAAACTGTGGAACATTTTCAAAAACATTTGTCTCTTTTATATAGTTAAAAATGAAACAAAAACTCGATAAATGATTTTTTAAACTTTACTCTTAGAAAAAAAACCAAATGTTGAACAATTACGAACACATGAGTACCGTATGAAGTCTTTGTAAACAGACCTTTTGTCTTGATATCTCTTACATAAACATTTTAACAAGCTGACCACACTCTAAACTGACCAAATTCATGCACCTATTGCAAATAACTTTGTCGGGAATGAAATAAAACAAAAGCAACATTATTTGTTCTTTTAATCATTTTAAATAAGAACAACACATCTACTTATAAATATTAAGCATTTTTTTGATACAATTGTTAATTATTTAAAATAAAAATATTATGATTGTTTAATCAGTTGTTTTGTTATTTGGAACGTGTCAATCGGTTCACTGATTTTCGGAATATCAAAGAAACACTGGCACGTGCCTAAATAATGTTGAATATTTCTTTTATTTATGATTATTTTTCTATAAAATTTGATTATGAAATTTATGCATCAATCTCTATCTTAATATGGAAAAATTATACAAAAAAAGACATATAACATCACTCCTTCTAGTCCTTAGTGGCATTGTATATGACTGTCCTTGGTGCACTAAGGTAATGCACCGACTAAGGCGTCCTTAATTAGCAGTTTTTAAACGTACCGTGTTTGGTGTGAGCCAAGGCTCCGTGCTGAAAACCGTACTTTGACCGATATTAAATGGTTTACTTTTATAATTGTGACTTGTGACTTCGATGGAGATTTGTCCCATTAGTTTTCATACCACATCATCTTATTTGTATAAAAAAAGCTCGGAAATAAGAGATTTTTTAATTCCATATCATCATGATTAAGGCAGTGGCTATTTTGCCGACTCTGATTAAATATATTTAGTTCGGTAAAGTACAGGGAATTTGTTATTTTGCAGGTTCTTTGTAAACAGCTGACAACATATTTGAAACACATATAATTGTTTAAAAACTGTTATCAGTCAAATTTACATTACATGTTATGACAATATTTTCTCTAATTTTTTAAACTTTTGGAACAAAAAAAACCCAATGAATATACATAAAGATGAATAGACGATATGGATTTTCTCGTCGTTTAAGGCTGTCCTGCGACCTGTCATTGCTTAAATCTTTGTCATTTCAACTCTGGTATATAGTTACATTTCTATATATATCTTTATTCTCACAAGCCAAAATTACAAAGGTATAATGTTAATAAGTCTTTAATTTCTGAATATATTTACACCAAAATTTAAATATATGCTCTTTATTCAAAACTTTATCATACTGAATGACCTTGGTGCTTATATGACTGTTCCAACATGGGCTTAGTGCAGTTTCAGGAGCTTAGTGCACCATGGCGGCCTAGGTGGTGTTTAGACGTTTACCGTTTCTAACGTAGTACTTCATAATCTTTTTCTTTTTTTCTAATACGACTTGCCGTCCTGATTGCGCATGAGATTTTTGCCACAACACGTTAAGCAACCAACAAATTAAAGTTGTCTATTAAAAAAATACTCAATTATGATGAAATATAGAAACTGAGATTAAAATGGAAATACATGTATAGTCATTATTCAGACTTTATTTATATTCCCTCAAGGCTTTCTAACTGGGCCCGTATGCAAAATGGCTTGTGTACTCAAGTTAAGATTTGTTCCGAACGGACGGATTTTTCTACACTTTCAACGATGAATTACGTTACAAACGGAACCTTGCTTCAGTATAAGAATGTTTAGCAGTAGACAAAAGTGGACAACGCTATCAAAAGGGGGTTTTGATCCATAAGAAAGCCACATTTTGTTTCAAATTTGATCTGTAATTTCATTTACCGTTTTCAAAAGAAATAAATTGAATGGAAAATTTTACGACTTTGTGGAGATTTTTCAATTGGTTGTAAATATATAACATAATTGAAACAAAACTTTAAGTATTTTTTTATTTTTTTTTGGCAACCTTATATGTTTAATATTTTTCAAATGAAACCGTCTGTATTTGTTTACCGAGTAAACTTGTACATGTATGTGTTTATTTGACTTTAATAAATTATTAAATATATCACCATCGCTAATCACCGTGACACGACTCTTTAATAATTATTAAAGATCAAACGACTTATCAACACACTAATTGGTAAAGAATAAAATCGTCGGTCGTGGATAAATAATCCCATGTAACGGCGCGTCCTGATAATTCTATCCAACTCTTTATTACTCTAAGCACAGACATTAAGCTTATCAGTACAATAAATACAAATACATTTTTAATATGACAACATGGCATACTACATCAGAGAAGCGAATAAATATCAAGTATTGATCAATAACATTTTGGTCCTATGATTAAGTGCATTAATCAAGAGTTTACACAAATTACGCAAATGTTTTATTTTTAGTGCTGAGGAGTTGCACTACTTTGAACGACAATGGACGTCTATAATAATATGGTTTCATAAAATGCCTCCTTAAGTCTCTGCATCATTCACATTGTAAAACAAAATGGACTTCATCTTCAGTAATATTCAAAGTACAGAGAGTACACTTTCGATCTAACCTGAGACTACTATAACGTTGTTTTCACGTTACACTTTGTACGCGTATTTCCCTAAAACTCGCTTGATTCAGACTAAAACCGGGGACAAATTCGCCTCAGGGTGTACTGGGGTACTTCAGGGTGTTAAAATACCCATATCTACGGACATGAAAAAATTATTAACAATTAACACTTAGATGAAATGTTCATTTGATAAAACCTTAAATAACTTCTCAAATATTGAATATATTTTAATAAAAACAAAGTGTTTAAGATAAAACAATAGATTATCCATCGAATGCATACAAACGCTCACTAAAACATCTATGAAAGTTCCTGTTTTAATTATATAACAAATCAAATACGAGAATTTGAGTGCAAGCAGTGGACCGTGTATATTTGCGTGAAAAAAGAAGAAACTATTGTCGTTTTTGTAATAGAAATTCGGAGTAATAGATTAAGTTAAGTCATTGATCAGAGCTCTGGTCATTGATATAGGAAAATATATTTAAAAAATCGTTACTAGTATTCTGCATGTTCATTAGTTTACTATTGGCGTTCGACTTTCTATGTAAACCAATGATAATATACCTGATAACGGGAAGACCGCCCACAGATTAGGTTTGACCAATCAGATTTGGAATTTAATCGAAGTACATGTAGTGTCTGTTTAAAGACAAATGAATTGAAATAGAAATTCCCTTTACAGGGAATCGCCTTTTTGTATGATAAGGACCTTGGAGAAAGGAACGGATTTTATTTTTTAATTCACAAACCTAAATACACAAAAAGAAAAAGATATCTATATTTCTGTACTATTTTCCTTTCATTTATTAAAGAGGTTAGCCATTTTTCTCCAAAAAGTATTTTCTAAATCATCATTTACAAGGTTAAGAGTTTCTTTTTGAAATACATGTAGAATTATTGCGATTTGTACTGTATGAATACTTTTGTTTAATTCATTGTGTCGTTTGGTTGCTGTCTCAATGACGAATAAACCACATCTCCTTTATTTTCGTATGGCATATTCAAAGACAAATTTTAATATAAATCATTCTATTTGTATACATGTATGCATAGAAATTTCAACCCGCTAGAAAGACAAGGAATGTCGTAAAAGCGCTAACTGACAAGTTGAGCGTATCAAATGTATTACATGTATATACGAACGTTCATTCAAGGTCAGCGGACATGATTACACATGTGTAACTGTTACACTAGTTAGTTTAAATCTGTTTTGCTTAAAGAATAAACTATAAGATTCAAACCATACATTTGATTACGGATTTTATGATTACAAATGTACATATATAATTGAAACATTTAAAATTTATTTTGAGAATTTTTTGTCTGAATTGAGGGATTCTAGTTGAAATGGATTACAGAATTCACTTGAACAGGCACATACATGTACATGTAATTAGCAATCGATAATTTTAATAAAGATGAAACTATTCATATAGAACACTAAACAGAAGGTAGAAACACACGGTCTTCTTTTCTAAAATGTAAAGAATTCCAATACACGTATCATATTTGTATAGGATTTTGAAGCTTGTCGGTTCTCGTGTTTTTACAAACCGGACTTGAAATAAATTATATATCTGAAATTAAGCTCTAGACCTGAAACGGCCTGTGTCATAATATTCTTATTGTAATCTAATCAAACTATGCTGACGTCCAAGATTTTACACGATAAATCTGTTTGGTTTTTAAGCCTATGCATACTCTGTCATTCACGTGTTCAAATAAACCACGATCTTGCTATGCAGATTTCTTTTGACATGACTTTAAATGGTTACGAAACTACATTTAATATGTATATAAATAAGTATACGAAATTTAAATATAAAAAGAGACAAATCAGACATCAATCCATCAGATCCGAAATAAGGAGATGTGACATTATTTTAAATAAACAACAGAGTCATTTTATACGGCCTTCAACAATGAAAATATAATTGTGTCAAACTGCATTTTAAAATATCCTGTGACTTTGAGTAAAAAAATAAATCACATCTTATTTTTTTAATATTTGTGCCTTGCTTTGCGCAGATTAGTTTCTTTATATGCATACAGTTTTACCTCCTCGAGATTGGTCACATACACGAAATTAACACATACCCAACTATATCAGTTCTATTCAGGACCGATAACTCTGTCGAGAGATAATATCGGGTATACAATATTGTTAAAACCAGCACAATCGTATTATAAGTCTCTGTTGGAATGTATTCAATAACTCTTTTTTTTTACACAATTTAAACTTTATATCGATTCATTGCCTGGATTTATCTTTAAATATTGAATTAAAAAATAAATTACAACAAAATCATATTCAATGATCGAAATTCATTGAAATTAAAATTTGAATCAGAATATTTCTTTGAAATAAATTATAGAAACATATAAATATTTGAATGCCTTTTAAGTAAAAAATAGTTTTTTAAAGAAATTTTCATCATATTCATATTTTCCTAAAGTTTATATAAAACATACTTCTTCTGATTTGACACGGGAAGGAGAAGATATTTATTTGTACATTTATGAAAACTTTTGTATATCACAAAATTTAAACTCTGGTAATACATGTATACACACTGACAGGATGTTGAATGTCACCTGGTTGCTTTTGGTTTGCACGTCTACCTGACAATATATTATGATGTAACATTAAAACCCAAGTAAGATTTCACCTGTTCGGTCAAGGAATGAAATTTTAAAGGTATAGAATATTTATCTATTATAATAGGTCATTGTTTTTTTTTCTCTTAGGATGAAAACATTTTTTTTGTTCTAAAAGGAATGTATAAATATATTTCTAAAGAAAGATAAAATATACAGAAAACTTGAAAAACACCTTTAAAAAAGAAAAATTTTATTATAGATTTTGCAAACTATTTTCTGGTAACAGTATCTCCTGGATGCATATCTGTCAAAATAAATGTTCCCGTGTCACACCTAAATATTTTTTTTTATTAAGAAATTTTGAAATCAATGATATCGAAATATCACTAAAGGAAAAGAACAGAAACATCAGATATTCTTTATGAAAAATTAAATATAATCTAGGAAAGTCCTGCTATAGAAATCATTATTTTGATGCAACATTTTCATATGATACATCAGCCGCCATTTCGAAAAATCTCGGGAAATTCCCTTTTTTAATTCGATGTTTGACCGAATTTGCCCTGAAATTAAACTGTTTTAAGTAGTATTCCTTGCTAGCTATATGTTTGAATATACTTAATCGATTTGCAAAGTTTGTGTTTTATTTACAGAATTTCTTTATTTGTTGTAAAAGTAGACATGGGTATCGGTAATTTAGCATTGCGTCAACGGAGAAATGACGAGAAAAAGTGCATGTTTTACGATTCCGATTTGACCGAATTAAATCAAAAATTAAACTGTTAGGACCAACATTGTTTGATAGAAATATGTTTGAATATCAAGGATTGATTTGCAAAAGTAAGAAAACGGATCAGGTTTATGAAAAAATTAAACTTTATTGAAGCATATATCAAGGACGTATATTAGATATACGTCCTTGCATATATGCATTTTATATGGGGAAATATAATACAAAATGGCGACTATTATACGTCACAAAAGTCACGTGATGTCTAACTTAGTTGGATATGAAATGATGCTGACAAGATGCATTATATTACATGTATGAAGAAAAGCACAAGGCATGCTGTACATACTATAGTTAAACGAATCATGCTAGTGTCATGTCTTCTCACAAAAGAATAAAACCAAAAAATCAAAATCATCTAAATCATCTTTATTTAAATAGGTATATTTAAGTTTCTGTAAACATTACAAGTGCCAAGGTTAACTACATGTATCTATTATTGTTGAGTATTCGTCTTGAATATGTATAATAAATTACGCATTGGAAAACAGTCTATCAGGAACAAAAAAAAAATAATAAAAAACTAGTTGCGCAACTCAAACCCAAAAAATAACAGTCGTCAGCTTTTAATAAAATTACGTATAAATGACCATACATGTAACTTTGAAAAATAAAATAGGCTTATTTAAGAAAAATCAAAGAGAAAATAGAGCGGGTAAAGCTCGCCAATTAGATGATGAGGAACACTTAAACCTTCATCAGCAAACCAGCAGTAAAACTAGAAATATATGTTAAATGAAGTTGAAACTAAGCATCATAATTTTAATAAACTTGACTCTGAATCTAATTTGAAAACTGTTTTACAAAATGTAGTTCACAAAGAAGACATTTTGTCTAGTGGTGTGGCTGACTCCAGGATGTTGCGAAAGTAAGGTCCATTTTGGTCAATTATCTATGTACTAATATATTATTGATATTAACTACTTGTTTAGAACTTTTCCCAACGTATTGTACACATGTTGTATATTTCTTGTGTACAAATCTATAAAGTTTGCATTTTAACCTGTCAGGGTTATTTTGATATAAAGTTGTAAATTAAACTTGTACCTGTATGAAATATTTGCTACTGGACGTTAAGCTTCAGTCAATCAATGATACCAATATTCAGTGTTGCTTCAACTAAATTGAAGAGCGGTTAACTTATGCAATAGACAATCTAACCGAATTCTAACATCGCAATTCAAATCACAAAATCTTTTATTACTATATCTGATGATCGAATCACAGCTCAATGAATACGTACAAACAACGCTAATATCTTGTGTGGTTTATTACCTGTCAATTTCATGAGTAAAGATAATGAAAATAATTAACAACCGATGTTTTAACAAGAATTTGATTTTAACACTGGTACATATATAAGCGTCCGTCAGTGATCTTTTCTTTCATTTAAAGTTCATAGTATTTTTATTTGTCCTTCTTGAAATAACGAAATGAGGTCGAAAAAAAGAAATTTCACGGCATAATGTTTATATAATAAGCAATATTTTTTTTCGGTTTATTAACAAGGTTTTTCCATGACTTTTTTTATTCAAATATGTTCGGGTTGAATCAGTTGTAAGTGACAAATGGGACATATATTTAAGATTAAACGAATATAGTGAACAGCTGATGACTTGTAAGCACGTGGCAATAACTGCCTTCTAAGGCAGCAACCATTTGATTTTCGAGGGGGGGGGGGGGGGGGGCTATGGATTTTTTTCCCGTACAAACTTTTTTTTTCACCTTCGGCGAAGTCGAAAACAATTTTTTTTCTTTCAATTTTAGCATTACATATAGTGGCAGCTGAGGGTGTAACAAACAATTGTTTTTTCTCAGGGTCAAAAACAAATTATTTTTTTTCTCCAAAAACTGGAAACAAACTTTTTTTCTCCAAAAAAATCCATAGCCCCCCCCCCCCCCCCCCCCGAAAATCAAATGGTTGCTGCCTAAGAGCACATGTTATTCTATTGAAATAATTCAGGTGGCATCTTGGTTTATTGTATCTACACGGCAATCAGTATTTACGACAACAATTTTAAAATGGCAAATTCACATAATTTCAATTTAAGTTTATTCATTGGTGTCAAATCAATACAAACTGAACTCTAAACAAAACATTAAGCTAAGGCTTCCTAATTCACGTACAAAACAATGCAAAAATTTCACAATGTTTTATTATAGGATAAATTACTCCATGTACAAAGTGTTAGAAGTGCATATCAATACATTTACAAATCAATAAACATATGGCAACCACTTTACCGATATATAACGTTCATGGATCGACCCCGCCCACCCGATCTCCCGTGGACAGCAGTGGGCGTGGATTCCACGCTATACCGTGGACCGGTCGGTGGGCGTGGACCACAGATGTCCACCCAATGCACACGACATACCGTGGACAAGTGGACACATGGGCGGGCGTGGACCGAAATGTCCACCAAATGCACACGCCCACCGTGGGCGCGTGGAAATGACAAAGTCCACGTGGGCTGTAGTGTACCCAAAGAGTAAAAATGTCAAAAATAGAGATACAGCAGTCAACATTGTGTTATCATCTTAATCACTATAAAAACAACAAATGTAACGAAGAAGCAAAAAAAGGCATTCATCAAATTTAACGTCCTCATTTTCCTAATCTTATACGAATTAATTTATCTATGTTAAGTCTACTAATAAAGGATGGAAGGTTTTCATTACTGGTGTAAAATTGCGCGTTTGAAATTCGCTCAGGTAGACATAAATTAATTTTGTCGTTCAAAGTATGACGGCATACATATTTGCAGAGTCACGTAAAGTAGATATAACAAAAAACAGACTTAACAGTAAAAGTAATAATAATAAATAAAATAATTGTGTGGTTCAAAGTATGACGGGATACATAAGTACAGACTCACGTCAAATGTATATCATAAAAAACAGACTTAACAGAAAAAGTAGTATTAATGAATAAAATAGTTTTGTCATTCAAAGTAAAATGTTTTACATAAGCACAGAGTCACGTCAAATGAATATCTAAAAGAACTGACTTAACAGTAAGAGTAATATTAATAAAGACAAAACAAGAATACTATAACACGTTAAGATGATAACCAACGGTAGTACGCAAAATATATACTTCAAGACCATCTTGTATTATTTGTGAAGTTGATACGGAATATTTATCAACAAGTTCTTGTTACCTTCCGATGAACTTTTTTTAGAAAAAGGACAAGACGTTCTTTGACATACCCCTGGTTCATCAACTTTCTGCTCAGACACTGGTGACGTTTTACAAAGTCTGAATAGGAGCTGCAAGCTCTTGAAAACCGAATAAGTTGGGAAATGTATTTTCCATATGCAGGTGAAGTTGGTATGTCACTACTAAGGTTGGGAAAATTGATAATTTCAAAATTAAAATCGTCTCGTTTGTCATTGATTTTGGTACTGAGATGACTGTGTATGTCAAATTCGAGGTATAAGTCTAAAAATGAGGCGGAGGAAGCCGTGTCTGTTGTTTCTTTGATTTCTAGTTTTGGGGGGTATATTAATGGAACCCAATCAGAAAAGTTCGGATTGTTAATGGAAAGAACATCATCAATATATCTGAAAGTGAAATTAAATAACCTGGCTTCTTTGATCTTCTTGTTTTTGACAAGTGTCCGAAGGAACTCCGATTCATATGAAAATAAGAAGAGGTCGGCAACGAGAGGCGCACAGTTCGTTCCCATTAGAATGCCGAAAATTTGTTGAAAAAGTCTACCTCCAAATTTAACAAATATGTTGTCAATAAGAAACTCCAGCATACTGATCATTTGTTCCTCTGTGTAGTATGTTTTACCCTTTTGTTCCTTATTAACAAAATATGCCTTATGATATCCCAAAGTGTAAAATTTATAGCGTAGGATACCATTTTTATAATGAAAAGCATTGTGGATTATTTCTTTTAGACGGGTTTTCAATTTCACATGGGGAATGGTTGTATACAAGGTTGAAAAATCAAAAGTTTTGATAGAACTAATTTCAGAAAAAGACCTAGATTTAAAATTATCCAGAAGTTCTTTAGAGTTTTTAAGAATCCACATATGGTTAATACCACTACGCGAGTAAACAGTTTCACAGTATATCTAAAGACCCTCTTTAACTACGGACAGAATTTTAGTCAAACTAATGGACAATTCTTTAGTAGAACATGCAGATGAGCCGGCAATGTACCGTTATTTGTACGGAATTTTGTGAAGTTTAGGTATCCAATACAAACAAGGTAAGTCTTCCGATAAACCCTACTTCTTTTCTTACCGTATCATCTACTAAAGTGTTTCCCTTTTAACTAGTTTGAAATGGTCTCCAAAGTTTATTGTGTTTCTAAGTGGTTTTCTAGACCTTATGCAACAGACATCACGCACTATATTTGTCTTTTTCATAATGTTTATATGTCCCCCTAAGACGTATGGGTTAGGACTGACCTTTTTGTATCTTTACTCACATATGTTGTGTTCGATACGAAAAGCGTATAGTTCTTCAAATGGAAACCTCAGATGAAAAAGAAAAACACTTATAATCCTGGTACCTTTGATAAATATCTCCACCATTGTAATCAAATGTAAATAAACAAGATACATGATTTTCGATTTACTTGTTATAGGCTTTGTTCAAAAGAATCGTTAGCTAGTCATAATATCTATAGTATTAAACGAGAAGACCTCCTTGTGTGTGTCGCTTCTCTTCCTTCCACAATAAATTAATCATCCTGGCTCTGTGTTTTATAGGTACCATGCAGAGTCACATTTGTCATCTATTCTTATGAGTACTCAGTTTGGGTTATTTTGGGAGAAAAACGAAAATAAAGGCGTCCGGATATTGTTACCGTCATCAGACCAACTTTAAAGTCATACAAGACTTCCGGTTTGAAATTTGCACACAATTTTCATAAGAGTACTCGGGGACTGGACAATAATTTCGCGTTGATAGGGACTCTATATAATGGGTGTTTCTAAACAGCGGAAATGGAACGGAATACGAATAGGAAAAAGGAAACAGAAAGAAGTAACATATTTGCCGTTTAGCAAAACCCCTACCCCTATATAATATAGCAGTGATCGCCTTGGAGAATAATCCTTAAAATTGATGGTTAATAAAAAGTAAGATCACAAAAATACTGAACTTAGAGGAAAATCAATTCGGAAAGTCCATAATCACATGGCAAAATCAAATAACAAAACACATAAAAAACGAATGGACAAGGACTGTCATATTCCTGACTTGGTACAGACAGTTTCAAATGTAGAAAATGGTGGATTAAACCTGGTTTTATAACGCTTACCCTCTCACTTTGATGGCAGTCTCATCAAATTCCGTTATATTTACAATGCTGGGTTAACTATTAAAACAGACACAATAAATACAATAGTCAAAATATGGGTACAGCAGTCATCATCGTGTAACAATTTTAAAAGGAACAATTTAACAGAACACACAAACATCTATCTACAAACACATTCATTGATTTGCGTGTTTGACGTCAGTAAATTTTATACGTCACATAAATTTGTCGTTCAATGTACATACAAACAATTTTAAAATTTCACATAGGCAATGTTAACATACAGGGTTGAAAAATCACACAAGTATATAAGAATAAATTTTAGAAATAGACCGAGATTTAAAATAGTCCAAAAGTTATAAAGAATCTATAAGAATCCACAAATAGTTAATAAATACACTTTATTTATAGTATACGTATGAATATGGTATACAGAAACGTGAAAATAATGGACTTTGGAAAAAAGGGAGGGGGCTTAAAGATTGTCCTGTCTCAAAGTACCTCTTAATTTTGATACCTTTTGTAAAATTCTCCAGACATAAAATCTTTTACAAAAATTCTCCAGATATATAATCTTTTACAAAAATTCTCCAGACATAAAATCTTTTACAAAAATTCTCCCTACTACAGTTTACATACTTTCAACCAAGCTCTAAATGCCCGAAATTTCGCGGGTGTGTTCTAGTACTTAAAAAAACAAAAAATTAGAAACACGTTAAAATACGTAAAAACAGGTTAAAAATCAGGCGTAACGTAAAGTAAACGCGTCGTCATAAGACAGTCCTCGCATTCTA
Source organism: Mytilus edulis (assembly GCF_963676685.1). NCBI lineage: Eukaryota > Metazoa > Mollusca > Bivalvia > Mytilida > Mytilidae > Mytilus > Mytilus edulis. The sequence goes on along the minus strand of NC_092357.1, from coordinate 51,587,723 downwards.
CTAAACTTGTATTTAATTGACGAGTTTTATTGATTTCTTTTACGCGTTTAATGCTCATTAGGTACAGTAACTGTATCAGAACAACCTGTATTAAGAAGGTATAATGAAATATGAAAAGAAATTGACAATTATTTGCGTTGTTCGGTATTTATGTATTAATGAAAGGTAACAATGATTCTTATACTTGTCATTATCCGAGTGCATTTAATGAATACCTTTGAAGTTATATAAATTGGGATTTAAAGCTGTAATAACATTACATTGTAGCACGATCGTTAAGACAGCAATATCAGATTTTCGACACAAAGACGTTTATTTTACATTTATTGCTTAGAGATTCAAATTGATACATTATATACTTTGCGCTTAAATCTGTTTAAAGTAAAAATGTCCAGTTGTCATGCGAGACGCGATAACGGAAATTAAATGCTCATTCTGTTTCTGTTTTAAATTAGTTTGTGTCACCAAAGTTATTTTCGTTTCCGACTAGACTATCGGTAGTAATTCGTAGCATTAAATCCTATGCTTAAAAAGTTCATGGATTTCATTGATGTTTGATTAAATTTTATCTGAAAGAGATTTAAATATAAAAAAATCCACTTTATTTAAAATCAAAGCTAACATAGAAAATGCCGAAAGCAAGTAAGCAGGTCGGTCAGGTAGCGTAGTTGCAGTTAAAATTCGTTTTTTTTTTTATTTATGCAATGTTTTTGTTTATTTGTAACATGGATTCATACCAATATTTATCATTTTTCTATCATGCATCACAAAATTGAAAGATATCTCACCTTATGTTCAATTCAATATGATCATGTCGACTGATGATGTCTAACTCGACTACTTCTGCGCAATCTAGCGGTCTATAGCCTATCGACAGAATAAAACAACGGAATAAAACAATTTATCACCTACTGGTCGTCGGCTTATATTATTTAAACTGTTCAGCTAGGTTACCCGTTGACTCAAACTCCTGACGTCATAGTTAGTGGTCAGATAGGCCAATTAAAATATACAGACATGAGTGTTCAAACACTGTCATCAGTTAGCAAGGTACACATTTATAATTGTCGATCAAAAGTTCCTTTAGATGTTATTTTAAGACAAATTATAAAACATACTTTGATAATTCATTCATTAGTAGGATAAAAAATATTATGAAAAGAGTAAAGTTTAACCTTTCAACACAAAAAAAGAGACAAAGGCTTCACAATATCCTAACTTGACGTCCGCTTCTGTGTTTTGTTTTGTGATTTTCAGAGAAAACTAGTTTTTATTATTATTATCAGTAATATTATACAAAATGGGATAAAGGAAACGGTTTCAGTTTGAGTGTGTCACAAATAAGAGAAAGCGAAAGGTAAATTGAACATTTTATATTAATAGCTAAAATACAAATATTCTATAGATAGAAGGAGTGTATATGTTACAGTGAATTTGTATAATCAATGATTATGTAGAATCCCTGATTTTTCAGGGATTATGTAGAATCACTAAAATCATTAGTGATTATACAGATTCCCTGAAAATTACCAGTGATTTCACATAATCACTGATAATTTTAATTAGTATTCTACAAATTCTCTAATATGATTTCAGTGATTATCAATAATTAAAAGCTCCAAAGATGATGAAACAAATTAACATAGACAAATTATCATTTTTTTCTTATTCCTTGAAAGTTTAAGTAAACATGCAGATTTCATTCCTGATCTACTATTTGATTCTTAAGTGATGAGTTTTTTCCTTTATATTTTATCCAAGTGTTGAACCTCATTATGCTACTAATAAATAAGCTTGGCATAGGCACAGGTGTTGCTTGGGTTGAAGAAAAACGTATGCTCAAAAGTTAATGCAAATTGCAGAGGAAAAACAACATATATCTCAAACCAATTCCACAAGTGGTTCCAGGAAAGGGAGATCCTTGCCATATAGCAATGGACTCCTGCTCGGATCTTTTATACAAGAAATCAGTTTGAGGTTGCTGATTTCCCTTCGTTGGTACCTTCAGATGTTTGTGCTGAAAACTCTATTTCTCTGAGACGTGCCGTAAAATATGATTGGATATGGAGGACAAGGTTTTTTAAATGTTGATATTGTGGTAAAAACAAATATGAATTTAATAGATATACATGTAAAAAAAACAGGACAAATGTGTAATAGTCGATGCCATCCAAATCTAGTTTGTAAATAAAATGCTTATTTTTAAAATATTGTGCATAAAATTAACATTTATCAAAAAGATTGTACGCGTAAAAATAGTTTTGATGACAATTTCAGTTTAATTCATATCTCAACCTAAAAACAATTGCTTAAACAATATGATAAAAAAAATAATCATTATGCCATTTAATCATGTTAATATTTTAATACTAACATCATACCCGCCCTTGTGGGCTCGCTTGATATTATTAATACTGATACAGTAAATATCAAAAAGGGCTCGCTTGATATTATTGCTGATAAAGTCAGTATTAAAAACAAAACATCAATTATTCAATATATATTTTGCTTATAATTTAATTATATTGTGCTTATCATTTAATTATATTGTGCTTATCATTTAATTATATTTTGTTTATCATTTCAATATTTTTGTGTCTTTCATATTAATATATTATGCCTAACGTTATACATTATTAAGGATATTAGTCTGATATGAGCCAGTCCATGAGAAAAGGTACACAAACGAAAATTTTACGAAATTCTAAAAAGTGTGCATAATTATTGGTAGTAGACTTGTGATTTATAAAACACATTTACTTTTCCTCGTATCCTTAAGCTGTGAGCTACACGCACCTGCAAGTGTTGAGACCCCCCTTTAGTTTTATCAAGATTTTTAATGACTTATTTCATATATTTCAATCATTTTCAAAGTACAGTTTAAATGGCTTGATTTGCCAATTGATAATGTTAACCCCGGTAGTAGTGGGGATAAGGCTCTCGCTAACGATGCAGATATCAACGCAATCAGACCGGGCAACGGTACGAGTCCCGTGCAACGACGGCTGATTTATATAATATTAAATAACTTAACTAAACTTAACTTTCAATTTCTAAAACACAAGAGGTCATAGTTTTTGTATTTTCCCTCATGTTTTAGTATTGTCTTACTTTCCTTAAACCGGTAAAACTGAAGAAAATTATTGACTTTTGTCTCTCTAGTGTCGTAAAATTTTAAGTTTCTGGTCGGTATAGCATAAGTCCGGGGAACAAATGATTTTACACTTGCTCAAATACCAAAACATTCAGATATTTCTACGTCTTTTGCTGTTTTAATTGACAAATTCGGGATAAAATTGACAATCTTATGAATGTTAACATTAATGTAATATATATATATTTTAAATAATATAAAAACATACAGGAACAAATTTACTGTCAAATTTTAGAAAGGCACTTTAATATTACTAAACAAACAACCCAATAATTAACAAAAATAAAAAAATTAAAAAGTTGGATAAATGGGAAGACACCGTTATATATTTTAGTATCATTTCAGTTATTCTGTATAATCCCTGACGTTTTTTCTAGTGATTATACGTAATCCCTGAAAATTGAAGTGATTATATATAATCGCTAAACTAACCAGTGATTATACATAATTCCTGAAAATTTTAGGGATTCTACATAATCCCTGATTAAACAAATTCACTGTAACATATATACGGATCTCCGTTATAATACTTACACCACGTGTGACCATTACTTATGACTGAGTATCTGTAGACTCAATGAACTAAAGCATTTCGCTAAGTTACTAGTAAACGATACTCTCATTTTCATCATCCCCTTAAGTGCTCATCGAGAGTAAGCTAAATTTGACCATATTTTGAGAGTTTAAAATGTTTACTATTTGTTCCTTTGTGTTGTTCGTTAAGTTGTGCCTTTTTTTAATGTGCCGTTTAAAACCCATGCTTACTAAATTGTTTAATATTTAGAAAATGAATTTTAGCAAAACATATCGGTCAGCATTGAGCAGACGCATTTGATAACAGAAGTTACATTTTGGTATAATGTAAATTCAGAAATTATAGCGATGTTTTATTTATTGCGAAAAACGCGAGTGTTACGATCGAAATAATTTAAACTCGCAATTTGATTTTTTTTATATGAAATAAACACGTTTTTTTGTAATATCGCAAAATAATAAAATCGCTTTTTAGTCTAAAATGACAAAATCGCAATAATAAATGTATATTACTGATAATATATTTACACCATACATACCGTACACATTAATCACCGTGAATAAAGCTAATCGTGATAAACATAAAAAAGCAAAGGAAATGCATGAATTTAACAGTTTTAATTTTTGACTATCAATGCGTATCCAGAAATATATTATTTTATAGAAGCATATTCATTGATCAGGTCTCGAGTACCTATACTGTCAGACCTCTTATCCCTTTCCTGTCGTGTCTTTATAGAATATCGTTGTTCATTTAATATTGTTCTCGCTTGAGCCGGAACGGTGAAAGTGAGAAAAGCAATAGAGTTGAGACGACCCATGATAATCTGTTAATCGCTATTTTACCTATGCCGACGTTGTCAATTTCATGTCAATTTCATTGACAACGCAATGTGCTTCCTTAGTTTTTGACGATAATTTTTCATATCACTCGACTCTGCAGAGAACGGAAATTATCAGTCAGCAAGATCAAATGAAAATTTCGTAAAATAGCAATAACCAATTTTATGTCTTATTCAAGCTGATAAAAAAATTCCACCAAAGGTAACATTTGTTTTTTAATAAAAAGTTCAAGCCACCGTGTTTATAAGTTGGAAATAATATCTTTGCATCGAGATGCAAAGCAACTTTCAATCAGATTTCCCTTTTTAATCTTTTCTTGTTCCCAGTAACTCCTAGATATATACTTCTTTCAAGTCAATCTTAAGATCAAACCGGAATAAATATTGTTCAATCTTAACTTAGGATGGAAAACATTTGAATTCGAATGTGAATGTGAACTAAATAGTGCTTTGTGAAGCAGATTAATGTGCTGAAAAAATATATGAATTGTATACTCAATCTGTCAACACCATCACAAGTAAATAAATTGTTGTTAGATTTACTTGTTTACTACATCCGTCTACAATATATATATAAGGATTTAGTGTAACGTAGTTATCCTCAGCTGAACAAAATAATAAAACTGAATGACGTATGAACAAAATCCGGATAGCGTTGATTTAAACAAGGAGGAACTATTTATATGGATCTTATCTATATACCAGCTTTGATTATTTGGAATATCTTCTAATTTTCACTTCGTCTTACTACATTTGTATAAACTTCAAGATTTACCTGTATTATTAAAACCGTTTTTTTTCTAAAGTGAATATTTTCGAAGTGTTGAATATTTCGCAGTGGTGTCTTGTCATGGCTTTGTTTGGACTTGTTTGTTTGCTTTTTGGTCTCGAATGTTTGTCCCTAATATTTTATTAACTGTGCATTTGCATTCAGATATCGCAGATTAAATTTATTCGTTCATAGTGTCTTAATTTACGTTTTGTGATTGCGTTCAGCCTGGCAATTAATATTTTATCGTGTGTTTTTCTATGTTGTGATGTTATGCTGTTGTTTCAGAAAAAGGGAGAAGGTTTGGATCCTTTAAAACGTTTAATCCCGCTGCAAATGTTTGCACATGTCCTAAGTCAGGAATCTGATGTACAGTAGTTGTCGTTTGTTCATGTAATTTATACGTGTTTCTCGTTTCTCGTTTGTTTTATATAGATTAGACCGTTGTTTTTCCCGTTTGAATGGTTTTATATTAGTAATTTTTGGGCCCTTTATAGCTTGTTGTCCGGTGTGAGCCAAGGCTCCGTGTTGAAGGCCGTACATAAACCTATAATGGTTTACTTCTTTTTTAAATTGTTATTTGAATGGAGAGTTGTCTCATTGGCACTCATACCACATCTTCCTATATCTAACATATGTATTCTATTGTTTCAATATTGAAATTTGAACATTAAGCTAAGCACTTTCAATGAATTAAATTAACTTTCGGATTATAGATATATCAATTATATCGGCCATGCGTTAAATTCAAATTAAATGCGTAGTTTGAAACCATAATCTTTCTATCAATTAAAGCTATATTTTTTTTACCAGATACTTAGTACTTAATACACTCACCACAGGGTTAAGTCACAGGTTCAATTTAGTAATGACATTCAAAATTATTAATTTAAAATAAAATTAAGTCTTTTATGCAGGACCCGTAATCGGATAGAAATAAATGAATTATAAAAGATTCATAATAAAAACAGAAGACCAACAACATGATACCTATATTGAAAACCAATTGATTAGGGAGCAGTTGGAAGGATTTCCACCTCGCAGGTTCACATTTATGTTTAAATAAACTTTTATACCGAAAGACTAACTCTATTTTTAATTACAAAAACAGTAACCTTCGCAAAAATTGTGTTTTTTAAGTATGCTGTCAGAAGATAATCTTGCATAGCAGCAGTCGATTTCGAGACACAAGAGTTTCGGCGATATTTTAACGTATGGTGAATTATCAAGGATATTCGATTATTAGTTCAAACCAAGTTCACAGCCTTTAATCGGTATATTGATACAAATGATCTTGTGTGTGCTTAAAATGTGCTAGATTTTCATATGATAATGATGAAGTAGACATTATCGTTCAGTTGGTTTAATTGAGATCTGTGGCAGGCATATTAGTAACTTCTAGTTGTCCTATGTTAATTTATGTTTCATTGTCATTTTGCCTAGTTTCTTTTGTAACCTATTCTAACATTTGAATGACTTTTAACGCAAGTGTAAAGAGGAAAACTAAAAATGGCAGAGAGAGAGAGTCAACAAACGTTAACGTCGATCTGTCATAAAAAAACTATATCTTATTATATATGTTAAAATTGAGAATGGAAATGGGGAATGTGTCAAAGAGACAACAACCCGACCAAATAAAAAACAACAGCAGAGGGTCACCAACAGGTTGTACACGTGCTTACCTCAGTATCCATGCTTCTTTGTTGATTGGTTTTCGGATTGGCAATCGGTAAACTTTGGCTACAAAACACGACAAAAAATGAGCTTCTCTATTTTCACAACAACACTCACTGTGTCTAAACCACCCTGGCCAAAAATGATTTGACTCGATAGTATCTAATGTCCAGTACAGTGACGGACAATCAACAGACAGAGAAAAGGTAGATTTTTTTTATGATGTTGAAGAATCTACATACACATATAACTATTTTCAATTGTCTGATACAACATTGTCCACAATTATTTCTATTAACGGAGAAATAAGGAAAAAGACACATCAAAATTGTGAATTCAGTGTACCTCGGCACGACTTTGTTTAATTTATTTTTAAATTGTGCCAATTGAACGGAAAGAAAAATATTAGTACAGAGATTGCATGGCTAGTCACTAGGGGCACCATACTATTTATATTTCTGTGCATTGAACAAAAGAAATGGGTCATTCATAAACTTTCGTCAATGTTGTTTACAACATGTACATAAGAACCCGGTTTCGCCTCAGTATTCAAACGTGAAAACCAACTATACAATCTATATAAATCAGATTATGAGATTAAGTCCCCTTTCAAAAATCCTCGGTCTGCCCTAGCATATTGAAAATTTTAACTTGACCAACATGCCCAAATTTAGAACATTAGTCAATGTACGATTAGTATAACGCAATGAAGAGATATGATAGGGAAGTTGTTAACAACAAAATATTATTGCAATAACGAATTTGTTAATGTTAAAATAAAGAGGATGAAAAAAGAGACAAAACAAAGTTTATTTATATTAAAACAATAATCATTATTGCAATTTTCGAATGGCCTGAGATAATTAATATAATTTATACTTAGTATTATTGAAACAAGGAAGGGTAAACGGATTTAACGCTCTATAAATGTGAGCCTTAGCGCCGCATGAAAATCCCTTTTCAAGGGCGATTCTGCATGCCTATACTTTTGGCTTATTCCCTTGCTTTACATATAATGAATATTTAGGTTAAAAAAAATAAAACCAAACGATTATACTGCCTCCACCTTCAGGTAGAGTGTAACATTAATGTAAATATCTTGTTGAACAAGAAAATCACATGATCCATTTTTGTCGTTTCAAGTACAGACATGCAACTATTGAGATGATCGTTGTGACTAGTCATGAAATCGTCGTTTTGATATCTTTCTTTCGGTACCCTTCATTCACAATGTGCTCAATTTAAAGAGAAACTAAACAAATTGAAGGCAATGTTCAGTCAATTCACAATTTTAATGTACCTTTTATATTTATTTCTCAATAAATCTAAAAACAATATTACATCACACAATCGAAAATAGTTGCTATATCATTTAGACAACAAATAAATAAACAGAAATTCTACCTAGCTTTCTATGTCTGTTATGGCCTTCCCTGTACCGAACATACATTTCTATTGAGTCCAATCATTTTTCGTCGGGATAGGTTAGATCCCTGTAACACTGACCCGAGTGCAATATTTCTTTGACAATTATGCGGCATGAATGTGTTAAAATGATAAACTCGTGCAGTTTATGAAATACAAGTCATATTAATGGACATTTACTAAATTTTATTTGGGATAGACAAACATATTTTGTTTTGTTTCAAATGATAAACACAAGTGGGTTTTGTAAAACATTTGGAGATTCTTCTTTACAGGTGTAATACCACCAAATAATCGTGCGTCACATCCAAATATACATATTTGAATTGCGTAGGTGAAAAATTGTCTGCAATTGTTCATAAAAAAATCACCGTTGGATCGAAACTGTTCCGTATGCCCTAAAGCTGGGGTCACACATTCACGATGTTTACTGCTGTCCTTGATAGGACCATTCCCGATTAAAATTTATTAAAAGTCTGATAAAGATCCTATGTATCGTGGATGGATATTCAAACTTTGTAAAATTTGTAAAAAAAAAAAATTTAATGACGACAACAATCAGATATTGTTCAGGAAACGTCGATATTCAACCGTTTCCAAGCAAATTTATCCCGATAATCCCGTTCTAAATCCGCTTCTAATCCGATTTGTATCTTTCGCCAGGTAAAATTCGACCGAGTCTGTCACGACTGCGTCCCGATTCTACAGAATGTAATCCGACATCAGATAGTGACAAGACAGTGAACCGACGCTGACGGAAGTTATCCGTTCGAAAACTGTCGGCATACTCGGGATGATCAGGTACTGTCAGAACGTAATCCTATCACGGTCCGCTCTATCGCATTGCAAACGGCTTTGTCTGGTCTGAGTCGTATTGTATTCTGTAATTGTCGGGATTCTAACGTGGGTATCATTGACGAATTTAGAATTAATAGCGGGACTGTTTCGGAACGGTTTCGGCAAAAACGGTTCGCAATCGACAAGATCTTGATGCAATCTGGACTCAATCGGCAGAAAAACAGCAATGAAAAATTTCTCCAGATCATTCCCGTTCCACAGGACACCGTCCCGAATACACAGAACATTTTTAGGAATTCGATCCGATACAACAGAATCTGTCACGACATAGGCACGATTGTAATCCGACTAGACAAAATCGGCTGAGTTTCCCCGAATGTTACGGGACGCACCTAACTGTCGGGGTGCTTTGCCGAACTATTCGGACCCTTCCCGACCAGTAGGAATCTGTTACGAACTAAAACGTCTGCGTTCAGACAATAATAGGACATTCCAGATAATTGAGGATACTAATCCGACTTTTTCACTTTTCGTATCGTATCGCTGTCTGATCTCAAACTGGAGCAATAATCGGCAATGTGTGAACTCTGCATTACGGTACAGATTAGTTCTGGACGATAAAGAGGCGCAAACACAAGACGTGTCATTTAGCATTATAAATAATGTAACATACCTGCTTCTCTTCTAGTCTCATACGTCCAGGTATATACAGAAAAAATTTCTTTTTATTTTGCAATAGGTTTTCAATGATATTAAGAATGATTATTTGATTTTCATGAGAATGTTTGATATTTTGTTTTAGAGATTTGTATACCTTTTATGTCGGCCTCTACAAAATAAACATGATAAAACAATTTTACAAACAGAAAATTGATAAAAATATAGCCTTTAAAATAGTATATTTGAAAGCTAAGAATGTAGGAGAACCAAAAGAATTGAAGAGCTATTAAACAAAACAGGCCGTACAATAGTCAATTCAACTATAGTTCTGTTCTAGAGTGAATCAGGTGTTCATAGTTAAAAATTCCAAAGATCTTTTAGATTGCAGACAATCTAAGACTCTTGTCATCCCATAGTATTGAAAAAAATACTTTTCTACACTTTACACAATTATTCTCTATTCCAAACTAAATCCCAAATTGAAATAATTGCTTTTTTAAGTATCAAGAATGACCAACGTCGAAACTGGTATGTTTGATTCAAAATGTGGTGGTAATGTTGATCGCTTCATGGTATCCCGTGGACCTCGAGATAAAGGATACAACATGTGCAAATAAGTCTGTCTCATATCTTGACTTATCTGTACAACTTGCAATGAGGGTTGGTTGAAAACAAAAATGTCCGACAAAAGAAATGATTTCAGCTCCCCAATTGTAAACTTTTAATTTCTACTAGAACACACCCGTGATATCACGGGTCCGTGACTAAATTAAAGTATATATATTACTATGTGCAAGCCTTATTTTAGTATTAGTATTGTCATCTGATAAAGTCATGCCGATTATAAGATACACGGTTTTTCTCTGCTTTCAAGTCTTTCTGTTTGAACCCGTCGCACTGAAACAATAATATTAATTATTTGGAAAACAAAAGGTCCTGGAATGGAGTATTTTTTAATCAACAGCATTGTCCTATATAAGTTATAAATAAAGTTGAATTCTTTGCTTCGCTGTTTTACGTCATGCCCACTAACAAATTGAAAACTGTACCTATACGCCTTTTTTTTAGTCCAGATTTTTAGTATTCGTATTGTTATCTTAGAAAGTCTTACTGATTAAAATACTGTGAAAGTACTTTTATTCGTGGGGTACCAATTTTCGTGGTTTTCGTGGATGACTTTATCCACGAATTTAAGTGTCCAACGAAATAAAACAACCATTGTCCAAATGAAGACATGGAAAGATCCCCATGAAGGTTTGACTACTGATATGGTCTAGAGAATATATTGCATAACCTCGAATCAGAGAATACTTTAATAGCAGTCACAGAACATAACTTTTGATCTTTTAATTCTCATAAAATTATTTTTTTCCGATGAAAGTCAGATTTCTGATATTGATATGTTAGTATGATAAAGAGTTCATTTTATATTCTCATAGTTCCAGTACATATGAGAAATAATAGTTTAATGCTGGGCTTGATTTTGATAAGAATTATTTGACAATACAAGATACGTTTATAGCATTTGTTTATGATACTGATTTATTTAGGTGACATTAGTGTTTTCACTACGATTTACACGGGTCAATGTTTTCTTTGCAATTTCCTTCAATCCAGACCATTTGTAACCTTCGTTCATAAGGTTTTAATTATTTTTTTTTTTAGAAAACTGAAATCCACGAATTTAAAAACCCACGAACATGTAAAAATTGCTTAAACCACGAAAATTAATATCCACGAATTAAAGTACTTTCACAGTACTACAATAGGTAACAATTTGACAATTTAGTAGTGTCAACCCTGTGGTTATAGCATATTAATCGTGAATACAATGTTTGGTGGTGCGCCTGTCAGATGCGGAACGTACAGATAAGGTAATAGGTAACAGGTGAATATACTATTGGTATCGGTAGCGGACTCGACCCGGAACTTATTAATTATTGGCAATATTAATTACGTGGAAAACAAAAGGGCCTGGAGTGGTGTAATTTTTAATCTACACCTTTGTACTATATTAGTTATATATAAAGTTGAATTATGTGATTCGTCGTTTTTACGTGAGGACGGCTGACAAATTGGACCTCGTAATTTTAGTATTATAGATGTAGCAACATTCTCGCAGCGCCTGCATTAGAAATATATATTTGAGATATTTCAGGGCTTGAATCATATTATGATGTCATTGACGGAGGGTTGCTGCTACATGTAACACTGAAACTACTCAACAAAGAGTTCCAAATGATGAAGTTGAAATCATCCTTCGTTTATATTACGAACGCCATCACGAGTTGATTGACAGTTATTCACCCAATATCACATCTCCTTTTCTTTCAAAAAAGTATTAACAAAAATATCAAACTCCAACAAATTAACCGTTTAACATTATACAGCAACGAATGGAAAATAACTGCCATATTCTTGACTTTATACAGGCATTTTTCCGAAGAAAATGGTGGATAAACCTGGTTTTATAGCTACATGTACCTCCAACTTGTTTGACAGTTGTTTATCTTTTCGTTAATAGACAATTTTTGATCAACCAAAACAGACACTAAAGGTTAATGTGACAATAAAACTGTATCAGCAACACATCACACAAATTCAACAACATTGAATCTACAAAAGGAGTTGGTGCACTTACTCTTAAACCTACAAATCTGAAAAATGTTGCGAAAGAAGATTTTCGCAGATTGCGTCACAAGTGATGTATTGGTGACATGAAAAATGAAGTTGAATTTTATTTAAACCTATTTTTTTTTATATATCAGATGAAGAAGATATGCATTTTCATTTATACATTAAGCATTGGAGTAATGCATACACATAAGTTTTAATCAAACAAATGAAGTTTAATGAAACATCTTTACATCTTTCCGTGTGTTGTGGTTCCGGGCTCTACTCCTTCGAACAAATATACCCATAAAACTGTATATGTTTCACGATAACGAGCTCTTCATGTCGACTAAAATCTCAATCTATATCCACACAATACATAATGTTCGCGTCAACAAAAGGATTTACGTTGAAAAAAAGACCCAACAAAATTCATAAGATTGAGATAAAGATATAAGCATGACCCTCGGACACCACTTATATACGACTGTCATACACGAGAGAGGTTTAACTAGCTATACAACTAGGTGTAATCAACCATGTTAAACAAAAGGAAATGTCTGTACCAAGTCGTGACAGTTGTATCCATTCTTTTGATGTGTTTGAGCTTTTGGTTTCTCCATTTCTTCAGATTCTTGTCGTTTTTTATTTGCCTTTAAATTCGCTATTATTTCATTCTTTTTTATTTATTTTGTTAAAGGGGGGAACAGTTGAGACATCCAGTTTCATATATATTTTAAAAAAACCCAACAAAAGTATCATCTGTTGTTGACAAATTAGGTATCAATAATAGCTAACATGTTGAGCTTATCTTTATATAGTATATAACTCAAATTAGTTTCCCAACTCAGTGTCTGCTGAGACATTATAACTAAACCTCGTCCCCGCCTCCGAAGGCATGACCAATAAGGCTTAAATAAACGTTGAATCAATAAAAATGTGAAACGGCACAGTTTTATTAAGAAGTGCATAATGTCAGGGTTTCAGCTAAAATAATCAAACCTTTGAATCTTAATTCATACCACATTAAAATTGACGTTAAGCTGGAGATGGATAAATCATGTACTAAGCATGTTCCGTTATTTAACAGAAAACAATGAATAATGTAACAAAGGAACCTCCGTAAAGGCAAATTTCGTTGACTGATTCGTACCATAAAAAATCTCCTATGCAACAGTTGGCGAAGAAAAGCTTTATATGTCTTTGATAAAACCTTTCAGAATGTTATACCCTCAATGCTATTTAAGGTAGCACAATACAAAGATTTTTTCACTCCCAATCAGACAACTTTAAACGGATGTAATTCATTTCATCCTTCTTTATATTTTATAAACGAGGTACCAAAAGAAAGAAGAAAGATTAATCTTTCAAATTTTGATAATTTCATTATGACATAATTATTACATAATTAATTATTATGTAATTAGTTGCTATATTGTGATGTCCACACTTGAATGAATTTAGCGTGTTTGTTCTTCATAGCATTCCAAAATATTTTATAGATTCTTGTACTACACAGCTTGACCTCCAAAACTGTGTCTCAGATTTCCAAAAACATCAATAGAACAAATTTTATACCCAATTGAATTTAGTGGTCTCTTATGAATTGATGTTGCAAACTTCACTGAAGATTTATGAGAGAATGAAATGCAATAGGAAATATCTGAGACACAGTTTTGGAGGTCAAACTGTGTTGTACAAGAATCTATAAACTATATATGTTTCCATGTATCCATCGGATCGCCATCAATGATGGTGATACATGGCTGTGTACATAATGTATATACAACTCGTCTAAACATCAACCCAACAATGTTAGATCTGTAAATTTGCTTTCGCAAATTTTTGATTCTTCCCTCGCCGGGATTCGAACCCATGCTACTGTGATATCGTGACACCAAATCGCCTGCACTGCAGCCATCCCGCTAGACCACACGACCACCTGGGCTCTCAAAAAAAGAGCTTTCGCTGGCCGTGTGTTACCTTTCCACGTCAGTTTTAATCTAGCGGCGTACTACAGTACATGATATATAAGGCATGAAGATGTTATTGTTACAGATCAGCTAAATTATCAATAGTAAAGGATCCTACAAATTAATGTAATATACAGTCACAGAAAATAATTATATTTATATATAAACAAGTCTAAATTGAAAATAACGTTCAAACCTATGATTGCGTTGGAAAAAAACGCAATTTTTATACGTGGGCATGTAAAATTTCGTTGTAGAAGGGTCTAAATACAACACAAACAACATTTTTCCAAAAGAACAAAAAAGGGAAAAGTATATTTAAACAAAACGCATTTGAGTAACAGGTCGAACAACTGTTGTTCTTTAACCCTGCTGACTGCCATTGGCGATTGCCAAATAAAATTGATCACAAGATGTAACAAAATATATATATATATGTGCTTTGTCTAAATGCCCTATTGTGCTTCTTTGTCTGTTACTGCTGTACCCCTATTTATGAAATTTTTACCTGTTATGTCTGTTTGTTTTGTTGACAAATCATTGTCAATATAATGGAATTTGATGCAACTGTCAAACAAGTGAGAGGTTTAGCTATCTATAGAGCCAGGTTTGATCCACCATTTTCTGCACGGGAAAATGCCTGTCCCAGGTCAGGAATGTGACAGTTGTTATCTATTCGTTTGATGTGTTTGAGCTTGAGCTTTTGATTTTGCCATTGAATAGGGACTTTCCGTTTTGGATTTTCCTCGGAGTTCAATATTTTTGTGATTTTACTTTATACTTTCAAAAATATAATTATATATATGTATATAACACATTTTTATTATCTACGACATGAAAGCAAACAAATTTCAAATCCCTTTCTTCAATTCAAGTTTGAAAATTTCCAGCTTTCTGAAAATTATACCTTCAGTTTAGCTTTATAGAAACCAGGTATATCCTGAATTGTTTATGTATCATTTGTACATTTCAATTTTCAACCCATCTTTAAAGTCGTGTAAGGAAAGACATTAAACCCATCTATAATGTCTTGTGAGGAAAGACTTTCAACCCATTTTTAA
Organism: Mytilus edulis; assembly: GCF_963676685.1. Classification (NCBI taxonomy): domain Eukaryota; kingdom Metazoa; phylum Mollusca; class Bivalvia; order Mytilida; family Mytilidae; genus Mytilus; species Mytilus edulis. The sequence goes on along the minus strand of NC_092357.1, from coordinate 51,572,220 downwards.
AATCTTGTTGGGAAAGACTACCACTCCGAAGTATTGCCTAAATTAACCCCTGGTTTTCTGGAAATCTTCAATAAGTATACTATAAAGCACATTAATCATCAAATTTTAAAGCAAACTCATGGACAAGTAAATTGTGGCTCAGAAAGGCCTACATATATTTCTGTTTCAACATATGTGTCATTTCAGTCTAGGTAACCAATGATATTAAAAAGCATTATTTTTTGTCAGGGAAGGGCTCCTATTACATACGTTCTAAATTGGAGTAGGTGAATTGGTGGTCATACATCTGTACGATTGCACATGTTGTCTCTGTAATAATATAGATACAGAAGAACACACATGCTTCATCGCGCGTCCATGACTGATGTAAAGTACCTATACCTCAATTTAAGTATTCGTATTGACATCTATTAAGGCATGTTGTTTGTAAGGTGCACAGTTTGTTGCTGCATTAATTAAGAAGATATGATATGAGCAACAATGAGACTATCCAAGTAACAATTTGTATAAATAAACAATTATAGGTCAAAGTACGACCTTCAACACGGAGACTTGGCTCATACCGAACAGCAAGGTATAAAAGGTTACAAAAATTACTAAGGTAAAACTATTAAAACAATAAGACTGACGATATAATCTATAAAAAAAACGAGAAACGAGAAACACTTATGAACCAAATCAACAAACGACAACCATTGAGCATCAGGTTTCTGACTTAGAACCGAGGCAAGAAAACACAGCGGGTTGAAAATGCACAAACCTTCCCGAAAATATAGAGCAACATCACAACATACAAAGACACACTCTAAAATACCAATAGAAATACATGATTCCAAAACCTGTCTGTTTGAACCCGTCATGGTTTGCTTACTACAATAAACTTTCTATAAACTAATTTTTGTTGTCATAACCAAATCAATATGTAAGAGACAAAAATTGTCAATATTGTAATATAGTGTAACTCAAATACTGGAACAATTTAAGTTTTTTCTAAAAGGAGAGGGATTTAAAGAAGGTTTTAGGTAAGAACAGACGAGCACCATATATGACATATACTATTAGTATCGATATTTTATTCGACCAAGAATCTATTGTTTATTATTGGTAATGATGATTTAGCGGAAAACAAATGGGCCTGGATTGGTGTAATTAAAAAGACAACATCATTATACTGTATTGATTATATACAACGTTGAAATCTTTTAATCGTCGTTTTTATGTTATGCCGGCTAACAAATTGGACCTCGTTATTTTAGTAATATAAATACTTGTGTTTGTAAACGGTAACGTGATCATCGATGGCATCTGTCTCAATTTAACATGGTTGAGAGTTGTCCAATTTGCCAGTTTAACACATCTCCTTATCTTAATGGAGTAGCTAACTCATAATTTTTCATCTTGATTTAGATTGTGAAATTTGTACGAGTCATGTGCATCAATCATCATGCACAATAATGGCCGAACTTCTTAGATGCGCTACACTAGCAAACAGCACCCTATGCCTTGGGTTCACATTTACTATTTTCTTATTAAGGACGACTCTTTTTACAATGTGTACAGTCTGCATTACATGTAAACGAATTGTTCTAATTCTAAAGCGAGATGATTGATGTGCCTTAATATTATCTGATTGGAATATAATTCTTATGAATGCAACATAATCTTAGTTTTCAATCTCAATTATCAATACAGGTTAAAATACACGCTACAGCTCTCTTGTAGAACACATCTGTCTACATCTACATTTGATATATTGACAATTTTAAGAATGCTTATTTGATGGTCATAGCTTAAATTTTATATCAACTGCGCTATCTTGTTTACAGTTTAGGATATTCATTGGTAAGTATTTGATAATTAAGGTTTGAGCTGTTATGTGTATGTAATTCACGAATATCTTTAAACCAAACTGAAACAAAACTGTATGGTTGATTAGTTATGTAAAAAAAGGCCCAGTTGTATATGCATAATTCTAGAAAAAGACAACTTTACTTGTATTTAAACAAGGAACTCTCTGGGTTCATGCATACTAGTACTTATAATTCTTAAGTTTTATATGTCTTATAAATAATACATTACTTAAATAGGAATTTCAAACTTTTGAACGTGTTATGCAAACACGTATTTTGTTGTTATGACTCATAAGAAAGTTAATTACACTTAAGAAATTATTAAACGTGTTTTTTTTCATTTTTTTTTTATCCATATATGTCATATTTTGGTACTGTGAATTGATAATGTTACTATATCAACCTGTAGCATGAATATATAAAAATATTACAATTTGTAGGGAGATGGTGTCTCAAATGGTTTTGTTTTATACGTTTATAAGACAAAAAAAAATCAACTGAAACCTGCCTATTTATAAGAAAGTGTACCGGATGAGATGATATGTTTTGCTATTTTTTGGGGAAATCGATGTTTTTAAAAGTTCCCTTTTTTATTTTCTGTGTTTTTTTTCAGGGGAATTTCTGACTACTTAAAAAGATCTTCAGGTTTTTGCAGCTAACTTAATCGACTAGTTTGTGAAAATTTCTTTCTTTTAAATTTGACAAGTAAAATCACAAAAATACTGGCCACCGTTTCTGAGCGGTTTACGTGTGGTACTACTGAAAGACTGAACTCCGAGGAAATTCAAAAACGGAAAGTCCCTAATCAAATGGCAAAATCAAAAGCTCATACCCATCAAACAAATATCTCTCAGCTCCATTCTAGAATTTAAGTGTAAATAAAATATGCTAACACTTATCTTGATGTTATGATACAATGTTAGTGCTTCATAAGATTATGTGAAGTTGACAAATCCTGCCTTTAAATAATCAAATCGACATGTTATGCTTAAAAGTAAGCAGATTGTTTATATTTTTACTGCATTAACTAATAATAATGACATTTATTTTGCTCAAATAATAACCCCATAAGAGGATCAAAACCATAAAACATGACTATACAAACAAATCCAAATTACATCATCATTTAGACATCAAAATCAAATAACATATCTAAACAGAGGCCTTGTCTTTATTCATTGTTTATTTGCCAAAATGACGTGATCCATTTAAGTGATAATTTTTGGTCTGCAGGGCAGCAAACTCGCGGTTGGTACAAGGAATTTTAATCAAATCTCCTGTAATCCCTGCATGGATTGATACACGAAGTAGGATAAGATTTTATATTTGTCATTATAAACTAAAAAAAAACAAAAAAAAACAGCAATGACAAAACATCATTTCAATGCAAACTAGTTTAAACTGTCTTCAAATTTAAACTTTGCGAGTGTTTCTAATGTTTTATTATATTTTGTTGTCTAGTTTTGTTTGGCTTTCAACTTTGATTCAACTGTGAGACGTATTATATCACTTTAATTAAACATCAATAACTGTGTATTACAACGAACAAATCTATCAACGAGTTTATTAAATTATACATATAAAAGTGTATACGTCAAACATAAATATATCTCACATTGATTATACAAATAAGAAGATGTAGTTTGAGATACCTAATGACACAGAAATAAACAACTATAGGTAACATTTAACAATGAGAAAAGCCCGTACCGCATTATCAGCTCATAAAAGACCCCGAATTACAAATATAAAAAAAACAATTAAAGGAGAAACTTATCGGGCTTATCTATGTAAAAAAATGATAAACAATAATCAAATATGTAACACAGCAACACACGACAATCAATTAATTGCAGGCTCCTGACTTGGGGACAAACACATTTTTATAATTTGGCGATGTTAAAACTCGTTTGAAAGAGATATTATGCTTGTTTTATTTTATCAAATAATAGGTTTGATACTGAAGAACAAGTTCAGTTTTTAATGATTTTTTCTTGGAAATTTGCAAAAAGTCTAAAAGAAGTTACTTCCCAACTTGCACTTATCATGTCGCTAATGACCGACATAAGTTCGTTGATAGTTCGCAATTAAAGCTAAAGACAAGACAGGAAGTCGAGTTGGTGACAACCATAAATTTTAAATAATCATATTCCATAATGGGCAAGCTAATCGAGATGGCTTTAGAAACATTCGAAGAATTGATTTCTACGATTCTATTAATTATACGAGTCTCTACTTCTGCAGATACTATCTTATATTATAATTTGATAACAGTGTAAAGACCTGAAATCAGGTTTTAAGCTTAAAAGTTCAGTTATCAATCGAACTTCATTGTGAATTTGTAGTTGATGGAAAAGATATGAAGCAGACACAAATACATCTGTTGTAACCTCTATTGTTTAAAATTTGAAAAACACGGACACTAAACTTCTGATTATTTAGAGAGAAGGTGTCATTGCAATTTTCCTCTTAATCTCTTTTGTTTAATTCAACCAAACGTAACAAATATGTTGTGAATAAAAACATTACCATTTAGAATGATGAATTTTTTTCATTGAATCCCCGTAGTGTAGTTGATATTAAAAAAAACCAATCAAACACAAAATTGTTTGTCGTTGTTCTCACTGAATCACATATATCGTCATATGTTTATATTGATACCGAGTTGTTAGCCATTTTAAGTATTATCTTTTTCGTATATTGAAATTTAACTAAATTCTTATTGCCCTGGACATTAACCAGGGTGAATTATAAACGAGTCGTTAAATATTTCTTATCTGTTTAATTTGAAAAATATAATCTCCATATAAAAGAGGGACGAAAGATACCAAAGGGACAGTCAAACTCTAAAATTCAAACTCATAAATTAAATCTAAAACAAACTGACAACGCCATGGTTAAAAATGAAAAAGACAAAGGACAAACAATAGTACACATGACACAACATAGAAAACTAAAAAATAAACAACACGAACCCCACCAAAAAACTAGGGGTGATCTCAGGTGCTCCGGAAGGGTAAGCAGATCCTACTCCAGATGTGGCACCTGTCGTGTTGCTTATGTGATTACAAATCCGGTAAATAGTCTAATTTGGTAGGTCACATTCATGAAAGGGAAGGGGATTGTAGTTACGACGTAAGGAACATATCCGATATCATTTGTGAAACGGTTATTCTATAACCTTTTTCTAATAATTGTTTCAGCTGTTTGTACAGTGTAATTTTTCTACATATTTGTAAAGCTGAATCAGAGGAATTGTTCTTATTTTACATTTTAACTCTTTTATTTATTTAAAAGTATCTTGTTAATTATGCGTCTTCAAATATTTAAGAACTGTCAACTAGCCTTCATTACGACTAATTAACCTACATAAATGCTACCTAGCTGACATTACTTTTATATACTTTCTATTATTGTTAACATCGGCCAAATTGGTTCATCCTACATCCTTCAAATATGTGGAAAAACACATACCGCATAGCATGCTATACAAGGCATGTCAAATGTTAAACAATTCAAACAAGTAAGCTTACGTCCTGATTCATGTACAATACACTAAACGAAAAACAAATATGATATACAGCAAACGTCAATAAAAACTGAATGAAGCTTATGGCTTGATGTTCACGAGAGAGAGTGCTCGACTAAGTGCGAGAAGTCGTGGGTTCGACATTCGTGTCATTTATTAGTAAGAGATTAGTTAGCTAGGATTCATAATGTGTCCTGGTATGTTGACATGATTGCGGACTGATACATTGTGTACTAGCACTAAAAACACGCCTCATCGTGTCGATTAGTACCAAAAGAAAACTCGGTTTAAAAAATTCAAGTCATATTCTCGTTCTAAATATGCATTTCACTAACCTGTAATATTAAACAGCCCCAATCATCATTGTCATTCTGACTAAAGACAGAATGTGGAAGGGTTAAACATTTTTGGAGACTCTGTCGTCTCTATCACTGGTGACAGCTGTAAAACAGCACAACATACAAACCAACGACAGAAATAAATTAAAATGAGCACAACTCATCAGATCAATACATAGCACCAAAAACTATCAAAACATGCCTTCCTGACAGTTATCCTACACTACAGTTGACTCGTATACATTAATTTTTACTTTTCTTTTCTATGTTATTGTTAATTTTCCTGCATTAAAAACAAGGAGATGTGGTATGATTGCCATCGATACAAATATGCACCAGCGTTCAAATGAAGTAAATGTAAGCATCTAGCTTTCAATATTGTTAACTAGCCTATATTGTGCTAGATCAATGTAGTAAATGCTAGGTCAACATGTTTCTGATTAAGAAGATTGGTTGATTGAACAACTTATTGAACACAAAGTGATTGACACTGATGATGACGATTTTTATTAAACACATAATCCCTCAATACATTCATAAGCATTGAAATAACTCTTACAAGTAAAAAAAAAATAGGATAAATTATCTTTGTTCTATATAATTAAATCCATATTTTGATAAAACGAAATCGCCTATCTTATCTTGGTATGTTTTCTGATTTTCTTTTATCGGTTTAAAAATAATGTGTTAGAATTGATTGCGACACTGCTTTGTGCTTCATTGTTGGCAGGTACAAATCCAATATCAAAAATATTCAACAAATTATATTAAATCATTTTTTTAGTTATTAACTCCTTTTAAAATTTGTCGTCTAATCTTTTATTTGAAAGATTCTTATTCGATAATTTAGTATTCCAAGTTATTGACAAATACTATTTATAATAAGTTACAATTTTGTTTTCAAGCGGAAATTCTTTATCATATTTTTCACACTGCACAGGAAGGAGAATAAGTGATTATGAATTGAACACACGATGCCGATCATATAAATGAATTTTATTAATTGACATGACTATTATGGCTTTAATGCGATTTAAGATACCTGGAAAATAAAATTGTTATCGATACGTTTATGCAATGTGATTTACACGATGTTTTTTTCTAGACTTTATCTGTGGGGACATCAACTTATTTGCCATGGAGGTCGGAAAAGTATTTGAAGGTCATTAAAGATTTATATAACATGTGTACATATACATCCATTTATTTTCTAATTCTGATCTGTATCAACGACCTCATAGCCACAATCTATCAGGAAAGAGTATCTACTTCTTTATCGCGTCATATCCATTGCCTGGAATAATTCCCGACAGAATCCATCCGTGTCTTGAAGTTGTGTTTCCGTTTAATGGATGTAAGATCACGATATTCGGACCATTTGATAACACATTTCGGGTCATTAATGCTCTTCGCCTTTGAATTTGCTTTGATTTACTGGCTATTTTGATCTGATTGATTCTGATGAGTATATGTAGACAAAACGCGCGTCTGGCGCATCAAATTATAAACCTGGTGCCTTTGATAACTATTAGTAGAGAAGCATTATTGAGGTCACCGGTAAAAACGTAGTCAACCAGATGATATAAATGGGGAACTAGCACAGGTGCAATATTGAATTCGTCAATATTGTGATCATGCAACACGTCTTTGTAACTGAAAAATTTACAATTGCAATTGGTTGGTAAAGGTATAAGAAATGATAGGTTCAGGAAAAATATTTTCGATTGAACTAATAATTTTTTTAATGATTTTGTCGAAGGTGAAGGCATCGAGCCCTTTGTCGGCAAAGGAAAGTTTAAGAAAGGATATTTTCTCTTTATCAACTTATCCAATGCTAACTTTATTTGGCGGTGCGGTGGTTGGTAGTGGATACAAGGTAATCAAATTGGATCCATTTTGTCAAAAATAAAACACGTTTCTGTAGGATCGTATTACATTGTGTTTTATCTATACATTAGCCTCGATAGGAAGCCCTATTTTATTCTAAATAATATATAATGCAATGACTCTTTAGTAATTGCTCTAAATTACCGGTATAATTTTCTTATTTCAGTGACGATGTACTGTAATGATAATTCTGCGCACTTTATTGACGACAATGAGGTTTCAAATTCCATAAACGGCGGAGTAACCTCAACAATAAAAACAGTAGCTCTAAATAACGATCTAATTGTACAAATACAATTTTTTCCTACATTATATCGATTTTATTCTGGTGTGACGATACGAATTGATGGAAAAGAACTAATGTTGAATAAATGAACATCCATGAAACAATTAAAAGTCCTCTTAAGTAGAAAATCAGGTGGTATATTATTCTATTTTATGTTAATTAAATTCAATATATTTAGATAGAATGTAAAACGTCTATATTGCTGTCTTTGATCGTTAAATGAAACCAATCTATGTTGAGATGCTTTCATTAAGAAACCTATTTAACTTGGTAGAAGCAATTCTTAAATTTCCGGATTAATTAAGAAAAGTAATGCATTTCAATGGTATGGTGTTGCTGGACATTTTAGTGTTGGTATTCAGTTCGGATCGATCAATACTGTTCAGAACATCAAGAAAAATACCTTTACCATTATTTGAAAAATATAACCCTAAGATACAAGAATGTATCAGTTTAAATGCTCATACAATGAGCACTTCGAAACTTATCATTATAAGCACCAGTACATTAATAAATATGACATTGATTGAAAAACTCAAAAGTATACTATGCAAGAGATGATGGCAATGAATTAAGAAAGCCCACAGAGGAAAGGGGTTTTGTTACCTTCATTTATAAAAAGTAACTAATTACAATTACTAAGGTACAAGACAAATGCTGATTCTTACCATATACATGTAATGAGATAATGACGACAGTTATCGCATGTACAGCTATGGCTATGGTTACTTATCTGGAATAACTTACGATCACTTTTGTTTATGATGGAAGTTCATAGTTCTGAAAGCTTTAGTACTAAGAAATCACTATGAACAACATTTTACTGTATGTGCCATTATTTTAAATTTTTTAATCTGTTGCTCTCTTTTGAATGTTAACTGCCATATAATAATGCAAACATTTGATTTTTTTTAGACAAGACAATTTACAAAAAAACAATTATTCATCAAATTATTATTAACATAAGATGATCATTTGGTCTTCAGTAAGGATAATTAGTAAAGCCTAAGTTAAAGATGATGAGTTAAGACTTTTTCAACTTATTTTATAGTTTGTTCTTATGTTGTACTATTTACACCACTGTCCCAGGTTAGGTGGAGGGTCGGAACCTGCTTATATATTTAACCCCGCCACATTCTGTATGTATGTGCCTGTCCTAATTCAGAAGCTTGTAATTAAGTGGTTGTCGTTTGTTAATGTGTTACATATTTGTTTTTCGTTCATTTGTTGTACATCAATTAGGACGATATTTACCGTTTGAATTGTTTTACATAGTCATTTCGGGGCCTTTTATAGATGACTATGCGGTATAGGCTTTGTTCATTGTTAAAAGCAATAATACAATACAATATTTTATTAACGTCTCACCTTATACAAAGCAATACATAACACATTGATTAAAACAAATTACACATATGTAAAAGCCATTCGTGTAGAATTTATAAGAGACGAACCTACGGTGACCAATAGTTTTTAATTTCTGTGTCATGTGTTCTCATGTGGAGAGTTGTTTTATTGGCAATCATACCACATCTTCTTTTTAAACTGAAAGTACAAACACGACGAGTGTACAGAAATATGTTAAACTACTGTTAAAGTGATGTTCACGTGTTTTTCTGTAAGACCTTGTTCATCACTTCTATTTAAAAACAAACATTCTCCATCTCAAAAACAATCTTATCAACTGAATTGACCTAGATTCACCTTTCAATAAATCCCGTCCTGTCTAATTCAAACGTTACCCTCCCACATAATTCAAAGTTTCAATTAAAAAAAACGATAATTGCATTACATTCAACTGAAAATTAAGTCTCTTAGAGAAGAATAAATCACTTTCTTGTTCGTTCAAGATGCGGTTTAAGTTTCACGAGTGTTAAAGTGTGATGGTATTAATATAACAACAAATTGATACAATTTGCTTTAAATGATAGATACATACTTGGCGTGTTTAATCAAGGGTGATTGATCCAGTTACTCTACTGGTTACAAATAAATGCAGTTTAACAATTCAATGAAACCACCTTTATGAATCAAATATGGTTAAAGTCATATGAAACCTCAAATTGAAAAAAATATGCATATGTTTTTTTATAACTAAATGGCTATTTTTTTTTTATTATAAAACTTATGTACAGACCACTAGTAAGTTTTTGATATACGTATGCATTAGTTCAATAATTAGATTAACATTATTGTACACCGATCACTCGTTTCATACGACTTTAATATTTATATTTTAGAAAGTGAAATAGTAAAATACCGAACTCCAAGGGATTTTTTCTTTTTCGTAAAGAGTTTATACCAACCATGAATTAGTAGTTCGTTGTGTTTATGTCTATTTGTATAAGTTACAATACTTTCGTCATTAAATGTACTCTTTTCGAAACTTTTATTATTGAAGATCATAATTATGATCGGATGATGAATACATTTTTCTTTGATTTTCCCTCTTTCTCAAACATGTCTTTTTCTTAATATATATATATAAGCAAAACAATATTATAAACATGTTATAACACTAAGGTCAATAATTAGATCTCGTATTATTCTACCTGCACCTTTCTCCTTTTTGAATTCTTTTGTTCCTCTTGATATTTGTGTCATGAAATACCAGTTCCTTCGTAATATAAAGTCAAAATTCAAGAAATCTTCTAGCTTTAATGGTATAGAATAATTGATCCAACTGTAACAGACTGTATTGCATCGTTTCAAGTGGAATTTATGTTTGCATGAACAAATATCAGTCTTACTTTTTATTGATAGATCTGTATTGTTTTGTTAGTTAGAAAAGGTCGTTCGTGTATAAAATTTATAGTGCACACCAAGCCATGTCCTATGAAATATGTGATGCAAGTAAGTCCACACTACTGGTTTTCCGTTAGATTGGTGGGGCAATTTTGCTCTAAATGTTGACTAGATATATTTCTCTTACTCTTATGTTAGATGTGAGAGCATGATTCTTCCTTTCTTCATTACTAATGAAAATACAATCCGCTTACAAACTAACAGTTAAAATGGTGTTTTGAATGGCTTTATTCAAGATTTCATTTTATTGTCAGTGACATGTTTGCAAATCATGTACGACTTCTTTTTATAAGCAAAATTTTTATTAGATTTAGGCATGCAAGTAATATCAATAATATAATCGAATTTATTACTGCACCGATAAAACTCATCTGATTTGGATTTTATCTGTTGGTTAAAAATAGTCGGCATCTGCTCAGTTATAATTATGATTCCTTAAAAACTGTTAAATAAGCTTAGGGGAGGTTACATATTGACTAACAGTCAGGATTCTAATTCGTTTAGATCATCTCCCCATTACGCCACCTAATTTTTGTTATAGAAAAAATGGAGGCCATAGCAGTGATGACGCGCTATCAATTTAGCTCTTGAAAACCTACAAATTTATCAACATAGTACCATAACAATCCTTATATGCCAGCTGTTTAAAAAGAAAAATGTATTTAATAGCTATTGGCATACATGTAATTTAGAGAGATTTCTAAAATCTTAATTTTATTTTTTTATAAAGGATTTTCCGTTTTGAATTTCTCTTAAAATTCGGTCTTTTTGTTAATTTACTTTTTTCTGTAACCATGTTCAATAATGTAACTGTTACAACAAATAATCAAACAAATGTAAAAATCAGTCAAAATGGACTTGTGTATCACAAAGCACTAGCCAAGTTACAACAGGAAAAATACACAAAATACCGATCCAGGTTTATTTGCATTGATTGAAGGCTGGTTTAAAGCCGATTTTCAACTTACTAAACATGTGATTAACTATGTTACCCCAGATTAAATTGCAAATTAGTACACTACCGGAGGATTCAGTATAAAGATTTCATAAGCAGTTGGAAAATCCATACTATGTGAAATACCATGACAGAAATAGATATCGTTAGAAACTAGGAGCATACGAGTAAAATAAGGCTGCATACCAAAATCTAGAGAAACCGAAAACGCTAGGACAAAAATAACAGATGACAAAAAGATAAACATGTTTACAAAACAGTACAGAAAGAACCGAAGACTGAGCAACACGACCTCCATCAGATATATGACACAATTTAATTTATAAAACATATCTGTCGTGGTTGGAGACACTGATACGTCCTATCTGTTAACTAATTCGTATTGGTGATCGTTACAGATATGTTATGTCGTTTTTCTTCATAATTTTGTTTGATCAGTTTTTGTGTAAGGAGCAATGAAGTCCGTTTAGTGGGTACATTCTTGAACGTATAAGATATATAAATAAAGAGATGTAGTATGATTGTCAATGAGACAACTTTCTATCATAGTTCAAATGAAATAGATGTAAGCAAAAATCGGCACCGGTAGACATTCTACCATGAGAAAAAAATCAATACAGTAGAGACCCGACATGCAAAAATATGAAACAATTTGATTTAGAAAATTGAATGTTGATTTATATTTACGAATGATGTCCTTGTACCAATGATAAAATTAGTGAAAGTTTTAATAGTTAGTTTGTTTTATACAAAAATCTGTCAGTATTAAAAATTATTTACATTGTAAAGTACAAGAGCTAATTGAACAAGTTGAAATATATATAAACATCTTACGATGGTGCAAAGAAATTGTCAACTTTTAAAGACAGAAAACTAACATTTTGAACACGGCTACGTCTTATAAACGAAGTCGATAACGTGTTTTTTTTCTAAACATTTTCCAATTGATATTTCTCACATGTGATGTAAATAAGTGCACACAGTTCGGGGGAAAAGATCTATAAGCGACCTTCCCAATTTTTACAGTTATACACAGGATACTTTATAAATAGTACTTAACATAATCGATTTGAGATATGTATACACAAAATGGGCCAAATGAACATCATCAAAAGGGGAAAATAACAAAAGGGTATGAAAAAGTCGTTTCTACTTTTGGATTGTCAACTTTTCGAAAAGTACAATTTGAATTGCTGATTATTTTATTTGTATTCAAAGTCAGATCCCAAAGGAAATATTCAACAGAATAATGAGATAAATCTTGATTATGTAAATCATTCAAAACATCAAAGTAACGGCCTAGCATTTCCACCTAAACCACAACCTTGATTTCACAGACTGACGTTTTTTTTTCGTTTTTTTAATAACATGTACACTTTATTCTTTAAAACAATCGTTTTAAATTGTTTATCAATCTTTATCTTTAGGAAAAAAAAGTGTTTCCTTTTTATTGGCAATAGATGCATCTTTTTGTCATTTAGAAAAGTGTGTTTGTAATTTCGAAGGGCATGTAGGTATTTAATTTTTCTAGATTTCATACAGTTTTGCTTTTCAAATCTCTTCTAGTCAAATGTATCAAAAAAGAAAGAAAGAGTGGTATGATTACCACTAAGACAACTGTCAACAACAGACGAAATGACACAGAAACTAACAGCTATAGGTCAACATACGGCCTTCAGTAATGAGCAAAGCCCTATACTCTTAAAAAAGATTAAAAAAAAATAGATATACGAATGTGTAATCCCGTAAGAAGTTTGTCCGTTCTCCGCTGTAAGTAATTTTTGAGTGAACTTCAGACAGTTGATTGTTTGACTTATACATTATCAGGACAATTGCCATTGATGTAAAGGTATCATTAGGAATGGCAAACTCAATTTAACTATTCAAATTAGTCAATATTTGTAATAAACAGTACAACTTTCACAAACTTCTATAAAGATTCTACACAGATTTTTAAATGCCAGTGTATAAAGATAGTGAGAAGATATTATTTAGTTACAAAACTTGTATCTGATTCATTTTCATTTGTTCTTTTAGGCGATAAAATATGTTAAAACTAAGAGCAGACAAATTAATGAATTGTACCTACTATGGTATAACGAACAGACGTAAATAGGATTTTATTTTGTCCTATAGGATAAGAATAAATTCCATGGAGAAATTAAAGTTCATAGGATTACACAAATCTCATGGGACTAAAACTGTCCTCGAGATTGAAAAAAGTGTATTTTTGTAAATTCAAATAATAAACTACATAGTACATGTATAAAGCTTTAAGACTTTGTATTTAATAAATCCCGTTTTATTTCGCACGTTTTGGTTATTAACATGACGCGGTATATTGAATGAAATGCGGCGCCGAATGTGCAATTGAGTGTTATGCAAATTCAAAGTTTTAGTGTTTATTACGTTTATGTTATAATCATCCAAAACCATTCCTATTGTGTAAAATTCAACAGCTAAATGATAGAGCTTCGCATTATTTGAATCAAGTTATCTTTAAATTAATAATCATGCAATTAACTGGGAAGGCTATTGGAACCTCTAATATTTAAACGGTGAATAAACTTGCTTGAACCTGTATCGAAGATGTTGTATGAGGAACAGTATTTTCATTTCGGGTTACTTTGATTTCTTAAAAATAAATGAGTATTCCGAAGATGAAGCAGAAAAACATGTAAAAGTGTATATGTGGTAATCCCCCCTCCCCCCAAAAAAATTATAATAAAAATTTAGATGTGATAATTTTCAACATTAAATAAGATCTTCTGTAATAAAAAGGTAACTATTCTTTAGTTAGAGAGAACCCAATGGAACTAAACTACAACTGACTTCTTGCACATATATTCAGAATTACATTGCATTGCATGTTTCACTTTTACTACTAGCAACTAATCTTACTTCTTTTATCGTTCATTCTTCTCAATTATATTTGATGAGTCTGTTATCACTCTGCTCATAGACAGTTGTCTGCTTTATGTTGTGATCTGTAAAACATATAACAAAGTTAATCAATTTATACGACTGTCAACATCATACTTACAAGCGACTACAAACTTATTTATTGTAGGAAGGATGGAGAGTATTGTAGTAGACTTTTACAACAACAGCTTTTGGGACATCAGGCCGGTCTACAATGTAACAGATATGTCATCTTCTTCAAATAACAACACAAAATTAAATCAAAGAGACGAAGAACTTGCAAACATTGAGATTGCTGTCCAAGTGGCGATTTTAACATTGGCTATTTTTGGAAACTTATGTGTACTGTATGCATTATGGAAACGAAAACGGAAAGTTACTCGCATGCATATTTTCATCATGCATTTATGCATTGCAGACTTGCTGGTGGCAATATTTAATATTTTGCCACAAATGGTTTGGGATGTTACAAATAAATTTCAGGGTGGAGACTTTTTGTGCCGATTTATTAAATACATGCAAGTTTTTGTGATGTACTTATCCACCTATATTCTCGTCATGACAGCTATCGACAGATATCGGGCGATATGTCATCCCTTATCTAACCATACATGGACACCTAGATTAGTCAAAGTGATGATAGGTGGTGCATACTTCATTGCAGGAGTGCTGAGTATTCCTCAATTTATCATTTTCAAATATCAAGAACGGGAGTTCAGTGGGGTGGTGGATTGCTGGGTAGACTTTAACCCAATATGGACATTGGATCTTTATGTCATTTCGTTTACAGTTTTGGTTTACATTATCCCACTGATTATACTATCTGCATGCTATGGATCTATATGTTATACAATTTGGAAAAAATATAAACTGTCGGAGGAATCTGGTAACTATATCCAACGTAACGAAAACAGACGATCCAGCATACAAGGCACCAGTTCACCGTCATATTCATCAAAGGCAGTCCTAACTAACAATCGGCGCGGCACTCCCTCTGTAAACATTATTCTCCGATCACATTCATTTCGAGGATTCAGCAAAGCTAAGTTAAAAACAGTGAAGTTGACCTTTGTGATTATTTTGGCGTATATAACATGTTGGTCACCGTTTTTTATTTCACAGCTTTGGTGGTTATGGAATCCGGCAGCTCCATATACTAGTAAGTATTTACGTACTCATTGAAATTTTAAGTAACACTCGTCGATTGCTTAAATAATGCCTATGTTCAATCGCATGCTTGATTGGAGTTCTATTTCCTTTCAGGGAGACGCGTATATATTATTTGCTGTCATCTCTGTATTCAAAAACAGCTGGAGATTGTGTTCTAATTCCTAACAGGTTTTTTCCAATAAAATAGCATTTTCATTTTAAAATATAAACGTGTCGTACTAGTTTCTTAAAAAATCTTCATTAAAAGCAAGCGAAAACATAGGTGGGAATAGCCATATAAGACACTGTTAAAGGTATAGAATGGTCTTTCTGAACATTTACAGTATACATTAGCCAGTACCAAAGGATTTGTTAGTTGATAGAAAAACTTGACAATGGTATAACCAAAATATCAAAATCCCAGACAAATTCAAATTAAGGTGTCAATAAAAACTGACAACATCAAAAGAGAGGCGAAGAATATCAAAAGAACATTCAAACACATAAGTTGAAAAATAAACAGGCCATGGCTAAAAATAAGGAAAACAAAACATACAAATATCAGTATATCAGAACCAAAGACTGAGCAAAACGAACATCACAAAAAACTGGGGTGAGAATCTCAGGTGCTTCGGCATTACGAATAGTGTTATTATGTCTGTAGATATTTTTTTATCATTGATTTTTGTAAAATAATCATAACCTGACATTTCTAACCAGACACCTAGAAGGCGGAAAAAACACTAAAGCGTCTAAAGTTATTCCATTGAATATTATATCTTTCGCTGTAAGAATTGACCGTACTTTGCTTTCTTTTAGATGACACAGTGGTAATCATGTTATGTTGGCTAGCCTTAACAGTATGACTGTACTTTTCTTTCTTTCAGATGACGCGGTGGTAATCATGTTATTGTTGGCTAGCCTTAACAGTTGTTGCAATCCATGGATATATCTGGCATTCAGTGGAAATATGCTTTCTCACCTGAACCCCTGTAGATGTAAAAACAATAACGTCATTAACTCACCATATGAAGGGAAGTTAAGACATCTTTGTCTTTGTTCATGTGCAGACTCCAGAACCAATGGATTATCTTTAAATTTAAACATTCAACGTGAATCAGTAACATCAACCAAATCGACTGTTGTAACATTCAGTTCTGAACCAAACAAGTTCAAATCGGTTGCTATTCCACTTAAAGATTTGAATTGAAAGTTAATAAATGTTGATGTATGTGTTATAAAATACGATCTTTCAACTTGTGAATTTTTTAGAACATATGATGATGAGGTTAAAATAACAAACATAAAATATTCAACAAATGAAGTGAACAGGGTAAAAGAATAAACAATTCCTAATAACTGACGTACAAATTAAAAATGTTCTGTCAAGTGCAAGTTACCATTTCACTTTCAAACAGAATTTTATAGAACGAAAATTGGTAAGATCACTGTATACTGAAATGGGAACTGCATATACATTGTACATGTATATAGGAAGTAATATATTTAATTGGACCAAAAATAAACAATCTACACTTATTAAAAAAAACATTATTAACATTGCCTAACACCTTAAAATACATGTGCAATTTAAAACATCTCCAACTTGACATGTTATTCAAAGGCAAGCATTTACTAAAACTTATTACTGTAAGAATGACCCTGATTAACGGTTGCAACTTACATGGAAGCTATTAAAACATTTCTTTTAATGTGTTATATGTTTTTTCTGATGTGTTTGGTCGTAACGCACTATCTGTGTGTTCTTGTTTGTGGCGAATGCAACAAATCACCTGAATTTTGTGTGGTTCGTCTTGTATACTTTTTATTATTCTTATGTGTAATGTTTTATTGACACTTGTATATTTCTGAGAAATTATTGATTTGATTTACCAAGCAACAAAATTCCGTAGTTTGAACTTGTATCAAAATGTAAATCCAATAAATATCATCCCTGTTGCAAGCCCTTTGTGAATTATTTTGAAACCTCCACAGTTAGTTTAGTCTGTACCAGCTTTTACAAAGAATGGTAATTATGATCTGATGTACTGTCGAGTATTGTTCCGGGCGGGTGTGGGAGATTCTCGCTGCGTTGAAGACCTATTGGTGACCTTTTGCTGTTGTCTATTAGATATGATCGGGTTGTTGTCTCTTTGACATATTCCCAATTTCCATTCTCAATTTTATTGATGATTTTTATTATACCTTTTATATATTAATAAACAGAACGGTGGAAGACGAACTTAAAAAGGAAGGAATCACTATGTGGTCAAAATGTGATATTTTATGAAACTTCATTTGCAATACAAGTAACTTTTTCTTGGATTATGAACATGGTTAGCATTTATATTATATATCTATATATACATGATATATATATAAAAACACGTACGCTTTCGCAGTACACTGTGTTATTGTTTTTACTTTTATTAATGAGATTTTTTTTACAGCAAATACATCTGAAATAAGCTTCTCATTTAAAATATGAGATTTTAACAAAAGTTGTTTTACTGAACATATAGAACCAATTATGTTATCTGGAACTAATATCTGTTTTTTAGAAATGGTGACTGATTGTTGTGTTGACACTTGTAAGATAACGCCATTGTACTTATAACATTGACATTCCTAAAGGAATAGTGTCACGATCCTACTTTATTCTGATTGATTGTTTCCTGGTTTGCTGATTTAAAATAATTAAGAGATGTCGAAAAGTTAATACGTCCTTTACGTGACGCTGAACACTAACATTGTTTACACGGTTAGACGTTAATTATACTGGTTCGGGAAATGGTGGAGCTCATCTAGACATTTTATTTAATTTGGAATAAGTCTTGGTTTTTTTTTTGGGTCTCATTTCGTTTCAGGTTCCGAGTAAAATAATATAGCTTTAATAAAGGACATTCACTGCGTATACTTAAACCCAAATATCAATATTAAAGCAAACAAAAACAGTTGTTAATACAATAAATGAAGTTTTTCCATCATTAACTTTCTTGTTTATTTTAACAAGAAGCCACTTCTGGTTCACTTAAAAGTTACTACTACTGACATCAAATCAACGGTTTTTTATACTAACTGATTCCGTAAACATATGGTTTGTACATTTATACATGTTATACTATTTCCTGAAATAAGGGATATTATTTGTTGCCTTCGGTTATGTATAATATGTTACTTCTTGTCTGATGTGAGAGCTTTTTCATACCGATTAAACATACTTGGAAGGAGAGTTGTCTCAAAACGTGGCGGACGAAGAAAAAACTAATCATATTAAAATCAAAAGGTATTTCCACAGAAAACGTGAAAAAAACTTAATAAAAATGGTTATTCGAAACTAATAAGTCGATAAGAAAAACTGACAACGCCATGACAGTAACCTATTATACTAATATTACATTTCTCTGGCCATGACAAACAACAAACACAACAATAATACGTACAAATCAATACAAACTTTACATAAAAAAAAACCTAGAGATTGAGAAACACAAACCCAAAACAATAAAAAAAAAAAAAAAGGGAATAAACTCTGGTGCTCCTGAATGGTGTGCAGTACCTTTTCCCAATGAAAGTATTCTATGAATTTTAAAATATGTTCCGTAGTATAATAGCCATTTCAGAATAATAACCTCTATTAGGATTCATTTAATACTTTTTGTCTGATACTTTAATCGTTTGTCGGAGGGCTTTTTGCTTCCCCGGAATGAATTAGTAATTCGGGTTCATCCTGACTCTGCTCATTGTTTGGGTGGGGTCTGTTTGCTTTCACTGACTGTCTTTGTGATTTAGGTACTTTCTGGCTTTGCTGATCGTTTATTGGAGGTCTTTTCTCTTCCCCTGCCCGATTGGGTGATCGAGGTCCTTCCTGACTCTGCTAATTGTTTGGGTGGGTCTGTTTGATTTCACTGACTGTCTTTGTGATTTAGGTGCTGTCTGGCTTTACTGATCGTTTATTGGAGGTCTTTTATCTTCCCCTAATTCATTGGATGATCCAGGTAATTTCCGGCTATAGGAAACGTTAATTACACAGCACGCCAAAAACAAATAAGACTGTGTGTCTCATTTTCTGTAATATAAAACAAATCTTCTCAACGTTAGGCTCTAAAAAGTTACTATGATGATGATTATGCACAGTTTTTGTCTAATTGCCTTAAAACTTATATTTGTAAGTGAATATATTTGCGTTAAGGTGGGAGATGACATAAATGGATTACTCCTTGTTTATCTCACTCGACCGATTATTACTTTATAGTTACCGTTTAATGTAAAACCAGGACATCAAAATAGTGAATTAAACAGTATAAACCAGAATAATTTCCATTTTTTGCAACTTTTTTTTGTGTACCAAACTATTAAAACACATGGTGCAACAGACCAACTGACTGACTTTTTTAAAAGTACGTTTCATTGAAAAATACACATTTACAAATTAACATCCAAATGGCACCACAAATGTGCGTCCGTAACAAAAAAAACCCGACTAATTCAAACTAATGCTTTAACCAAAATATGTGAATTTCATTGTAGGATTTATGTCTCTCACCGTTTGTATAAAAGGCGACGACATCATCGCGTTAACATTCTGAAAACAACCTGGACGATCTTGTACTTATAAATCTTGGTTTAACGACTTTATTTGTGAAACCTTTGTGGAAGTAATAAGCTTCGGCATATCGTAAAATTCTGCAATGAAATTCTCAAATGAACACTTTCTATAATTTCAAAGTTCAAAGTGGTCTTTATTTTTGAAGATTCTATTTTACAAGTATCTATCAGTGTCAAGCATGTCTAATAGGACTAAAGGATAAGATTGGTTTATCCAGATTGGTTGGTTATATAAATTGGACCGAAAAGTAAAATACAGCATCAATATATCTGTATCTAAATTGATTTAACAACTGTAAAATTGATTTGTGTCTTAAATAATTATTAATTTAGTCCTGTTTTGGACTTTACAATTGAAATATCCTAATTTTAAATTTTGTGATTAATCTGCAAAGTCAATTAACTTCAAAGCTATAGTAGTGAAATTTTGTTATACACGAGAGAACCGAATAACAAATTACAAAGACAATAATGTTTTTTTTTTTTTTTTATCAATTTTAGGCAAATATGACACATTAGTGGAAGAAAGTAGATAATATCTTTATCCAATTTAACAGAATCTTCATTTATCTTAAATTATACAAACTTTAAATCATGTAAAAGAGACAATTTATCCTTGAAATTCGTTTTTTAATACCCAATCCAAATATAGATTTCATTAAATTACCAAGATCATTATGAAAGTGTCAATTCTATAAGAAATATGACCATGTATATATGATACGCGCTGTTGTTGATTACTAAACTTCGGACATTAACTTGAAACACGACTTATTTTAAAAATTACATGAAAGATATTTAATTGAAAAACCTCGATTCATGTCAGTAGGTAGGTACACTCGTTACAGTTTCAACATGTTTCTAGAAGAAGAAAATAATAATAAAGCTTGATTGAACCTTTTTCTCAATGATAAATCGAATTGTGTGGTTGGAGATGATTGGGGTCTTCCGTCATCTCTAATTGTTACAAGAGTGCATACGCTGAAGTGACATGCATGCCTGTTAAACTTATAGTGATTCAATTTGTATGAAGGTTTTTCTACAAGTATATATCATGCACATTTATAACATTATCAATGATTCGTGTAAATAAGGCTTAGGTCATATATGAACACTGCTAAACAGACATTGCTACCATTAAAACGTTTAATCCCGCTGCGATTGTTTGTACCTGTCCTAAGTCAGGAATCTGATGTTCAGTGGTTGTCGTCTGTCTATGTGGTTAATTTAAGTGTTTCTCGTTTTTATATAGATTAGACCGTTGGTTTTCCCGTTTAAATGGTTTTACAACAGTAGTTTTTGGGGCGGGTACTGTTCGGTGTGACCCAAGGCTCCGTGTTGAAGGCCGTACCTAGACCTATAATGGTTTACTTTTATAAATTGTTTCTTGAATGGAGAGATGTCTCATTGGCACTCATACCACATCTTCCTATATACATGTATATGTACACCCTACAATCATAAAATACACCAAATATAGTAAGCATGTTGCCTGTATTAGATCATAATAACAGGCTTAATTATTTAAAATAAACATTGACCAATGAAACCAGAGAATTTAGGCCAGTGTCCGATAAACCTGCCAGATAACATTCAAACTAAAGATGATTGGCTATCTTGAGGGTTTGTATGGGGTTAAAAGATTAAAGAATAATGCCCTTAAAAAATGAAGATTAGAGAATAACGGGCAAAAAAAATTAGGAATAGAGTAATGCGTGGTCTAATTTTTGAAGATAAGAGAAAAAAGGGGTTAATTTTTGAAGATTAGAGAAAAAAGGGGTATAAATTAAATGTTTACAGAATAACAGACCCCCCCCCATCCAGACCCTCTATCATAGTATTCGAAAAACAGACAAAACCTTGAAAAATAACATTGACCAATAAAACATTAAAATGAGGTCAATGTCAAACGTGCTAGACAGACATGTACATTACAATTTATATTAAAGTTAAGAAAACAAATATAGTGGACTGGTCAAGGAAATTGATTATAGTATCTGAGAAATAGACTTAACCGGTAAACAATGATAAAAAAAAGTCAAGGTCAGATGAAATCTGCTAGACATACATGTATTCCTTACACTCATCCATATATAGACACATATATATCATTTGTGCATGATAAATAGTTCCTTAAAAGATATATTTTATATAGTCTTTAAATACCTGAAAATAAGACCGGCAAAATAGCGAGACTCTATATAAATCGCTGTTTTGCCAGAGTCTGCAAAATAGCGTGAAGGTGTCACACCACCAATTACTCCCTCAAATTTAGAACGTAGTGAAAGTAGGCCTACTAGAACAACAAATAGTGCATTTGATGTCATTGTTTACTTAAACTAACCAACAAATTGGCAGAAATGAAACTTTTGGTGAAAGAAAAAAATATTAAGACCATTTTGAGCTAAAATTTAGCTGTTAATGAGTTTGCATTCAAAATTGAGGATTAATGCACTCCATAGTATACTAATTCAAGATTTCCAGAAAACCAGGGTAGTGGTACCTCTATTCGGAAGACCTTTTCTTTTTTATATGATTTCAAACATCTGTTGAAAATTGGCATGTAGAAAGCTGATACATGTACGATTCAGGATATACCTGGTTTCTATGAAGTTAAACTCAACTCAAAGTAAAATATTTAGAAAGCTGTGAAACTTTCAAAATTTGGTTGAACAGATAGGGACTTTTAATTGGTGGTATGACACCTGAAGGAGGCAATTTTTCCGGAGCCGGCAAAATAGCCACTGTAAAAAAAAACTGGACTAGTAAACACTGAAAATGACTCGATAACTCGATAAATTTAAAACGCGAGATACTTATAAGATTTTACTGCTGAGAGTTGAGAAATATCGCAATACACGCGATAATGTGAATAATCTACTGCTCTCGTGATTTTTAGACGACATCTAAACAAAGTCTATACTTACCTTTCAAAGATTTGCAGAAAGTTGTGTTCTTTATATGTCATTTATGTGACTGCACTGGACATTGTTGTCTATTCATGATGTTACAATAGGAACTTCATAAGAAGTCAAGGGCCAAGTTCGAATGGCTATCAGTCATCTGTTGTTAAGTTATCACTATATCCACTGTAACTGATACAACACCGCTCCGTGATGACGGCGGAAGCAATAAATGGAGGCCTATCCTGAGCAATGCATTTTGAAGTCAAACTAATGCCTCTCAACATTCTCCTGTTAAAGTATTTCTTGTTGTACATTTGTAAGTATGTATCGGGAAATGGTGATTATGCGTTTAGGGGCTTACCGTGATAAAAAAAAGCTGCCAAAAATAATCTTCGCTGTGGCTCTTACAGGCGCTTTGTCAACATGGTAATATGGACCTGCTAAGTTATTCACATAAACTAAATAAATCAAGTGGCGGATCTATAGAACTTTTTCAAAGAAGGGGGCACCGACGACCCGATCCAGTCATGCTTTAGTCATGTTAGTGATTCCCTATATAATTAACCATTTTCCCTCAAGAGCTGATGGGCCAGCCATCCACCACCCCACCCCACCCATCCAGGATCCGCATGCATATGAACACTTATATACTAGTTTATAAAATTGAGAATTTATAAGCTAGGAATGTGTTAAAAAGACATCAACCGGAACATCGAGCAGAATCATTAGAATTGCATGCAATTGTGATTGGGGTTATATAGTTGCATATCATATGTTCATTCTAAATATAATGATTGTTATACTAATTGGGGTAGAAACATGTTTCTTAGGTCTGCCTTGCATTTATTAACATAAAAAGAAGAAATAAATAAGTTATGTGTTTTATTTGTTTCAGCAGACCGTTTCAGTTCTTCACATGATTTTCACGACGGCCAGCCTCAGTTATGTCTGAGATTACTATAACAATAGCACTGTTTAATTATAATGCTTTTTTTGTTATTTTTTTTTATGGATCTTGTCTATATACCAGCTTTGATTATCATTTGGAATATCTTCTAATTTTCACTTCGTCTTACTACATTTGTATAAACTTCAAGATTTACCTGTATTGTTAAGTGAATACTTTCGAAAGGTTAAATATTTCGCAGTGGTGTCTTGCCATTGCTTTGTTTGGACTTGTTTGTTTGCTTTTTGGCCTTGAATGTTTGTCCCTAATATTTTATTAACTGTGCATTTGCATTCAGATATCGCAGATCAAATTTATTCGTTCATAGTGTATTAATTTACGTTTTTTGATTGAGTTAAGCCTGCCAATTGATATTTTATCGTGTGTTTTTCTATGTTGTGATGTTATGCTATTGTTTCAGAAAAGGGAGAAGGTTTGGATTCATTAAAACGTTTACTCCCGCTGCAAATGTTTGCACCTGTCCTGGTCAGGAATCTGATGTACAGTAGTTGTCGTTTGCTTATGTAATTTATACGTGTTTCTCGTTTCTCGTTTGAAAAAAAATATAGTATAGATTAGACCGTGTGTTTTCCCGTTTGAATGGTTGACACTAGTAATTTTGGGACCTAATTTTGGGGCCCTTTATAGTTTGTTGTTCGGTATGAGCCAATGCTCCGTGTTGAAGGCCGTACATTGACCTATAATGGTTTACCTTTTTTTGTTATTTGGATGGAGAGTTGTCTCATTGACACTCACACCACACCTTCCTATATCTATATAGTAATCTCAGATTATGTCAATCATAATTTGTACTGACTTATTGTTTATTTGTGGCACATTTTTATCTAAATTATATTTTTTTTAATTTAAGACTGATCAATAAATTTATCTTATCTTTATCATGAATTGTAAGGGGTGGCAAGAGGTGAAATTAAGCTATTATTTTAAACGTTACATCGATTTTCAAGAGGAGTTAAAGACTATGCCAATTGCGCATCGTAGTTTTTATTGATGGATAATCTCCCTTTGTTTGAGCCAAGCTCATTTAACATTTTATTTCTACAGTTGAAATTGAATCATTATCGTAAGTTTGAACTTCTTATTGTGTAATCGATTATATTGTTTGTCAAATCGCATCATAGCGTTTATGATGTTGATGTTTTTATTTCTGCCTTTTATAATATGAACGTTCAGTTTTTTTTTTTTATTATGATTAGTTGCACAAAAGTATGGAACGCCTCTAAACAGCTAATACATATATATACTAGAACACACCCGTGATATCGCGGGTCCGTGACAGAATTAAAGTATATAACTATGCGCAAGCATTATTTTAGTATTAGTATTGTCATCTGATAAAGTCATGCCGATTATAAGATACACAGTTTTCTCTGCTTTCAAATCTTTCTGTTTGAACCCGTCGAACTGGAACTTATCAATTATTGGTAATATTAATAATTTGGAAAACAAAAGGTCCTGGAATGGAGTATTTTTTAATCAACAGCATTGTCCTATATACATGTTATAAATAAAGTTGAATTCTTTGATTCGCTGTTTTACGTCATGCCCGCTAAATGTACCTATATGCCTTATGCCTTATTTTTAGTTCAGATTTTTAGTATTCGTATTGTTATCTTAGAAAGTCTTACTGATTAAAATGCTACAATAGGTAACAATTCGACAATTTAGTAGTGTCAACTCTGTGATTATGACCCGTGTATATAGCATATATAAATCCTGAATACACCATTTGTTGGTGCGCCTGTCAGATGCGGAACATACAGATAAGGTAATAGGTAACAGGTGAATATACTATTGGTATCGGTATCGGACTCGACCCGGAACTTCTTAATTATTGGCAATATTAATTACGTGGAAAACAAAAGGGCTTTGAGTGGTGTAATTTTTAATCTACACCTTAGTACTATATTAGTTATATATAAAGTTGAATTCTTTGATTCGTCGTTTTTACATGATGACGGCTGACAAATTGGACCTCGTAATTTTAGTATTATAGATATATATTTGTATCTGTTACAAAACAATGTGTACAATTGTTGATATTATTTTGTAGGAAAACAAACTTATTTTTACAGACACATTTTTAAATGAAAAACTAATAAATGTTGTTTATGCATAAATTACAAAAAATATGTTATAATTTATATATAATATCTTCAGGCAGTGGCTTTGCCGGTGCTAGAAAATTTGATTTTTTTGCCTCTGATTAAAATAACTTAATTCAAGCCAGCAAAATAGCCTGTTTCTGTATACTGGCACCAATATATATACATGATATAGTGAATTTGTCATTTTGCTAGATCTTTGTGAAAAGTGAAATTTAAAATGATATTTACTTTTGAAAAGTACTATAAATAAACAGCTGCGCCATGAGCGCATGATACGCCTAACGTCTTGTGTGGAAGTTTTATGCAATAATCATAAATAGTTTCTGAGAAAGTTTTAAGCAATATAAACCATATATTATTTTTGAGACACGGCGGGACATGTGAAACCCCCAACCCTGTTTTTTTTTCAAAAAACTAAATATCACTAAAATGAAAACCAAAAAGTATACAGACCTTTAGATTAATATAACAAAGAAGTGTGTAAAGTTTTAAGCAATAATCATAAATTATTTTTGAGGTACGGCACGACATGTAAAAAAACCCTCCCCTTTTTACAAAATACTCAATAACTCAAAAATGAAATTTTGAATCATCACCAAAAAGTATACAGATATTAAGATTAATATAACTAAGAAGTGTTTGAAGTTTTTAGCCATAATCAAGTATCCTTTTTGAGATACGGTGCAGCATGTGAAAAAAACACACCCCTGTTTTAGTTACAAAGTGCCGTAACTCAAAAAGTTTTAAACTTATTTTCCCCCAAAAATATACAGATCATTTGATTATCATAAGAAACAACTATGTTTAGTTTCATGAAATTTGGATAAGTTGTTCTCAAGTTACGGTGTGATATGTTTACGCCGGACAGACAGACGGACAGACACCGGACATTTGCATACCATAATATGTCGCGTCAAAATTTTGACGGGGCGTATAAAAATGTGCACTGTCAACAAAAAAGAATAATTTAATTTTGGATGGAAAGCGTCTTCTGATTTGCTGACGTTTTTTTGTTTATCAGCTTAGAGACACGATTTAGTCATGTGACCGTGACTTCATCAACATTTTTTCATGGTTTACTCCAGTTTAAAATGGAATTTAGAATTAAATTATAAGAACTAACTGTAATATTTTTTCTATCTTGTTTGAAATAACATACAGAATGTGGTGCACACTTTAAAATAATTAACCCGCTACACAGGTTATTCAGTGTGCACCACTTTTTTGTTGTTATTTATTCATAGACCGAAAACATATCACAGTCATTCTTTAAATTGAATCAAATAATTACATTTATTACTGTTCCTCCATATTGATAAAATTTTAGTAGGTTTCTGTATATGAATGGGAATGGGATTTTGAATAGAAAAGTATATTCACTGGGGAAAACGTTGCGTGCTTTTACGTGCTTAATTTTGGTAAAGAAAACATTTGATTTACAATTGGTTTAGAATTAAAAAATTACAGTCTTTTGTTTCGGTAAATATGTGGTTTCATTGACTTTTGAAAAACTGATATTTACTTTGCCCGGCAGTCTTCATGCTGAGTGGCAGCCCAGGCTTGTAAAATTGCTCTCGGGCCTGTAAAAATCATATCTACAGGCCAACAGAATCTAACTAAAAAAATTTTTAAATTGAGCTCAGGGCCTGTAGATTAAACAGTCCATCGTGAAGACTACTTTTGCTGTTGCCCTCAGTGAATATCAGTTTTTCAAAAGTCAATAAAACTACATATTTACCATGTTTACCTTATCAAATGACAGTAATTGTATAATATTTTAGTAGTTAAAAAAGAAAACAGTTATCAGTCGAAGTGTATTTCTTTCTTTTCTCTATTTTTTTTTATGGCTAATTACAAATGTAGTAAGATTACCTTTGTGAAAGTTTAACACCCCCCCCCCCCAAACCCCTTACATTAGAGTTAAGAACTATGCAATGACCTAAAACAAAACCTTTTTGAAGATATCTTGAATTTTTATCATGAAATGAAGAATTATACCCCCCCCCCCCCAAAAAAAAGGAAACTATAAGAATTAAATAATTGCATAGTTTAATCATTGTAATGTTGCAAAACACTTGTCCTACCTCCATGACAAATATTTTGTTGTCCCCTCAGATAAAGCCCCAAACAACATTGTTTTTGTGTGTAAATATCATTGCATAAACTGCTTGATAAAAGAATTATGTATTGACAATTAACTTGGGAACTCAACATATACCCTCACGACACTCACCAAAGAGGAAGTCCTGGATAATCATGATAAGCATAGAACATTCTCTGTTCCTTTGGAATTTCAACATAAGACGGAGAACTGGATCTTCCATCACTATATTGGATACCTAAACTACATAAGTGTCCTTACAAACAACGGTATATTGCTGGATCTTCCAAGTGCTCCACGAAAACTCTTTCTAAATTATTAACATCTATTTTATCAGCAATCAAAGCCGGGCTCCAAAGTTATTGTGAAACTGCCTATCCTAGAGGTGGCGTGAATCAGATGTTGATAGTAAAAAATCCAAAGATCTTTCACAGTACATGTACATACAATATAAGACTCTCTCATCTTGCAATCGTATTAAAACAATTGACTTTTCTACTTTTTACAAAAGTATTCCCCATTCCAACATGTCCAAACTAAAATACAAATTGAAAGAGTTGGTATTACTTTGTTTCATTAAAAGGAATGGCGAACGTAGATACAAGTATCTTGTCTTGGGGAGGGATTAAGTTTACTTTGGAAAAAATCACTCTGATTCCAACAAAAAATTCTCTGAAACTGACATTATCAAGATGCTTGATTTCTTGATTGACAACATATTTGTTACGTTTGGAAGACGTGTTTTCAACAGACTGTCGGAATTCCAATGGGAACCAATTGTGTACCTGTTCTTGCCGACTTGTATCTTTGTTATTATCTTGTCGTACAGGAGCTTCTTAGGAAGAAAGATAAGAAGTTAGCAATACCCTTTAACTTTACGTTCTGCTATATTGATGATGTTCTTTCAAAAAATACAAAATTTGGTGACTATTTTAAACAAATCTATCCCATCGAACAAAGATGAAGGATACTACAGATAAAGTTAGGTCTGCCTCATATTTTGACTTACATCTAGAAATTGACAATGAGGGTCGGTTGAAAACAAAACTTTACGACAAAAGAGATGATGTCACCTCCCAAATTGTGAACTTTCCGTTTCTATGTAGCAACATTCCAGCAGCGCCTGTATACGGAATATATATATATCCCATATGATACGATATTCCCGGGCTTGTATTTCTTATCATGATTCCCTTGATAGGGGATTGCTGCTCACAAGGAAGCTATTAACCCAAGAGTTTCAAATGGTGAAGTTGAAATCATCACTTCGTAAATTTTACGGACGCTATCACGATTTGGTTGACCGTTATGGAATAAGCGTTTCTTGGATGATATCGGATATGTTCCTTATGTGGTAACTACAATACACTTCCCCTTCCACAATTGTGACCTACCGAATAAGACTATTTACCGGATTTGTAATAACATAAGCAATATTACGACGGGTGTCACATGTGGAGCAGGATCTGCTTACCTTTCCGGAGCACCTGAGATCACCCCCTGTTTTTTGGTGGGGTTCGTGTTGTTTAGCCTTTAGTTTTCTATGTTGTGTCTTCTGTACTATTATTTATCTGTTTAATCTTTTTATTTTTAGCCATGGCGTTGTCAGTTTATTTTTAATGTATGAGTTTGACTGTCCATCCGGTGTCTTTCGTCCCTCTATTACATGTTAGAATTTGTAATTAGGCCAGTTTGAGGGGAGTCCCAAACAGTAGGTCAATATTTTTGTGCAGTGGTATACATAAGCATTATCACATGTCAATTCAAAGTTTCGTCCTTTCCCTGCAGTATGTTTTATTGATTTTGAAACTTTTGCACAATTTACATTAAGGTCACTTAAAAAGGAACCACTTCTGATAAGACTGTGATATTTGGGATAAAGCTGTATTATCATTCGTATGGATTATTTCCATGGATTTGACTTAGAATATTTTGCATATTTTACACGTTAAAGTGTTGATATTTCAATACCAACATTTATTTCTCTCATATTTTTGTCCTAGAAATATTGGAACAACCAGTTTTTGTATCAGTTATTTGGTGGTAGAGTGGAAGACAGTAGTATTACATTTACAGTATATATATGTTTGTTTTTCAGATCGAACTGGTGGTGTTTCAGGTGCACGAAGTCCTTAATTATGACTGGAATCCCTCTGTGTGGTAAGGATCCAATTCAAGACAATCTATTACAGATGGAAATAGCAACACATATTTCAGGCAGCGTATTTTATCAGATAGTTGACCCTAGCAAACAAAGGGGAGAACAAAGTAGTGACAAGTATTTTAAATGTAATTACTGTAATAAGTTTTTTGAAAGTAATGGAGACCTACAGAAACACATAAGAACACACACAGGTGATAAACCGTATATATGTGATGAATGTGGTAAAGGTTTTAGTCAGAGCAGTAATCTACGTACACACATGGGAATACATACAGGTGAAAAACATCACGAATGTAAAACGTGTGGTAAGTGTTTCCGTCTGAAATCATGCTTACTGGAACATGTAATGAGAATGCATACAGGCGAAAAAAAATACAATTGTGATGTATGTGGAAAAGGATTTTACACCAAACCTAATCTGAGGAGTCACAAGAGAAAACATGCAAGTGATATAACATATAATACCATAAGGGAAGATATCGCCAATAAACCAGATCACATCAACCCCTCTTATACCGTTGAGAAATCAGATAACAGCAATGGAGGTGGTATCGCCGATAATCCCGATCATATCAAAGGAGTTAACATCACCGATAAACCAGATCACATCAAAGGAGTTGATATCGCCGATAAACCAGATCACACCAATGGAGTTGATATCACTGAGATTTCTAAGATCAATAAAACAGGAGGTGAAGGAAATGCTCTTGATTTCATTAAAAACTGTAAGGGAATTATTGCTGAAAAATCTTCTAATGATCTCTACCCAAGCGGAACATTAAATTTACACATCAGAAGGGATCGAAAACGTTTCAAATGTTTTGCGTGTGTAAAGGGATTTGCAGCAATTAGTATTCTTGAAGCACATGTGAGGACACATACTGGGGAAAAACCATTTAAATGCGAAATCTGTGGTAAATCATTCAGTGAGAAACGAAGCGTAAAGGAACATTTGCGAATACACACTGGGGACAAACCTTACAAATGCTATCTGTGTGAAAAAGATTTCAGTAGTTGCAGTAATCTTCAAAAACACGTTAGAACGCATAGTGGTGACAAACCTTATGAATGTTATTTCTGTGGAAAGCATTTTTCTTCGACCAGTGTGAGAAAAGCTCACATTCGTTCTCATACAGGTGAAAAACCATATAAATGTAACATTTGCGATAAAGGAGTTACATCTTCTAGTAGCTTACAGGAACACATAAGAACACATACAGGTGAAAAACCATATAACTGTGACGTTTGTGGGAAGAGATTTACTAAGTCTAGTAACTTACATGTACATATGAGAACTCATACGGGTGAAAAGCCATATTCATGTTCTATATGTGGAAAACTGTTTAATACAAGTAGTAATCTCTACAAACACAAGAGACAGCACACGGATAAAGATGACAAAGCATACATGAGTGATAAATGCAATAAACTTAGCGTTTAAACATTGAATGTGATAAGTGTAACTTATTTTTACTGGTGCAGAATTTGCGTGGAAGAGTGAAAATTATCATAAAAACCCTACCGGCTATTTGACGTTGATATACAACCTCTAGTTATGGTAGATACAGCGACAAAGGCCTTTGACTGTTGACACTTATCATGCTTATGGCATTCACCACAATTACATTCTTCCCCATCGGTATTTTTCGTGATCGAAGTGTTAAGCGACATATTGTATTTTCGATGCTTAAACTAATTATCAAATGTGAATGTTGTTGTTCGATTTCAAAAATGGAGTGTTAAAAAATTGTATTCGAAATCATGAACTCTTTGTTCTTGTCTATTTTTTTCAACAAATAGCATTACAAAAGTTAACGCACCATACATTTGCTTTATGAAAACAAGATAAGTGGTTTTTTTTAACGGATCTACGGTCTCACATCCGAGGAACGTCGTAACCAAGTGATGCTAAATTGTCAGGTGGGTTTGGTATCGAAAGCGTGTACTACTTGTATTATTTATAGTTATGATATGTTGTTTTTTTTAAATGGAATAAGGTTAATCATAAAAAATGGACAAAAATGGCTGTATTTAGACCTCAAAAACTAACCTGTGCAATTGGAAAAGTTTTAAGGCCTGACATCTACTAGATATATAAAAGCTCCTTGATTGTCATTGCTAATATATATTTACAGAACTATAGGTGAGTGAAAGTGTATAACTGAGTGGACAGTATCAAGAGCAATTCAAGTGTTTGTTTATTTTTGCAACCTTAGAGTAGTTTTTGAGGTGTAAATACAGCTATTTTTGTTTATTTGTTATAATGAATTCTTTTGGTCTGTTTCTCCGATACTTTTACACACAATGTACATGGACAATTTTATTTGATTAATGTAAAGATTGCTTGTGATTATGACCCTGTAACACGGTCCATCTGACCTTGTCCCAATAGCATGGTACATTCGACATGTTCAATCAAATACATTTAGAGAAAGGAATGGTGTAAAAAAATGTCCTCTTTAATTGGTTCATTGTTCAGCGTGCTATAAAAGTTTTCGTTATTCAAGTCTATTTCTCTAATGCTCTAAGCGGTTTACATAGTTTAGAATATAGATTTCAATGATGAAGTATTTCGGTTCATCTGGCAGGGTTCCGACATCTGATCTTGACATCATTTTGTATGGTTCATCGGTCAACTTTAAGCGCATTTCTCTGCTAATTTGAGTACAGAGTGATTTTAATTATAAACTCATCATATAATCGAATTAAGTTATAGTTCTTTATATAACATGATATAAAGCTTTATTTCATACTCGTATGATTGACATATAGCGAAATCAGAAAACTATATTTCAATAAGATTCACCATTGAAACCGTAATTTTCATGTTTATATCCAAGACGCGCGTTTTGTCTGTAATGCAAGTGTCATACATTGACATAAAGACTGACGTGCACCAGACGTAGAGAAAATTGACTTCAGTCCGTATACGTTAGATGCACGCAATAGGAACACTAAGCAACCGTTAGACCCGCATTAAATACGTTTGAAGTACGTCAAAATGCACAGATAAACGGTCAGTGAACGCTTCAGCTCCAGGAAATTTGTATGCAGCAGTACAATTGTTACCTAGCTCTAGCGTTTACCAAGCGTATACCTGTTTACATATGTTAAAAATGCGTGGGAAAACGCTACAGATAAGTTTGAGACACGTTTAGGGCACGTTTAGGCCTCAAGATCGTCCGACTTTGACGTATGCGGGGCGTGTTTGTAGCATACACGTGACGTAGTTTCAGCGGTCTGTGAACGATTAAAAGGCATCAGTTGCGTATCCAAAACATATTCTGACATTCAATGAAACTTGCTCTAACCTTTATATAGCGGTATATGTCCGTGAATTTACAAGACAATGTGAATTCAGAAGTAGTGTTATGATATTGTAATTATTATGTTATTTATGTTGGCCTAATTTGTGTTGTATGGCCTGATAGTTGTTTACCAAATAATATTATAACTATGCAGTTTAGGAATCACTGGAACAATCACAGAATGATTGGAACTTTCTAGAATGATCCTTATAAAAAATGCGTAATTTAAACTTCTACGATATTCCAGAAACTTCCGTTGTAACTTTCCAGGATTTTCCACAATGTTCCATTATAGAGTGTTCTAGAATTTTCCATGACAACACTATATATACAGACACTAAAGTTAAACTCTCATAATTAAACTTGGACTTAGACATTGATAGACATTAGTATTCACGGCATTTGGATTGACACTTTTATTCTACAAACAACATCATACTGGATTGTGACCTTAGTAGTGAACATAATATTCAGATTGGATTCCGAAAGATTTCCGGATACAGATAAAGATAACAGATTGGACTCATATTTTGACAGTTAAGTTAACAGTAATATTTGTGTAATACCTTTTGTAAACTTTTGTATAATAAATATTGTTAAATTTTACTATTGATTTGTGTCTTTTGTTGGCTACAATTTAAAGGCGATTTCTGGCCGTAACAGAAATTGGGGGCTCGTCCGGGAGACTGAACATATTTTATTCAAAATTTGTTTAATATTTTTATTATAACTAGCCAACAAAATTCTACAAAATGGCATTTGATGCTGGTAAATTTTTGAAAACGCCGGACCTGGAGAGTTTTGATAATTTAAAGAAAGAGGAACTTGTGTTGCTTGCTAAACAACTGAAATTAGTTTTCAAAGTATCTATGAGAAAACAAATTATAAAAAATTTGGTTATAGACAAATTAGTTGACGAAGAAATTTTAGGTGAAGAGGCTCTTGATCTTAAGGTTGAAAATGTTGACGCCTTTAAGTTAAAACAGCTTGAATTAGAACATGAACTTAAATTAAAAGAAATGGAAATGAAGGAGATGGAGAAAAGAAAAGAAGATGAATTTAAATTAAAACAGACAGAACTGGAAATGAAGGAAAGGTTAGAAATGGAGAAAAAAGAAAAAGAAGATGAATTTAAATTAAAAGAACTGGAAATGAAGGAGAGGGAGAAATTAAAAGAACTTGAAATGAGGGAAAGGCTAGAGATGGAGAAACTGAAAATTGAAATGGTCAAAGAAGAAAGCAACACTAAAGTTCACTCGAAATCAGATTATTTTGATGCAGCAAAAAACATACGTTTGGTTCCAAAATTTTGTGAAAAAACAGTTGATAAATATTTTCCACAGTTTGAGAAAATTGCTAACAATTTGAAATGGCCTATGCCGTATTGGACTACGATGCTGCAAAGTGTTTTTGAGGGGAAGGCCGCTGAAATATACTCCGCACTTCCATCAGAAAAAAGTTCCGATTATGACACGGTAAAACAGGAAGTTTTGAAAGCTTATGAGCTAGTACCAGAAGCATATAGACAGAAATTTAGATCTTATAAAAAGTTTGATTCACAAACATATGTGGAATTTGCTCGGGAAAAAGAAGATCTATTTGACAAATGGCTTACGTCAAAGAAAACAGATAACAATTTTGATAACCTAAGACAATTGATATTATTAGAAGAGTTCAAACTATGTGTTCATTTAGACTTAAAAACACATTTAGACGACAAAACTGTTGAGTCAATACATGATGCAGCTGTCATTTCAGATAATTATACTCTTTCACATAAAAGAAGTTTCAAAGGTCAAAATGTCAATACTTCCATTGGAAATTACAAAAATCAAAGCAATGAGCGTACTGATAGTAAGCCTGTTGCACAGAATAAGAGTCAGTCCAGTTATAATATGTCTAGTCCAAAATTTGATACTTTTGAGAAAAAGTCACTGACTTGTGCTTATTGTAAGAAGATTGGTCACCTGATGGCTGATTGTTTTAGACTCCAGAAGAAGAATGAACGAGATAATAAGCCGAAGACCAGTGCTTGTACGACACCTTATAATACCAGTACATTGGAATGCCCTGCGCGTCAGGCTTTTAAGTCCAGTTTTTGTGATTACATGGAGGAATACAAACCCTTTATGTCTGATGGGTTTGTTTCTATTGTTGATGATACCACTCTTCAGCCTATTAAGATTTTACGGGACACTGGAGCTTCTCAGACTTTATTGTTAGAAGGTGTGTTGCCTTTGTCCGAGAATACTTCTGTTGGTGCCTCCGTTTTGTTACAAGGTGTAGAGTTAGGTTGTATAGATGTTCCTCTCCATCGTATTTATCTGAAGTCAGATTTGATAACTGGACCAGTTGTTGTAGGTGTTCGTCCTAATCTCCCTGTTGAGGGTGTTACATTATTGCTAGGAAATGATCTAGCTAGGAACAAAGTGGTTGCTGAACCAATTGTTACCAGTGAACCGGTGGTGGATGTTAAATCACCTGAAGATGATGCTGAATTGTATCCAGCTTGTGTTGTTACTAGGGCGATGGCTAGAAAACAACAAAATCAGAATTTGCAAGAAGACAAGTTTGATTACATGGACCTTTCTGACACTTTTATAGCTGACATTGAAGGTCCTGGTAGCTCAGAAAAGGCCATTACAAGACCACCTAGTGTTAACAAGAATGTTATTATGCCATGGCCAGATGTAAACAGCCATTCATTAGACCGAAAGAATTTATTCGAAGAACAACATAAAGACCCTGAGGTTCTTCAGCTCAACCAGCGGGCTCAACCACAGGAGGAAGCAGACAAAGTGGCCGAATGCTATTACCATCAGGACGGCATTTTAATGAGGAAGTGGAGGCCTCCTGATGCTACCCCAGAGGAGGAATGGAGAGTGGTATACCAAGTGGTGGTGCCTAAAGTTTATAGGCAAGAAATTATTGGTCTTGCCCATGACACCCCCTTGGCTGGACACTTAGGTATAAGGAAGACTTGCCTTAAGATCTTGCAGCATTTCTACTGGCCCAGACTTCTAAATGATGTCGCAGAATACTGCAAATCATGCCATATATGCCAGGTTGTTGGTAAGCCTAACCAGAAAATACCACCAGCACCACTTCTGCCTATTCCAGCCTTTGACGAACCTTTCAGCAGAGTTCTAATTGACTGCGTTGGACCTTTACCAAAGACCAAAACTGGAAATGCATATTTATTGACAATCATGTGTACATCTTCCCGCTTTCCTGAAGCTATTCCGCTCAGAAATATCAAGACACCTACTATCGTCAAAGCTTTGATCAAATTTTTCACATTAGTAGGACTTCCTAAGTCTATACAGTCCGACCAGGGATCAAATTTCATGTCAGGTTTATTTCAGCAAGTCGTATACCAGTTAGGGATTGCTCAGTACAGATCAAGTGCTTATCATCCAGAATCTCTTAGAATGCCTTAGAACGTTTTCATCAAACATTGAAGAACATGATTAGAACTTTTTGTCTTCAATTTGACAGAGACTGGGATGATGGAGTTCACTTTCTACTCTTTGCGGTTCGAGAGGCTGTTCAAGAATCCCTTGGATTTAGTCCCTTTGAGTTGGTATTTGGTCATACTGTAAGGGGACCGTTAAAATTGATTAAGGAAAAGTGGCTTACTGAACATACTGACTTGAATCTTTTAGACTATGTATCTAGATTTAAAGAAAAATTGTATACTGCTTGTCAAATTGCTCAGAAAAACTTAAAAAATGTACAGAACAAGATGAAAATATGGTATGATAAAGCTGCCAGGGACAGAGTTTTTGAGCCTGGTGATAAGGTACTTGTATTTCTGCCTGTCCCTGGACATCCTTTACAGGCTAAATATTGTGGTCCTTATACAATAGAGCATAAAATTAATGATTTGAATTATATTGTAAAAACTCCAGGTCGGCGCAAACAAAATAGAGTGTGTCATATTAATATGTTAAAACCATATTTTGAGCGTACTAATGTACTATGTGATAGTAAACCAGTTGCCACTTTAGGCATGGTTAACTT
This sequence comes from Mytilus edulis, assembly GCF_963676685.1. Classification (NCBI taxonomy): domain Eukaryota; kingdom Metazoa; phylum Mollusca; class Bivalvia; order Mytilida; family Mytilidae; genus Mytilus; species Mytilus edulis. The sequence continues at coordinate 51,534,314 of NC_092357.1, read as the reverse complement.
TGAGAACAATCATGACAAACCAGATGTAATTGAACCAACTTTTAGTTGTAAAACTATGGAAGAGACAGTTAGATTGAAAAATTCAGAAATTTTGTCAAATTTAGATTCAAAACTTGCACATCTGTCTTTTGATCGTAGAGAAGAAATAACAACTTTGGTATTTTCTTTTAAAAATCTTTTTCCAGATGTGCCAAACAAAACCACTGCTGTTTGTCATGATGTTGATGTCGGAGATGCTTCTCCAATTAAGCAACATCCTTACAGGCTCAATCCACTCAAACTTGAAGTTATGAGAAAAGAAATTAAATATATGCTTGACAATGATATTATTGAGCCGAGTAACAGTGAATGGAGCTCTCCTTGTCTCCTTGTGACAAAACCAGATAAAACTTTTCGTTTCGTGACTGATTTCAGAAAAGTAAATTCAGTCTCAAAATCGGATACCTATCCGATTCCAAGGATAGACGATTGTATTGACAATATTGGTCAAGCAAAATTTGTGAGCAAATTTGATTTATTGAAAGGTTATTGGCAAGTTCCATTGACACAGAGAGCTCGTGAAATATCAGCTTTTGTTACACCAGATGGCTTATTTCAATATACTGTAATGCCATTTGGCATGAAAAGTGCTCCAGCTACATTTCAAAGAATGATCAATAATGTTATAAAAGATTTAGACTGTTGTTATGCTTATATTGATGATCTTATTGTATGTAGTGATAGCTGGGAACAGCATTTAAAACATTTGTATGATACTTTTGATAGATTGTCAAAATCAAATTTGACTGTTAATCTTGGTAAAAGTGAATTTTGTCAGGCCACTGTTGATTATTTAGGGCATACAGTTGGCCAAGGTCAAGTAAAACCTATTATGGGTAAAGTGGAAGCTATTTCCAAATTTCCACCTCCTACAAATAGAAAACAACTTATGAGATATTTAGGCATGATTGGATTTTACAGAAAATTTTGTTCAAATTTTGCTACTGTTGTTCAACCATTGACTCATCTTTTACGGAAAGATTCTAAATTTATCTGGAGCAAAAATTGTCAAAAAGCTTTTGAAAATAGCAAATCACTTTTAATTAATAGTCCAGTTCTGATTACTCCAGACTTTGAAAAACAATTTAAACTTGCCGTTGATGCAAGCGATGTAGGAATTGGAGCTGTTTTATATTAAGAGACAGATGATAATGTTGAAAAACCTATATCATATTTTTCTAAGAAATTAGATAAACATCAGAAAAATTATTCAACTATTGAAAAAGAGTGTTTTGCAATGTTGTCAGCACTTCAACATTTTGATGTATATTTGAATCCCACTGTATATCCTATTCTTGTTTATACTGATCATAATCCTCTCACCTTCATGCATAAAATGAGAAACAAGAATCAGAGGTTGACTAGGTGGAGTTTATTGTTACAGGAATATGATGTAATTGTAAAACATATTAAGGGTAAAGATAATGTAATAGCTGATGCTTTATCTAGAGCTTATTAAATCACTTTGTATATATTATGTATTTTTGTTCATATTATTCATGATAAGTTTTTGTTACACTAAAACTTCTTTTAAGGGGGGAGGTGTTATGATATTGTAATTATTATGTTATTTATGTTGGCCTAATTTGTGTTGTATGGCCTGATAGTTGTTTACCAAATAATATTATAACTGTGCAGTTTAGGAATCACTGGAACAATCACAGAATGATTGGAACTTTCTAGAATGATCCTTATAAAAAATGCGTAATTTAAACTTCTACGATATTCCAGAAACTTCCGTTGTAACTTTCCAGGATTTTCCACAATGTTCCATTATAGAGTGTTCTAGAATTTTCCATGACAACACTATATATACAGACACTAAAGTTAAACTCTCATAATTAAACTTGGACTTAGACATTGATAGACATTAGTATTCACGGCATTTGGATTGACACTTTTATTCTACAAACAACATCATACTGGATTGTGACCTTAGTAGTGAACATAATATTCAGATTGGATTCCGAAAGATTTCCGGATACAGATAAAGATAACAGATTGGACTCATATTTTGACAGTTAAGTTAACAGTAATATTTGTGTAATACCTTTTGTAAACTTTTGTATAATAAATATTGTTAAATTTTACTATTGATTTGTGTCTTTTGTTGGCTACAATTTAAAGGCGATTTCTGGCCGTAACAGTAGTACAAACAATAAAATTATGAATGGAAATGGGAAATATGTCAAAGAGACAACAACCCCATTAAAAAGCAGATAACAGCCGAAGGTCACTTATGGGTCTTCAATGCAGCAAGAAAATCCCGCACTCGGAGGTGGCTCTTAGCTGGCACCTAAATACAATTGTGTACTAGTTCAGTGAAACATCCCACAATTACATATCACAGCTAGCAGACACACCGAAAGCACGGATAACTGTCTTGGACGCGTCTCAAGTACGTCCAAGGGACGTTTTCCTTCGTATCGTGCATTTCATATACCATGTATACGTTTGACAAACGCCAGACATACTTTACTTGTAGATAGTCATCAATGCTCTTCGACTTTATACTTGTTATGCTATCTTTACTATTTTGATCTGAGCGTCACTGGTGAGTCTTATGTAGAGTAAACGCACGAAATGTCTTATTGTAATGTATTGTAACGCAAAACAAGGTTTAACCCACCATTCTTTCTTAAAATGTCCTGTACCAAGTCAGAAAAATTGTTGTTATCATATAGTTCATTTCTGTGTGTGTTGCATGTGTTTCCCTCATTTTTAGTTTGTTAAAACGGATTTGTTTTTTCCCCAATTGATTAATCAATTTTGAACAGCGGTATACTACTGTTGCCTTTATTTATATAGTATGTCGTCGTTAATATATCCGGATTTACTGTTTCTCAGAAACTATATGCAATTGGTTAAATGTATCATGTGCATATTGATTTTTTTGTGAGTTGTTTATGTCCAGATGACTGCGAATCATAAAATATTTGAAGGCAGAAAACATGGAATAATTTATAATTTGATATAAAAACACTTCTTTCTCTGATGATTAAAGTCCAAAATGGATTTCAATTGTTTTTTTTATATCATACTACCACACTTCATGTACATAATTTACAACACATTAATTATGTTTTGTGTTGAAATTTACGTAAAGTATTCACTAAGTTCAAAGAAAGTTGAATTATTATCACAGATAGCAACATACTAGACACATTCTTTCGCACAACATCAGAACTGGCAATACCAGCGATAGGTAGGCGTCTCTGATGGAAGCAGCCATTTATGTCCAAGTTTTGTGAATTATTTTCAGTAATTTTACGTCGCCGCAATTTTCAAATGACTATTCAGACAAGTTATTATAACTGATCAGAATATCCTTTACCTTCCGATGCACTACCAGAACAGCACAATGATGTATTACATACGTAAGCCTTAATCTAAACATGACACTAATAGAAAGATTTCATCGAAAGCTATTTCACTTTAAAGAAATTTAGTTATAAATGAACTCTGAACCTCTATGCTAGATAAATCCCGTGTCATAAGCTTGCATTCCCCATCTGTTACATTTATTAACCTATTTCGATTTACTGGTTATTCTTATTCTTTAAATTTACTAAATTTTGTCAGTAGTAACAACTACGGCAACAATGTTTAGCCACCAGTGGACGGACACATTCGCTCTTTCCATTCTGGGCTACAAACTCTGTACAGTGAAGGCCATTGATTCTAACATACGTATTATCAGTGCACTCCGTATTCGTTATATATGGAGAGTATGTCGTTGGGATGTTTTGTTCTGAAATACAAAGTATAAATATGATAAGTCTGATGATGGTGTAGTTTATATAATACTTTATTACATATTTGTTGGCATTTTATCAAAGATAAGATGGTCAGGGACGACTGCTTTTCTAGAAAATTGATAATATCGGTACATTCAAACATTGATTCAGTTCTGCATGTCACAAATTTTTATAGTGGCTTTCTCACCACTTTCTTAAAACGGAAAAAGAGGAATATTATCTGTTATATTAGAAATGCGCTAAAGTGTTTCATTAATCAAAATGACATTCTTCAAAGTAATTCAAGTCTGCGTTTTTTAGCTTAATGTATCAAAAAATATTTATATGTATAAACTATTGCTATTCTTTGTAAAAAGATCTTCTGACAAGAATTAAAAAAACTATAAAAAAAACAAAAATTGCCTCTTTGCAACAATAGAATCCAATTCAGAATCAAATAACGACAATATTCAGGTATCTAGTTATGCGCGTGTAGCATGTGAAGTATAATGAACGCATTAACACAATGTGCAGAATGGTTTGGTGGGGAGAGTACAATTCTACATACTGCATGTATGGTATGGATCAGCTGCCGTGATGAGACATTGTGTCCACCATTATTATATTATAAGGTAGAAAATAATGATGAAATATATGACACTCATTGATGCATCCGGAATAGTGTTATCATAATTTGTCCATAAAGTATATCTTGTCGACAAAAAAATGTATGATAGAGTATGTATGTCTCAGTCTGTTGTTCACAAAGATAATCATATGGATGTCCCAGCTACTCGTTCCTACCACACAATTTTTGAAGTGCACCCTCCCCGTGGTAAAAACAGGGATACAAGTTCGTGTTCTGGTCAATGAAAATGTGACTAGTGCTTTTGTGTGAAAACTTTTCATTTACAATTTTGTTGGTCAAAGTTAGATTATGAAACAGACCGTGGATGTCAGTTGACCTCTTTGTCTCCAACAAACACGTTATCTGATTTTCAAAACTGCCAGTGAGCTAGACTCATACTTGAAGTTTTCGAGTGCATTATTGTGTTTGATATCTAATTAAAAATTTGAAGATGCGGTATTATTGCTGATGAAATAACTTTCCTCAAAGACTAAAGGATGATAATAATAATTATTACCGTACCAATATACCCCCAACATTGAACAAAAACCTAACCGTGTAGTCAGCTATTAAAAATCCCGATATGAATGAATTTAAAATTAACCAATGTCCTAGTGATTACTACAGCATTGAACGATAAAGTTAGGTTAATGTAGCGACCAACGATACACATGATATACGGCATTGGATTACAGCGACCATTTTTACAAATAATCTTGTGATTGAATTTGATCCTTAGTATACTGTTTTTTTGATGACTTACGATGAACTTTAGTCGTAAGTTTTTTTTGTGAAACTGACAAGCCTTTGTATAAGACAGGCATTTACGAAATTTGTCAGGGTAAACATGTCTGTAACCCCTCAATCATCCCTCTTACTTTTGACGGTAACAATATAACATGAGAACAAATGGTTAAAATAGTTGGAATGTGGTTGACTCATCAGATAAGAACTAACAAAAAAACGTGTTAACCGATAAGATTCAACGGTTTAAAGGGTCAAGCAGTTTTAGAAAAGTAGCACTGTGTGGAATTCTGATATATGAATATGAACATGGCCATAAGTGTTTATATATATATATGGATTGCAATACAGGTTCAGTAATGTATTAAAATGAAATCTATATTAACATAAAAATGACCCCATAACGATAATCCAGATCGATAGCGAATTTTAAATGAGTTTTTAAAAGGATAAATATACTTATATGGACTCAAAAAACACAATCCCAGTAAAAATGAGTATGTCATATCCCATTTGTTAAATCTATTTTCATGTACAAATAGTTGTGAAAATGAAAAAAAAATTGTAATCCGCCGGTTTTCATAGAATTCCATTCTAAATTGGAAATATACGCAACTTCTTTTGTTTTAAAAAGTAAACGGTTGTTTCTTAAAAAAAAATCGCAAGGGTTCCTCCGAACCCATTGGCTCGTCTACTTTTGATGTTAATCACAGGCTCAACAAACACGAGGAAAACAATTAATAGAAATATTTCTCTTGATACTATATTTTGATTGTAAGAAGCTTTTGTCCAAGTTTGGTAAAAATCCAGGCTAGTTTATGAATCTAATAAATGTTTTAAAAACTTTAACTGCAGACTCTTTGTAATGTTAACTGGAACTTGAAGTCCATTTATAAGTAAAATACATAAAAAAAAAGGAACAGAACTTTAACAAAATTTGCTTTCTAGATACTAGCATTTGATCAGAAACAAGCTTCTGTCTAAGTTTTGTAGAAATCCAGGATAGTTTGAGAAAGTTATTAAAATTTAAAAAAAACTTTAACCACAGAGTGAATGTAATGTTTCCTGGCAAAAAAACTAAGTCCATTTAAAAGTAAAATACGGAACAACAGGATTTTGTTTTTACAAAATTTACTTCTGGATACTATCTAATGGTCATAAACAAAATTCTGTGCAAGTTTGGTAGAAATGTATTATTCAGAATAGTTTAAGAAAGTTATTAAAATTTCAAAAACTTTAACCACAGAGTGAATATTTGTGGATGCCACGGACGACGACAACGATTGTAGAATCGCTATGTCTTTCGACAAAAGTTGAAAGCTCGACAAAAAGAATGGCATTATCATTTTACTAACTGGAATTTTGTCTGATGCTTGGTCCGTTTCTGTGTGTGTTACATTGTAGTGTTGTGTCGTTGTTCTCCTCTTATATTTATGCGTTTCCCTCAGTTTTAGTTTGTTACCCGATTTTGTTTTTTGTCCATGGATTTATGAGTTTGAACAGCGGTATACTACTGTTGCCTTTATTTTATTTTTTTTGTAATTTGATTAAAACACAGATCCTGTTCCTAATTTTCTTAAAGGTTTGTTGTTCTGGTATTCATTATATAATCCCAAAGGAATTCCTGCCTTCCAGTTACCAACACAAAACAAGAGAATTTTGAATGTTTTTAAACATAGAGATATCATAAGTGCCAATACATGAATAGAAATACATGTTTAGTAATGTATTAAAATGAAACCTGTATTCGTATTTTTCTCTCAATCGATTTATGAATTTCGAACAGCAGTATACTAGTGTTGCCTGTATTTACCTATATACAGGTTTTACTCCACCTTCTTATTGTTTGCTGATATCAAGCTTGATAACAATGCTCGAGCAAACATTGAAACAAACAATCAGGCAAGGCAAGCAAGCCGACCAAATTATTACTCTACATGCATTAATGGTTTGACTCGCATGAAATCGGTCTTTTGATTTTCGTCAATATTATTACATTAACCATTCAAATAGAACATTTTTTATCAATCGAAGCGTCAGTTCATTCACCTGCCTATTGATGTCTAAACGTTATATATATTAAACACTCATTTGCATTGAAGCTCTACATGTTTTAGGCGTTAGCAGCGATTTTGCCTTCAAACCTTTTTACACATGCCAATTTTTAGCAGAAAGCAATTGTTAGTAAGTAGTATGTAACACAAACAAATTTACAGCACAGACATGGCTTAAAATGAAATCAATACTTTGGCTTTTCAAACCTTAATTTTCTGTTTAAGATGTAGGTTGTATTATTTAAAACGAAGGTAAATGAATTGAATATATAAACCAAAGCATGATTTCATATTGTGTTAGTTGGCTAGCATTAAACCCGCAATACACACCAAGGGTATGACAGCTGCGGCAGCAAAAGTCCTTAATGCTTGGATCCACATGACAGATATATGTCCCATATTTGGTTATAAATTCCAGGCAAGACAATCCATTAAGCAGGATCTTTGTATCCGTGCAGTAGTCTTCTTCTGTAAAATCTGTAGCCAAAGTTACTCATTAATATCACCAGTGTGGATACTTCAAATCAATTTTTGATTGCACAGGTTTGAGTTAAATTGGGGATTGTCAGATATTAATTATAAAAAAGAAGATTTTATATGAGTCCCAAGGAGACACTCTCCACAAAACATCGAATGATACAGAAATTAGGTACTGTATTGAGCAAATCGTATGTAATAAAATGAATAAAAAATACTTAGTAGCACATAGCGAAATCGCGAGCACATGATGTTTGTGTGGTTTTGTTTAACCTGTTCCACGAAGAGGACTGTTAAGCTCCAAATATTATGGAAAAGTGCGCTTTAAATTTTTATACACCTGATCTACATTAACCAGCCATTTGCGCTTTTGGCATCAGTAATGCGCCAATTGCTATTTTCATGATGTATTATTTGCGTCAAATGATATTGTTCTAAGGTATAAATTGCGCCAATATACATAATTCGGTTGTGATACGCGTTAACAATGGACATAAGTAGGGAAATAATCCAACAGCTAAATGATATTTTAGCTGAATTCAAATTGATGAATATGCTTTGTTTTGGATATAAAATATCATCAAAACCTGTAAAACGATATAATTTGAAAATAGATTATTCCTACATAAGATAGACTACAAGGACGAATTTGATTGTAAAACATTTAATTTAGTGTTTTTTGCATCGATTTACACATTAAAAGCTTAGCTAGGTCCACATTTTAAAACCTACAGCCAATAAGAACAGCATAATAAAATAGCTCATCTAAAGAATAACGAAACTACTTACTTTTACTGCAGGACTGGCAACATCTTTTTTGGAATATAGAATCTTGGCACTGGAATGGGGAGGCATCTTGTTCACAATTCGCTTTAGGTGGAGGTACATCTGGGAAGGGACAGTTGTCTTAAAATGAACGAGACATTACAATTAATGAGAGAAGCATAATGATGTGAAGACAAATATTCTACGAAATAATCACTCCATACTAAACAGCAAGCAAATATTTAATGTGTTTCATATAGATTCCACCTTTTTGATCGGCACAAAACAATTTAATGATTTAAAGTTATATGTATGTAATAATAAAACACAAAATTACTGTCTGCACGTGTTTTTGATATCAACTTCAACGTTACAACGTGTATATAAGATCAAATAACGTAAAACTGGCAAACTAAAAAATATAGTCCATCTTCAAGATTACATTAGATACGGAGAGCTTCATTTTAATTTGGCTCTATAGAATTTGTTTTAAGAAAGCGGGAAAAAACATTCAGTCTGCGGTTATGCTAATCTCAAAATTTTAGTCTATCAGCTCAAAGACATAATTTTGTCACTTGACGGTGACGTCATCAACGTTTTTTTGATATCATGATTTACTCCTTAAAATGGAATTTAGAATTTAATTATAAGAAACAACTATAATGTTTCTGTCTATTCGAAATAACCCAAAAGAATGAAGTACACCCGTTAAAATAACCCACTACGCTGTTATTCTGTGGGCACAAAGTTTTTGCTTCCCCTGTCTATTCGAAATAATCTAAACAAATATGATGCATTATTTAAGTTAACGCGCAACTCGTGTAATTCAGTAGTAGATCCTTTATGCATGTCCGTACCAGATTTACATCAGGTTAACTCACTCCAAACCGTTGAGAAGATGTTTGTGAGTGCATCAAACCCACGTGATCAAGAACAACTGTCGTGAGAGAACATTCTTAAGGTCCCTTTATGTTGACATTATGATATGAATGAGTACATGAAACCTATTTTTAACCAGTGAATATACATAATATACAAAAATAAAAAATGTATCTACCTGGCGCAGAAGGTGCAGACTCGTCCAATACACATTTTCCCAACATGCACCACTGGAAGTAAAAAGAAGTTGATATTTAGTAACTTATTTTATTTGTATTAATTTTTAATCAAACACCAATTGAAAGTCTATCATCTAATAATATAATTAATCTCTTTTAGTATACTGAGACATCAAATAAAATTATGTTTTTAAAAGTATTTCAGCTTCATAGATTTCTTTCGTGGTTTTGAAGCGTTCAGTTTAAATGTTGCCACTGACTTATGAATGCTTAAACAGTGGTTCAAACTGAAATTATGACTTATTTTGGGAATATCTATGAATTTGTTCAAGAATTGTTATTTTAAAAGCAAATGTAATAGTTATTGAGTTATCCTGTTCGTATATAATATGAGTTCGGATCAACGAGCAACTAGACTGTGAATAACATATACCGATTAGATTGCTCAATTACCATTACTTAACCAAACGGATGCAAGGTTCATAAGATCAATAAAACCATAGCCGAAATAAAATAGAAGTAACTTATATTATCGCTATTTTGTGCATTTTTCTTTTGATCTTTTTTTGTGATAATTTTCATATGATGCTTTGCTTGAGATGGAAAAATTATCGCTAGAAACTAAGGAGGCCACGTGGCGTTGCTAACGAAATTGACATGAAATTGACAACGTTGTCATAGGTAAAATAGCGATAAACAGATTATCATTGGTCATCTCAACTCGATTGCTTTTCTCACTTTCGCTGTACCAGCTCAAGCGAGAAAATCAATCTCGTTGAGATGATCAACGATAATCTATAAGTATTATCTTACAGATACTAGTTATATCAATTAGACAACTTATGTCATCCTATGCAAAATAAATTAAAAAAAAAAGATCATTGACAACAATGATATGCGTTAATATGGTAATTTGTTGTCTGTAAGATTACATGTGTATGCTTTATATTCCACGTGTTCATACCTTTTTATCACCACAAGATGTTCCCATTGCAGCTCGCTGTTCGCTAGCTGTGATACAAATTCCCTTTACTGGATCAAAGCAATACATTTTGTAGCACATTTCATCTATTGTCGAAGGGGGCTAAAAATTGATCATAAATATTTATAAACTTTCATTCATAATCTCATTGCCATTATGATAAACACTTTTGAAAATCGCATTAAACGACGTTTTGTAGTGTTAACATATACCTAGTATTCTGAAAACAAATAGCAAAAGTTTATAAAAAGATCAACAGTTTTGAAAAGATCATTTAAGCGGATTATTCAAGGTAAGGATGGAATCTTTCGAAATCTTTGATAGCAAATAACAGCAAAACAATTGGTACAGGTTTTTAATGAAATAAACAATTTTGATGCAGGATTTCTATTCATTTGTAAGACTTTTCATTTCAATGCAGAAAGTTATGATTCTACGTTATGATACAGATATGTTTTACAGAATCAACATTATACTTCCTCCAAATCTTTGATACTTAGCTTAATGAGGAAATAGTTAAGTTTATAAAGAAATGAACAGTCAATGTTTGCTATTTTGTCAATTTTACAGTCCACAAATCTTTTCTTTTATTCTTTGTATAAAGCGTTTTATAAGACGTAATATCTTCTCGCAATCCATATCAAGATTGTGTACTGTATTTTTCTTTTTTTTCACATAAATCTTCCTCTTTTTAATCCTTCCAAAATATGTCATATACAATTGTAATTACAATGGTCACATAGAACATGTTTTGTGGTCTGTCGTGTTTATTATTTGAAATAGCACAATAAAAGATACATTTTGACAGAGTTTTAAAAACTATAGTCATTTTCTTTTATAGTACAACCCGTACTACCTTAACGCGACAGAGATACTCAATTTTTTTTTTAATTAAAACTATTATACATAAAAATTGAAAACATCACTTCACGTCATAAAAATATATTTAACTTAAGAGGGAAACTACGTTGATCATTACAGTAATGTTCTAACTTACATCAAGCTTATATTCATATATATATATCATATTAAAGCAAAGTACATACACACATAAAAGAAGTATTTCCATATATTTCCTGACATTGACCATGAACATTCATGATTTGTCCAGGTGGAACCGATAAAAACGGTTTCACCACTCCATTTGTCACTGAAGACCCACTGCTATCTTCTCCTAAGCAATTGTTGTGTCTTAAATAAAATGAAAAAACTGAGCATTTTTAAGAATAGATATATGCATGTCTGACGATTTAAACATCTCGTAAGTTTGACACAGAGTACTATGAATACTAGAATAAAACATTGGATTGTAAAAACATATCTAATTCAATTGTAAAAATATGACAAAACCTTATTAAATTTAGAAATACGATTGGCTTTAACATTTAACATGAACTTCTTGCACAGTTTATTATATTTACGGATTTTTTGATAACAAAAACAAACTTACAGTTCTCTCATTTTTTTGACCTGCTGTTTCATCTGGTAAATTGAACAATCTGAAAATTTGAAACTGTATTCCACCGTTTTTCTGTTGATTATGGCTGACGATGGCGCCATTATATAATTCATGGCACTAGGACAATTAGCTGCTTCTGGTACACTGTCACCGTCGTGATGTATAACGCCAAGACTGAAATAAAACATAATAAACCGATTGACCATACACATAAGGAGCATTAAAATGAATATCTTTGTCACATATAACCATAGAAATAGATCATATGTTGTAACCACAATCTCTTGCTTTATTTCGCCATTGTAATATAACAGAGAATGCGACCTGAATTTTACCTTTACAGGCAGTGTCAAAGCCTGTAATTTCAGTGGCTGCTATTTTGTTATATTCGTTGTTTTGTTTATCATTTTTTAAATACATTGGGTAGTTATATTGAATCTACTTATGTAAGTACTGTACTATTTTCATGTCTATGAAAAGTAACATAAAGAATGTGGTGCACACTGAATAACCAGCGTAATATTTCTTAGAATTCAATTCCAAATTCCATTTGTAAGGATTAAATTTTGAAAAAAACCGTTGATGACGTCACGATCCCGCAAAAGTGCGTAATGACTTAAAGAAGAAATTTAATTAAAACGGTTATTAATAATATTTTATTTCCGTACTTCATAAATGTAAATTTTCCAGTTAACATCAAGTTAAGACGTAGAATCATCTGGTATTATACAGGATGTTTATAAATAAATTAAATCTAAGTTAAAAAGTGGGCAGACTGTGACATCAATTTGATGCGAAATAAAAGAGCATTACAATAAAGGTTAACTGATGAAAATATATAATACTTTTTTTGTACAAATCTTTATTATGTCTGGCGTGTCCCTTGTTATTTCATATTTTATTGTTTTTGATGGAGTATTATGTACCTTTTATTGTGTCGTGTTGGAGTTAATATTTTATCAAAATAAGGTGACATAGCCCACGCAGTAAGCCTCAACACTAATAAAACGCTGGTTATTAGATTCCTAACTTAAAGATTCTAATATTGTATAATCATATTTTATATACACAAATTCATTTATCTTAATTCTGATTATATGTTAAAAATATCCGTTTTTAGCCTTAGAAATGTTTAATTCGAATTAATATATTTAATTTATTGTATTAGATTGCCATGTATTACTTTAACAGAAAACAATTTTGGTCATACTTTTAACTAAATTATCCTTAAGTTAAAATATTGTACTTCGTGGTGCATACGTATTCTCAAGCTAAAGAGAAGGTTAACGACTGTACATTGTTGTCAGTGTTAATTTGTTGGTTACATTTGAATTAAACGTGTTATTCTAAAATAGTCAATTCCCAGCCAATTGTGCTTACTCAAAGGTTGCAACTCCTTCAGTCAAAGTTGAACTTAGACGGTTACTGATTTTGTTAAAGTCATATGAAACGAGTGAGTGGTGAAAAATAATGTTTATCGAATTCTTGAACCAATGCATGTATATATCATAAACTTAGTCCTCTGTGCACGATTTTTTCATTTTTCGCAAATATATCGTATAATCGTAATTTTTTTTTCAGTCTGTCTGTTATGATTTAACAAATATGGCTGCTCATTAAATGCCGTGTTTCAAAGCCGAAGTGTACCGATTGTCACCTTATAGTAAACAAATAACAAAAAGCATGGGCATTGAGCACGTATTTAACATGTACAATCAGATAATTGTTTATTTTAATGACAGATCCGTGCGTATTGTGATCACCGGATTTTTACGAGGAGGGTTACGCTCAGGTCACTATGCATACGGAAAATATGTCGGCGAATTGCTTCCTGGAAGCAAGCTATTAAAAATAAGTAGACTTCTTCTAAATGTGGACAAAGTGAAGAATTTTCCTCAGAAAAAAGTATATGTACATAAGTTGTATAGTGAAAACTATCCATTTAGTTATAAAAAATATGTGCATATTTTTTTTTAATTTGAGGTTTCTTGTATGAATAAAATGACTTTAAGATACTTTTCATTGTATGCATACTCTAACAGGTTTTATAGCTTTTGGCTTTCCAAATGTCTGGTCTCGTGCTTGCCTAGTCGATTTTATCACCTAAACACTTGTTGCGAGTATGGACATTATATCCTACAGTATTGGGGTATTATCGGGATAGTTTCTCATTAACATATACTATAACCTCACATTTCTTTTTATTTAAAGAATCAGTAATGAATAGTAAGAAGTAGGTAATTTTAACACAAATGTCACTGAAGAAATAAAATCTTTAATACATTAGTTAAATTGTGATTTCGTTCTACTTTTGGTTGATTGATTCTACTAGTATTCTGCTATCAATAATTTCTGGCATATAAAGGACGCTAACAAATTGAAAATAAATCAAATATTATAGCAAGTTCTGCAAAGGGATACAACGAGATGGAGTATTGGAAAGGAGGAGAGGGATGTGATAAAATCTATTTTTTGGATCCTGACATAACAAACAAAGTTTCAATCTTTTCAAAATTTCGTGGCTTTAATTTATGATGTTGTAAGCTGGGCCCTTTAGAAATGCTTTTACCTAAGTCACTATAACGCCTTACTCATATTGCAATATAGAATGAAATTCAAAACAGTGTGGCTGTGACCATTGATTGACACATTAAATGCATCCATATGTAAAGGCCACTGCTCACTATGTACTTTTTTAAGATACTTAAACTATGGTGTCACCAAAGGATCTCAACACCTTAATAAAGTAATTCGAAAAATTAATCAGAAATAACACGATGTTTTGATTTATATCAATTATATAAATCAAAAGATAAAGGTTATTCCTGATTATTTTTTCGAATTATTTTATAATTAAAGGCGTTAAGAAACCTTTGGTAACCCCACAGTTTAAATGTTTATCGTAGGTACGTCGTGAACAGTGGTCGTTACAGACAAGCGTTCACGTAAATTTTCCCAGTCAATGGATGAATTTAATGTGTCAATCAATGGCCACAGCCACACTGTTTTGAATTTCATTCTATGTTAATTCTTACATTAGCCATTGCATATGTTATAAGCATCTGCATTTACTTTTTGAATAATACATCGTGTGCCAAAATATGTTTTTAAAAGGCATTGTCTCCTATCTAAATATAAATGACAACTTATGAGGAAAATTCTACAAAAGTGTTGCCATATATCATTCATAAATTGTCCTTTAAAATGTCAATACCGCAATTATTATATGTTTGTTTTATAATCTCTTAATAACATGGCATCAAACAAGGAATCTCTCAAATTAAGGAATACTGGACTAAAAGATGTCGAACATAAACGTATTCTTCTCTCTTAGTTGCATTTCTCTAAGTTGTTTGTAATGTATTTCCATAACAAAAAGCGATGTAATTTGACCTGCGCTGTCTCCTGTTTCTAAAAGAGCGATGACAATTGACATGTAATGTCTCCTGTTTCTACAACAGCAATGACAATTAACCTGTGCTGTCTCCTGTTTCAACAAAAGCGATGTAAATTGACTCACGCTGTCTTCTATTTTTACAAAAGCGATGTATACAAAAGCGATATTAATTGACCTAAGCTGTCTCATGTTTTTACAACAGATATGTCAACTGACCTAACCTGTCTCCTATTTCAACAAAAAAAAAACAGCTTTGGCAATTGACCTAAGCTGTCTCCTATTTTAACAAAAGCGATGTAAATTGACCTATGCTGTCTCCTATTTTTAAAACAGCGATGTAAATTGACCTAATCTGTCTAGTGTTTCTACAACAGCGATGTAAATTGACCTAAGCTGTCTCCTATTTTTTCATCAGCAATATTAACTGACCTAAGCTGTCTTCAAATTTTTACAACAAACAGCGATGTCAACTGACCTAAGCTGTCTCCTATTTTTACAACAACGTCAACTGAATAAGCTGTCTCCTATTTTTACAACAAACAGCCATGTCAAATGACCTAAGCTGTCTTCAACAAACGAGGATGTCAACTGACATAAGCTGTCTCCTTTTTTTTAACAACAAACAGCCATGTCAAATGACCTAAGTCGTCTCCTATTTATTCAACAGCGATTTTAACTGACCTATGCTGTCTCCTACTTTTACAACAACACCAACTGACATAAGCTGTCTCCTATTTTTACAACAAACAGCCATGTCAATTGACCTACGCCGTCCTATTTATTCAACAGCGATTTCAACTGACCTAAACTGTCTCCTACTTTTACAGCAACACCAACTGACATAAGCTGTCTCCTACTTTTACAACAAACAGCCATGTCAATTGACCTAAGCCGTCTCCTATTTATACGACAGCGATGTCAATTGACCTAAGCTGTCTCCTATTTTAACAACAACGTCAACTGACATAAGCTGTTTCCTATTTTAACAACAAACAGCCATGTCAAATGAATAAGCTGTCTTCAACAAACGAGGATGTCAATTGATCTAAGCTGCCTCCGTAATTCTTCAACAAGCAGTGGTATTACCTAGGATAACTTATCATTTTTTCCACAAACGGGGAAGACAGTTGACCCATATTTTACTTACTTGTGTCCAAGCTCGTGCGCTGCGATTCCCCCTGAATTATATGATCCGTGGTCAACAATAACGGACGTACTCATAGAAGTACATATCCCACTTAAGTAGCTCGTTCCTACAAATAAAATAATGAGGACCTACTAAACATAGAAGTACATATCCCACTTAAGAATCTCGTTCCTACAAATAGAATAATGAGGACCTACTAAACATAGAAGTACATATCCAACTTAAGAAGCTCGTTCCTACAAATAGAATAATGAGTACCTACTAAACATAGAAGTACATATCCCACTTAAGAAGCTCGTTCCTACAAATAGAATAATGAGGACCTACTAAACAACTTACAACAGTACAATTAAACTGATTACATGTATGTATGCCATAATGCTTAATTCATACTTTAAACACGTTACTCTTACATCGACTAGTTTATAAGGACAATTTCATTCGATGATTCAAATGAAGTGAGTCGAAAGATAACAGAGTGAAATTCAAACTTATAAAAGTCGAAAATTAACTGACAACACCATGATTAAAAAAAAAAATAAAAAAAATATTAGTAATCAAAACCCAACATAGAAAACTAAAGACTGCGCAACACGAACCCCGAAAACTGAGGTGATAACAGATGCGCCTTCATGTGGCACCTGTTGTGATGCTCGTTTTTGTACAAATCGGTAATTAGTCTAATTCGGTAAGTCACCAAAGGCGTTGGTTGCACCCAAGTTTGGCACTCAATTTTCTTGAAAAAAGGTCACCTTCTTATCGATAGTGAACTTACAGAACAGCGCATGGTTATTATAGCAGATATTTAAATATATACAAACAAATAAATAACTTTCCTGCGTAATTCGAAAAAGAGCAGGCTAATGCCGCCACAAGGAAGCACTCGCACCCGCAAAGTGGAAAGGAATTAATATATTAAGTTGCAAAACGTGTTTCCCAATCCACTATAAATAAATATGTTTAAACTAAATAAATAACTTGAAACATGTCTTTATGAATCATACAATAACTTGAATAATGGTCAACAGACACTTTATTCTAAAGGGAAATATATTATTGGTAACATACCTAATATGTATCCTCTACCATTTGTAGCATCGTGTCTGAAAAATATAAAAATAACAACAATATTTAGACTTTTATAATTTTTTCTATCTGCGCAGAATGGTTTCTAGATAATCCGATACGAATAAAATGTTCTGCATTGTATACTGATCTCGTCAACATACATTTTGATTTCAACTTCGCGGTCTGCACCTAAGACATTTTGATTTCGACAACAATTGAGGAATTAAGGCATAAATATTACTACTGGATAATATCAAATTTGAGAAACGAGGGTTTGTCACTTTCTTTACATGAATGCCTCGATAACCTCCGCTACAATTCCGATCACAGTCTTATTATAGTGAACAAAGAGCAACAACTCTGTTTTTTATGCAATGATATTTTAAAACGGAATTGCACGACTTGTTAAGTTTTTCTGTTGCACGTCTTATTAAGTTTTTCTATTGCACGACTTCTTAAGTTTTTCTGTCCTGTTTAAGGTCAAGTGTAGTTATAATTTTGTTGTTGACGATATGGCAACACACTGTTATTACTAGATTTATTTCACTTGGCTTGGCGGGGGTTGGAGAAGTTCGCTTATTTAAGACCAGTCCATCTATAGACAAGAGTATTGGGATAAACTCATCAGTGAAGTGTCAAGTTATTCGTCCCATATCATATTCATACACTCAGTTCTTTTGTATATGCGTTTGGTGACACTGACAGGTGATTAGAATTCAATATTAATTATAACGGCAATCATCCTTATCACACACATCTTAAAATAGACTGTCCTTATGCAAATTTAAACATACGCTCTACCCGATCATGTGGAAATAACATTGGTAATACAATATGTATTTGAAGATTTGTTCAACGAACTTTCATCAATTTCGTTGTACAAAGGCTTTAAATAAATATGTTTTAAAAGGTGAGTACATGGTTGAAACGTATTTGGTTGAACTTACTCTGTAAAGAACATGGCGTGGTCGTGTTTTGGTAAATTTGTCGATTTTTTTAGAAAGTTTGTCAATCCTAACAATGTCGTACTTCCATCCACTTTTGATCGCTTATCCTGTCCCTGGGAATAAGTTAATACAAAAGGCATATCTGTTGGATTCTGAAAGTAAATAATATCTATATTAGATTTATAACTTTCTTTTCGTATGATTTTCTTTGTCATTGAATTATATGTGCAGCTTTGTATTTAAATATACAAGAACAATAACAAGTAATTGGTACCATGGTTTTAATGTTAGTGTTGAACTGTTGTATGCATATGTAAATAAGACTTGAAGAAACATTCAAATGAAAGACTCGGTTGCTTTTTTCAAGTGTCAAGTTATTCGTCCCATATCATATTCATACACTCAGTTCTTTTGTATATGCGTTTGGTGACACTGACACTCTTGTGTCCAAGCTCGTGCGCTGCGATTCCCCCTGAATTATATGATCCGTGGTCAACAATAACGGACGTACTCATAGAAGTACATATCCCACTTAAGTAGCTCGTTCCTACAAATAAAATAATGGTCGACATAAATTGTCGATTTATAATATTCAAATAATATTCAAATAATATTCAAATAATATTGTCTTTGTATGTAAATCGTATTACTACGAATGTCTTGTAAAAGAATTGGGTATAAAGGAGCACTCAGGTAATCCCACATACAAAGACATATCATTTGACAAGGATGAGATTTTAGCAAATCATAAGTCCTTCATGGCTTCAATAAACATTGCATTGAACACCAAATCGGAGGACTTACCTTGTTTGTATTGGATACCAAAGCTTCATAAAATTCCGTACAAACAACGGTATATTGCTGGCTCATCTTCATGTTCTACTAAAGAATTGTCCATTAGATTGACTAAAATTCTGTCCGCAGTGAAAGAGGGTCTTCAGAAATACTGTGAAACTGTTTACTCGCGTAGTGGTATTAACCATATGTGGATTCTTAAAAATTCTAAAGAACTTCTAGACAATTTTAAATCTCGGTCTTTTTCTGAAATTAGTTCCATCAAAACTTTTGATTTTTCAACCCTGTATACCACCATTCCCCATGTGAAATTGAAAAATCGCCTTAAAGAAATAATCCACAATGCCTTTCAACATAAAAATGGTAGCATACGCTATAAATTTATTACTTTGGGATTTCATAAGGCATATTTCGTAAATAGTGACAAACAAAAAGGTAAGATATGCTACACAGAAGAACAAGTGGTCAGTATGCTGGAGTTTCTTATCGACAACATATTTGTTGAGTTTGGAGGTAGACTTTTCCAACAAATTGTCGGCATTCCTATGGGAACAAACTGTGCGCCTCTTCTTGCCGACCTCTTCTTATTTTCATATGAATCGGAGTTCCTCCAGACACTTGTAAAAAACAAGAGAATCAAAGAAGCCAGATTATTTAATTTCACTTTCAGATATATTGATGATGTTCTTTCCATAAACAATCCGAACTTTTCTGATTGGGTTCCATTAATATATCCCCCAGAACTAGAGATTAAAGAAACAACAGACACGGCTTCCTCCGCCTCATTTTTAGACTTATATCTCGAATTTGACTTACACAGTCATCTCAGTACCAGAATCTATGACAAACGAGACGATTTTAATTTTGAAATCATAAATTTCCCCCACCTTAGTAGCAATATACCAACTTCACCTGCATATGGGATATATATTTCCCAACTTATTCGATATTCAAGAGCTTGCAGCTCCTACTCAGACTTTGTAATACGTCATCAGTGTCTGAGTAGAAAGTTGATGAAACAGGGGTATGTCAAAGAACGTCTCGTTCTTTTTCTAAAAAAGTTCATCGGAAGGTACCAAGACCTTGTTGATAAATATTCCGTATCAACTTCTCAAATAATACACGATGGTCTTGATGTATAGATTCTTCGTACTGATGTTGTTTATCATCTTAACAACGTGTTTTATAGTTCTTTCATTTGTCTTTGTTCTATTATTAATATTACTTTTACTGTTAAATGGTTTCATGTGATATCCGTTTCACGTGGCTCGGTACTTATACATCTCGTCAATGTGTTTGTATTGGCTTTCATTTTTTTGTGGTTTGTTTTGTATTTGCGACTTTTTGTATTTCTTTTGTTCTTATAACGTGACTCTGTACTTTAAAAGATCCCGTCAGTATGATATTGTTCTATTATATGTCATTATGATATATTTCTATTATGAATTACAATATACGTTGAACCACAAACGTCAAAATCATTCAATCGCGTAGTGGTATTAACTATTTTTGGATTCTTATAAATTCTATATATATCTTTTGGACTAGTTTAAATCTCGGTCTATTTCTTAAATTTATTCTTACATACCTTTGATTTTTTAACCCTGTATGCTAATATTCCCATGAAAATTTTAAAATTGTTTGTACGCACATTGAACGACAAATTTATGTGACGTATAAAATTTTCTGACGTCAGACACTCAATAAATGTGTTCGTAGATAGTAGATGTTTTTGTGTTCTGTTAAATTGTTCCTTTTAAAATTGTTAAACGATGATGACTGATGTACCCATATTTTGACTATTATATTTATTGTGTCTGTTTATTTAACGCATCAATGTAAAAATATCGGAAATTGATGAGACTGTCATTACAAAAGTGAGAGGGTTAGCGCTATAGAACCAGGTTTAATCCACCATTTTCTACATTTGAAAATGCCTGTACCAAGTCAGTTCTTGTCCATTCGTTTTTGATGCGTTTTGTTATTTGATTTTGCCATGTGATTATGGACTTTCCCAATTGATCTTCCTCTAAGTTCAGTATTTTTGTGATTTTACTTTTTGTACTTAATGAATATATGTTTTGAGTAATAATAAAGTCACTAAACAGTAACCATCGCAACTGATAGTTACAAAACAATGTGTATGGGAATGAATAGAAAGCATCGTATTATTTTACCCACAATTTTATCTTATGTCTCAAGTGTTGTGTTTAGTTATTTTCATTTATATGTTAAAAGGGGGATAGTTCTTGCTGAGTGATAATTTAGCCTGGCTTCTTGGCCACACTTCCTCGTGCTTGTCAGTCTAGTGTTGAGCAAGCGACACAGTAAACATAGAAAAACTAATGCATGTATTGAATACATTCACCACATACATACATTTGAACTATCGAAAGAAAATGTATAAATATACCTAGTAGTATGATACAGTAACCTTTACACTGTTGTGGAGAGGGCTTACATAGGCTATGCCTGTTGCCCAATCCAATTCAATTTATTTGAATAAAATATTGTTTAAACTAAACACTCTTAAAGCTAATGACATCTCGGATTCGAAAAATCTCTTCAGGAATAAACTGTAGATCTTGATTTTATATATGAGGTTTGGAAGACAAAATCGAGTCTTTCTATGGAAAGGAGAAGGAACATAAATAACAATATACTTACCTTTGCAACAAAAAATCCCGCCAGTTTAACTTTTATATGAAAATCAGTATTATTAATTGATGAAAAACGTAGATCTATCTACAAAGAGCAAAAGAAATTTAAGGATCTTTTTTCATATTGTTTTCTCTTATAAATTAATGTGATACTTGGTTATTTATTTAACCTTTTTGTGATTAAGTGTATAGTTTATATTAACCTGTCCATTAGAAAAAAAACATAATATGATTTAAACAAGTTTTGTAAAATGTTACCACGTTTGCAATTTCGGGGGCCAAATAATGACCTTAAGTGATCTACATTTAATGTCTGTGTCATTTGGTCTCTTGTGGAGAGTTGTCTCTTTATCATTAATGCCACATTTTCTTTTTATATTCATCAGACATGACAACAGATGTAGCAAATTTAATTCACATAGTTAGTAATAAAAGCATCATGGTAAGAATAAGTATAAGAATAAAGCAGACTGACGAATACCGACTAATGTGTCCGTTACAGAGACGTTGATACGAATACAATATGACAAAAAGCATGAATGCTAAGTTATACTCGTGAAATATACAAGTTTATGATAAAAGGCTAATTTTTTTTCGAGCGTAACTGATGAGTCTTTTGTAGACGAAACGTGCATCTGGCGCAAAAACAAATTGTCAATCCTTGTTTGATGAGTTTTTTTAAAACTATAAATAGATTGATGTTCAAAAGAAATTGTTGACTATGAATAAGACCATATACTTTTTATCTTATTTGCGTTATGTCATATTCGAAATCTTCTGTATTTTTATTTTGAACTATAAAACTAATTAGGACATTCTAGTACATTTGACTTATTTTTGAAATTGTCCTTAAAATTCTAAATTTCATGAATTTCAAATATTTTTTTGTGAAACATGTTTGTATATGTGTTTGATCTCAAATATACGTTATACAAAAATTAAGGATACAAACTTGGGCTTAATAGCATTTCCCAATGTACAGAAATGATTAGTTTTATACAGATTCAGAATTCGTTTTTTTTCTTGTTTTTACATACAGTTTTATTTGAATTTCCACAATTCGGCTTCAAATCTAAGATACGATGTACAGTTATTTTCGTAACTCGATTCTGAAATGTTATCATTTTATTGTTCATTAAAGTACTCTATCGTAAGTAGATTTTTCTATGAATTATGGTTTCCATGATACGTCAAAGATAATATATGTATAAGTTTACTTACTCCATTAACAACATGCGTAAAATAATATCTTAATTTCGTCATAGTATCGTCATCGTTACCATGCTTTTTGTAGAATCTGTAAAAAAATAATCAATTTTAAATGTGCATCATTGCGAATATATCTTTACAACACGGAGTAATGTTCTTAGTCTTTACAGAGCATTTATCAAAACATAGTGGTTATTGTATAATACAATCGCCCCGGTGGCATTTGGTAGCTTGCCTTCGTCGATTGCAGGAGGTCGGGGTTCGACCTCCCCCTCTCCAACCGGGTTTGAAAGAAAAACATAAAAATTCCAAATTTCTACTTCTCTGCTTAACTCGTAGCATTTAGGAAAATAGCAAAAAGTGGTGGGATCGAAGTCGGAATAAAGTCACGGTCAATAAGAATGAAATGCCTTCCTGCTGAATGTTAACTATAGAACGTTTGAATACCATTTGTGTGTGTCAGTCTAGTACAAAGCAAGGTTCATAATCATATCACATGAATATGACTGTTCTCGTCCTGATATGTATGTAAAGTTTGTTACTGGACGTAAAACACCACTCCATCCATCAATCCATATTTGTTTTTACCATATTTGTTTGTGTTATAGGGCCTTTTAGTCCATTTGGACGAGCACATGGCTAGTATGTATTTTGGTAAGACTTGTTCAAGGTTTAACGTATATTTTTAGATTTCCCCGTAATATTTGTTTCATCAAAAGGCAACTATCTTTGTACACTGCGAGTTGGGAACGGAAGTGTCCTAAATGAGTGACCTCAGTCAATTCCATGACTGTTCCGTTTACAAATATAGGGAACTAAAGTTAATACCAGGAGTTACAAATATCATAAACATGGGGAACCTAGGTTAATACTGTGACTGTTCCGTTCACAAAGATTAGGAACCAAAGTGAGTAACCATGACGCTACAAGTCTTGTCTGAGTGATAATTTTTCCTATCAAATATAGGTTTCAGGCTAAAAACCAAATGTCAAGAAAAGATGACAATCATCGTCATAGAAGGGCAATAAGTATACTATTGGAAGTCGTCTAACAGTTTTGATGTAAATATACTGTAGGTCTGATTTTGAATCTTTACGCCATTGGCAGATTTTGTACTTCTATGTATAGTAGTTTTCAAGATAATACACAAAACTGGTATGTTACCCCTTTGTTCTATTACTAGCCACGCTGGTTGGCAGGCGAGATCATCGGACTCATTATAAAACTAGATACTGCAATGAGGATTGTGGCTATAAGTTTGGTTAAATTTGGTCTATTAGCTAGTTTCATGCAGAGAAGAAAATTTTTGTACATCAACCGTACTACCGACGATAACGACTGTAGGATTACGATCTATAATCAGATGATAAACTTGCAATGGTATTTTAAAACGGGCTATTACACAAACACTGCAGAAACCATAGTGAACTACTGTGATGAAAAATAATCGAAAAACTAATTATTTTTCTTCATTAAAATTTTCCACTTTATGAATCGATAAGTAATAATATAAACAAACTAAAACAACCTTATCTGACCACTATAGAAGAGATATGACTTACTTTTTGTATAAACTATGATCAATGAGTATAAGGACTTCTACAGTAAAGGTTGATGGCATGTCAAAGTCACTGTCTGTGATATAGTTATCGCGCGGATCAACCTGGCGTCTCGATAAATGGACCATGTTATGTCCTAGATACTGTGTGAAGAACGACCGGTGGCGATCTGAAATAGTCATTTATAACATTGTAATTATAAATGTCTAATACGTGCAGTATTGTCATATACGTTGTACATACTTAATGCTGTAAATAACAGAACATGTTTTAAAAGACATGCACGAAACTAGATTAGAATTTACCTCAATGGCCCTAAAAATATCATTCAGATCTTGAGTAATACCGAAAACTTCTTTTTTACTTTTTTGTCTAAAAATTCACATAGAAATATCTTTTATTTGTATATTGGTGAAACAAAAATGCAAAATGAACATTCCCCATTTCCATTCTCAATTTTATATTTAAAGTGTTGGATTGGGTTCTCTATATTTTCTCACAATGATCGGTACAATTGTGTTTACTATTATATGTAAATAAACATAAGAGGCAGGTCAATGTCCCCTGAACATGTTTCACACCAACTTAACCAAGGTCATGTTTTACTAAAATCACAGTATAGTTTTAAGACTAGATAAAACTATTTCAATAGCTATACAGCATGATTTTAAGACTACCTCCAATTATTGAAATATGATTTAGCTAATATTTGGTTAAACAGCATAATATTAAGACTATCTAATATTGTTAAAATATCTTTAAAGCATAGTTTAAAACCTACCTTATTGTTGGGCCATCTTTAAAGAATAGTTTTAAGACTCGCAAACATAGTTTTGAGACTACCTTATATAGCTGAAACATCTTTAAAACATGGTTTTAATATTACTTTATATTGTTGGAATATCTTCAAGCATAGTTTTAAAACTACCAAATATTATTAGAATATCTTTAAAGCATTGTTTAAGACTACTTTATATTGTTGGAATATCTTCAAGCATAGTTTAAATACTACTTTATGTTGTTGGAATATCTTCAAGCATAGTTTTTAAACTACCTTAAATTGTTAGGATATCATTGAAGCATAGTTTTAAGACTACAATTCTCTTCAACTTCGCACTTTATTTTACCTTTTTAACTCTTTTGAATTCGAGCGTAACTGATGAGTCTTTTGCACACGAAACGCGCGTCTGGCGTAAATACAAAATGTAATCTAGGTATCTACGATGAGTTTATTTAGAGCATTGTTTAAGACTACATTATATTGTTGAAATATATTTAAAGAATAGTTTTCAGACTACCTTATATAGCTAAAAAATGTTTAAAACATAGTTCTAAGACTACTTATTATTGTTGGAATATCTTTTAAGCTTACTT
Source organism: Mytilus edulis (assembly GCF_963676685.1). Lineage (NCBI taxonomy): Eukaryota > Metazoa > Mollusca > Bivalvia > Mytilida > Mytilidae > Mytilus > Mytilus edulis. The sequence continues at coordinate 51,508,215 of NC_092357.1, read as the reverse complement.
TTAAGAATTCTTTGTATTGTTAGACTATCGCGAAAGCACAGTTTTAATACTACTTTATATTGTTGAAATATCTTCAAGTATAGTTTTAATTACCTTATATTATTGGAATAGCTATACAGCATAGTTTTGATATTTATAAGCTTATATTATTGGAATAGCTGCACTTTATTCAGTATAGTTTTAAAACGTAGCTAATATTGGAACATCTTTAAAGCATATTTTTAAGAGTAGCTAATATTGTTTAAGTAGCTATACAGCATAGATTTGAGACTAGCCAATACTGTTGGAATAACTATACCGCAGAGTTTTAAGACCTAATATTGTTTGAATATCTTTAAAGCATTCATATTGTTGGAATAGCTATACGGCATAGTTTTAAGAGAATATATTGTTGTAATATCTTTAAAACATAGTTGTTTAGACTAAGTAATATTGTTGGAATATCTCTAAAGCATAGTTTTAAGACTTCCTAATTCTATAATATTATTAGATATCAACACATTTCTTATTTTAATCATAAAAATGAAACAAAATGCAAGGGATATTAGGAAAAGGAATTCTAAAGCACATATATCAATAAAATAACTAACATCCGTTGATATATAAATAAAAGGAATCCACCAGAAATGCTCATACTTTCCAAGTTTTCTGAATTATATTGCAGCATTTTATTGTTTATATAAAAAAGAAGATGTGGTATGATTGCCAATGAGACAACACTCCACAAGAAACATAGAAATTAACCACTGTAGGTCACCGTATGGCCTTCAACAAAGTGCAAAGCCCATACCAAATAGTCAACTATAAAAGGCCCCGAAATGACAATGTAAAACAATTCAAAAAAGAAAACTAACGGCCTTACTTATATGAAACAAAATTAACGAAAAACAAATATGTAACACATAAACAAACGACAACCACTGAATTACAGGCTCCTGACTAGGGTCAAGCACATACATACATAATGTGGCGGGGTTAAACATGTTAGCGGGATCCCCCCTAACATAGGACAGCGGTATAACAGTACAACATAAGAACGAACTATAAAAATCAGTTGAAAAAGGCTTTACTCATCAGACGGACAAAAATACAAGTGGACGTGGCCGGGTACTTGTACATCCCAACAAAATAAAGGCACTAGGAACAGATCTGAGAGTACTCGCAGTTAACTGGCAGCTAGTTCAAAGCCACTAACAACTAATAAAAAAAGCATGCATCTAAGACTAAATTATCAATCAATCGGTACAAATCCAACATCCAATGGATGAGTGTAAAGACGTCATAAACAGTCAGAGAAAAACATGACCTTGTGCAATGCCAAGTTACAGGTATCGACAGATTATAGATCCATGAATGTGTATATGTATATAACAAAATAGTAATATTTAGTTTGCTTTTAATTTACTGATAACAAAATCAATATTTGTACCAATACAAACAATATTCCATTTAATTGTAATTACTGACATTTATAGAGCGCTAGTATAACATGATATGGGAGAGTTGCAAGTCTCTTGTTTACTAATAGAAAAGGATGTAGTGATCATATAATCTAATTTCTCTTCAATATCTTCTTTATAATAACATACACGTTGAGACTCCAATGTCTACCGTTGCATTTCATTGATATATCATAATGATGAAAAAAGCTGAGAGAGGCGTTTTTACTTTTTTTTTTACGAAGTTAAATATGCTATAGATATGTCTTGTAATCTTTCATCAAAAGATTATGAAGTAAAAACACCTTTTACATCATTTGGTACTTAAAATTTGAGCGACAAGTATATTTACCTTGAAAAAGGTATAGTAAAACCAATATTCAAATTTTCTCATATAAGTTACGTTTTCATTACAGTACTTATTTCCTTGTTTGTCATTTAGGTTTATTAACTTTCAATACAACAGGAAATAGGATCAAGAAATCGTAAATACGTCAACAAGAATACTTGTGATACTAATATAGACCATTCATTACTGTTGTATAACTCCCACAACAATCATGTTCCTTAAGCAGTATGTATAGAATTAATTACAACTTATTTGACATTTCGTATCAGTTGATAATGTAACTATGATCTGCTTTACATTTAAGACGCGTACAAATTCACAATTGTTAACATAAATTATTTAATTGATATGAAAACACTTTGTTATCATTTCTATCATTTTTATTTTAGAAAACTATATAAAAAAAATATATGAGAAACTTAAAACTAAGGAATAATGATGACTTACTTGAAGAAATGCCAGCACTTCTCTTACGTAAATAATGAGAATTATTTTTGAATGTATTGGCTAGTTTCCCTGATGGCTCCAATACATATGCCGTATTATTTGATACCATATAACCATCCTAAAAGAACAACAATATGTTTAATAATAATTCGTTATTGTCATTTAAGTAAAATTATACTTGTAACATAAACAAAATACAGAAGTCAAGTAGGCAAGCAAGTAATTGAGGGTTTATATAAAATGTGGTGCGTTTTTTTGTTGTTGTATATGTTGTATAGTGTATCATTTATTTTAATTTAACAAATAGTCACAACAGGAAAAAATGCACTTTCTTATTTCAATAAATCGCTTGAGTTAATAAACAAGGAATTTTAAGAATCGTAAAATAACAATTTCCATTCTCAATTTTATAAATCGCTTGAGTTAATAAACAAGGAATTCTAAGAATCGTAAAACAACAATTTCCATTCTCAATTTTATTAAACAATGCCGAACAACCTACTTCAAAGAAGAGAAAATTAAATAAAAATTAGTGTTGACTAACTTACCAATTCTGTATGATTATCTTTACTTATTTTTAAAGAAAAAGCTCCAGTTTGATCTTTTGATTGGTAAAACGCAACATCCTAAATGAAAGTACAGCATGATTAATTAACGATTGAAGACTATTGCGGTGTACATGTATTTATATAGCAACATCAAATGGAATCGAAGTATTCACATCTATAAGCTTATGAAGCATTTTTCTGATTTGCAGAATTTATTTGTCATGTTAAGTAAAGACTGCAAAAGCAAATTTAAATGATATGTATAAATGATACACGTATATAATTTTTTTTTTTGACAACTTATTATGGATGCTATAGTTAATTCTTATTGCGCACAGAAGCATAAAATGCAATTTTGCCCTCCTTAACTAACATATTTTGAACAGTTAAAAAAGATGTACGGGAAAATGTGCAAGATAGATGAATTATTGGCTGCTAAAAGTGTATCGCAAATGTAGCATTTTTATTTAAGATGAGGTCATGCAATTGAATAATGTACTATAGGTCTTTTATTTAACCGAAACAATTACTGGGATGTTAGTTTAGTTTGAACATATTTATTTATAGTAGATTGGGAAACAAATTTTGCAACTTATATTAATCCTTTTCCACTTTGCGGGTGCGAGTGCTGCCTTGTAGCGGCATTAGCCTACTCTTTTTCTAAATCTACAAGGGTGTCTTTTACGTGCAAGAGATATGGCTCTCTCTTAACACTGGTCAGCCATTTATCGTCCCCTTCCGACGGACTATCATCGTTTCCTCAAGACCATACTCGCAAAAGGTGTCAAGGGAAAGCCGAAAATTCAGTCCCTGAAATTTTCATCCCGGAACGGGAATCGAACCAGGAACCTTTGTGGCAGTAGTCCGATGCACTAACCACTACATCACGGCTCTGTCTGGGATGTTGAGAGGTTAGTAGTATATCAAAAGTAACAGTCCGTCTCAAGTTACCTTCCTGGGACACATTAACATCACTTCGAGGGAAAGGCAATTTTTGTCACTTGCTCCGTAATTTTCGTGCTTAGCAGAGATATTAATATTTTAAGAGTATTTATAAAATCAGGTATACAGACAGATTTCAAATAAAATTTATACAATTCTAACTTGAAACAGATATAATAATAAACATATTGTTAAATTTTCAGAATTTAAAAACATGAAACTTTTTTCACAAAATATTGCTGATCTTAAAAAAAAATTAAACACATTATCCTTGTTTATTGTTATGTCATGATACTAGATTAATTATGATACAACAATTCCTATTAAAATAAAATTATATCATACATAGTTACAAATTAAAATGATAAATCCGAAATGCTCAGCTCGTTAGTTTTATGTAGTATACAAGTATAATAAATTGAATGATTTTACACCCAAGGCTCTTCAAGCGTACACACGAAAGACTATAAACGTATAATCTAAAACAGTAAAATCATGACAAAGTATAAGAGTCTTCAAACGTATAGTTATGACTTTGTGGTATTTTTATAAGTCCACTAGGTAATCAGTAATGCTAGTACAAATGTTCATTGTTGTAAGCTTGAGACATTTATACATTACTATTTGTATTTCGTCCACTACTTGAAATATTACCATACAGTTGACTGTTACTTAGTTTCAAAATCGACTGATAAATGTATGTCACTTTAGATGTTTCAGTCGAACAAATGTGAATCTTTCAGTTTTATAAATGTAAACGGAGGATACCCAAACTGCATCAGTGTGTTGACGTTTATTTAAGAAACAGACAAAAGTTTCCTATTCTGTGTTTATGTAGTTCTATCCTTATTAACAAAACAGGTCCTCATATTTAATTTTTAATCCATGCTGAATCATATAAAAATATGTTTGAACCGATATCTGACCTCCAAACGACACAGTATTATGTAATGAGTAGTACTTATATATGCTTAACTTCTCATCCTCACAAATCTAAAAACAGATGTTTTATTTTCGTTTTCCATATTTTTAGGACAATTTAACAAAAGTCTATGCTTACTATTCATTTTGTAAGAAATGAATGCATGTTACGGTCATAATTTAATTGCTCATTTTAAAGACTTTTCTAGTATGTTTGTTTGCGTGCTCATTAATCATAGGAAAAAATATTGTTAAGAATTCTTTTATTGGATTTGTCAGTTGAAAAGATTAATGGGAAAAAAATAGACAAATCTTACTGTACTGAAATCTGTGCAAGACTTCAAATAACTTAAGTCTTAAGTTTTTACAATGTCGATGTTCTGAATTGTTATTTATATTGTAAATCAACATCAGCTCAACGAAATGCCAGAGATGGATTTCATTACTGTTCCAAATGTTAAAAAACATTTTATCAATAACAAAAACCCCAATTGTGATAATAGTTTTCAAACTACAGTCGTATTATGCTTTACAACCGATCAGATAAACACTTACTTTACTGGTACCAAGTTCACATATCACATTACCAGTTTCTAGAGAGCACATTGGCACATTAATATCAATATTTGGATTTCTTTTGAGATCTAAAGTTTCTATAACATCACTTTGGTATATATCGAAACTAATTTCCCTTGGTAATGTTTCCTCATTAGAATTTTGTGTCTGTTCAGCACCTAAAAAATAAACTGAAATATAGTTAAGCTGTAAACATGACCGTTGACATTGTCTTTTAACCACAAAACTGTTGTTTTATAATACAAATGACATGGATTGCAAATAAAAACAATAATAAAAAATGGGTATAAATCACAAAGAAAATTATTTCCAAGTTGTTTTTTATACATGCAAATGACAAATCAGAGGTCAATCTTACATTTTATTCTTTATTCTATGGTTGATTATTTCTTTTTTTTTTGTAAGAAGAAAATTTATAATGTGCTTTCAACATTTATTTTATTAACATGTACAGTACTTACCATAGTTTGTTGGAATTTGTGCATTACTTTGACGTGAAAATAACTGAATAACATATAAAAAATAAACTCCGACTGGTAGTGGATACATCCAATCCATGATTCCGGATATTGTCCGAGATCCGTCCCTGCATATATACTTCTGCAATATGCAGCTGTTCGGTTCGGAAGCAATAAATAGTCCGGACCGTCTTGGATGAGGATTATATTCGAACTAATCAAGATGTAAAGGTAGTACAAAGCAATAGGACGATTATTGCCCGGAGAACAAGGCAATAAATTGTCTGTTTAGTGTATATTGGGGGCACATGTAGGTGTCATCAAATACATCTGCATAAATACATTTATTTGTAATACGTGCAAAATAATTCTCATAAAACCCATCAATTTAAAATTTATACATATTTAAAGTGTGTCAAGAGATTTTCTGTTTTTATTTGTCATTTTGACTAATTACATTGGTATAAAACGAAGGCAATTAAAACAAAGCTTTACATGGTATGCAAAATTTAGAAACCTATTTATGTTTGAAACCAAAATGTAATGTTTTGTTTAACTTTGATATAGGAATAACATTACACTGTCCAGTATGAGAATGTAAAAAGGCACGCTCCGATTTTGAAAAAAAGAGAGCTCCTTTCTTTGGACAGACTCATACAGGATGTGGTGGAGTTAAAGTATTTGCTGGCACAAACCCCTATCTCTAACCTAGGACCATGGTGTATCAGTACAACATCAGAACAAATTATACAAATCAGATGGAAACGGCTGAGCTTATCAGTTCGATACAAAACACAAAAACCCTAACAAAAAGAAAAATCATATATCTGAGACTAAAATAGCAATCCAACATCCATTTGAGTCAGTGTAAAGACACCAACTTTCAGAATTTGTCGTTCCTGTCATATCATTATTGTCTATGTTTGATTAATTCAAAAATCAATTTAACTCTAGTGGTTAAAACTTATGTGCACAACATAACTTTTTCTTCTTCTATTTTTTTTTCCGAAGACATTTCAATATATCAGTTGAACAATTCATACGTATTTCCCACCAAGTTATGTGACAAATGTCGTGATATGTCCCGTGTGTGCCTTCATGTTTGTATTATTTTTATGAAAATCCGGAGATGTGGCATTACGCCAATGAAAACAAAGATCAAAAGACACAATGTGAACAACCGCAGGTAACAATATGGTATCCGAATATGAGCACAACACATACCGTAAAGAAAGCTATAAAATGTCAAGTCAGGACATAAAGTCAACCAACTAAAAAGGGAAACCATCGGCCTTCTTCTATAATAAGAAACTTTTTTTTTATGGCAGACAAAATCTAGGACAACCACTACAAGGATTAAAAACACTATTACTGGAACATTTATACTGAGAAGTCGTTTTATAAATACTCCGGTACATTCTGTATTTGGCTACCCTAAGTCAGCTAGTGGTTTCTGTCTGCCTTATTTATTTTATATTTATTGTTTTTAGCATAAATACGATCGATGCTTTTCTCTTTTGAATTGTTTCAGATTTTGTCATGCCGAGGCCTTTTATATTTATTACTACACGATATTTATTTTTTTAATTTTTGAAGGCCGTAAATTGTCCTAATTTGTTGTTTACATGCTCGCCCTTTATTCTCTTGTGAATAGTCTCATTAACAATCATACCATGATTATCTCCCTTTTTTGTTAGCGACGTCTTTCAATGGAAAATTTGACAAAAACATGCAAAATTTGCAATTTTGTGTTAATGTGCATTGCACAGAAGCACTGGATAACTTTTTAATTTAATGGGAATATGTAATATTTTGATACACTATTCTTAGTATATGATATAGACTCTCTTGAAACTAATTTTGACAACAGTTACATTTAGGCCTTGTGAGAGGGACAAATACAGGAGGAAATTAATCTTATTTCTTTGTATCCTATTTATACTTTTGTATTGAGTGTTACCTTGAATGAATATTTATATAATAGTTCTTGAAAAACTGGTCATTATCGTGATATATGGACTGCCCACAGGACAGTGGTATTGACTAAGATAGTGATAATGACTGAGCCGAAGGCGAGGTCATTATCGCTGTCGCAGTCAATACCACTGTCCTACGGGCAGTCCATGTATCACGATAATGACCAGTTTTTCAAGAACTATTATGTTTATTTCATTGAGAAACCATGTTTTGGAAAATTCTCATAAATTCAAAATGCCTAAAGCGAACTCGAGTAGTTGTACGATTTCTATGGCAAAGAGTGAAAAACAGTCGTAGTAATACTGCCATTCATTTTAGTGCAATTTTTCAGTATATAAATACTTAATCAAGTTCTCTTTAATTTTATAATTAACCGGCTAAACATATGATAAACAATTCAACAACTTAAATATAATATTAAAAATAGGAACATGTTTTATAAAAGATACATCTCTCTAAACAGAGAAACCATGCCCCACCGGTCATTAACAGAGAAACAACGCCCCAACGGTCATTATCAGACGGAAACCACGCCCCGACGGTCATTATCAGACGGAAACCACGCCCCACCGGTCATTATCATGTAAAAGTTCGTTAACGACCGGTTTTCTGGTCCGTTTTGTTCTGTAAATGACCGATGGAATGTATTACTGAAGAATAATGAATGTCATGTGACCCCTTTTTATCCAATAAGAGAATCTTATTCTCAACCGATATGAAATAATATACAAATATCGTCCTTTGATGAGGTTAATATGTGGTTTTAACATGTATATTGACTTTTGAAGAAAAAAAAAACTGATTTTCACTGAGGACAACGACATACGTGAACGTCTCTAGGTTTTTCAAAAGTATATTAAACCACATTTTTTCCGAAACAAAAAACAGTAAGTAGTTGTTTTATACCATGTGCCGAGATGGAAATCTATATATTTAATAGCAGTTATTTACCAGAACCAATTTCAATTGAACGACAAATATTCAATTGTTATTATTAAAATTATACACGTAAAACACGCGACGTTTTGTGCGGTTGAATATACTTTTTCAGCAGGCGAATATGCACTTTTAAACAAAATTCAGTTCATATAGAAAACCCTACTAAAATTCTATTAATACGGAATATCACAAACTATGATCATTTAACGTTCAACAATTTGTTTTGGAATTGTAGTATTTTATTTCCTTTTCGCCACACCCATAGCCGGTCACAATAGGAATGGGGGTGGGGATGGGAACAATTTGACGCGGTGGAAATTTTTTCTCTTTTTTGTCAATAATTCAAAAATTATGCAATAAACAGTTTAAAATTTAACACTATAGTTTAGGCTTTGCTTGCATTGTTTGGTTGCCATGAGGTCCGGGTTTTTGAAGGTTAATATATAATGTGAGACCAAAAAGAAAAACACGATATTCAGTAGAATTTAAATGACGTGTCTTGTTTAAGTTTTAAAATGGATTATCTAATGTGTGTTTGTTGCTTGGCCTTTTTCAAACAGTTTTGCAAATAGAAACATAATTTAGCAGTATTAGTTTTTAATTTTTTTCTTCTCCGTTCTGTATTCCAAAATAAATATTCAAGCACTTTACTTTTAAAGTGAAATCAATTTAAACAATCTTATTTGATACACATATTCGCATTTTTAATGTACGTAAAATATAGTAGTTTCCCTCTTTTTACCCCAGAAAAGTAAAACACCTGGAGAAATGTAGATATTACTGTTTTCTCACTTAAATATATTATCTCGCTTTAACAGGTGTCCTTAGGTAAAAACACGGAATTATTAACTTGATCTTTTCCGTTATCTGTATTGCAATTAATCATCAGTTATTTAACGTTCAATGTTTACGTAGTCTACCAGTGCATCTGTTTTGTTAATAAATGCATTGTCATTTCAGAAAGTACAAATAAGAATAAGAAATATGTAATACTTATATATATCGAAATGTTATATCATTCTAAACTTTTAACAGTACATATTCCTGTCAAACTTTTAAGAATTGAAAGAAAGAACATGTAGAAACATCTTATTTTTAGTTTTCATCTACAAAGTTTTAATTTCTAAAATGAATTTTCTTTATGTATGTGAAATTATAAAATCAATGAATTTGGAAAATTCTAAAATATTTGCTACTCTATTATGGTGAAAAGGCAACAAAAAAAGAATCAAATCTTATTTATCTGCATATGTACCATAAACCGCTTCCATGTTCTCGTGATAGGGTGGCCGCTTTGAGTGTGGGGGTCCTGTTCATTGAGTTCCGCTATAATTTGTTGTCATTTTCTAGCGCTAGATTGATAACACTCTTGGCGTACTAGTTCCAGAAGTAATCATTAGTTCAGTTTTAAGTGCTTCGAACCTCAAACGATTTATAAGTTGACATACCTGTCTTAGATTCTCCTTTGATAAGATTACATATTATTCAGAAACTAAGGGCCCAACTCCTTCTAGCAAAGTTGAACATAGGTGCATTTGTCTATTGTCTTGCAAAGTATGTCTCTTTTATCGCATTGCTATTTGCTGCAGGTAAATCGGAAAGAGAGCTTCGGTCGAAAAAAAGATATAAAGTGTTATTTCATTTTCATGAAATTCAAAATTGGTACTATCGGAATCTCTGAAAAAAAATGCCACATTCATGAATACAATTTGATGTTATAAGTCAGGGTAATGTGTCCTTAGTTGAGTGATATAAAGCATGTTAGAAATGTATCTTAGCATGACTGCTAGTGCAAACCAGGATTCTTATATTTATATGTATTTATATCACATTGCTTAGCGCTCGTCCTAAAAATGTTTAATAATTTCAGCTTAAATAGCCCTCTATCCATCAATATTCTTGGTCTTATGATAAATGCAGTTTTAAGTATTTTAAAAATGTTTAATTTTCTTTCAAAATCCCTTATTTGTAACCCACAGAACAACACAAAAACAAAATCTGACGTAAGTAAATAAAACTGCGACGCACTACATACTTGGAACAGTTTGTTTTGTTATTCACTTACTTTTGATGTTACTAAATGATTTTCATGACTGTAACCTCTCGTCGACAAAAGTACCGACTTGTCTTTAGTCCTACAAAACATAACAAAACACAAGACAAAAAACAAACCAAGAGACCAGGCTTTCAATTATTATTGCTTTTATTGTTGATCTTTTACATGCACTTTTATTTTGGTAAGATTTCTCTTATTGGTAATCTTTTTTCAAGGTGTAATATACATATTCACAATAGAAAGAAAAAGTACTTTATTACATACAAAACAACAAAACAGATTTTATCAGTTTAACACAGTGACACACATTTTCATCTATGTATCATTGTCATAACCGGCAAGAGGCCAGTATATTATGTATCTAAGGGCATATTGAATCATTTGTTAATATCTACCTGGGAAAACCAGTAAAATCGTACGATCAGTGTCCTTTTGTATCACACGTCAAAATATATACTGTAAATCAAAGATGAACTCTCAAGCTATTGATGTCTATTAAAAACCAAACCACATTACGATATTTTAACCAATGCTTGTTTTATGTTTCCGTATGATGCAATGCACTGACTAAAATTATAAGACAGGCCGATTATACGAACAAGCTATTGATGTCTATTAAAAGACCACATTACTTTGGTGCTCGAAAAGGCGAAATAGCCGCATCCGGCCACCATAATTTACGATCTTTAACCAATGCTTATTTTGTGTTTCCGTATGATGCAATGCACTAACGAAAATAAGGAGAAAGCCCGATTATACGAAAACAGTTCTACAGAACTACAAAAAAAAAGACAAATACATATAGATTAATGATGAATTCTTAAATGTAAAATATATCGATAGTGTATCAATATTTCAACAATAGGAATTGAAAGAAAATGCCAATGGTAGCAAAAAAATAGGTCGAAGAAAAACAAGCACGAACCTTACATAAGTAAAAGCAGACAAGCACCAATCAACAAAACATTAATCCGAAAACTAAAGTTGAAACAACACAAACTCGATTATAAACTGGAGATGAAAACCAGAGCTTCGGAATAGGAAATAGGCCGTATGTCAATAGTGTCATCCCAAGTATTGTTTATGGCAATTCCTTTCCTTTCTAAGTCGAGATTTTGTTAATTGATCAGAATGAAGAGATCGGAATATCGGTTACACATAAATTCCAAAATGGTCAAATAAATCATAATGGCGTCTGTACAATTGTAACCTGAATTGTATTGATCTTCCTATTTTTAACCATCTCAATCAAAATAACTTGGTTCCTTTATAAAAACTAGATTCTCTAAAGAGCCTTTTTGTGTCACTCACCTGGTTCTAGGAACATTTTCAACCAGACCACTCTTGGATATTTAAAACTAGTATATTGTGTATAAGTAAGTTCTCTTTTAGGCTGATCTTGTAGTTCTGATATTTCTTTATGTTTTCAATTCTCCCTATCTACTTAAGTTGTTGCCCAAATACAAAAATGGGATAAATCGTCATTAAAGACGACTGCTGATTTTGTTCATTATATATTTGCAGATGTTGTCATATTGATCGTTTGAGTTCTTTTAGGTTTTTTTTGTATGCTCTATTTTAGGGCAAAACGCAAAATTTGTATCAAAACACAATTGACATTTAAGGGCAAAAACTCTTTTAAGGAGTAGACAGACGATTTCGGCTATATTGATTTTGGTATACATTGTCCTGCTAATCATTTTGGTATCTAAATTTTATCGACTAAAGTTTTAAAGATAATAAGAAAAGAATAAGTTAAAAACAATCTTTTAAGGGTAAATTGATAATAAGAGTTTGCCAAGCGATTTCGGCTATGATGTCTTCTTCGCAGTTCTTGCTGGTCAAATCATGTGTATAAATCTTTTCTTTGTTTATTTTTGTTTCGTTTATTTATTTGTATAGTTTTCAACAGTAAATATTGGCAAAATACATCTGGTAGTAACACTTACTTCTTCAAGGAATCGTCTAACAGTTATGGGTGTTAACCTCAATATTCTAAACAACTTTTGAATTTTCTATATCTAATGCGGTTTTCAAGATACTAGACTGCATTGACTCTTATGTTCTGTATTTGGCGTATTGAAAATAAGTTGGTCAGGACATACATCATTGGACATATTACTTAACTATATATACTACTGATTGATCGTGGCACAGTTTGGTTTCTATTAGCCCCTGAAGTTTCAGAGGAGACATTTTTTGTAAAAGTTAACGGATGACGACGGACGGCTCACGACGTGAAGTGAAGAGAATAGCTTATCCGTGCCAGGTCAGCTAAACATCATTAGAACCAAAGACAGGGGATCATTGATATAGTTACTTGACTGGTATGTGTTTGTACAGTTGTCTGAAGCTTATTAAGTGTCAAGACAATATAATGTACTTCTTGGTGATACTTACTTACTTACTTACTTACTTACAGAAAGTATCGAACGTTCAACAAGCATTCATCTCCGTCACAGAAAGTAAAGTGCGCAGTAAAAAAAAACAACGAGTGGTCAATTATAGTCCATTTGCTGAAGGTAATAAAGGACAAATGACCAGTGTTTCATCATCAATGGTTAAATACCTTCCGGGGGGCTACTTGAATAGACAGTAAAATAAAATAACTATAAGTTCATCATTGATATTGTCATAAAAACTTATGTAGTCATTACAAAATGTATCAAAACCATAAAAGGCTAACTCCAAGTGTTAGTATAGTAAATCGTGGCTTCTATACAAATCCTTGATACTACTTTTAAAAATATATGTCTCCATGTTTAACACCATAAATAAATTATTGTAGTTTGAAAAAAAATGTTATTTGACATGCGCCCGTATTTCATGTTTTTATCATTTAGGCCTGAAACTTTGTTATTTGTCGAATATCATGCTAAATGAAGATTTTTGGTTTCTCATTTTTCCAACGAATATTAATGAATACAAAGTACAAAATGTACTTTCAAGAGTATTTTAATGATTTTATCAAATCAAAAGTAACCGTTGGAAAATGAATTGATCAGTTGATTTGGATTTAACTAGTTGTATATATGCATTGGCAGATGTAATTAGACATATCCGTGCACGAAAACAGCTTGTACACTTATACTCTCTGTAAACATTTATATTTTGTGTCAAGAGACTAAGTTTTTTTTTTTTATAAAAGCTTTATATCCCCTTTCTTTAAGCTTCACTGGACCTTAGTGTGATGGGAACTTTATCAATTGACAACCTACGTCGTCGTTTTTCGTCTGTTGTAAATTTGAACCAAACAAGTTGCTCCTTTCAAATTGCAAAACCGCACGTTTTAAAACTAAAAATGAAAAAGAAAGATGTTTTCTATAAACGAATCACATATTGTTTCTCCTTGCAATGAGTTAGGAAATATAGGACACCAGATCTGTTCACCCTTTCAAAATATTCATTTAAATGGAACACACAATTTTAGAGAGATTGTACTGGAAATTTCCTTTAAAAAAATACTTTTTTTGGAAATCATATTTTATACAAAAAAAATCTATTCAAAGGGTCACTAACAACCCAATAACTCCATCAGTTAATATGACAGAAATGATGTAATATTAAATGTATCATAATAATTACTCGAAATATTTTTAATTTTTAAAGTTTTTTCAGTATGTTGTATGCTGTAATTTCAATTGATTTTATCTGAAGTTTTATTCCCTTGTTTTGTTTATTTATGAAGAAAAACAAAAATATTGTATTTTTTTCCCTGTAGCAATTGAATAATGCATGACATCAAATTATTGAATTTATGACCATGAAAAAGTTTTATTGTCTATTTCCTGCATTTTATACGATTATTTATCAGCAAATTATATCATAAACATTGAAAGTGGGATTTTCTGACACATTAGATTTTCAACAGCTGAACTCTGATCTGTTTCTCCAAAAATAAATATACCTTTTCATTTTGTTTTATTTCCATTGTATAAGGTAAATGACCTTTCGTTAAAGACGATATACATTTTTGTACCTGTTATATTACAATAAGATTACCGATACTATGCAGCGGAATATACTTAGACTAGATTTGATCCTGTATGTCAATTAGTTTACAACAAAATCCTAGTTTCTTCAGTATAATGTAAGACAAAATATAAAATTATAATATATCTAACACACTACGTTCTTCAATAGTAGATATGTTCGTCATTCACAGCATTGTCATTCAACCCATCATTAATATTTTTGTTTTATTTCAAATATTTATAAAAGCGGAATATTGAAATAATATTTGCTATTAGCTATCTATTTGGTTCGACTAAAAAAAAATCGCAAACATATTATTGGCTTGCAAGTCTATAGTTAAAACACCAGAATCATGCAACCTTCAATTTCACTCCGGGTTACGCATGTGCTGACCGTGTTCTGTTAAAAACATGTCTTCTATCTTCTATCTTTTTTCTCATAACCATTGCAGATACTTAGGTACAAAGAGAGTGCACAAATGTACATGAATATGCATCTTTTTACAAAACATATATATACAAAACAGTGGTTTAAGAATATTATTAATTTTAGCCAGGATAATCCACATGTTTATTTATACACTTTATGAACTTGCATAATATTTTCTTCGGTTATGAGGTCAAGGTTGTTTGCAAAAAACAAGCAGTTGTTGTTACTGGGTCGTGTTCAATATCGTAGCAGCTACGTAGCTGCTATCAATATATATGTAGAAACTTTACGCTAGCTACACTTTCAAGAGACAAAAATCTACGTAGCTCTACGTAGCCGCTACGATATTGAACGCAACCCTGGTGTAAAGAATTGATAAATTGTGTGATATTGTCCATTTATTAGACTCTGAGTGTGTGTTCTGACATTTCTGGTGTATGGAATCGAGCAACGGAGGTGAAAAACTGAGAAATTTGAGTGTAAAATAGAAAACGTCCAACAATTTTCCATGTACCCAAAATGTAGTGTTAGTGGCGTGACTACATAATGTAAACACTACTGTGAATACAAAAATTCTAATTTTTAATGTAACTTATTGTCCAATGAAGCATGAAAATGATATCAACACCAGATAGTACATGCCAGTTAGTCATGTACACCTTACAATCATTCCATATATCAAATATAGTTGACCTTATTTGATTATAGTGTCTAAGAAAACGACGTTACCGGGATCAATGAGCCGTAAACTAAGGTCATGGGCAGGTGGTTTAAGACAGACATGTATACCTTGAAATCATTACATGCACCAGATATAACAGTTGAACTAATGCTTATAGTATCTTTAAAAAAGGACCTCACTACAGAAATTTAACATTGACGAACGAACCATGAAAATGAGGTCATGTACATGTTTTTCGTACTTATATGATCTAATTTTGGATGTAACGCGTCTTCTGATTGGCTGGCGTTATTTTGTTATCAGCCCATAGACATAATTTAGTCATGTGACCGTGACGTCATCAACGCACTGTTAAATAACCTGCCACGCGCGTTATTCACTGTGCACCAAATTTTTTATGTTATTTCTTCATAGACAGAAAAAATATAACAGTCATTCCTTAAATAAATTAATTTGGGATGTAACGCGTCTTCTTATTGGCTGCCGTCGTTTTGTTTATCATATCATAGACATAATTTTGCCATGAGACCATGACGTCATCAACGTTTTTTTTTTAATGATTTACACCAGTTTTAAATGGAAATTTTTAGAATTAAATTATAAGAAATATCTGTAATAGTTTGTCAGTCTATTCGAAATAACATACAAAACGTGCAATCTAATTAAAATATTGATCTCTGATTACTTTATACTACATATGAAGTATAACGTAATCAGAGATCAATATTTTAATTAGATTGCAAAACGTGGTGCACACTGATAAATTACCCACTACGCGCGTTATTCAGTGTGCACCACATTTTTTATGCTATTTCTTCGTAGGCAGAAAAAATATTACAGTCATTCCTTAAATAGCTAACTTTAACTTTAACACAAAGTCTACAAGGAATTTTGTGAACTCCCGTACACTACTTTGCCAATAGCTTGATCGTTGGCAGTGGCCTAAACAACGAGAACTCTCGTAAGCTTTATGTCAACTGCACAACGCAAATGCAAGGTTTATACCTGTGATGAAAGAAAAGGTTAAACAAAAAACAAAAACGTTTGAGTAAGATTGTGTTAATTTATTCTAAAAGAAAAAAAAACATTGCACCAACTCATTTAAACACTGTGACAATAAGGTTTAAAGCAATGACAATTAGAAAACCCATCTCTCTATTTTCTGTCTATCATCTCACCTTTTTATCACGTGGTCCATGGTGCGCAAATATAATTTTGTGGAATGTCTGTCATTTGTAATTCAACTCCTCTTTTACAAATATATATACATTTTCAATTGATAATGCAGTTTTGATATCTACAAGAACAATAGTTTATGC
Source organism: Mytilus edulis (assembly GCF_963676685.1). Taxonomy (NCBI): domain Eukaryota; kingdom Metazoa; phylum Mollusca; class Bivalvia; order Mytilida; family Mytilidae; genus Mytilus; species Mytilus edulis. The sequence continues at coordinate 51,491,158 of NC_092357.1, read as the reverse complement.
TATTTTACGCAATTGTATACCATGTGAGTGACTCGTGCTCCTTGGGCCCCATGTTAGAACGAATCCAAAATTCTATAATAACAAACCTAAGTCTCTTGACACAATATATAAATGTTTACAGAGAGCATAAGTGTACAAATAAAACCTATTTATTCTATAATACATGCCATTGATAAATGTCTATTAGAATTTAATATGAATGACTTCATGGATACTTGGCCGATTCATATCATTTACATAAATCACATAGCTATATTTGAGGCACACAAGGATACATCTTATTAAGAACCATTCACTTAACTGTGAAAATATGACATATAAAGAAAATATTCATAGAATCAAAATGTGTTCATTTGTTCAAACAGGGCGACTATGATCATCTCGTGCAAAATACAATAAACAAAGATTATATTTATTGGACTTCTAACGTTGGTATCAAATATATAAGGCTATTGATGAATTGAAGAACAACAAGTCACTAGGCATTGACAATATTGAAAGTAAAATGTTTTAAACATACACTAAACTTGCACCAGAACAACTTCACAAACTTTAAAAAAAAAGTATGGATTGAAGAGATTCTCCCAAATGACTGGTGTAAAGGACTAAAACTACAGATGAAGGGTAATAAGATGGACTGCACAAACTGACGTGGAATCATACTTCTATCAGTACCTAGATTTTCTGCATGAGACTCTGCAATAAATAAAATAATAAGAAAGGAACAAGCAGCGTTGAGACCCTGGGTTGGATGCATGAATCACATATTCGCTTTAAGAAGCATCATGGAACAGTATAGAATGTAACACCAAATTGCATATAAATTTCTTTTATTTTGAAAGGGCATTTGATAGTATCCACAGAAAAAGTCTATGGCAGATCCTCAAAGCATATGGATGCCAAGAAAAACTCTTCAAAATAATCAAGAGCTTCTACAACAACTTCTCATGAAGCACAAAACAAAATAAGCAATTCGTTTAATATCACCAGTGGAGTACGACAAGGATGATTCATGTCACCTATGATTTTCCTTGTCGTTATTGATTGGGTGAGGCAAGCAATAGGGAATACAAATACAGGAATTATATGGATCTTAACAACAATGCTTGAAGATCTTGAATTTGCAGATGATATTGCTCTCTTTCAAACAATGATGTTCATCTACAAAAGAAAACACAAGATCTAGCCAAATATATGCACCAAATTAGATTGAACCTCAACCAGAAGAAAACAAAAAACAATGCAGATTAAATCTACCTTCACTTCAATCAAACTAGAGGGGTAACCTCTAGAAAAAGAAGACGACTTTACCTACCTAGGACTAAGGCAGTATTCTCAGCAAAAACAACACAACAGAAAAAGACATATAACCTGTTGTTCAGTGGTTGTCGTCTCTGTATGTGGTCCATATGAGTGGAGCGGCGGAAAGGACAATTTTAGAAATTTTAAATTTTAAATCTACCTTCACTTCAATCAAACTAGAGGGGTAACCTCTAGAAAAAGTAGACGACTTTACCTACCTAGGGCTAAGGCAGTATTCTCGTCAAAAACAATACAACAGAAAAAGACATCAAACCTGTTGTTCAGTGGTTGTCGTCTGTGTATGTGGTCCATATGAGTGGAACGGCGGAAAGGACAATTTTAGAAATTTAAATTACCTATAAAATTCCTCATGGAATTTCAATGTCTTAAATTGTCTATCGATTATTCAGCTTCAGAAAAATGTTTTTCGTAAATATCAAATCTGGTACAAATTACGGTGTCATCTTTTGTTTTGCATTGATTACCAGTTATAGGTCGTATTCATTTAAAGAGCTACTGTATATTAGCACTTCAATGCACAGCTAGAAGCTAGATGCATGTTAAATGTTTGTTTACGCCGTATTTTATTTTTCTCAAGAAACCAATTTTTTCATCTTTCTCATGTAAAACCAAACTTTGCGTTTTCTATCCTGAATGACAAAATCTCGGAAAAATTTGGTAATGAATTAATTACAATTTGTGTTGCATTCTAATGCAATAATAAATCATTACGCATTGGTTCTCGTTGATCTTTAGGGACGACATCAAAAGATCGATGTAGGATAAAAAAAACTTAAATCGAATAGTTTGGGGGTGAGGGGTCAACATTGCTGCAAGTTTTGTTAATCTAAAATCGATTGTACATATATCCATATAGGTAAATCAATTTTTCCCAAATAAAGTTAAGAAGAGGGGTAGGGGGGTCAGCGAAAAAACTATGTGAATTAAGATTTTTATCCTACATTGAACTTTTGATGTCGTCCCTTACTGTATTGAAGATAATTTAAATAAAACGGAAATTTAAGTGAGTATGGTCTATAATGATCAAGATAATTGCAGTTCTAGTTTGCCGATTCCCGCCGTGCCCTTTCTTTTGAGGAAAGAAACTGCCCTTTCCAGACGGCCATAGCAATTCCAATGGCGATTCCGTTATGACGTCGTTGAAACAACGTTAAATAACGGGAAAGAAAAGACGACGTTTGCATTTGTTTTTACCTCCCCTGAAACTGTTTAACTGACGTTACCCAACTTACAGCGAACACCCCACAAATGATTCGGTAGACAACTCTCATAACTTCTAAAAATAATTTGTGAACGAAATTGGTAAATACAGTTACTCTTGAACTTCATAAACTATAAGGGCATTTCTAAAGTAGTTCTATATCTATACTATTAAACGAGAAGACCTCATTTTGTGTGTCGCTTCTCCTCTTTTCACAATAATCTATACTATTAAACGAGAAGACCTCATTTTGTGTGTCGCTTCTTCTCTTTCCACAATAAATTAATCATCATGCCTGTGTGTTCTATAGATACCATGCATATTTGCATTTGTCATCTATTCTTATGACTATTCAGTTTGGGTTATTTTTGGAGAAAAACGAAATTAAAGGCATATCGAGAATTCAAGTCTGGATATTTGTCACATATTAATCGGAGCTGATGTGGTCTTTAGTTATATGCCCAACATTAGGCAAATTAGCAAAGATCATTTGTATATCATTTTCAAGCTTATCTCTTGTTCATTTTAACACATGGTGTTTGGTACTAAATGTTTATTCGTTTATGTTGAATTTAACAGGGCAAGTGAATATCATTGAAGGGTGCGCTTGGTTTCAGGTGTGACTTATATAATTGATATCACAGGCACTTGTCTCAGAATTTTTTCCCTCTATATACCAAAAAAATTCTGATAAAAGTGGCTGTGATTGATAAAGCTTATTTTTGGACTATGACAAATGACATATGAAATGGAGTATTCAAATTAGCCCTATTCCAAATTTAAACATTTTAAGCCCCATCTTCCATCCGGAAGAGAAGGGTGGGGTCATAAAGTTTAAAAACTTTTAATATGGTAAGTTTGTTGCATATCAAATAAAAGTGCATTAAGCGTACATTTCAAGTTTGAAATTTAGGTTCCTCAAAATAGATTAGGCAGGGTCATTGAATGCAACAAAAATGTCTTCGAAGGTAAGGTCGCATATCAAATAAAAATTCTCAATGTGTACACTTCAAATAACAAAGTCATTAAGTGCAAAAAATCAAACTTCCTAGAATATGGTATCGTTTCGGGGGGAGGGGGTACTATAAGTTTACTTAAACTTGTTTTCCGCTTGGACAGTTTAGCGACAGGGTCCCGACCTACTACGGAGCTATGAGATGTCCAATGTAAAAAACAAGCAACAAAAGTTAGCAAGTGCTCAACTCGATTGTCAGTGTTTTAAAACTAATGAGTTTAAATTGAGTTTTCAGTTTTCAGTTGTATGTTATTTTCTCAATTAAAATTTGCATGGTATCCTGTCAGTGTAGAATTTATTATCTCTTTATTTATGTTTACATTTGACTTGAAGCAGTCTGATAAAATCACACCTCCTACAATTATGTACTCTAAAACTACAAAATATGACGCATACCTTTATAATGTTAAATTTAAAAGAATTTTACAAAAAAAAATAATCCTGGCGACACATTACAATTTCCAGACTATTCCAACGGCATTTTTGGTAAAGTCATCAAAATAAATGAATAATCAAAAATCAAAAATAGTGACCTTGGCAGAATTCCAATGTCAAATTTGAAATAGTATGCGCACTTCAATGTCAAATTTATACCTGATTAAACAAAGAAATTTTCAAAAAGACTATCAACACAAACGATGGTTATTACTTTCAGTTCAAATTTGGGCTTCATATATCTGTATACTTGGATTGTCTGAAATTTAAGAATAAGTAAGATAAAAGGTTAGTCTTACAACACAAGAAACACAACTTCCTGGATACGCCTTACAACACAAGAAACACAACTTACTGGATACGCCTTACAACACATGAAACACAACTTACTGGATACGCCTTACAACACAAGAGACACAACTTACTGGATACGCCTTACAACACATGAGACACAACTTACTGGATACGCCTTACAACACATGAAACACAACTTACTGGATACGCCTTACAACACAAGAAACACAACTTACTGGATACGCCTTACAACACAAGAGACACAACTTACTGGATACGCCTTACAACACAAGAGACACAACTTACTGGATACGCCTTACAACACAAGAGACACAACTTACTGGATACGCCTTACAACACAAGAGACACAACTTACTGGATACGCCTAACAACACAAGAGACACAACTTACTGGATACGCCTTACAACACAAGAGACACAACTTACTGGATACGCCTTACAACACAAGAGACACAACTTACTGGATACGCCTTACAACACAAGAGACACAACTTACTGGATACGCCTTACAACACAAGAGACACAACTTACTGGATACGCCTTACAACACACAACTTACTGGATACGCCTTACAACACAAGAGACACAACTTACTGGATACGCCTTACAACACATGAGACACAGTATTGGATAGGCCTTACAACACATGAGACACAACTTACTGGATAGGCCTTACAACACATGAAACACAACTTACTGGATACGCCTTACAACACAAGAAACACAACTTACTGGATACGCCTTACAACACAAGACACACAACTTACTGGATACGCCTTACAACACAAGAGACACAACTTACTGGATACGCCTTACAACACATGAGACACAACTTACTGGATACGCCTTACAACACATGAGACACAACTTACTGGATACGCCTTACAACACAAGAGACACAACTTACTGGATACGCCTTACAACACATGAGACACAACTTACTGGATACGCATTACAACACAAGAGACACAACTTACTGGATACGCCTTACAACACAAGAGACACAACTTACTGGATACGCCTTACAACACAAGAGACACAACTTACTGGATACGCCTTACAACACATGAGACACAACTTACTGGATACGCCTTACAACACAAGAGACACAACTTACTGGATACGCCTTACAACACATGAGACACAACTTACTGGATACGCCTTACAACACAAGAGACACAACTTACTGGATACGCCTTACAACACAAGAGACACAACTTACTGGATACGCCTTACAACACATGAGACACAACTTACTGGATACGCCTTACAACACAAGAGACACAACTTACTGGATACGCCTTACAACACATGAGACACAACTTACTGGATACGCCTTACAACACATGAGACACAACTTACTGGATACGCCTTACAACACATGAAACACAACTTACTGGATACGCCTTACAACACATGAAACACAACGTACTGGATACGCCTTACAACACAAGAGACACAACGTACTGGATACGCCTTACAACACAAGAGACACAACGTACTGGATACGCCTTACAACACAAGAGACACAACGTACTGGATACGCCTTACAACACATGAGACACAACTTACTGGATACGCCTTACAACACATGAGACACAACTTACTGGATACGCCTTACAACACAAGAGACACAACTTACTGGATACGCCTTACAACACAAGAGACACAACTTACTGGATACGCCTTACAACACAAGAAACACAACTTACTGGATACGCCTTACAACACATGAGACACAACTTACTGGATACGCCTTACAACACAAGAGACACAACTTACTGGATACGCCTTACAACACATGAGACACAACTTACTGGATACGCCTTACAACACATGAGACACAACTTACTGGATACGCCTTACAACACAAGAAACACAACTTACTGGATACGCCTTACAACACATGAAACACAACTTACTGGATACGCCTTACAACACATGAAACACAACTTACTGGATACGCCTTACAACACAAGAGACACAACGTACTGGATACGCCTTACAACACAAGAGACACAACGTACTGGATACGCCTTACAACACAAGAGACACAACGTACTGGATACGCCTTACAACACATGAGACACAACTTACTGGATACGCCTTACAACACATGAGACACAACTTACTGGATACGCCTTACAACACAAGAGACACAACTTACTGGATACGCCTTACAACACAAGAGACACAACTTACTGGATACGCCTTACAACACACAACTTACTGGATACGCCTTACAACACATGAAACACAACTTACTGGATACGCCTTACAACACAAGAGACACAACTTACTGGATACGCCTTACAACACAAGAGACACAACTTACTGGATACGCCTTACAACACAAGAGACACAACTTACTGGATACGCCTTACAACACAAGAGACACAACTTACTGGATACGCCTTACAACACATGAAACACAACTTACTGGATACGCCTTACAACACAAGAGACACAACTTACTGGATACGCCTTACAACACATGAGACACAACTTACTGGATACGCCTTACAACACATGAAACACAACTTACTGGATACGCCTTACAACACAAGAGACACATTTACTGGATACGCCTTACAACACAAGAGACACAACTTACTGGATACGCCTTACAACACAAGAGACACAACTTACTGGATACGCCTTACAACACAAGAGACACAACTTACTGGATACGCCTTACAACACAAGAGACACAACTTACTGGATACGCCTTACAACACATGAAACACAACTTACTGGATACGCCTTACAACACATGAAACACAACTTACTGGATAGGCCTTACAACACATGAAATACAACTTACTGGATACGCGTGTTACTATAAGGGTTGTTAAATAAATTAATACATTAAAGTCATCAACGTTTATCTGAAAGACTTCTTACAATTATATTATCTGTGGGATAGCAAAACGGATTATGGTACCTTGCAAAAAAAGAAGAAACTTTCCAGAGCTACGTAACCAGTTACAGGATACTAGTAAACCATTTTGACCACCTCGGTAACTTTTGATAAAGGAAATGGTTTAAATAGCTCTCATCCATAACTCTTCAATGCCATATCAAAAATTTATAAGAAACAAAGAGAAGTTATTTTGATATAACAGTCATTAAAGTTTCATAAAAACTGCCTAAAGGACCTTTGAGCTATTATTCAAAAACTGAAAAATCACCCCTTTTTATGAATAAATTCGCATAACTCGTAAACGTAAAATCTTAAATTTATCAAAAACGAAAGGCAGCCCTGGTCAATAAGTTTAATCAATTCTTCAAAGTTTCATGTAAATTAGTAAAAACGTTTTTAATTTGTCCGACATGTGGACAACGGACAAACAGACAGAGAACGCACAGGCGTACAGCAGTATACCACAAAACATCCATTAATCTGACGTAAAAAACGGTTTAGATATATCGTTTAACAGATCTATTTCATATGTTCAGTAAACGGTTCTACATACTTTTCAAAATAGTTTGTTAGAGGGACAAACAAAATAAAGTACCTACTTTTTTAGAAGATAATTTGTGAAGTGTTTTGTAAATATTTGAATGTTTGTTAGAAATAGAGGAATAAAAGGATAATAATCTTTCATCTTTTTCTCGTTATGCATTAAGGACGATATAAAACGAATCGAATATTATAAAGTGATGCTCCTTTCCTTCTGTTTGTTAAAGAGATCGAATTAAAAATTAGAAAATAAAAGAACTACAGTTGTTCGATGTTAGCATTGCTAAAATATGTCCATTAAATACAAACAGCAATTAAGTCCACCTTTAATTATTGGTAAAAAATCAGAAAACTTCAACAGTAACTTACACTGGCAATACAAAAGGAAAAAAGATTTTAAAGGAAAGTCCAATAATTGTTCATTTGAATAGAGAAAACTAGGATTTTTTTTTCAATTCGTGATACAAAGGATTTCTGCAAATATGACCTCCGACGTAAGTCTTTTGTCGTATTAAATTTTGTTATTTTCGTTTCGTTCGTACATAACTTTTAAACATTTGGTATATTGGGTAAGTTGCATTTATGTTCTTCGTTCTCTGAATTTTGAGATTCCATTGGAAAATGATAATAACTTTGCAATAATCGACAGTTTGATTTATTAAACTATTCAGCGATTTTGTACACGCTCATTTTATTTAAGGTATTATAATACAGATTTACTGAGCAATTACAATGAATTTGATAATGAAGAACAAAGATATACTTCTAATATATTTGATGGTATTCCGTATTCCTGGAGGGAGTTCTGGAATTCAAACGAAGGTAAGCATATTGCAATGATTGAAAAACGTCGATCCTATTAGAATAATCATGTATTTTCTGGATATAAACGCGTTTTTTTTAAATCATTTTGAATTCGGAATTTATGTCAATTATACAGTAAGTTAACCAAAAACCAAAAAATGGTTTCTCGAAGTGACTACATCTGTTCATTTTCGAAAGCAATCTCTTAAAATGGGCATTATGTAGCTTTTAATGTATAATGATTTGTCTCAAATTCTCGTCTTGTATTAAAAACATGTACTTACTAGAAAGTATATCCAAGTTACAGAATGTTAAAAAGAAATAATCTAATATAATGCGTGAAATTGTTATCATGAATCAGCATTTCTTGTTCATTTATACCAGACCTAACTATCCACCGAGATAACCTCCAAAGACTGCCGACGGTAAAATACTCAAAATAAATATAAATAAACAGACAAACACGTAAAAGTCGAACTCTATGGGTATGCTCGATTTTATGATACCGATTGAAAATATATGTTAATCTACTTGTATTGAGTTCTGTGGGCTATACCAGTCATCCAAATGATGTCTCCGTTGTTTCACTTTTCAAAGTTGAAACTGTCTTATTTAAAATGCATGAACTTGCCAACCATATCCTGAACACATGCACAATGTAATATGAGTATGGATTCAAATGAGATGCAACACATATACATGTACTACATCAGCAATAATTGTTAGTTTATTTTGACACAAAATTGAACCGAACTGAATGCTAATTTTTTCAACTTTTAAGAAATGTTATAAAAATAAAATCTTATTTCATGTTTTGCTTATTCGTAGCAAATGTCCAATGACATTTTTTTCATGATATTTCTTCTTGTGCATAGTAAATGTCAAATTTTTATAGTGTCTGTTATGTATAGTTATATGTTCGGCACCGTGTATATTCTTAAAACAGTATATCTAATGCCAGCAACAAAAGCTAATTAAGCAACTAAAACTATAACATTTCACATGCAAAGATTATAGTTACATTAAACATTAGCATACTAGTGCATCAGATCTGAACATACGACAAAGAAAGATTAAAGTGATCATCATGTAAAAATATATTGCAATCAGTAATAAGTAAATAACATTAAATATTAATCCTAGGCCTATTTCCTTAAAATTCCTAGGCCTATTATAGTGAACCGTTTTCTATTTACAGTGCTTGAATGATGCATCACGTAAGTTTATTTTTATTTGCACAAATTAAACATTGTATGGTATTTAACGTAAATATTATATAAAGATATTAATATCTTATATTATTGCATAGCAATATAATTAAAAATTAATATTTATTAACAATTTAGAATAGGAATTGTAATGTTGACAAATCTACACAACTTCTAAAGATATTTTTCTTCATGTACAAATAATAAAGGATATTTATCATTTACGTAACAGAAGCGTACCTTTTGAGTTACAAAAGAATTTTACTGTACCAAGTCAGGAATATGACACTTGTTATCCATTCGTTTGTTGTGTTTGGACTTTTGATTTTGCCTTTTGATTTTGGACTTTCCTTTTTGAATTTTCCTCGGAGTTCAGTATTTTTGTGTTTTTACTTTTTACTGGTTTGTGTATAATAATAACTTATTTATTTATATTTTTACTTTTAAACATGCATGTGGGTGTGTTCCTTGGCCTATAGTCGAAGTTTGGTAACATTTTGTTCTCACTAAAAATCTAGTTGCGTTCCGAATTTTGAGTTAACTTTTATTGGTAAGATTTGAACTAATTGAGAAATAATCATAAGAAAAGTATACGTTGTGTGGTCCAGATCTTACTGGTGTTGTTTTTACCTCAAATAATTCTTGAACCGCTTTTAAATTTGGACTTCAAGTTAAATGTATTATGTTTATTTACAGGATATACAGACTATATTGGTTGTTTCTCAGATGATGCTTCTAGTTCACCAAATGGAACCCGTTTATTTCCATTCCTACATATAGTTAATGGAATCTATGATTTCCAATATATGACCAACGATGTCTGTATTCTAATGTGTCTTGAACAAGGATTTCTTTATGCAGGAACTCAGGTGGGTTTCATCTTTAAAAATCATTTTTGTTCCTTAAAAAATGAAAGACATTATTAATGTGATGATAAATTTATTTGACATATCAACATTATCATCCATTTATGGATTAATAACTAACTAAAAAGTTAAAACCACAGAAAAATGCTTTATTTTCATGTATCAAAGGCAAAGGTTTGAACATCAAAATGGTTTGCCTTGGTCAATACATAAATGCATACAGATTCTTTTGTTACATATTCTGACATCGCACTCGGAATTCTTTCAAACTGAATTTTACTTTGCTTTTGTTTTTTTTACTTTGGCTCGAGGTATAGGGGGTTGAATTCTCACATAACATTTTTAACCTCGCCGAATTTCTGCACCTCCCGCCTTTGTTAGACTTGTATGCTTTTTTAATTTTAGTTTATTCATATGTTTTGGAGTGCGACGTACACATTTTATTAAGGGGCCTGGTGAATCGTCTCCGGATGCAGGATTTTCTTGCTGTGTTGAAGACCCATTGGTGGCCTTCGGCTGTTTTCTGCTTTTGTTTGGTTGGTGTCTCTGTGATACATTCCCCATTTCTTTTCTCAATTTTCTACAAAAATGGTGTATTAGATATTGTGTCTAAATTAATACTATTGTTTCATCATGTTTATAGATGAAGAAAATTCAAAACGGAAAGTCCCTATTGAAATGGCAAAATCAAATGACTAAACACATCAAACGAATTGACAACAACTATCGTATTCCAGACTTGGTACAGGCATTTTCAAATGTATAAAATTGTGGATTGAACCTGGTTTTACAGCGCTAAATCGCTCACTTGTACGACAGCCGATGGAGTTCATTTGGTTGTTATTTTGTTTGCTGAAATCAACGCTTGGCTGCTGTCTGAAGGTGTCTATTCAATTATGTTAGTGAAGATGTCACAGTGTTTGTAAATATAAAAAAAACAGTAATAAAAGCGGGTTTTTTTTCTTGGACTATGTTTATTTACCATTATACTTTGAGAGTACTAAATCCACCTAATATCCTTAGATAATTTATATTTTGTATATTTTGTAGGAAAGATTTTGTATTAAAAACATTATCTAGTATTTTATCAGGCAACCAAATTTGAAACAAGTAAGCAAAGAAAAAATAAATTAGGATAAAGTTTACTGAAACGAAAGTAAATCGAAATCACAATGCATGAGTATAAGTGATGATGGTTTATTTTATCTGATCTGTGGCAATGAAAACAATGTGTGCATAATAAGAAGATGCAGCTTCAATACTGATATTATTTTAATAAATGTGTTATGTGGCAATGAAAACAATATGTGTATAATAAGAAAAGGCAGCCTCAACACTGACTTAATTTTAATAAATCTTCACTGTGTTCGTGTTTACAACAGGCAGGTTCTCAGTGTTTTTGTGGCAATGATCCTTATGAACATAGCTTTCACTACAAGGTAGATGATTGGCAGTGCTATACTTACTGTCCCGGAGACCTTTGGAACACAAATTGTGGAGGTCCTTATAGAATGACGGTCTACAGTACGGGTACGTATACTATATATAAAAAGGAACGCATCACACCAACTCAATTAAAATGATAAGGGATTATGATGCAGTGCTAAAATATTCGAATTTTCTGATTAAGGAATTTTTTTTTTTATTTGAATAAAGCTGTAGAATTTCCAAAACCATCTTCTGTTTCATTTGATATCGATCCCAAAAATCATTTTTTTTTAGCTGTTATGATATATTGTTGTTTGTTACAAGACGTCAATCTGAGTTTATTCATGGAATCACTGTACAGAATGTATATGCAAATGTTTGTTTCGATAAGTTGAGTGTTGATAAAAAAAAACACGGTTGATATGCAATTGAAGCTTCACTACAAGCGTATATAAATCAGACAGGGGAGAATTAGCCTTATTTACCACAAAGTAGAATCATATTCAAAACAGTGTGGTCCTGGCCATTGATTGACGACCTAAATTATCTCATTGACTGGGACAGATTAGGTGAACGTTTGTCTGTAACGACCATTGCTCACTTCTTGCTTATTATAGAATTTAAACTGTGGGGTCACCAAAGGTTCTTAACGCCTTTAATAATAAAATAATTCGAAAAATTATTCAGGAATAACCTTTATGTTTTGATTTATATTATTGATATAAATCAACACATCGTATTATTCCGGATTCGTTTTTCGAATTTTTTTATTTAGGTGTTGAGAACCTTTGGTGACCCCACAGATTCAGTGTCTTTAACATGTACATAGTGAGCAGTGATTGTTACCGACAAACGTTCACCTAATCTGTCCCAGTCAGTGGGATAATTTAGGTCGTCAATCAATGGCCAGGACCACACTGTTTTGAATATGATTCTATCATGTGATGTACGTGATAATGTACATAGTGGAGTTCCATTAATATGGAATGTTTATATCTGGTTATATCAAACAAGCAATAGTAACAAATTGATGTATACTATAAGTAAACGATATGTAGTTAGGTCGTCTAGATGTTCGACTTACAATTTTTACTTAAGGTCTTGCTATAATTTGTCCTACAGTTAACAAATTGCCTACAACAAAACCTTTCATTCTAGGCATATTTAACCAGAGGTATCAATCATATATGGATTCTTAAAAATTCTAAAGAACTACTTCAAAATCTTTAATCACAAGCATTATTAATCTGCAATAACATCAAAACTGTACACTACTTACACTATCAAACATGTTCAATAGAAAGATCAATTTCATCTTCTCATTTATAGATATTTTTTCCTTCAAAAGCAGGAATCATAGATACACAATTCTAGTTTTTAGTTATGCAAATTATTAATTTTTGAAAAAAACACACAAAAACTGATATAATCAAAATGCTGGACTTCTTCATCAATAACATATTTGTTGAAATAAGAGGATGAGCATTTAAACTAAATGTCGGTATTCCAAACGTTACTTAGTGTACACCACTAGCTTTTGTGCTCATATTACATGTATTAGGGCTTATTTTTTACAAAACATTTTCAAACACAAAAACGGAAAGCATCTTTTCAAGTTTTTGAATTTGACTTTCAATTATACCAAAGAATCATTTAATAATTATCATTTTAGTAAGTGCTTGAATCTTATATTTTCCAGTGAACTTGAAAGTAATTGATAATACCTTTTTTTGTTTTGGTTTATCTGTTTTGTGCTATTTCAAAGTGTTGTTTATTGTTATTTGAAACATATATACCTGTTCACTCTTTTCAACCCACTGCCTGTTAACTGTTATGTTACACTTGGGAATGTTGTTAAGCTGTTTTATATGAAAATAAGATTCCTTTAAGGTATAATTTATCGCTGTAGGTCGATGCCACTGCATCAAATGTCACTGTAGACAGAACGCGGGTCTGGCGTACTAAATTATAATCCTTGTACCTTTGAACACTATTTACACCACTGGGTCGATGCCACTGCCGGTAGACGTTTCGTCCCCGAGGGTATCACCAGCCCAGTAGTCAACATTTCTGTGTTGACATGAATATCAATAATGTGGTCATATCTTTAAATTTCCTGTTTACAAAACTTTGAATTTTTCGAAAAACTAAGGGATTTTTTTTATCCTAGGCATGGATTACCTTAGCCGTATTTGGCAAAACCTTTTTGGAAGTTTGGATCCTCAATGTTCTTCAACTTTGTACTTGTTTAGCTTTATAAAAATTTTGATATGAGCGTCACTGATCAGTCTTATGTAGACGAAACGCGGGTCTGGCGTACTAAGTTATAATCCTGGTACCTTTGATAACTATTTGCACCACTGGGTCGATGCCACTGCTGGTGGACGTTTCGTCCCCGAGGGTATCACCAGCCCAGTAGTCAACATTTCGGTGTTGACATGAATATCAATAATGTGGTCATTTTTATAAATTTCCTGTTTACAAAACTTTTTAATTTTTCGAAAAACTAAGGATTTTCACTGATCAGTCTTATGTAGACGAAACGCGCGTCTGGCGTACTAAATAATAATCCTGGTACTTTTGAGAACTATTTAATAACTGTTAGTTACAAGAATTTTCAAGATTTGCACTTATCATTTTAAAGGAATAGGTCCAGTAAGACCCCTTTTTGGCTCCACAATATAACAGTTTTACAAAATTGTTGAATTGTAATCTTTTAGCTGGTCTTTTTTTAAAGTAGAAAACTTCTGTTACATATATATGGGCTGTGTTTGACAATACAATGCACATGTATCGAGTACTAGCATCATAAAGTCATGTTAAATTACTGAAATCTTCACAATTTAAGCATTTTAGTTCATTTTTAAGACGATTTTTGTCTTAAATTGAAGTAGCCGCATTCGTGTTCATTCTTTATATTTAAATGTAAGTTGCATTTAATGATAACACATAATATATATAAAGGTTGAGGAAGAACACGGATGCGACAACTTTCATTTTTGACAAAAACCATCTGAAAGGTGACCTATCATGGAATATTTGATAGATTTTTAATAATTAACCTTGCGTTTCGGCGTCTTTTATAACTAAATTAGTCCAAATATTTCACTTAAACTAATTGAATCGACTAAAGTAGACACTTAAGGTGGTACCCAACACTTTCACTAAAATTAATTTGGCTCGTTTAATTTTCATAAAATTTTGTCAAAGTATATACTTTGAGACTTCAATAAAAACATAAAAATTTTTAATTTTTTGAACCAACCGTTTTGTCAGAAAAAATACACTGGTTATATAGCAGATTGACAAACACCAATTTTGATAATTGAGAAGCTTAATATTCCCTTTAAAACACAACGTTATTAAAACGTTTGGCTGATTTTACAGAGTTATCTCCCTGTAGTGTTAGGTACCACCTTAAGTGTTTTAAAAGTGTCCAAAATCTGTCATCAGATGAACCTGATATTTAAGAACAAAATCGACACTAACCGGACCTACTCCTTTGCTATGAATATATTTAGTTATGGTTAAGATGTCGAGTTTCTGCAGAACAGAGTAGGCCGTAAATATGACGGTTTGGTGCCCTATAAAAGGTCTGGGTGCTTTATCCGGGATCCTGACCTATTTATTTTTTATTTTTATAAAGTCGGACTTACGAGCCTGTCTTACAAGTTACGATGTCTTCTGTAAGCAATCATTGGTGGTTTGGGGGGGAAAGCATTACACTTTTTATCCCGCTGTAACTTGCCGTAATGTTTGTCCATTGCCTTATTTATATCTGATATTGAAAAGTGATTGTTTATAACAAATACCGGAGGAATTTGTATATAAAGATTTGGTTCATAGCGGAGTTATTTTCTTTCTATGCTGAGAGCAGAATCACACATGTAATTTATTTTCATTGTTTGTTCTGTAACAAGTCTTCTGATTTCATGTAATTTCTGCATGTTGTTGATTTTTTACTTTGATTCTTATGATCTGAATGAATTAATAAAAGTTGACCATCGCTAATCTTCTTTTGCCTCTAATTTAAAAAAAATATCAAAATGTATGTCTCTCCTTCTCATTCAGCTCTAGTTTTAATAGATATGTCAACAGATATCTGATCTACAGACAAAATACACATTCGAGGTGGTGTGAACTTTGTAAAGTTTCTTAATTTAAATGGGAGAATATATTTGATTGTCAAACTTAATCAACGTCAACATTTTGCAATGCAACTTGGTAATAATTCTATAATGATTAAGACATATACTATGAGGTGCACACTATTTGAAATCATTTTGGCATTCTTGGTTCTATTCAGATGCAAGTATTCTTGGCATCCTAATAAAACAATATCTTTTCATATACACAAAAATTGTTCGAACGTAGGGACCTCAAAGACTGCATCATCAAAGCAAATTTGAAACTTACCTTTCTGCATCAAGATATGATAAACGTGAAAGAATATGGTACAAATGTTGGGGTTGAGCCGACATTTGCAGTGACATACCTACTCATAAATAGAATTTTAGATGGAAAAATTGGTATACTGATTGTATATCTTCCGACCACTCAACATCCTTTTTTTACACAAACTTGTACCATTAACAACAAAGGTAAAACCCGAAAACCATTCCTATTACATTTCAAACCGAGAGTTTCCAAACAAAAATAGGCGGTTAATCATTTGGCCACTCTTAATACAAAAACAACTTGACGTCACGCATGTGTATGTGAGCTTTTATGTCTCGTGTGATCGACACGTAGGCAAAACTCATTTCCGGTACTTTAAAGGATGGTATCATAGATGACACTATTTCAGGTACATAACGTTATGAATCCTTCTCCCCAATCTTTTACTCCACAAATCATCTCTTTACTACTTACATAAAAACCGATTACAAAATGAGATATAATAAAAGAGGCACTCGCTGATATATCTAGCTTACTTCATTGATCATTATTTATTTTATGTAGATTTTTTTACAATAAAAGTTTTACTACAAGTACCAACTACGTTTGACTTTATCAATGATCCATGCTAATAATGTCATTGTCAAATGAACACTGCCATAAGACATGTACACCTTACCATCATTTTATGCGCCAACTATTATCGACTTGTCGCTTAAAGTATCTAAAAAGCATATTAAAACAGTAAACGTAGAATTTACCAATGACGCATGAAAATGAGGTGAAGATAAAAGGACACATGCCATACAGACATGCATAGATACACCGGTTCCAGTCAACAATACAGTTCTCTTATTGTGTATAGCTATATATGGTATCTGAGAATTAGATTAAGACACACAAACTTATCATTGACCACAAAAAAATTAGGTCAAACTCATATACACGTACAACTTATCAGGACATGCACAACTCAAAATCATTCTGTATAACAAAAATAGTTGACGTACTGCGTTAAGTATCTCAGAAACGGACAAGAAAAACATCTGAAAGAAAACCAACAAAAAACCTACTTAGATTGAGAATGGAAATGGGGAATATGTCAAAGAGACAACCCGACCAAAGGGCAGATAACAGCTGAAGGCCACCGATGGGTCTTCAACGCTGCGAGGAAATCCCGCACCGGAGGTTGTCCTCAGCTGACCCCAAAATAATATTGTATAGTAGTTCAGTGAAAATGGACGTCACACTAAACTCCAAAGCATATAAATGAACTAACATTAAAAAATGTACAAAACTTACAACGGCCAGAGGCTTCTGATCAGACAAGCTCCAAAATGCAACAGGGCTTAGCCTGTTTTGTGAGATCTCAACCCTCTAACTATACAGGTTGTTGGCGGTTTGTTATCTTAAGGTTTATTTCCACATCTTATATTATTCATGGCTTTCTTATTAGTCATCATAATCATTATCATCATTAACACCATTAAAATTATTTTAATTGTTTAATTATTATTGTCAGGATTGAGTATCTCTAAAAGTACAAGGATAGGACAGTCGTACAGAAGAATTGGTACTTCAGTACAAATCCCTGGAGACTACTTGGAAATCCATCAAACTGTTGATCAGTTCCACTGTGCTTTGTTGTGCAACATGAACAGTTCATGTAAAATGTTCAGCCAGAAAGAAAACGATTGTAAATTATACAATTCTTCTTCTTCAAGTGGTTTATGCTATGAAGTAGCTGTTGGGCCTATGATATCACTTGGAGAAGATATTTACATTCCTCAAATATGAAGTATACTGACATGTACGTAACAGCAACAATGACATATCTCTTTGCTCGGTATATCTGTTCTCCGAAGTCAGAAAATATGTGTGCTCGTTTATTTTGTAGTGTGTGGTGATATTATTTTATTTTAAATCTCATACTTTTATGTCTTTTGATATCCTGCGATCATAACATTTGATCATACACTTGCAAAATGTAGAGTTGTTTCATAAGATATGTACAATACTACAACCGAACGAAATACGTTGGCAACATGAAATGTCCAGTATGTTACGTTACTCACGTTTTAATTGAATAAGATATTAGTTTCTACTTGTCATATATTTTAAGTTTTTAGTCCGCAACTTAACCTATATTTGTCTTTAACGGCCATTTTGATAATAAAATCTGAAAAATCTTAAAAAACAAATTTTTCAGAGAACAATTGAAGATCTTTCCACTTCAACTTGATAATAAAGAATGAAATATTGACCCCAATTTCAAGGTCATAAGAGAATGACATTAAATCACAAGATTCTAGATCTCTACTATATAATGTTAATCAGTTATATTACCATGCAGCTAATACTTGATATAAAAGGGCTGAAAACTCCCATTAAATGTCTATATACCCTTTCAACTCAAATTCACGTTTAACGACATGTTGCAACTAACAATTCTGAAAAAAAACGTTTTGTCGATATCTTATTTTAACATAACCTTGACCTTTGACCTTTACCTTGTTTTCATTTTTATGGAACAAGGACCTCTAATCGGAAGACCCTCGGTCTCTTTCACTTATGGTTTGCCAAAACAAATACATTTCACTTCAATCAAAATAAGCGACATCTTCAAAATCAAGAAATCAGTGAATGAAAAATATTAGGCGAAAGAAAACAAGATTAATAATTAAAAACCAATTGTTAAAAGAACAATTAAAGGTCTTTCCAACCGAAACGATATACATGTCTCTTGGTGTGAAAAATATTAAAATTTGAATAGAAATGTAATGTTCAGAACTAAAATGAAAGAAATGTATACATTTTTGTTTGAAATGAGGGAGGTTATTTGCTATTTCCGGTTTGAAACATGTCACTAACGGTATCAGTTGATAGTTTACTTGGCACAGATTCCAAATTTATATGGGTCTTTAAACTTGTACATTGAATAAGTACAACAAAAGCTACTTCCGGTTTCCAAAAGGTCATTTTTGGTTGATTTTTCAAGGTTATATGGCTTGTAACTTAGTGCACAAAGTCCTATTGCCTTGTCATGTATACATTAAAAGTTAAAGCAAAGTTAGAAATCTAGAACGTCAAATCAATATTTTACCTTGACTTCAATTTCAATGTCATGAAACAAGGGCCTCGAATCAAAAGACTCTAGGTTTTTACTGTACATTATTAATGAGTTATGTTACCATACAATTAATATTAATTATGAAAGGGATGAAAATTACCATTAAATGCCTACGTTCCCTTTCAACTAAAATGTACGTGTTATATGAAGTCGCAACTAACAAGTCTGTACAAATATTTTGTCGATATCTTACAAGATTTCTGAAAATAAGTTATAACAAGCCAAAATCAAAGGTCATGTTTAAAAATTTTGAACATGACCTTGACTTTTGACTTTTACCAAATTTTCTTTCCTATGGACTAAGGACCTCAAATCAAATGACCCTAGGTCTCAATTACGTACGTATGACAATCCAGTTACTGATGCATATCGCTTATTTAAAATGCATAAGGTAAAATACTATCATTTAGAACACTACTGCTTCCGTCTATATTTATCAAAACATCCTGGGGATATAAAGATAAAAATTTGGTAAAATAAATTTGTCGGTTTCTAATACGGTTGCAAAGTATAAAAAAATAACAAGAAAACAGTATCTATGGTATACTTTTACATGGAAAAGTAATCGGTTACACGGTGTCAGTATCGAAAGCGTATAAACTCTTAAATATCATATACCAAATATCTAAGCGGCATATTGCGAAATAACCAAACAGAGAAGAAAACAAATTTTGGTGAAAGAAAAAAGAATAATACAAATCAGAATAAATCAAAAGGTCTTTCACCAGAAAAGTGAAAAGGCCTTATTATTCAGTCATGTCCAGTATTATAGTTAATTTACAGACCACCGTGTTAACATTTAATACTGTTCAAACATTTTGCTGGTTATAAATTTAATACTGTTCAAACATTTTGCTGGTTGTAAATTTAGTACTGGTCAAACATTTTGCTGGTTGTAAATTTAGTACTGGTCAAACAGGTTGCTGGTTGTAAATTTAGTACTGTTCAAACATGTTGCTGGTTGTAAATTTAGTACTGTTCAAACATTTTGCTGGTTGTAAATTTAGTACTGTTCAAACATTTTGCTGGTTGTAAATTTAGTACTGGTCAAACATTTTTCTGGTTGAAATTTAGTACTGGTCAGTTGCTTTAATAAAATACATTACGATGTTAAAGTGTACATGCTATATTAAAAACTGAAAAATCTAAACATAATCTGAGCAGATCTTAAATGTGAATGTAAGCAAATAGTCTGAATAGTACTGACTTCACTACAGTGGATAAGTCTGAACAGTTGATCGAAAGACTGAAAATGAATAATTATGTATAGTTCAGTCAATTAAGATCTGTTCAGATTAAATAGACAGTTTAGTATAAATAGTTGTTTATATACATCTAGATTAGTAGAGTACAAGTCCAAACTGTAGCACTGATTTTTCCAATTACTGAGTACTTTTCAAAACTTTTGTTTTTTGAAAAAAAGATGTAAAATAAATATTTTTTTACTGACTTATGATAAACATATAACAGAAACACATAATATCCATATGTTATATAGAACTCGAAAGAACGTTATAAGCAATAACGTCGATGTAACACTAACCATTAAATGTTATTGTTTTAAGTTTCATTTCAAACTATGTTCCTTACGTCGTAACTACAATCCCTTCCCTTCCATAAATGTGACCTACCGAATTAAACTATTTACCGGATTTGTTGTTATAACATGAGCAACACGACAAGTGTCACATGTAAAGCAGGATCTGCTTATCCTTCCGGATCCCGAGCACCTGAGATCACCCCTGGTTTTTGATGGGGTTCGTGTTGCTTATTCTTTAGTTGTCTATGTTGTGTCATGTATACTATTTTTTGTCTGTTTGTCTTTTTTTCATTTTTAGCCATGACGTTGTCAGTTTATTTTCGATTTGTGAGTTTGACTGTCCTTCTGGTATCTTTCGTCTCTCTTTTTTAAAGAGAGGTTAAAAAAAAATCTAAACGAAACTCCCATGTCGAAGACAAGCTGAAAACGCCATGGCAAGAAAAAAAAAAAAAAAAAAAAACGGAAAACAACCAGAATTCAAACAACAGTCTGCCTTCTGTAATTATGTTATTTGATAACGGCCAAACAAATCATGATGGTGTATCTGTAAATCTTTTACTTGACAACAAGGTCGGCATACTTTCAATTTTGTCAATATCGGTCATCTTTAATGGTTCAATATTTTTCCCTTCTCAAAAGATCAAACAATGCCTATCATTACCTATAAACATCCCACTTCTCAAGATTTCAATATTAACAACCTCTTGTTGACACCAGTTCAAGTTCCAAATAATATATAACATGGCTAGTTGTGTCATTAATGGTAACCTGAACATTGGCAACAACACTTCTCCAAAAAATGTGAAAACAAAAGGAAAACAAAAGGACTTGAATACCGCCAGCCTGAATTAATCAGTTAAAAAAACGGCTTCAAAAATACAGATAGATAATTCGAGGATTATCCCTACAGATGTGCACAAGTAAAAGAATATGTGTATACTCAACATCTGAAAGCACAAATAGTAATTAGGTCCGAAGTATTTATAATCTTGTCGTATTGCAATTCATTCTACGTTTATGAGAACCGCTGCCAAGTAAGTAAGTAAGTAAGTAAGTAAATTTTATTTAGAGTCGGCATATATATACATAATAACAGAGAAAACATGAGCTCTGGTGAGCTCTTTAACCGACTATCACATAAAAAAACATGCAGCATCATGCAAATACTACCAAATAAAACTAAAAAAGCATGCAATATAATGAAAGCAACTCTATTTGATTTGTGAGCCTCCAGAGTCAAACTTCATGTGGCAAGTGCCTCTATGTGCATTGAAACGGGGGAATCAGCAAATCACTTGGGATCATAAAATATAACAGACTAGAAGCATAAAAACAATAAATAAATAAATATAAGCACTAGCATTTAATGGCAGATATATTAAAAAAAAAAATGCATAACAAAATGCATAAAAAGCAGAGCAAAAGGTCATTATAAAAAGAAAGAAAGAAATTTCAGCTTTGAGACAGCACTGGGTGGAAACGACATGAACTGCAGTAACATTTTTGACCCTAACACCAGGAATTTATATAATTCCTAAACTGGTCAAAAGAAGTCATGAGTCTAGCCTCATTAGGAAGTGAGTTCCATACTTGTGCTGCCTCAAATCTAAAGGATCTTTTACCATAACTGGAGGTTCTAGGTCTAGGTACCTTAGCAGTGTTTACATACCTGAAATTATATGAACTGTTTTTTATTACAACTAAATCTTGAATAAATAAAGAACATTTTTTATTAATTATTTTAAAGGTCTCCAAGGCAATTGAGCGCATTCTACGAGTTTTTAATGATGGAAGGTTCGAAATCTGCAGGAGTGTTTCGTATGAGCTCTGATGGTCTTCATAAATAAATCGAAGCGCTCTTTCTTGTATTTTTTTCTATTTTCCTGGTATTTTGTTCCCCTCAGAAATGCCAAGTCAAAGGGCAATAACTAAAGTTAGACATAATAAAAGAGTAGTAAATTGTAAGCTTACTCAGTTTGTTTAGATGTTTCCCAATTCTTTTCAAAACATTTAATTGCCTTGCAGCCTTTTTACGTACCCCTTTAAATATGTCAAGCATACCACTTAAATTTTGGTTTACTTTCACACACTGTTTTCTTTTTGTTAAATAACTATATAACATATCAAGTGAGGATTTGGATATTACAATAGCAGGTATAGCAAAATGCAGTAATTTAGGTGAGATACCATCTATACCAGTGGCTTTTTTAACATTAATTTTACGTATACGTTTCTCAACTAGTACAGTTTTAGAATCAATTATATCTAAAGTGTTTGAGTGTTTAACAAAATCGTTTTTGATACATTACCAATTACCATATTATGTATCATTAAAAACGAGAAGATAACTGTACGTATTTTTTAAATTCAATTTATTCAATTATTTTGTGTGTACAAATTCAAA
This sequence comes from Mytilus edulis, assembly GCF_963676685.1. Classification (NCBI taxonomy): domain Eukaryota; kingdom Metazoa; phylum Mollusca; class Bivalvia; order Mytilida; family Mytilidae; genus Mytilus; species Mytilus edulis. The sequence goes on along the minus strand of NC_092357.1, from coordinate 51,467,629 downwards.
TTCTTAAGGTTAAACTATTAATTACCTTATGTGCCGATAAGTGATAATTTGATCTGTGGTGTCTTCTAAAACGATTAAGATGTTTTCTTCTGGTAAATAAATAGATAAAAAAAATATAAACCTGTTTCAAAATTGTAGGAATTAAGACCATACATAACACGGTTGACTTTACCGCATAGCTTGTGTAACGACAAGCCTCTTTTGGCAAGACTTGTATCGAAAGAAGGGTAACTTCGATGGGTTTTTTTTCTATTATGGAAATATGAACAATTTTATGTAGTATTTTTAGATAAGCGATTTTTAAGATTGAGACACTTTACCCTTTGAACACAAGTGGTGTCAATAACTTTCCGTTTCGGGGGTTCAAATTGATATCTGTATTTAAATTTATAGAAGCAAAGAATAACCGATAACTAGTAATTGAAACAATTTCAAAATAATAACAAAACTGTACAGAGTGAGACTACATTTTACAGGGTAAATATCATATTAAAAAAATATATTGCTCAACTAAAATATAAAGTAAACACGAAACGTCAAGAAGTTTAGTTAATTTAATAACTCTATTCAGGTATTATTTGTGCAGACAAATATTATGTTTTTTTTGTGTTTTAGTCAATATTCTTACAGAAAGACATTATGGATTTTTACTATACATTTAACAAATTAAGTAATACTGTTTGTTCAGTAGAACATTTTATCGAATTTAAAGTAATTAAAAAGGTTTGAATATAGGTCCAAAGTATATTTTCTTGAGACTCTCCTCTGGGATCAGATGGTAGACATGATCCATTTTACTATAATTACATTATTATGTTGTTTCTCTGTTCTAGAAACAAAAGGTAAGATTACTTCACTTTATGTAGATGATATTAATACCTATTACATATATTCAACTGACGAAACTCAATTTTGTTACGAGTGAAACCAACTACTATTTACCATAAACAAACATCTAACTATAATTAATACTACCTTTTTTATTTGAATTATTTTGTTTATTCATTTTCTTGTTTAAGTTGTAATAATGAATTTCAAATATTTGACCTAAATGAAATTCAGTTTTGTGATGTATGCGTTATTTATGTTTAAACTTTATTTGCTGTGTTCTTTCAAACTACCAAATAGTAATCATATAGCTAGCTAACACGGATATTAAATAAAATGCTTTAAAACACATTAAAGAACATAAAGAATGTCATGTATACCTATTAATAATAGTATTGACCATATATGGATTCTAGATGACTCCAAAGAACTGCTGGATAATTTCAAACCACCATTCTCCTATGAGAAATTGAAAACCATCGTCTAAATTAACTCATCATAGACAATAGGACTAAAATTTTGGATTTGCACCAAACTTGCGTTTTGTCTACAAAAGACTCACCAGTGACGCTTGAAGAGCTAAAAGAGAAATATTCCACAATGACTTTCAATATAAAAATGGTAGAATGAATTACGTTATAAATTTACTACTTTGTGATACCATTCGGCATAAATTGTTAAGGCGAACCAAAAGGTTAAACATGCTTCAAAGAAGAACGAGTGATCAGTATGCTAGAGTTTCTTATTGAAAACATAGTAGTTGAATTTAGAGGTTGACTTTTTCAACAAATTGTCTACATTCCTATGCGAACAAACTGTGCGCATCTCCTTACCGACCTTTTCATAAGATTAGCTGTTCTTTTAGCCTCTTGATAAAAATCAAAAAGTCCAAAAAAGCTTGATCATTTGATTTCCCATTCAGATAAGTGGATAATGTTCTTTCAATTTACAATTCAAACTTTTCTGATTGGGTTCTATTAATATATCCTCTAGAACTAGAAATTAAAGAAACTGTCCAGAATCTAAGACATACGCGATGATTTTGATTCTAAAATTATCAGTTTCCTTCACCTTTATTTAAGGAATGACTGTAATATTTTTTTTGTCTATGAAGAAATAACATAAAAAAAGTGGTGCACACCGAATAACGCGCGTAGCGGGTTCTTTAACAGTGTGCACCACATTTTTTATGTAATTTCGAATAGACAGAAAAATATTACAGTCATTACTTATAATTTAATTCTAAATTAATTTTGAACCGGAGTAAACAATGAAAAAACGTTGATGACGTCACGGTCACATGACTTAATTATGTCTATGGGATGATAAACAAAACAACGTCAACCAATCAGAAGACGCGTTACATCCAAAATTAAATTATTAATGTTTATCGGAAGATACCGAGACCTTGTTGATTCCGAAACATCTTCTCAAATCGTATATGATGGTCTTGAAGTATAGATTCATCTCAATTACATGTTATTAAGTAGTGTTCTTTTTTTACTTAATTATAAGACTTTATCCTTGCTATCTAACATGGAGAAGTGCATTTTCAAGTACTTTTTTTTTTAACTTTATCATCACAAATCCTTTAACAAAATTCTAGTCTGGTTTTCTCACTGGTGATTCGACGGTAAACCATATTAAAATCAGATTTAATGGAGGATTGATTACTGCTTTGTTTCAAAATTGCGCCGACGTCAGACGACCGAAGTTGTAAAATATTTTTGTGTATTCTTGTTTTTCTTGTCTTTCATTTTTGCTAATGTACTTTGTCTTTATGGCTTTTCCAATCAATAAATGTTGGTGCTCTTCCTCCCCATGTTTAAAAAAAAAAACCGGATATGTTAGTGAGAGGTTTCAGCAGTATTCGCACAGTCGTCAGTGGTTCTGATTTACAACTAAAAGTGAGTTGATAAGACGGAATGTCAGTATAAATTTCTTCTTATGTGACTTATCACTATTCTTGCAGCTACTTGTCATTACTTTTACGAAGATACCTGTCAAGAGGAGTGTGATTGTCAAGTAGATGAAAATGGACAGAAATTATGCAACACTTGCCAACGTCCATGCACAAAGTATGTATAAAACACTAAATATCTCGGTATGTCAATAAAGGAGATGTGGTTCCCCTTCCAATCAGATATTTATTATTAGATAGAAAAAAAGAATTATTTCAACAATTCATTGCATCAAATACTTAACAAGACATAAAACATTCCGGTTGCTATTAAAACCAGCAGTAACCATGCACTTATCGATCGCCTAATTCAGAGAACAACTACTGTACACGATTTATCATGCAAAGTATCACAGGTGATGGTGGTGATTATGAGCGATTGGAATTCTCACTAACTTACTACGGACAATAACAAACTGATTGACACATTAAGTTGGTTCTATCTAACCGATGTAATAATTGAGTTTATAGTAGCAACGGACCATAGTAGAACTCTGCTAGAACCAATTGTAATTTCCAAACGTTAAATGGACACTAGTTGTCAAATTCATGTTCATCGATTTGACTCACATTCTCTTATTTGAATTAAAACATACTAAAAAATATATCCAAATAACAATAAGTCTGAAATAAACAGTTAACAAAGCATATACTCGATAATATATATAAGAATGTCGTGTGTATTTTAGTCTAGACGCCATCCAATTAACTGTCGACCTCCGAATACTGCCGACGATCACATAACCTGATATAAACATAAATATAAATAGATTGCGACCTCGTTCAATTGGGTTACATAGGTCTGTATGTTTTCATGTTATACGTTAAAAACATAAGTTGATTAACGTTTTTACCTGTATAAGAATGATTTTATGTGGATCGAATTTGTCAACGAAATGGTTACCTTAAAAGTTTGTTTCACTTTTTATCGACGATGGAAGCCTTGACTGGCTTTGACCTCACACGGTCGGTTCACTTTTAATGTTTACATTCTTTTTCTTTTAATGGCTGATTACGAACTTTGCATGCGTAACCAATCTCTTGCTAATGGGTTAAATGTACTAAGGTCACATGAATACCGATTTAATGAGGTCAAAATATTCACTTACACGTGAATAATTCATCAGTGATATTTCTTTGCTTATTTTGACAAAATCGAACAAAATTGGCTGCTAAAATCAAATAATCATTTCTTTATTTCACTTTTATTAATGATTGAACCATATGAAATCATATTATAGTTTTATTCGTATTTCGTAGCTGGTGCCTCTTTAAATATCCGATATTACTCATCATGATGTACATTTAGCATTTCTCGCATGTCCAATATCTGATTTCAAATCTTTTAAACTTTTCTATGTTGTGATGTTATGCTATTGTTTCGGAAAAAGGGAGAAGGTTTGGATCCCTTAAAACGTTTAATCCCTCTGCAAATGTTTGCACCTGTCCTATGTCAGGAATCTGATGTACAGTTTGTTTATATAATTTATACGTGTTTCTCGTTTCTCCTTTTTTTAAATTTAATATAGATTAGACCGTTGGTTTTCCCGTTTGAATGGTTTTACACTAGTAATTTTTAGGGCCCTTTATAGCGTGTTGTTCGGTGTGAGCCAAGGCTCCGTGTTGAAGGCCGTACATTGACCTATAATGGTTTACTTTTTTTAAAATTATTATTTGGATGGAGAATTGTCTCATTGGCACTCAAACCACATCTTCCTATATCTATGGCTTAATGAAAGAGCTGATAAAAGTTATAATTTGCAAAGTATTGGACGAAATAGATTGGAATACAGTGCTTCCGGAAAGAAAATTAGTTTAAACATATTTATTTATAGTGGATTGGGAAACAAGTTTTGCAACTTATATTAATCCCTTTCCGCTTTGCGGGTGCGAGTGCTGCCTTGTAGCGGCATTAGCCTACTCTTTTTCGAAATCTACAAGGGTGTCTTTAACGTGCAAGAGATATGACTTGCTCTTAACACGGGTCAGCCATCTATCGTCCCCTTCCGACTGACTATCATCGTTTACTCAAGACCATACTCGCAGATGATGTCAAGGGTGAGCCGAAAATTGAGTTCCTGAAATTTTCATCCCAAACGGGAATCGAACCAGGAACCTTTGTGCTAGTAGTCCGATGCACTAACCACTACACCACGGCTCTCGTAAGAAAATTATCAACGAGTTGTATGAAATATTTAAAAAAGAATTTCTGAAAATCGCCAAAACGTGTACCCCTACTAGACGGATAACTGTACGACATACCACTTGTTCAATAACGATATAAAACGAAAAATTCAAATTTAGGATTAAATAAGAAAGAAGGCAGTTTAATAATGAAAACGATATTGTGAAGAACAATTAAATTAAAAGAAATAAATTAAATAAAACGTAAAAATATTGATTAATTTAGCAAACAAACATTTGAAAGACTAGTACATTTGGACAATATCATATTAAACAAAACTACTCAAACTCATAAACGTATTGGAAATTAATGAAAATATCGATTACATCCATTTAAAACCCCCTTTCCAAATTAATACACTAAAAGATATTGTGTATGAAGATGAAGTTAAAGAATGAATTTAAAACATATTGTTAAGATTACAGTTGCAACGTATCATATGTGCGATCTATAGAAATATGATTATTATTTATTTTAACTCGATTGCGATGTTTTGCATCATTTTCAAACTATGACCTTTTCAAAACTAACATTATACTAGTTTGGGCCTGGTATAGGTAATGCTCATCATATCTTTTTCGGTTGCCCAAAATACAATACAAACTATACTCAACAATCTTAATTATCGTTTCGAAAATCTTGCTTTATATAGTACTAAACTGAAAGCTTGTGGAGACCTTGAAATTTCCCATTATTTTCGAACATGTTCATTACTTTATTAAAGGGCAAACATATTTCTTGTTCCTTCATACCTAAAGTGTTTTTGATACTGAAACATCGTCATCTCATCATTGAATTCGCAATTTTTGCATCTTCTTTGTCTTTACTTCTTTTTATTTATAGCATATAATATCCAATAAATTATTTAGTTTTCATGTATATTCATAATAATAGTATTATATATAAAAAATAATTTGTATCAAAGGAAAGACGATAAAATATATAAACTAAGAAAACGTCCGATCAGCATGAATAAAGTCCGATAACTTTAGAATGATACAATTGTGAACAAAAAATTCAAAAGGGGGCTTTCTTGCATCTATTTTAATATTGTGTGTCAATGTTTTTCAAGAACCATAAAACGTCAATTTTATGACAGACGAATTAAAATGGTGAAATTTTAACAATGGTAATAAACGAGTGTCTTTTTAATGAACAGGGAGAAAGATGTCGAGTGTTTTCATGGCGAATGCACATCATATGGCTGTAGTTGTGATAGCTGCTGGCAAGGAGAATACTGTTCTAACTATCGTAAGTAATCGTGAGAAATATGTCAAGGAGAACATTGTTCTATTTATCGTTAGTAATTGTAATGCCTGTTGGCAAGGAAAACACTGTTCTATCTGTCGTAAGTATTTGTAATGGTTATGGGCAAGGAGAACAATGTTCTATCTATCAAAAGCAGTTGTGATAGCTGTTGGTAAGGAGATCCCTGTTTTATCTATTGTTATCTATTATGATTAGATGTGATGACTGTTGGCAAGGAGATCACTGACATAACTTTTATAAGTAATTGTGATGGCTGTTGGCAAGGAGAACACTGTTATATCTATAATAAGTAGTTGTGATGGCTGTTGGCAAGGAGAACACTGCTCTATCTATTGATATTGGCTGTAATGGCTGTTGGCAAGAAGATAAATGTTTTATCTATCGCAAGTAGTTGTGATGGCTGTTGGCAAGGATAAAACTCTTCTATCTATCGTAAGTGGCTGTAATGTCTAGTGACAAGGAGAACACTGTTCTAGCCATCGTAAGTAGCTGTAATGGCTGATGGCAAGGAGACGAGTGTTTTATCTATCGCAAGTAGTTGTGATGAGTGTTGACAAGAAGAAAACTGTTATATCTATTGTGAGGAGGTATAATTGCTGTTCGTTTGTAGAAACTATCGTTAGTAATTGTAGAAGTTGATGGTAAAGAGAACGATTTTTCATCTATCGTTAATAATTGTGAGTGTGAGAGCTGGGGGAACGATGTTTTATCTGCAGTAAATAGCTTTTGACGAATTAAATGAAGTATAAACGCATAATAATTCATAAAAAATGGCATTTATATCATTTTAACTGTGTATAGCTTTATTTATACCGCATAAATCTTCATTCTTATACATGATCAGCTTCACTCTGAGTGAAGTCTTGTTTATACTTTTCACACTTTACCGTAGCATTCTTGATTTAATTGGCAGTTTATGTCTCATACGGATACGATTTTAATCCATCGGTTTGTATCAATGATCGTAACATGACAATTCTTATTACGTTATATTATACAAGATGTTCAAAGACCCTGTATATCATTTCAAAAGTTTTACGAACACTACCGACCAAGCTTTGGTTTACGGCTACAAAACATATTAATTTTGATAAGTTTACAACTTTCGCTGATGACTTATCAATGAGTTAGATGAATCACATGATTTTTTTTCATACTTCCGTGGGTGTCACTAATATCTTATTGATGCTTACCTTCGAAACACCTACGTTCACCCAAGGCTTTTTATTGCATTGTTTGTTGTTTTTATCTTACTTTTCATTAATATTTTTCAATGTATGTAAATGAAGGGGACTTTTCAACGTATTTTAGGCGACTTATGCATACATCCCACACAGTCAAATGGACGTCCCACGTTTGGAAACAAAATATGAATAAAATACATAAAAAAGAAAACAATTGATCGTGTCGAATGCTTGCTTGAGTGTGAAACAAACCTTAATTATATGACATCAGTATTAATGGCGAGCCAAGACTATGGCAATATTTTCTACATTTTCAAAATGAAGGATTCCTTGGTCCAACAACCCTTACCTTTTGAAATTTTCCATCAACTCCTACCATTTTGACAATAGTCAATTGCTTGGGGCTTGCGCGTTAAATGCAATTGATAGTAGTTCTAATGGTAGAACTTGAATAACGTTAAAAAGATTTTCAAATTTTACTAAGAAAAATGTTTACCGAAGTTCTAATAAATAGTCTACAAATAGGTCAATGTTCACTGGTGCTTTTTGGTGGTAAAAATCGATGTTACTAAACAAACACGTTTATTTTACAACCTTATTAAGTAAGGCAAAGAAATAGTCTAAGAATAATTGATTTACATTAAACTTTATGATATTTAAAGTTTCTGAAGATCACAAATGCATAATAGGCTTTGTTTCCCTGTTTTATTTCCAGATAAATAGAAAAACTTCAAAGCATGTATTTAATACGTACAAAATATCTATGTGTCGGCGACGATAAAGTTATAGCCCAAGTCTTCTTTGAACAACACATATCGTCAATTACTCCGCTCTTACTTGGTATTTGCTTGATAAAAGGGGTTATATTTTGTTAATTATCTTTTAAATATTTGTTTAACCTTGAGATCGCAATACATTAAAAGACCAAACAACAATATTAGAGGGACTATATAGACATCATGTAATTCAAAGGTATTCCCAGCGAACCTTACAGTGTAAAATTCCTTCATGTATATGCACTTGCCATTGGCATTGTCAAATTTACCAAACAGTATAATACTCTGGACATTTTATGATTACACAGATAGCCCATACAATTGGGGGAACATGTTCTTATATATATTTGTCATTAAATCATCAATTTACAATTCCAAGTACATAGATTTTTCTTACACAAAACTAAATGGTGTAGGTACATAAATTTCAAAATTAATGATGTAAAATAATAAAGGGTTTTGCAGGAATATATTTACCACTTCAGAAGTGTAATTTTGAACAAAAACCTTTATCAATAGTGTTTTAATTAAATACACATTTACATTTATTACTTTAAGACATATTATCCTTTATTCTAGAAAACATGTTTCCTCCAGTTTTTTCTCGAGGTCTATACACGAAGGAAGTGCTACTTTATTCACGAGGAGTCTTGCGAGGATTAGCCGCCTTCGATAACGACAGAGCTGAATGTTCATATAAAAAACATGTGCTATGTCCCTGTTCTAAAATTATTTACGGTATTCTAAAAGGGGAGGATTCAGACAAGTTTCAGATTAATCCAGACACGGGAGAATTGGCATACGCAGCAAACGATATTGGGCACGAGACTGAGTTGATAGTTATAATTGCTGCCCAGAATATTGATGAGTTTGGTCAGGTGATCAAATCAAATCGAGACACGGGATATGCAACAGTAAGAATAAAAGTAACATCAAGTATCAACAGTAAGGAAGAGCTAGTAATGCGGGAAATCTTACCATATCCTAATACCTTTAATTGGAGATTTCAAGAACAAATAATCGACAATAAACAATTGTATAAACGGGAAGTAACAGGCACTCATGCACATTCTAGAACTAAAAGGGTAAGTTTTACTCTCGGTCCGTTGATTTATTACCTTTAGGAATAAAAGACTACAGCCATCCGAGACATTAAATGTTTTTCTGTCACACATAGTTTACAGATTAGTATTTTGTTTAAACAAAACTTAAGCTTACAAGTAATGAAATATGAAAATAAGAAGATGTGGTACGATTGGCAACGAGTCAACTTTCCTCCAACTTTAAAGACCAACGACGTAGATGTAATCAGTTATAGGTCACTGTACGGCATCAAATATGGGCAAACCCCATACCCTAATACCACATAGCAATCTATAAAAGGTTGAAAAATGACAAATGTTAAACAATTCAAACGAGAGAATTAACGGCCTGATTTATGAACACATTGACCTATAATGGTTTATTTTTTAAAATTGTTATTTGGATGGAGAGTTGTCTCATTTGGCACTCATACCACATCTTTCTATATCTAAAACATGAAAAAAATATGACATTAGTATACAGGAACAAACGACAACAACCTAATATCAGGCTTCTGACTTTGGACATTCACATACAGAATAACATGTTGTTGTACACCTAACTCCCCTTTACACGGAACAGCGTTGGAACAGAAGGCTTAAAATTCATCAGATCTATGCAAAGAAATAACAACTTACACGGCACTTCATTTGCAGCTTCTACTGTATTATACCTTGTTAATCCTAATCCCCCATCTCAAAATAAAACACATGACGAGCACTACAAAATGCAAATTATTATATGTCATATCAGACGAATGTAAAGGAAAGATAGGTTTCTAAAGAGAGGTTTCTAAAAGCAATAACAACTAACAAAAACTCAAAATGTTTACCCTGTAATGATCCATTAAATACTACAAATGTAGAACACGTTATTTAAAAAAACATATTAAGGTAAACGATACTTCATTGATAAACGAATTATCTATTTTTATTTATAACATATATTTTTCTAGGCGGTGATTATAAATAATTTTGATTTAATACACACAAAAGATATAAGAACGATGCCTTATTCAAGAACCTCATGTAATGGAACGGAAAATAGCATGTGGCTTCAAACTGTAAATGGAATTACATTTCATTTCTCTGTAATCTAAAAAAAGTTTGATTTAAATTCTGCCATATACAATTACAGGATATTCAAATAGACTATTTCACCGTCAACGTTACTATGACAGCAGGAGTTCTACCATTTACACACCCAGGTGACACATTTGAGTTCGAGACTACACTATCTGTTCCAACTGGGCAAAATAATTTTAAGATTGTTATTAATACCACCCTGACCACAAATCGTGCAGTCTTCAAATTCACCAACATTAGTGTGACGTCTATAGGTCCAAACTTATTTCCTGTTACAAGTGCTGTCATTTCAGATGTTGCAACATTCGGAAACGGCGAGGTAAAGTATCTCTTACTTAGATGTAATATTTTTTAATTTAAAAAATGTACTGTTATTCCTGGCATAACTAATTATAAAGTAGAAATATATTTTCTGCAAGAATGTTTTTTAATAATTTATAATTAAACTTTTTGTAGAACAATTAAAATAAATTCTATAGGAAAAGAACACCATCGCGTGAAAGTCAATACTGCAACAACTGAGGACATACATTTTAGACGATTTTATACTTACAAATATCTTTGTATCTTTTAAAATCTAAATTAAATAGATCACTTATACAAGAATTTACCGTTGCGTTTTTAAATATACTGATTTGAAGTAAAAGTAGTAAAGGTTCTCATAATCTTAAAGCTTTAAAATGTTAACACGATGAACATTTTCAACGGTAGTTTTGTTCATTGTTTGTGTATTTACAGGTTGATATTAAAGAAATAGATTTTGGACAAATAAACAATACAGGCTCTAACATGACAAGTATAGAACCAAGTCAAATAGTGATATCATTTACGGTAGATGTCGTACAGAACACAGAAGTTGTATCTGGTGACACTTATTATATCTCTGCGTATGCTGAAGATAATGGTGGAGGTGTTATACAGTCCTTAGACTCCAAACAGTTACTATCTAATATGATTCCGGTAGACTATTTTTGAAATTGTTCATTTGAGTGCCACCTCATCAAGTATACATATTTTTATTATATAAAAGACAATTTCCGTTTTACACGAAGAGCAGTTTTGTTGGCCCTTAAAGTGATCTATGTTTACTTTTAAAAAAGAGAATCATAGCAATAAGGAGATTTGCTACTCTGTTTAAAAAACTTTAAAAGCTTTTTAATATCACTAGTATACATTGATAGGGGATTATTGACTGTCCCTCTGGTATCTTTCGTCCCTCTTTTAAAGAAACCAAAAAGAGCCAAAAAACATATTGGTCAATGTGCTTGTTTTACAAATGGTTTATAATTATACTTGTAAACGATTTATAAAAAGAAAAATGGGGGTCAATGGGCAATTTTTTTTAAAGCATTTATATGGATAAAACCAGAGGACTCCGAAAATCTCACCAAAAAATCCAAAACACGACAAGCGAACATCGGTTAAAGCAATTGCTGTCTAGTTGATATTTTGAATACTTTAAAACATTAAATATTATTGATGATAATTTTTTACGAATTTTCTCGGATTTGTTTCATTTTTGTTCTTACAATTATTTCCTTTTACGTTAGAACAGTTCCAACATTGAAGTCATATGTACATTAACATATTTTACAGTTTCGCCGCATTAATAAAAAAAAACCAATACCAATGCTTGTAAGAAATGTGAAGCTTACAATTTTGTCAATATGAAAAAAAAAATCACAGTATTATATTAATTGCATTTTAATTTATTTTAGCTCATGGTGATCAATGATTTTTCCGTCTTATTAAACATCACAGAAGGCGAACAGCCAGAGTCGTTGACTCCAGGAGACACTTTTATATTTGATGTCATCATAACTGTTCCTATTGGTTCATTTGATTTCAACGTCACAATAGCTTCCTCTGTAACCAGCAGTAGAGCAGTCCTACACATCTCTAACCTAGTTGTAGCAGCTGTAGGAACAAATTTTAACACACCAATTACCCCAGTCATTGAAGATACTTCGACTTTTCACAGCTTTGAGGTATTTTATGTCCTCCGCAGTACTAAAATTAATGGGGCAAAACAAAAAGAACAATAACTTTTGATAATATTTAAATTATCTCTTCCAAACCTACAAATAGAAGAAAAAAGTAACTATTTGGATTCAACCGAGACTTTTACTTGATTAAAGAGTACTAAAAAGAACAATAACTTTTGATAATATTTAAATTATCTCTTCCAAACCTACAAATAGAAGAAAAAAGTAACTATTTGGATTCAACCAAGACTTTTACTTGATTAAAGAGTACTAAAAAGAACAATAACTTTTGATAATATTTAAATTATCTCTTCCAAACCTACAAAAAGAAGAAAAAAGTAACTATTTGGATTCAACCGAGACTTTTACTTGATTAAAGAGTACTAAAAAGAACAATAACTTTTGATAATATTTAAATTATCTCTTCCAAACCTACAAATAGAAGAAAAAAGTAACTATTTGGATTCAACCAAGATTTTTACTTGATTAAAGAGTACTAAAAAGAACAATAACTTTTGATAATATTTAAATTATCTCTTCCAAACCTACAAATAGAAGAAAAAAGTAACTATGTGGATTCAACCAAGACTTTTACTTGATTAAAGAATACTAAAAAGAACAATAACTTTTGATAATATTTAAATTATCTCTTCCAAACCTACAAATAGAAGAAAAAAGTAACTATTTGGATTCAACCAAGACTTTTACTTGATTAAAGAGTACTAAAAAGAACAATAACTTTTGATAATATTTAAATTATCTCTTCCAAACCTACAAATAGAAGAAAAAAGTAACTATATGGATTCAACCAAGACTTTTACTTGATTAAAGAGTACTAAAAAGAACAATAACTTTTGATAATATTTAAATTATCTCTTCCAAACCTACAAATAGAAGAAAAAAGTAACTATATGGATTCAACCAAGACTTTTACTTGATTAAAGAGTACTAAAAAGAACAATAACTTTTGATAATATTTAAATTATCTCTTCCAAACCTACAAATAGAAGAAAAAAGTAACTATTTGGATTCAACCAAGACTTTTACTTGATTAAAGAGTACTAAAAAGAACAATAACTTTTGATAATATTTAAATTATCTCTTCCAAACCTACAAATTGAAGAAAAAAGTAACTATTTGGATTCAACCAAGACTTTTACTTGATTAAAGAGTACTAAAAAGAACAATAACTTTTGATAATATTTAAATTATCTCTTCCAAACCTACAAATAGAAGAAAAAAGTTACTATTTGGATTCAACCAAGACTTTTACTTGATTAAAGAGTACTAAAAAGAACAATAACTTTTGATAATATTTAAATTATCTCTTCCAAACCTACAAATAGAAGAAAAAAGTAACTATTTGGATTCAACCAAGACTTTTACTTGATTAAAGAGTACTAAAAAGAACAATAACTTTTGATAATATTTAAATTATCTCTTCCAAACCTACAAAAAGAAGAAAAAAGTAACTATTTGGATTCAACCGAGACTTTTACTTGATTAAAGAGTACTAAAAAGAACAATAACTTTTGATAATATTTAAATTATCTCTTCCAAACCTACAAATAGAAGAAAAAAGTAACTATTTGGATTCAACCAAGATTTTTACTTGATTAAAGAGTACTAAAAAGAACAATAACTTTTGATAATATTTAAATTATCTCTTCCAAACCTACAAATAGAAGAAAAAAGTAACTATGTGGATTCAACCAAGACTTTTACTTGATTAAAGAATACTAAAAAGAACAATAACTTTTGATAATATTTAAATTATCTCTTCCAAACCTACAAATAGAAGAAAAAAGTAACTATTTGGATTCAACCAAGACTTTTACTTGATTAAAGAGTACTAAAAAGAACAATAACTTTTGATAATATTTAAATTATCTCTTCCAAACCTACAAATAGAAGAAAAAAGTAACTATATGGATTCAACCAAGACTTTTACTTGATTAAAGAGTACTAAAAAGAACAATAACTTTTGATAATATTTAAATTATCTCTTCCAAACCTACAAATAGAAGAAAAAAGTAACTATATGGATTCAACCAAGACTTTTACTTGATTAAAGAGTACTAAAAAGAACAATAACTTTTGATAATATTTAAATTATCTCTTCCAAACCTACAAATAGAAGAAAAAAGTAACTATTTGGATTCAACCAAGACTTTTACTTGATTAAAGAGTACTAAAAAGAACAATAACTTTTGATAATATTTAAATTATCTCTTCCAAACCTACAAATTGAAGAAAAAAGTAACTATTTGGATTCAACCAAGACTTTTACTTGATTAAAGAGTACTAAAAAGAACAATAACTTTTGATAATATTTAAATTATCTCTTCCAAACCTACAAATAGAAGAAAAAAGTTACTATTTGGATTCAACCAAGACTTTTACTTGATTAAAGAGTACTAAAAAGAACAATAACTTTTGATAATATTTAAATTATCTCTTCCAAACCTACAAATAGAAGAAAAAAGTAACTATTTGGATTCAACCAAGATTTTTACTTGATTAAAGAGTACTAAAAAGAACAATAACTTTTGATAATATTTAAATTATCTCTTCCAAACCTACAAATAGAAGAAAAAAGTAACTATGTGGATTCAACCAAGACTTTTACTTGATTAAAGAATACTAAAAAGAACAATAACTTTTGATAATATTTAAATTATCTCTTCCAAACCTACAAATAGAAGAAAAAAGTAACTATTTGGATTCAACCAAGACTTTTACTTGATTAAAGAGTACTAAAAAGAACAATAACTTTTGATAATATTTAAATTATCTCTTCCAAACCTACAAATAGAAGAAAAAAGTAACTATATGGATTCAACCAAGACTTTTACTTGATTAAAGAGTACTAAAAAGAACAATAACTTTTGATAATATTTAAATTATCTCTTCCAAACCTACAAATAGAAGAAAAAAGTTACTATTTGGATTCAACCAAGACTTTTACTTGATTAAAGAGTACTAAAAAGAACAATAACTTTTGATAATATTTAAATTATCTCTTCCAAACCTACAAATTGAAGAAAAAAGTAACTATTTGGATTCAACCAAGACTTTTACTTGATTAAAGAGTACTAAAAAGAACAATAACTTTTGATAATATTTAAATTATCTCTTCCAAACCTACAAATAGAAGAAAAAAGTTACTATTTGGATTCAACCAAGACTTTTACTTGATTAAAGAGTACTAAAAAGAACAATAACTTTTGATAATATTTAAATTATCTCTTCCAAACCTACAAATAGAAGAAAAAAGTTACTATTTGGATTCAACCAAGACTTTTACTTGATTAAAGAGTACTAAAAAGAACAATAACTTTTGATAATATTTAAATTATCTCTTCCAAACCTACAAATAGAAGAAAAAAGTAACTATTTGGATTCAACCAAGATTTTTACTTGATTAAAGAGTACTAAAAAGAACAATAACTTTTGATAATATTTAAATTATCTCTTCCAAACCTACAAATAGAAGAAAAAAGTAACTATGTGGATTCAACCAAGACTTTTACTTGATTAAAGAATACTAAAAAGAACAATAACTTTTGATAATATTTAAATTATCTCTTCCAAACCTACAAATAGAAGAAAAAAGTAACTATTTGGATTCAACCAAGACTTTTACTTGATTAAAGAGTACTAAAAAGAACAATAACTTTTGATAATATTTAAATTATCTCTTCCAAACCTACAAATAGAAGAAAAAAGTAACTATATGGATTCAACCAAGACTTTTACTTGATTAAAGAGTACTAAAAAGAACAATAACTTTTGATAATATTTAAATTATCTCTTCCAAACCTACAAATAGAAGAAAAAAGTAACTATTTGGATTCAACCAAGACTTTTACTTGATTAAAGAGTACTAAAAAGAACAATAACTTTTGATAATATTTAAATTATCATTTCCAAACCTACAAATTGAAGAAAAAAGTAACTATTTGGATTCAACCAAGACTTTTACTTGATTAAAGAGTACTAAAAAGAACAATAACTTTTGATAATATTTAAATTATCTCTTCCAAACCTACAAATAGAAGAAAAAAGTAACTATTTGGAATCAACCAAGACTTTTACTTGATTAAAGAGTACTAAAAAGAACAATAACTTTTGATAATATTTAAATTATCTCTTCCAAACCTACAAATAGAAGAAAAAAGTAACTATGTGGATTCAACCAAGACTTTTACTTGATTAAAGAATACTAAAAAGAACAATAACTTTTGATAATATTTAAATTATCTCTTTCAAACCTACAAATAGAAGAAAAAAGTAACTATTTGGATTCAACCAAGACTTTTACTTGATTAAAGAGTACTAAAAAGAACAATAACTTTTGATAATATTTAAATTATCTCTTCCAAACCTACAAATAGAAGAAAAAAGTAACTATATGGATTCAACCAAGACTTTTACTTGATTAAAGAGTACTAAAAAGAACAATAACTTTTGATAATATTTAAATTATCTCTTCCAAACCTACAAATAGAAGAAAAAAGTAACTATTTGGATTCAACCAAGACTTTTACTTGATTAAAGAGTACTAAAAAGAACAATAACTTTTGATAATATTTAAATTATCTCTTCCAAACCTACAAATAGAAGAAAAAAGTTACTATTTGGATTCAACCAAGACTTTTACTTGATTAAAGAGTACTAAAAAGAACAATAACTTTTGATAATATTTAAATTATCTCTTCCAAACCTACAAATAGAAGAAAAAAGTTACTATTTGGATTCAACCAAGACTTTTACTTGATTAAAGAGTACTAAAAAGAACAATAACTTTTGATAATATTTAAATTATCTCTTCCAAACCTACAAATAGAAGAAAAAAGTAACTATTTGGATTCAACCAAGATTTTTACTTGATTAAAGAGTACTAAAAAGAACAATAACTTTTGATAATATTTAAATTATCTCTTCCAAACCTACAAATAGAAGAAAAAAGTAATTATGTGGATTCAACCAAGACTTTTACTTGATTAAAGAATACTAAAAAGAACAATAACTTTTGATAATATTTAAATTATCTCTTCCAAACCTACAAATAGAAGAAAAAAGTAACTATTTGGATTCAACCAAGACTTTTACTTGATTAAAGAGTACTAAAAAGAACAATAACTTTTGATAATATTTAAATTATCTCTTCCAAACCTACAAATAGAAGAAAAAAGTAACTATATGGATTCAACCAAGACTTTTACTTGATTAAAGAGTACTAAAAAGAACAATAACTTTTGATAATATTTAAATTATCTCTTCCAAACCTACAAATAGAAGAAAAAAGTAACTATTTGGATTCAACCAAGACTTTTACTTGATTAAAGAGTACTAAAAAGAACAATAACTTTTGATAATATTTAAATTATCATTTCCAAACCTACAAATTGAAGAAAAAAGTAACTATTTGGATTCAACCAAGACTTTTACTTGATTAAAGAGTACTAAAAAGAACAATAACTTTTGATAATATTTAAATTATCTCTTCCAAACCTACAAATAGAAGAAAAAAGTAACTATTTGGATTCAACCAAGACTTTTACTTGATTAAAGAGTACTAAAAAGAACAATAACTTTTGATAATATTTAAATTATCTCTTCCAAACCTACAAATAGAAGAAAAAAGTAACTATTTGGATTCAACCAATACTTTTACTTGATTAAAGAGTACTAAAAAGAACAATAACTTTTGATAATATTTAAATTATCTCTTCCAAACCTACAAATAGAAGAAAAAAGTAACTATTTGGATTCAACCAAGACTTTTACTTGATTAAAGAGTACTAAAAAGAACAATAACTTTTGATAATATTTAAATTATCATTTCCAAACCTACAAATTGAAGAAAAAAGTAACTATTGGGATTCAACCAATACTTTTACTTGATTAAAGAGTACTAAAAAGAACAATAACTTTTGATAATATTTAAATTATCTCTTCCAAACCTACAAATAGAAGAAAAAAGTAACTATTTGGATTCAACCAAGACTTTTACTTGATTAAAGAGTACTAAAATATGTATTGTTGTTTGAAAAGCATAAGGTGTATTTTTTACCAAACAGTAAAGTATTTTTTAAATGATTGACATGAGTATAGGTGGTTGTGGTTTGTGAAATATGTTTTATTTGATGCGACTGTCATACAAGTGAGAGGTTTAGCGCTATAAAAGCAGGTTACATCCACATTTTTTACTGCATTTTTGCCTGTACCAAGTTAAGAATATTGCATGTGTTGGCCCTTCGTTTTATGTGTTTTATCATTTGATTTGCCATTTGATTAGGGACTTTCCATTTTGAATTTTCGTCGGAGTTCAGTATTTTTGTGATTTTACTTTTTATTATCTGTTGGAGGTAGATCTTGTGGTTGTAGATTCCATTACTTTTTTTATTATCATAAAATTATGCATTATATGGTCTATTTCCTTATTTCTAATTTATTTTGCAACTATTTCTTAAAAACGAACATAAAACTCTTATATTTGTTGGCTGCAACGCAAGATGAGAATATATAGTCTATAATTAATATTATCTCACATTTAACTTATCAGACGGATTCAAAGACGATAAGATTTGGTACAGTGATAAATACAGGTTCAGACATTACGACGATACAGCCCAGTCAAATTACATTGAGTTTTGCAACAGATGTCATACACAATGTAGAAATTAAATCTGGAGCCATCTATAATGTAAGCGTAAACCTCAATAGTGTGATCGGGAGTAAGATGGACATGGTGGAATTGATATCTGACTGGAGTCAAGTATGTTATTCTGATCTATACATATTTTATCAATAAAACATATCATTGAAAATTGTATTTTTTTAATTGAATTAAAAGATGTATTTTGTTTTGATTATTTTATTCTATTGCTTTTGAGTTTGATGTAAAGTAATGTTTAATCTTTTTAATGAAGGTCGTTTTTAAATCAATTGCATTACTGTGGTGCATGTGGTATGGTATACCACCTACGTATTAAACAAAGTCAAACTAATCATCTTCCCTAGCTTACAGATAAGTATAAAAAGATTTTACAAAAAATAGAGTTCGAGCCAGACTTTTTCTCATTTGTGGCATTACTCTTAAGAAACAATCTGCTGAATATTCTCTGTATAATAATGATTGTAATATATTCTTAAACATCAAAACATATTTTTCAGACTTTTACTGTCTTTAGCTCAAGTATAGAGATCAGCATACGAGATAATATAATAACTGTATCGCCAACACAGAAGGTCAACTTCCAGCTTATTGTAACAGTGCCTGTTGGTCAACATAATATCACTGTACATTTAGCTTCGGCTTTTAATGGTTTATCTATTTACCAAATATGTACCGTAGAGAGCGTTGGGCTAGGAAGTAATCTTATTGATGGTGGTAATATAAAGATAGCAAAGGTTTCGACATACGATAACTTTGAGGTTAGTAAAGTTATTTATAATAATTTTCAAATTTCTTTGTATGCTTATAAAGTTTAGGCACTAAACTATTTGTTGCCAATCAAAATTATCAAACTATCTACACCTATATACATGCTTCAAGATGAAATAATATTGGTTAAATCAATTTATGATTTATAATTGAACCTTGATAAGTGATATTTAAACATAGGTTAAGTATGTATCTCTCTAATTACCAAACAACTCCTTATGAAATGTATTAAAAAAGTAATTCTATTCAATTTAATTGGTATAAACATAATTTATTTTTAAAAAGAACGATATTTGGCCTTTTATACAGTTTTTGATTCGAGCGTCACTGATGAGTCTTATTTAGACGAAACACGCGTCTGTCGTTAATATAAAATTTTGATCCTGGTATCACCCCTCCCCATCTATGATGAGTTTATATACAATTAATTGATTGGTGATTGTATTATTGCTTTCATTTTTTTTTTCAATACAGAGTTGGACATATTTTAAAAATAAAATGACTGTTCCTCGTGTTATCATGAGCTTTTCCTCCTCTATTCTGAAATCCAGCAGTAGACATTTTCAATATGTATATACAAATTTAAACTATGTAGATCTGGAATCTCGTTGTTCTAGAGTTTTCTTCGTAGTGGTACAGAGAATATCGTTTGTCTTTTCGTCATTTTGTTTTATTTTTTACTTGGCCTTGCAGCTGTGATCCTCGTAACATGTTTAATTTGAAACTCAGTACACAATATTTCATTATGATGTTTCAAAAAATATAGGTGAAAAATTTGTTGAGATCCTAATTTTACCGATTACTGAGCATGAAAATGTGATAGTTTATTCAGTATATTCTCATGTTGAATTTTAAGTTATGGAAGTTCACAATGAAGTTGGGACCACATCAAATTAAAACTTAGTTTATATCATGTGAATGTTTAATCTTGGTTCTGACCTCGATTTCATAGTTCGTAGAACATTAAAATGTAATAGAATAAGCGAACACATAATATTTTTTAAACAATATTGTAGGTTGACTCTGCAGCAATTTACCTTGGTATTATTCAAAACAGTGGTTCTGATACAGAAACCTCATTCGAACCAAGCCAAGTAACAATCAACTTTACTGTTATTGTTCTTAACAATGTTAATCTAGTGGATGGGTACATGTGTGAACTAACGACGTCTGTTGAAGAAGATGGTGTCATATCTAATACATCAAAACTATCTCTACCGGCTGCAATTCACAACTTGGTAAATATTTCACTTTTGTCTGAGACCTATCTTTGGTTCACTTTATATTGCAAACATCAAATCATGTTTGGTTATAAGTGTATTTGGTTTGCTTTGGCATTTACGTGCAACTAACTTATATGACAATTAATTATTCTGATGCTTATTTTTTTCTTGATTACATTTTGATCATGCTATTTCAAATCTGTATAAAATAAGATAATACATTTGTTATAAAGATCGTTGAAAACACATTTCATGTTTTGTTGTATTAACACATTCTTTGGTTATCTAACAATTTAAGATCGTTCAAAAAGCCCGCGAGGATGAAGCATTATGATACCACCATCGCTTATCCTCAAGCAATTCAGTTAAAGCAATCTCTGATTCAATTCTATGTGGGTTTTGTAGCAGGAGAATATTTTACTGCAGATCTTTTTGGTCAAGCTAATTACTTTCTTGGTTTGATAAAATTAAGATCTTTAAATTGTATTAAAACGATACGCAGACAAGGAATTTTTTTCCTTTTTAAACATTGCATGGTTTTATTGAAGAATCATTCATTGATAGGTTGATAAAATGTTAAAAAAATAATTGGTTATTCAACACAATCTCCGTGATGAATTATTCAAAATTCATGCAGAAACATGACTATTCATTCAGATACATTAGTATGTTTGTCTTTTCTTCAGAACTCTGGTTTTCAGCCAGTAATCCAAATAGGTGGACCAACCACATTAGCCCCCGGACAATCAGCTATTTGGACGATAACCACAGTGTTGGTTGATGGATCAAGTTTATTATCATTAGATATTTACGGAACTGGAACTTATCCTCTCGAATTTTGTTCTTCGCGCTTTAAAGAATCAGGTACGCATTGTATTTTAATGTATAATTTAAGAAGCCCGGTACTGGCATGAACACATGGGTATTGTTTAACTACAATTTGATGTAGCAGTTACAAAGTGTGGTGAATAGTTTTATTAAAGGGAATACGATACAATTTAGATCCCGTAATGAAATTTCGATGAAAATTTGGATATAGGCTATTTTTGATTGAGTGAATCAAATATGTTATAAAACATTTACCATCATATGCTACATTGCAAGTAAATTGAAGTTGAAATTTCAGATATTCTATATTATCATTAGATATTTATGGAACATGAAATTATCCTCTCGAATTTTGTTCTTCGCGCTGTAAAGAATCAGGTACGCATTGTAATTTTATGTATAATTTAAGAATCTTATTACTTCAGGATTACCTGTATTCTGTTTTAAGTTTGTTAGATATTTTAAGGCTCCAGCATCACTGAAGATTGCTATCGTTAATTTTATTATTCATATTTCTAAATATAGATTCTATGCCTTAAACAGAGATTTTACAATTTGACTGGTAATTGGTTCGTTTTTTTGCTATATGAAACAATTATTTCGGCTGTTTTCAGCCCTTCGGTCGTGTTGTTGTCTCTTTGACACATTCCCCATTTCATGTCCATTCTCAATTTTATTTCTTAACACAAGACTTGTAATGGACTTCAAAATAGTCTGTTCAGAATATATGTACATACAATCATTGCGATTGATTGTCTATATACTAGTAACTAATAATTGTTAATCCAATTTTTAAGTATCCCATTTCAAATTTTCTTTCAGGTTCAAACTTTCATTGTTATGACAATAATATAATAAAAGTTACCCCAAGTGTAACTGGTACTACGGGATTTGTATACACCTTCGGAGAACTTCTGAATACAGGTACTTTTTCAATCTATTTAAAAAAAAAGAGTGATTATTATCGATAAGGACTAAAAGAGCTTTTACTTTGCGACCGTCGTCCGTCGTCGACTGTTAACTTTTGCAAAAAACTTTTCATCTGAAACTACTGCGTTAAATTAAATCAATCATCATTGGGGTATCTAAAATAAAGTGTACAATGACCCTGCCTATCATTCAAGATGGCCGACATAAATATACATAGAAATGCAAGTTTTGTCGATTATATACGGTATAAAAGTCAAACAATGATTAATAAAACTATCAATTTTGTAAGATATTGTCTTTTTTATGTTCTATACTAACGAGTTAATCTTTATCAAATATTTTTCTTTTAAATTTCAAATGGTTTTTTTTTTTGGATTATGTATCATTAGCAAATTTAAATCTAAATTATTGTAATACAGTATTGGTTCAAATTCAATATGACTTTGTACTGACACAACAAGGACTTCGTTCATGGACATATTTTTCGTGATATTTCTAATCTCTTGTCAAAGTTCCAATTTTTATATTTATTACTCACAATATTTTTTTTTCTTTTTTATTCCTTACCTGAAGTATTGATAATGACGAAACAGATATTAATTAGAGAAGCGTCTGTGTTACTTCATCAACTTTGCTAATGAGAAAATACAGGTTTCTGCAATTATCCCCTTATTATATGTTTTTGTTTGCATGTAGATATTATTAAATATTATATTGAATGTTTTATCTTTAGATTATTTCGAGAATACTGTACCTGCTAATGTAAATAACTCAGTGACTGTAGAAGTAATAGCAAGTATTCCAACGGATGCAGCTTTGGGAGCAAACTTTGAATTCAGTGTCGATGCCTATTTAAATGGTATTGGTAGTACTTCTGAAATACGAACTGTCAATGTTGGATCACCGACCTATACAACAACGGTAAGAATAAAAAGGCATGCTGTTACTTGTGATAATGTATTCTTCTATAAGGGTATCCTATTTTATTTCATTTTGAGCATTTATAAACTTAGATTAAAACAAATATGCATATTTACATACATGTTACTCTAAATCTAACATAAAATTGATTTTAAAAATCATTATCATTCGAGTATATTGGAGTACTTAAGATTGGATATCTTATGAAGTTTCGACATTTTTACAAAAACAGTTCTAGGAAATAAATGATAAGAAAGGCGATGCATTATAACCAAACTCATTTGTAATTTGAATCAATACAGCGGTTATATTCAAGATCTAATATCTATTCAGTTTTTTTATGAATGAAATTGATTGGTCAATATAACTATTCTAAAATAAAGAACTTATCACATCGAAAAATTCCTTTTGTGTTATCATTTTAGATTGTCCCAGTAGTTACTATGAGCAAATTTGTAAAGAGTTCAGAAGACATAACCAAAGGATCCACGGTTCTTGTTGTTATAGATATGTTTGTTGAACCAAATTCAGTTGATGTTTACTCATTGCAAGTAACTACCTCTGTTGGTATTTCTACCATTTGTGACGTCCAAACTCTATCACAAGGGGAAAACCTACCGTGTGAAAAAATAACGGATGACAGTACTGTTTTTACATCACTGGATGGAAATAAAACGTTTTCATCAGTATCACGGGAACTAGGACTTGTTTCAAATTTAGCTGTTTCTGCAGATATTATGAATAACGACAATAAAGTAAGAAGGAAATGATAATGATTAGGAATACAATTATCAGACAAATTTATTTCATTTACTAAATGGATGTGGTATACTAACTTAAGATAATATTTCTGATTGATCAATTAATTAAGAAATAGTAAATAAATTAAACGCATGAGAAAATTTTAAATAAACCTTTACTCACACTATTTTTTATAAAACGGGTGCTAGATTACAGCCGGAGAAATTATCTTTAAAACGTCTACAAACATAAAAAAACAATAATGATATGATTAATACAAGTGAGAGGTTTAGCCAGTTTTAAAACCAGTGTAATCCACCATTTTCTACATTAAAAATGTTTGCACCCATCACGAATATGACAGTTGTTATTCATTTGTTTGATGGGTTTGAGCTTTTGATTTTTCCATTTGATGTAGGGACTTTCCTTTTTCAATTCTCCGCAGAGTTCAATATTGTTGTGATTTTACTTTTTACAGAAGGAGGTTAATAGAAATTTATGAAGCCAAACGAATTTATATTTATTGTTCATTAAAGACTGAAAGATTTACAACATCTAGTTTATTCTCAACTTCCATACATTTTATAGCAAAACATTAATTTTAATTTAAGATTAAGCCTGTGTTTACTTAACATACCGGTATTTGGTGGTAAAATGTGCTAAAATGATGATCAGTGCATTTAAGGTTATTTGTCATAACTTTAACATAAGAAAGAACTTATTATCAATATTATAGTGGGAGCATTCGTTTTGAACCTACGTATCCAGTTTATTTTATTTTAACAGATTACTATTGGTGTAGCTGTACAAGTTCCCCTGAATTCGTCTGCAACAGCCGGTGATATCATAATCGTTACAGCAAACATCTTAAGTGATAACATAGGACAAGTAACAACATCACTTTCGATGCCTGTAACTGACACAATCATATTAGCAGAGGTACTATATTCGATAAAGAATTAAACAATCTAGCAGATGAACATAATTCTGCTATGAAGCGACTCTATGCATTTACAAAAATCCATTCTCCAATAAAAATTCCCATATGCCTTTAGTAATTAATAGTGTTGTCAAATCGTACACTTTTGCCTAACCGGTTACTCGGATAATCGTTCGACCGATTAACCGGTTAACCGGTAATTTAAGTTGTGAAAGCCTTATCAATAGAACCCTACACATAGATATAAGATGTGGTATGATTGTCAATTTGACAACAAGTCATAAATACGCTTTTAGTATTGAAGTTTTTCCTTTAGCATTATAAGGCTTGTCTGTGAGGATTCCTGGCGAAGTTTGACTTTTAATAATCAAATACACCGTATCAACTATAGCGTTTGTACCAACTTCAGATTAAAAAATCCAAAAACAAAATCTTAATCTCGTAGAATTGAGTATGTCATATGTCTGAAACCGATTATTCTTTCCTTTTCTCTTGTTGTCTCCGAAAATAATGGGGGTTGTTTCAATTTGAAATGATTAATTATAAAAAAGAAGATGTGGTATGATTGCCAATGAGACAATTCTTCACAAGAGACCAAAATGACACAGAAATTAACAACTATAGGTCATTCTAATGCAACAACGTTTTTAACGTTTATTTTGATTGGATAACGTCACTTTCTTACATGGCATCAATTGACAATTGATGTTATGGGACGTACGCGCAAGCGCAGACGGCATATGACAGATTTTAAATACATGTTTTAACGTTATTTTCTGTCAGTTTCATTAGAATGGAGATAACAATATTGTATTTTAAGCTCCGACGGCATCCATTGGGGATTTGATGGTCTCAAATACCAGTTTACTGTCTCCGCTAACGCGTCGCCAGTAAACTTAATTTGCGACCATCAAATCCCCAATGGATGCCGTCGGAGCTTAAAATACAATACAGTTATCTCCTAATTGTACATGCTGTACGACCTGTTTCTTCACTGTGTTTGATTTTTTTAAGCATGTTACTCGTACTTTCACGTATACGTTGAGTACATTCACATTGGTTTGTATTTCACAATTTTTTAATTTAAAGTAAGACTAACCCTTGCACTACGGAGGTTGCACATTTAAATGTAGGTTTACACAATATTAGATCGAAAACGAAATAATGAAGTAATTAGTAAAATTAAATCTCATTTCTGATTTAAAGTTACAGTTAAAAAAACATGTTTACTAATTATGTTACTTAAATATCCTGCCCCGAACTCTAATTAATTTTATGTTTTTAGGATTAACAATAGCAATCAATATACTGGACAATTGATCTGTCAAACTAATTACCATGACGACAATATTTTAATAAAACAACTATTTAATGATTTGATTTTCAACACAAATTTATATCAAATCTATCGAAATTGAAAAAAGTCCGGTTAACCGGTTAGCGTTTTTGGTATTCGGTATTCGGTCGTTCGACCGATTAATCGGTTAACCGGTTAACCGTTGACAACACTAGTAATTAAAGTAATTTCAAAATGCAAATATCGTAATTATAGTCCTAACCACTTGTGTAGCTGATGGTAAAGCTTCGTGACGATACATTTTGAACAGTGTCAATACTTAATCTGATGTAGAAAAATTGATGCAATCTATATTTATTGTAGTTATAACATAAGTAGGCTTTATATTCGTGATAATTTTTATTAGAGCGATGTGGAGGGGTCAAATACCACGAATATAATGCATACCTATGTTAAAACTACAATAAACTATAGGTTGCATCAATTACTTCGATTCTGATTAGGACAATTACGGTAATGTATATGTCCAATATATATGAGTGTAGAGCGTTTATGCGGGCTCTTTCATGAACCACCCTTTTTGGTTAGTATACAAGTAGACGACATGCAATGAGTTAATGATCTAATGAAAATACTTTCAACAGTAGAAACAAATTTCTTAGTCAATAGTTTTGAATGTTTCCACTGTCACTCGTCCTCGTCTTCAATTGAATACTTTTAATCGTCTTTCACATTTTGCAGACAAACACGAGTGTATTAATGCTCTCTCTACCACCTACTTTGTTACCTGTGATTGTGAAGATATCCGAAACAGTCTCTTGGAAAGTACAAATATATGTTCCTGTGACGTCAGACAGATTTAGAATAACAGCCCATACACCAGTATCTGGAGGTGAAGGTCATCTGACTGTAATATCTGCAAAATATACCTACATTGGGACAAGTCTGAGTTGTAGCGATTTCCTTGAAATTCTATCAGTATCAGCATTAAGTGATGTGTCCAATCAACAGATGACAAGACTGGATTTAGATTTAGGATTCGTATCATATTTAGGTACACATTTTAAAAGTTGCATACGTTAATGGGGTTCTGTTTCCAGTAATATATCAAAGGGAGATTATCAGTGTAATTTGAATTATAAAAGCTATGAAATGTTACATATTCATCACTGCTTTTTGATAAAAAAAAAATTTCGTGTTTAAAGAAATGTATATTATGAAATATATTTAATGTTTAATGATATTATAACATATTAGTCATTAATTTGTAAACAAATGATGTTCAGACAGTTATCTTTTTAGGGTTATTAAACACGACTGATGAAAATATGTTAGAAATAGAATTCATCTTTAAAGTAACAGACCATCCTGGAAACACTGATGGGTCTATTCAAACTATAACGTTTGATTTAATAAGCGATTCTGGTGTAGTCATAACAGTGACTGGAGACGTTACTGTGTCGGTCCTGGGATCTGAAATGGCAACAATTCAATTGGACACATGGTGTGATGATACATTCTCGTATCCAGCAATGTCAGGGTATGAATTATACAAACATAGATACTATTTCTTTCCAGTTATAAGGCGTTATAACAACCAGTTACTAAATATGACTTCAAACACAAGTAGCAATTAACTTTTTTTTTAAACAAAATTGATATAGCGTTTGGTAAAGATATTCGTCATCAGCTTTACTCTAAACATAACTTTTACAGATAAGCATCCGTGTAAAATACGTTTTAAAGCAACATACCTTTTTTAGAAAGCTCAAATCATGATATAAATGACAAGTTTCAACATTAAGGCTAGTTTTGCAGGTTTTGCTGTTTTGTGCTTAAAGATATTCCAAAGATCTCAAAAGAATATTCAAACTTTAAGTCGACGACAAACTGACCAAATGTCAACGTTATGTAAAAAAAGACAAACGACAGGATGTAAAACACTACTACATTGAATAAATAAATAAAGCTTGGCGGCACGAACCAATACCATTCGTATGTTTGGAAATTGAAGTAGACCATGTTCCAGTATATAGATCTATAAAGATGTGGTATGAGTGCCAATGAGACAACTCTCCATAAGTCGTTAAAAATACAGTCGTAAGGCGTTCGAGGCCTGAATGACAATATGTATGACACAACATATTCATTTTGAATTTCCGACAGACTGATGGATGTTATTTGGTAGATTATTGATACCTCTTTGATTTTCGATTTTAAGGTCCCCTGACGTAGCTTTATTATACTTTACTTTGTAATTTGTTGAAATAACATACACATGTGTTGTTGAGTATATCTGGTATATCTTTGCAGGGAAGACCTAACAATATATGGGAATATAAAACTACAGAACACATCAATGGCACATGCATCCAATGTGAAGTTCTCATACTTGTTACCTCATTATATAACATTTGTTACACTGCTGAATACCACACATGTACAACCAGTCATAACAGAGGATGTAAAAGGTGTCACATTAACGGTATATACAATAATACCATTTCATAGTTGAGACGATATTAAATATACTTATTAGATACAGTTGGAAATTTGGAAAATAACCTCCTTTGCAAAATCTGAAACCAAGATCTCTTCATTGTTTGACCCATGCACTGAAATAATGCAATTGGTCATTAATTCACAAAAAAAACCGTTCTGATAAATAGTTATGAAAAAACTAAATTGTTGTATAATGTTATCATTTCCGTTTATATAGCAAACGATCAGAAAAGTTGATTACAAGACTTTTATTTGAAATAAATTCTTTACGTAAAAATTCAATTTTTACTTGTTGTTCATCTATTATTTTGCCACTGTATACAGGAATAATGAAAATGACAAAATAAACTTAAAAAGTCAACACTGTTTTTTCAAGAACTCATTGTTTGTAGTTTTCTTTGTAAAAAAGAAAACCACTGTAATACTGAGATATCATTTTTGAAAATAATACCAATTCAATTTAACTATACTCAACTGTTTCGCAACTGCAATTTCAGTTTCCTTTAGTTACCTTTGAAGATTTGGTTGAATTTTCCTTCAACGTGTCACTTGATCCTTCTGGATGGTTTGAGCCTGGATCAGTTGATGTATATACAGTTTTGATTGTTGACGTCACATACATGTCATTACAAAGACCAGATCGAACAGACACGGATATCCGTTACTTTCCGGAGCCCTTCATTTTAGAAATATCTTTTGATGTTTTAGGTAAGTTCACCTAATGTCAAATATCAATTTACATCATTTTTCATTTCATTTAAAATGCGAGCACTGTCCAGGATTTGGGGCTGAGTCGAGCAGGCCTATTCTGTATTTGTCTGTGTCACGTCAGGAGTCTTTACTGTAGTACTTGTTTTAGTAACTGATTACCATATCAATTTTTTTGAGTTTTATTTTCTATTTTGCATCTTGGCACATCTAGTTGTTTGAAAGCCTTTTATGGTAAGACACGGTTTGGTTTTTGCATATTGTGCATTTTAGAAATCAGAACAAAAATAATTAACAAATCCTTGTAATAATTATCACTAGAACACACCCGCGGGCACATACAGCTTGCGAACTGCTGTAGGATGATTATTTGTAAAAGATATTAATATATGTATGGAGAATTTAATAAAAGGTATCAATAGCCCTCTCCCTTTTTCCAAAGTCCGATATTTGTTTCCTTTCTGATTTAATTCAATTATTTTCGTGTTTCTGACCTCAGACCACAATAATTCTTCTCCTTTTCTACAATGCATTTTTTGGTAAAAGTCAAATTAAATTAAAAATTTGCACCGCTTCAAACATGAAATTAATGTAACTGCTTATATATAGCCATTATTAGTCTAATAAAATATGCTTATAGGACAATTCATCAGTGCTTTTCTTTTGAGAGCCTTATTAATATGCCAATGGTAGGATATGAATCTTGTATAAATGACTAAGACCGACTCAGGCTAATTTGAGGGGTGGTCAGAGGGGTCATGATCTCGAAATCCCGGGATTAAAAACATGAAATCCTGAGATGCAGAATTTAAAGATATTCATATCCCGAAATCTAGAAATCGAAAAATGTATTCCCGAATCCCGTAAGGACACATTCTTGTTTCCACATGATTTACTTATTTTAATATACATGCACCTTGTATGACCCCTTTATTGGTAAATATTTCAAAGAAACAGTAGACAGAATACAGAGAGTCTATATATTAAAGTATCATAATCGTAGTTTACATGTAGATAAACGCGAAAAATAATTGTCCTCTCGAAGGAGTTATAATAGTTATGTTGTGGTTCTTGCGATCTAAACACCATGACAAAGGGAACAGTCTGATTGGCTTATTTATTTTTCGTTTTTGTTATCTATCATACGATTGGTTGTACTTGTGTATGTTTCAAACCGGAAATCTTATCTATGACTAAAAGTCAGTCTGATGACGGAATCAATATCCGGACTCCTTTTTTTGTCGTTTTTCTCCAAATCTACGATTGGTTGTACTTGTGTCACATGTTTTACTTATTTTAATATAAATGCAACTGGTATGATCCATTTATTAGTAAACATTTAAAAAAGAAAACAGTAGACAGAATACAGAGAGTCTTTATATACTTAAGTAATATAATCGTAGTTTACATGTAGATAAACGCGAAAAATAATTGTCCTTTCTAAGGAGGTATATTAGCTGTGGTTTTTGCGATCTAAACACCATGATATGGAGAAAGCTTTGATTGGCTTAGATATTTTTCATTATTTGTTATCTATCATACGATTGGTTGTATTTGTGCATGTTTCAAACCGGAAGTCTTATCTATGACTAAAAGTCAGTCTGATGACGGAATCATATCCGGGCTCCTTTTTTGTCGTTTTTCTACCCAAAATAACTTAATCTGAATAATCATAAGAATGGATGACAAATGCGACTATGCATGTTACCTATATATAGTACACAGAGGCATGATGATTGATTGATTGTGGAAGGAAGAGAAGCGACACACAAAATGAGGTCTTCTCGTTTAATAGTATAGATAACCAGGGATTCAATTAACTTCAATTAACTTCGGAAAATTATGTTAAGTGGATCTTTTTCACATAACGCTACAAGTTGAGTGTTCGTGTAGAATAAAGTGTCGGTAAAATAATTGATGAATTGTTAATTTAACTCTCATATTTCTATTTATGGAATAACATCAAAAATGGGGTGCACACTGAATAACTCGCGTAGCTGGTTATTTTAAAGTGTGCACCCCATTTTTTATGTTAATTCGAGTAGGCAGAACAAATATTACAGTTATTTTTCATAATTCTAAATTCCATTTTGAACCGGAGTAAACCATGAAAAAACGTTCATGACGTCACGGTCACAGGACTTAATTATGTCTATGAGTTGATAAACAAATCAATTTCAGCCAATCGGATGACACGTTACATCTAAAATTAAATTATTCAAATATGAATGAATACAATTTTAATAAATCAAAAGCTGGAGTTTGGTAGGCATTCATAGATCAACATATAAACAGTTTTATATGATATTCAATCACTTTGATAAAAATAGGTAGAAGAAAAAATGTTCATCCCAATGTTACAATTTTCTAATCCATGTAAGTCTGAGTTAAGACAGTAGAAATATTTTGTAGTAATATATAGGTATAAGAAAGATAATAACTTAACGGGTTAACATATTGTGATTACATATGTTTTATTTTCAGAGTCATTGGTGTCCATTGGACCATTACTGCAATCCTGTCAGTGGTTTGGCTCATCGGAGGATAAACCACATACAGCTAATACATCTATGTCGTCATCGTCATTAGGTTGGCGTCCTGGTGTACGTGGAGAGCCGTTCTGTGGGGCAGAATTCTTAGAGGTGATCTATAAATATTTTTTTATCAAGCATTCTAATCTTCTTAAGTTTAAGTAGTCCAAATAATTATGACGTCTTGAAAGGCTATTATAATTTTTTTCTTTGACGCCTTACATCGACGTCATAATGCTGAAGCCGCCATTTTCGGTTGGACTTTGAGAGCATATTTTGCTCTCAACTTTGAGACCCAATTTAGCCATCAAATTTTTATTGAAGGCTAAAACAAAATGCATATATAAAAATTCTTACCTTTTATGTGTTTGTTTGTGCAAAATATTTCCAATTAATCCCTACATAAATAATAATATAAGGAACAATTCCATCCGAGGCGGGAACATGTCGACTGCAATTTTTAAAACGTTTGTCTGATTTCCTTTAAGGAGATTATAAAATAATTTTTACACCAAACTCGGTAAAACCCGAATTTCCGGAACCATTGTTTTACATTATCCGGAAATTCAGGTCAATGAAAATGTACCGAGTTTGGTTCAAAAATATATTTTATACACCTAAAATGAAGCATCTTTAGGAGAAATCAGCTAAACGTTTTAATAAAGCAGTAAATTCCTTCTCAAAGTCCAACTGAATATATGAGTTTGGCGTTATGACGTCGATGTAAGGCGTCAAAGAAAAAAAATATAATAGCCTTTCAAGACGTCATAATTATTTGGACTAAAGTTTAAGCATCTGTCACGTAAAATTAGGGAACAAAATGCTGTAGGTACGTAGATAAATAGAATTTGACTTTCATTTAGTAAAAACACATTTGCGTTTGAACAATTTTGCTTATTTGATGTTTGAAAGGAAATTAATTCTTACTTTTAGAAATTACTAAAACACTTAGGTTCTGACTCCATCGGGCAAAGTTGAACTGAGTCGGATTTCAATTGGCTATTTTCTTTATTCTTTACGTCTTTTTTTTGTGTCACTTAGTTCCACGACTGTTTTGGTTCTTACACATTCGTGGCTTTCAAATATTCGTCTCCGATTGTTTCTAGTGAAAGTAAATCTAGAAAAGCACTTCGGATGCTCAATATTTATAACGTAGTGTTTTCATTATCGCTATTTTGTGCATTTTTTCTTTGATCTTTTTTTGTGATAATTGTTCATAGCATGCTACTCGCTTGAGATGGAAACTTATCGTTAGAAACTAAGGAAGCACTTGACGTTGCTAATGAAATTGACATGAAATTGACAACGTCGTCATAGGTAAAATAGCGATAAACAGATTATCATTGGTAATCTCAACTCGATTGCTTTTCTCGCTCTCGGCGTAACCGGCTAAAGCTAGAAAATCAATATCGTTGAGATAACCAACGATAATCTATGATTCTCTACACGTCATCTTTATGATTTGGGGCATATCGGTAATTTTGTGGAAAGATAACTGTTCTTAGTCATATACAAGAAAATATTAACTTTCAAATATTTAATCGACCAATATTCCTGAAATATAAATGTTTGTCTATTAAATTTTAGATCGACCTTGGGAATAAATGGAAGGTGTATAAGTTATTATTATTTTCTGTCGGTGATGATAACCTGGACTATATAACACAGTTTATTATTCAAACCAGCCAGACTGGTATAACATGGACAAGTATCTTTGATAATGGAACAACTAGTGAAAAGGTAAATTAAACAACGACTATAAACCAAACATTATGATGAAATCCCGTTTTAGGTGTAATACCACCATTGATTTTCCCCTATTAGTCTTTGTTAAATTGGCACTTTTAAAAAAAATGTACAGTATTTACCTTTATTTCAACCAAAGAAATACTTTGCATGAATAAAGTTTAATCCTGTCCAGTGCTACAGTGAAAATTTCACACTACATTTCATTGCATATAAGAAAGTAACCAGCACCGGAAGTAAACAACCCAATTTTTACACTATTATTTACTGGTTACCTGCTTTGGTAACTAGGTAACCTTAACTTTCCAAAATATTTTATAAGACCATCAAATAAACAAAGAATGATGCTTTCAGACACCCAACATACATGTTTATGACTCAGAAAAAATTAAGTGCATTGAAATAAAATTGAGAATGGAAATGGGGAAAGTGTCAAAGAGACAACAACCCGACCAAAATAAAAAAACCACAACAGCAGAAGGTCACCAACAGGTCTTCAATGTAGCGAGAAATTCCCGCACCCGGATGCGTCCTTCAGCTGGCCCCTAAACAAATATATACTAGTTCAGTGATAATGAACAGGGTTGATTTTCTACAACTGTCAAATTCAAGGGAATATTTTTTTAGACCTACTTTCGTATGCAACCGGATGTGCCGTATCATGATTTGGTGGTTTTACACCTAAAGAACACCTAAATGTCAAATAAACTTAATGTAATTTTTTTCCCTCCAATTGCAAGTTATTTCAAGCATAACTGCCAAGTTTTGTTTCAGTCAGATCTATAGTTTCAGAGAAAATCACTATAATGTAAGGCCATATCCTACGGCGATTTCAGTCTTATTTCTTCGAAAAATCCTTTTTTCAGTGTATAATTATAAAATGCAGTGTTGACTAATATCTGATCATATACTCATGATCTAAGCATTCAAACAATTAAATAGGATACAAAAGACAACTTTAAGATGATATACAATTTTATTGCACCTTTTAGAGTTCATTTGAAGGTCTGTTTTGGTCTGTTTTGGTCCATTTTCCTTCTTCCTTCTTTTTTCATCAAAACTTGATATCTTTTGCCTAAAAAATAAAGCAAATGTAATTATTTTCCCAGAAAAAATGAAAGAAATGTAATGTCAAATCAACAATTAAAGTGTTTTAGCTGAAAGAACTGTTTCTATAAATGTTAACAGTCTCCACCGAAGTTTCTATAAGCCCTTATGTGTAACTTGAGTTTTTGGTCTGTTCCCCGAGTATGACAAATAACGGTTCCCTTTCAGTCAATCATAATTGTTACTGATATCAAAATCATTTCATTTATTTATTGCAGTATATTTCTAATAGATTTACACCTAAAAAGTCCACTTTCTTGTATTTTACATTAAAAAATGAGGAGAAAGAGTAATAAAAAATACATCAAAATGGTTTTAAAAAGGGTTATGTCCCTTTGAATGCTGGTAAAAAAAAAAATTGGTACGAATTATAAAATTTAAGTATGTGAGACTGGATTCTGATGTGTATAAATCCAAGGCAAGTGTTTAGATGATGTTTTGTCGGTGCAAAATACAGATGGCACAATGGCAAATTGTAAACTTTTGCGGCCAAAACAAAAATAAAACATGACATTAGTTGATACATACCTCAATGCTAAAGTGTCATCTGCAGACCAATTCACATATAAGATTTTTCAACAGAATGCTTGTCAGATTCATGGTTAACACTGAAATGAAAAATCACATGTTGTATAAACAAAACTGTAAAGGTGATTTAACATTTGACACAGAGGCTCACGTAAAATGGGGATTAGCATGGCAAGCTATAAGAAAGGTCTCAATGTAATATATGTATGTTGATTCAAAAGTGTATTTCATAAATTAAATTATATCATATGAAGAAAAATAAGACTTCTCTTTAAAACCATTATTGTTTTACCATTTTAAATCAAACAGTCTTGGTAGGGTTTGTGTTTTCGACACCTTGTTGGGTGTGTACCACGACAAACTTGGCGGTCTTGGTTAATATGAGGCGGCTCGAAAGACAAGTGCTCAGGGTTAATGCATCTCTTCTGATGACACAGATGAGACACATCAAATTCCTCTGATAGGTCAAATTTCTCAGTGTGCAACATGTATGCAAATCTGTGACCATACAAGGTTCTTTTTTTTCTGTCCCAAGGAAACCTAACACTATACACTGAATACAGCCTTGTCTGTCCACCCATTTGACTTAGCAAACACCCGTAAACCCCCATTTCAAGGCAATTTTCCCTCAAACGTGCTTTCTGTGTCTCAATCCATTCTGAATAGTCCATTTTTACAACGTATGAACTAGTTTAGTAATAATTTTTAAAAATGAAAGTACAATAAGGTCACCAGTGCACGTGTAGTTTCCCTAAATAGGTGTAATACCACCATTGATTTTCCCCTATTAGTCTTTGTTAAATTGGCACTTTAAAAAAAATGTACAGTATTTACCTTTATTTCAACCAAAGAAATACTTTGCATGAATAAAGTTTAATCCTGTCCAGTGCTACAGTGAAAATTTCACACTACATTTCATTGCATATAAGAAAGTAACCAGCACCGGAAGTAAACAACCCAATTTTTACACTATTATTTACTGGTTACCTGCTTTGGTAACTAGGTAACCTTAACTTTCCAAAATATTTTATAAGACCATCAAATAAACAAAGAATGATGCTTTCAGACACCCAACATACATGTTTATGACTCAGAAAAAATTAAGTGCATTGAAATGCAGGGTTAATTTTCTACAACTGTCAAATTCATGGGAATATTTTTTTAGACCTACTTTCGTATGCAACCGGATGTGCCGTATCATGATTTGGTGGTATTACACCTTTATTAGTATAAATTTCTGCATGTATTAAGTATGGGATTCGACGGATCGGTCCTTGGTTTGGACACAACTGATTTAAGATGTGTGTGTATATATATGTGTGTGTCATGTCTGTGAAATACGGCTATAGTGTTAATAACTAGTCTGTGTAAACTCTAAACATAGCTGTTCAGATCATGACATATCTTTGTGAGAATTATTACTGTGTGAGCTCAAACGTAACGGTCCACCTAGTCATTTCAGCATAGGTCATACTAGTTTAATGCAGTACCTTCGTGATGATAAGGATACATCGTCATTAAAAATTGTCAGTTTACAAATGATGGAAATGAATAAACAAATTACTTATGCATTCTTTAATGCAATTCAAAGGCTAAATTAACCCAGAACGGTTTTAAGAAAATAATGTTGAGCTCAATAAATTCGAAATAAAACAATGATTATGTTGATTATTACAAAGTTAAGATTTGGGGTATGATTACCAATAACACAACTATCCATAGACAAAAGTGATAAAAAAGTATGTTTTATTCACATCACCATGTAAGAATGATTTTTCTATCACTGGACAGCCATTTAAAAATCGATCAATCAAGGGACGACATCAAATTCACATAGTTTTTTCACTGAGTCTCTCACCCCCGCCCCCCCCCTCTTCACTTAATTTGGGAAAAATTGATTGACCCATATGGATATATGTAAAAATCAATGTCGGATAACCAAATCTTGCAGCAGTTCAACCCCCACCCTATTTGAATTAAGTTTTTTTATTTTACATTGATCTTTTGATGTCGTACCTAATTTATCAATAAATCCACAAAAAAGCAGATAGTGAATATGATATTCCCCTTTAATCGTTGTTTGTTTTATTTTAGATGTTTAACGTAAATTTTGATGACAATAATAAACAAGTAGATGACTCTTTTGACATAATGCTTGAAGACAATGAGATGTTCACAAGTCGATATTTAAGAGTAATACCGAAGAGTGCAACAGTAAAAACATGTCGTCCAGGATTTAGGATTGAAGTACAAGGTGTCAAAAAGACAAACGACTATACAGGTACGTACGTAAAGTTGTCAAAAATCTTCGCTTTTGTCTTTTGCCAATTTACAGTGCATTTATAAAGTATATATATGTATCTCAATCCGAAAGGACTTGTATAATTCACATCACTTCTAAAGAGAAATTAAACTAAATACGTAACGAAAGAGTAAAGTGTAGATCAATGACTTTTTTTTTTAATGAAAACCAACAAAAAGGCAATGATTCAGAACCAATAAAAACATGTCAAATTTCCTTAAACGTCTTAGTATTAAAATAATATCTTGTTTTTATTTATACACGCTGAATTCACCATCGGTTTAATTTAAAATGTTTAATAATAAAAATTAATACTTGTTATAGGAAACTGCTATACAACAGCTATTGGAACTAAAATTGTAGAAAAAAGGACTTTATTAGTAGATCAGATTAAAGGGACTATCTTTGCATGCATGGAGGCCGAAGAAGGGTATTTAGAAAATATATTTTCGATCCTGTTGTATAAAGATTTCCCTTTTCAACTTCTCTAATACTTCTAACAGAAAGTAAAAAAAACAAAAATACAAAACTCCGAGGAAAATTCATAATAGAAAGTCCGTAATCAAATGGCAAATCAAAAGGTGAATCAAATCAAATGAATGGAAAACAACTGTCATTTTCCTGACTGAGTACAGGCATTTTTTTGTGTAGAAAATGGTGGATCTAGCCTTGTTTTATAGTTAGCTTAACTTCTCACTTATATGGCTGTCGCATCAAATTCCATTATACTGACAACGTTGTATGAACAAATCAAACAGACATAATAGGTAAAAATATCAAAAATAGGGATTCAGCAGTCAACATAGTATTATGATCTTAATCACTATAAAACATACAACTATGTAACAACGATACTACAAGAAACGTCAGATTTCTAACATCAGGAGAAAGTCCATTTATTTCAAAAAGGGGGGGGGGAGTATTTTTTTTTTTAAATATTCTGATCCCAAATTTTATTTTTAAAAAAGTATTCTGCTAAAACAGATGACTAAGAAAATATTCTAAATCCAGATTTTCCACATACCTTATAGTGTTAAATATATATGGGAAAAAATAATTTGATTGATAGCGTTGAAAAACTAAATAAAATTGATCTCGTAAAGGACGAAATAAATATCTTGGCTCAGACAAAAAAAAACACAACATAACCCCTTTTCATGTACATGTATAACTGACATGCTAAAATCAGGATATTAACAGATTAGATTAACACAACTTTTTTAAATAGCTAAAACTTTTAGTTTTTATCCCAATTACAATTAACTTTTTTATATTAATTCACGATTTCAGTTATGTTTATTTTCATTATACATTTATAGCTAATAAATTTGACCAGCTAAGCAGACCGTACTCGTACTGTCCGACCGTATGCGTATTTTTAAAAAGTATTCATACGGTCCGAACCGTACGCGTACGGTCTAAATACTCATGCGGTCTGGAACATAGAAAAAAACACATTACCAAAAATGAAAGACAAGAATACAATATTTTACCATAGCACAATAACACAATGATGGGAGGTTTAAGTACAAAAGCACGTCAAGTTGATATCACCAAAAACAAACCAAACAGTAACAGTAATATTCATATAGACAAATAAAAGAATACTATTCCACGTTATGGTTTTTTGTAGTATAAGTGTAGCATCCATGTTACTGTACATCTCAAGAACATATGTTGATATTTTCTATTTGTTTTACTCTATTATTTCTTTTTTTTTCATTTCAGTCAAGACGTTCTTTGCTCGATAACCGAAGATCTTGGACAAACATGGGAAGGTAAACGGAAAACCAAAGAATAGTGTGTGCTTTTAAATGATACATATTTGTGTTTCATACAGATGTCCTGTTTCATGGATTAATATGTTTTTTTAATATATTATTAAAGTCTCTTGCAAACAGTTTTTTTTAACAGTAATGGAATAATAATGAATATTATAAATGAACTATATATTCAATATCCATGTTAAAATCTCGTATTTTATATATGATTGGTATTGATAATTTACAATTTATTTGAATTAAAACAGTGTCTATTGAAATCTATGCAAATGTTGCATTTCGGTTAATATAGGCAATGCAATTTCCCTTAGCAACTCCCTTTTTTGGCTAAAAC
The DNA here is from genome assembly GCF_963676685.1 of Mytilus edulis. Lineage (NCBI taxonomy): Eukaryota > Metazoa > Mollusca > Bivalvia > Mytilida > Mytilidae > Mytilus > Mytilus edulis. The sequence goes on along the minus strand of NC_092357.1, from coordinate 51,427,402 downwards.
TGTGCCACTTTAACTATGAAGTTTCGTAAAAATGATATCACAGAATTGAAAGTTTAAATACATTACTTTTTAATTCAAAGTTCAAATTATTGGACTGTACGGCACACTTTAAACAGATGTATTGTTAGAGTTTATACTACCCCTACCTTCACTTTGTGCCTACTTCAGAATTTAATTTCACCTCAACAATACGTTTTTATATTGGTAACATTGCCAAGTTATGTCTCTATGAGATGAAAGATACATATCATATCTGGAAACCAGTTCGTTTACAAAACGAAATTCCTATGAATACTATATATCTCCCCAAAAGAAGCGTGGTTTGAGAAACAGCTGTATTGACAAAGTGCAACCTGTATGTGTTACTTCGGCTGATGTCTGTTCTATGGTCGGGTTGTTGTCGCTTTGAAACATTCACCATTTCCTTTTCCCAATTTTACCATTTACACAATTCGTTGAAAATGAAGTATACAGTCACAATTTGGTAAAGTTAAAACAATTCCATTTATTTGGTTTCTAGGTATGGATGATAAAGTTGCAAATGTCATCGGTGTTATAGCAAATTCGTCCACCGTCCTTGGCATTTCTGATGGAGGGATTTCTTACGTCTGTAGTTATGATAATGGATTCGAATGGAATATGTGCAGCAACGATGAAGCTAGTGATATCATTTCAGCCCAAAATTACACTATGCACAAAATAATTCCTTTTGCTGACCTCACTTCCTTAAGTGTGGATGATTGGAAAACGTCTTATGGATTTACATATGATAATAAAGATATTACAGGTATACAAATATAATTGTGTCTGAAGTATCATTCTAAAGAAGCTAACTCTTACTTCTGTTATTAGTTCAATTGAAAAAAGTATGTGTAGTTGGTCATGTTGGTAAAATGTTTATAAAATTTACGTCAATTATATAATGTCATCGTACAAATTACAGTATACACAGATTCAAGCAAGTCATAATGCTATATATAGCGTATTAATTTAAAATGATGACAGTAGTTTACCCCAGTTTAAATAAAGGCAACAATAGTATACCGATGTTCAACACTCATAAATCGATAGAAAAAAAACAAATCCGGGTCACAAACCAAAACCTGAAATCCAGTCAATCGATTAGGAAGTAACACAATAATTTTACAAATGTGCTACTTTGATTAAAAATGCAAGACAATTTAACAAAATGCTTTTTGTAATAGGAAACGTATCAATGGATTTGATTATAAGATTTCTATTTATAAAATGGATACTTAAAATGTTGTGTGTACATCAATGTGAATTTATTACATGCCTGGTCTAATTTTAGGTTCTATATCAGGAGTGATCGTCGATGCAGGTGGGTCTGTACAAACGATAGCATGGTGGGGTACAAGCGACTGGAGCGCAGAATTATAGACTGAATAACACATTGAAATGCAAGACCAGAGCATAATAAATTGTTTTAATAGTTGTAAAATAAATCATATTTGTCCGTATACAGATGTCAGAAAGACTTTAAATAATTCAAAAAGCAATAATTTGTTTTGTGTGGAGCAGGATCTGCTTATCCTTCCTGAGCAACCGAGATCATCTGCAAACTTTGCGTTTACGTTACTTTATCTAATAATTAATTAAACTGCATAAGCTTATTTATAGTTATCAAAGGTACCAGGATTATAATTTAGTAGGCCAGACGTGCGTTTCGTCTACATAAGACTCATCAGTGACGCTCATAATAAAAAATGTCCTTAGTTTTTAAAAAATTTCAAAGTTTTGTAAACAGGAATTTATAAAAATGACCACAATATTGATTTATTCATGTCAACACTGAAGTGTTGACTACTGGGCTGGTGATACCCTCGGGGACGACACATCCTGCAGCAGTGGCATCGATCCAGTGGTGTCAATAGTTATCAAAGGTACCAGGATTATAATTTAGTACGCCAGAGCGCGTTTCGTCTACATAAGACTCATCAGTGACGCTCATAATAAATATATTTATAAAGTAAAACAAGTACAAAGTTCAAGAGCTTTGAGGATCCAATATTCCAAAAAGTTGTGCCAAATACGGTGTCTTATTAAGTGTGGGTTATCACAAGATAGCTACAAGACTCATACAATGGTGTGCTTTTAATCTTCATATCGGCTGTCCTGTATGTTTACAAAAAAACAGTTTTCCAGGTAATAATAAAGTGAACAATCAAATAAAGTGTAGGTTTAAAATAAGTGTATTAGGTTTGAGTTGTTTTATTGATTGTTTTTTAAGGTACTGTAACGAAATGGGGGTCCCTTGAAATGGAACTTGTTTTCCCTAAAATTGTGTGATGATGTTGTTTAAACCTTACCATTAATTGACTGTTCTTTTTATATATTTCTTGTATAACTATGTTTAAACATTGTAAGTTTTTATTATTCTTTCCTATGTTTTTTTCAATCGGAACACCTGTGAATTGTTTACTTAAAATGACGTACAATAAAATGACGTCATAACCTATTTTTGTAATTACGTCGGCTCTGGATAAGGTAATTTAGGTAAATGGTAAGCCAAAATGGTGAACGGTTTACCTAAGTATAAATACGGCGGAGAAAATAGATAAGACTCCAGTACGACTTTACCCTGGGCAAGTAACACACGCAAATTCCAAGCGCTTTTAATATACACGTAGCCAGACTACTTCCGTAAAATGTGGGCTTGTTATTTCCTAAACAAGTTGCATTTAGAAAATAACTTCTCGCGAGAAATTTAGAAAATAACATCTCGCGAGAAACTTCATCTGTTGGCATTGAAATTGATTTACCATTTGCCGATTACCAAACTATAGCTAATAAACTTTCGGGGTAGATATTAATTTCCGCTATCCATTTTCTTTAATTCACGAAATTCTAAGTTAATAAAGTATTTATTTGTCAGACTAGAATACTGCTGAGAGATATGATAAGTGTATGTTTTGTTGATATTTGATACATCTTAAAGTAAAACCAAGAGTTATTTTACAAAAACCTATACAGAACCAACCTTAGATCTACCAGAATACCACAAAGTACCACGATACCAGAGTACCTCACTACCAAAGAAGGATCGCCAGTTATAACTTTAGTTCATATATATAATTATGCATTGTTATAAAACACATTATTATAGCAACACACTAAGGGATAAACATTAATAGTTTTAACAACAAGGCCTGACCGCTCGGTTTTCGTTACAGTACTATTTCTTGATATTTATTGAATTCCCTATTAATCACTCAATCTTGCAAAGTCTATCATTGAATTTTTGGGGACTTTATACATATAAGACCAAATAATCGGAATAGTTTATTCATACATATTAGAAAACTCCTTGTGAATACTAAAATCTGAGTGTCTTAAGAAGAGGAGGATTTTATTTTCTCTAATATGTGCCGTGTCAGAACAATGAATGCAACACATCTAATATTATGTATTTTTCATTTTATTTAAGGATGATTGCAATTATGTTGCAAAATAACAAGCTAAAAGTATTGAATAAAAAAGCAGACAAAAATGAAAAGTCCGTGGTTTTTATTTTTTTTAATCAATTTAAAATTTGTAAGGAAATGATCTTTAGAATTTTCATACATTTAACATTGTTACTTTTTTTTTTTGTATACTATGTAAAAATAACAAGGAATTTATAGACTTTCATGTACTTTATTTTATTAAATTATGAAAAAGAAAGTTTGAGGGAGTAGATAATATTTTAATGGTACTTCATGAACAAACCAGAGGATTTCGAACATCTAACAAAACGTCAAAAAACAATATCAGCGTACATCTTCTTTCTCTTGTGGCATTCATTCGGACATTTCATTAGTACAGCAAACCACATTACATCATAAACTATTACTTTTTTAATTCGTGCCATACATAACCATGATTTGTTTTACCTCAGCAATACATGACGTACACGTACGTAATTTAACGATGACTATGGGAAGTCAGTTTCTACATCAAAATGCATCTAAATAGATAGTTCTGTTATTTATGCTTAACAGTAAATTTTCAACACACTATCGAAACAAAATCAGTCTACATGTATATTTGCTTGTTTTTTACGACGTTATGGCTGAAAAGGTAACTTAATGTTCGCTGCATTCTATGACGTTATCTAACTTAAAAAGGATACTGAGAAAACATATGATAAACATTTGTGAAGTCGGGCAAGAACTATTAAATAATTCATCTAACAAACACTTGTGTAAACAAGTCAGGAAAACTACAACCAAACTCTGTCTATGATATGAAAAAATTATGGTTTTATATATCATTGATATTGTTATATTTATAAATTAACTGTTTACAAAATTTAGAATTTTTTTAAATACTAAGGCTTTTCTACCTCAGGCATAGATTACCTTAGCAAAACTTTTATAAATTTTGGTCCTCAATGCTCTTCAACATCGTACATTATTTGGCCTCTTTTACTTTTTTGGATTCGAGCGTCACTGATGAGTCTTTTGTAGACGAAACGCGCGTCTGGCGTATATACAAAATTTAGTCCTGGTATCTATGATGAGTTTATTTATAAGATTTATTCATAGAACACAATTTCATTACAGAATAGCTTGATGTAAACATTAACAATCTTTTAAATTTTTGGTTATTTTTGTTTGCATGCATAAACGGAATATGTGGTTCTGGACATTCTCAAACAATTAAGAGGCTGTCCAAGTAAATATCAGGCAAATCCTATGATATTGGTGGCACAACCTAATCTTTCCCACTGAATTTTTGGTTCCAATGAAATGTTTATATAATACAAAGGATATATTTAAAAGATATTTGTGAATCAACAGTTGATGGTTATCAAAAGTACCAGGATTATAATTTAGTACGCCTGACGCGCGTTTCGTCTACATAAGACTCATCAGTGACGCTCATATCGAAATAGTTATAAAGCCAAACAAGAACAAAGCTGAAGAGCATTGAGGATCCAAAATTCCAAAAAGTTGTGCCAAATACGGCTAAGGTTTTCTATTCCTTATTTAGATTGCTCAGAAAATATTTTAAAGTTCACTAACAATGCCAATAAATTTTGTACAAAATGAAGAGTTATCTCCCCTTTTCAATGAATTTTCAGTGCTTTCTATGTATTTGTTTCTCTTTATTTGTTGCAGTAAATAAAAAAACAAAATTTAACTTTAAGAAAGAATAAATTTGTGATATGAAATAGATGAAAACAATTTTGAAACAAAATATGTCATGTGCCACCCACTGCCTGGTTTTTCCATGGACACTGACCCTCTTAAATGTTACCGTCTGTATACAGTAAAATTTCACAATCATTCTAAAAACAATATATTCTGAAGAAAATCTTCAAGGCTGCATCTTTAGTATGCTTAAATCGTCATTTTGTTTTGTTCATTAACAACCTTTTTCCTCTTTGAAGATTTCAAGCAATGTCTGAACCTCACTTTCTTTACATATCTTCTACGCTTCTGACAAATAATTGATACATTTTCATCATCACGTTCTCATACCCATGACACTGGGACCCAGTGTGACTTTGTTTCGGCAAGTTTAGCTATCGTGATCAGTTCGGACGCTGCTTTAGTCAAATTTTCGTTTATGATAACAGAGTCAAAAAGGTGACCATATTTCTGTTCTAGCTTCATTGAAGTCTGTACTATGTCGTCGAAATCGGAAGACTGTAAAAATAATAAACAATGATAAATACTATAAAATCAAAAATATATATATTAAAAGTCAGCGCACATACTATGCTTATGATTTAATTCCCCAGCGGTGCGTTTTAACTATACACAAAACACATCAGTTGTGTCGTTAAACCATTTGTTTAAAGCAGTCCATTTGGGTTCTGTCCAAAAGGAAAATATATTTAAGCATGGCATCGATATAAAAATGATAGATACAAATATTTAGATTCTGCAACCCTTAAATTTATAGTGAGAAATTTGAGGCAAACATGAGTATGATAGATGAGTGGAATTTTAAGTTGATTTAAATAATGCAAGTTTCCGACCTGGTAATTGGCTTATATTAACCCCGAGATAAACAGAGTACATAAGCAGTGGTTTCCATCAAATGAGAACAAATGTATACTATGTGTTTTGCATCTACGGAATTGTACATGTTCAAACATGCAAAGTTATGGCTTTATAAGCGAAAAGTATAAATCTATCAATTACCGTAAATGGGCGTGCATTTCCTTCAAATACGAAGACAGCATTGTGTCTTTGTCTTGTTCTCTGTACCTGCTGGAATGGTGGTGATTTTATGTAAATCACATAAGGCTTTATTTCAGCAGTTCTTAAAAATCGTAATGCCTACAAATCATGGAAATAAATGTAATAGTCATTAACGTTAAAGGATATCCAAAAGAGCATTGGTGCTTGATGAGTGATTTTGATAATATTGTTTGTACCGATGAAATGTATTCAGTATGAGGTTTTTAAATTTAATCACTGTATTTGTATTGTAATGGTGGTTCGTTTTACCTTATAATTTATTCATTTTAAACCTGCTTTGTAATAATATATAGCTTCTAAACTGCCGTAGTAGCCGTAGTTAGCTATGAGGTTACCGGTCCTATCGGTCTACTACGTTTATAACCACCATTATGTCTCATTTCGCCATTCTAAACATTTAAAGTATTATTATTCATTTGTAAACTGTGCTTAAATTATTTGGCTGATATTAAATCTATATTATTAGTAACGTATTCTGTTTTCTAATATTCCGTGAACGGGAAAACTCATTCCCGTTACAGTATCATTTTGCCACTTACTAAACTAGTTAAGTCTCTATGTTAATCATTACAGGATGAGTAAACATGAATTTTGTACAATTACAATTTGATTTAAATTCATGATTTAGGGTTAAAAACAGTTTAGATAGTTCACTCAAAATCATTACTAAATTAAAAGTAAAACATAAAACCATTGATCATGGAAGCTTCAAAACCTCAAACAAGGATGGAAGTTCTTTGAAATAAAAATAACCAATGAAAATTATTCGGGTTATTTCCAATTGGGTTCATTAAGGATTATCAGATAATTGTGGGTATTAAGGCTAAAAAAAACAAAAAAACCGGGAACATCGATATCGTATAATGAAATAAAAAATACTAGTAGTCATTCTACAAATTGATAAAATTGTAGACTAATTTTTTTTCTTGTTGTGAAAATGAGATCTGAGGGTCAATATTGAATTCTCTTTTTTGAATTCATTCATTAAACCGATTTGAAATTTGGGGGTGATTATTATTTTCTCTTTGTACTTTTTGATCATCTTTAACACATGGATACACATATACTATATCGATAAATGATTTTACGCTATTCAGTTAATTTGTTTATATTTATGATGTTCGCAATCAACTGCAAAATACATGAAAGATAGAAAACAGATATCTAAATAAATCATGTATGTGTAGTGATGTTTTAGAACAATAGAATAATGAAATGAATGTTCGAAAGCTTAATGAACTGAAAAAAACCTGAACACAGGTACATTTTCCAGAGATATAGAAGATGCATTACACAATCCATTTGAAAGATGATACATATGAATAAGTTGTAGGGAAACATTGGCCTTCACTTTTTCACATACATATGGACCAGCGGAACATAAATATTTACCTGAGAATTTGGTGTTAGAACACACACCTTCCCTGAGTTTATCACAGACAGAATTGAATCTTTTCTCGTCCCATATAAGTTTCCCTTGAATTCACCATGCTCAATAAATCTAGAAAACAACTAAGCTATTTAGATTAAGGCAGTTTACAATTGGGAATTTAAACCTTCTTTAGCAGACTTATAATATAAAAAGGCTGATAGAAAGCGCAATATAAACAAAAAGTAACCTAAGCTTGCATTTCCTATCATGATGTTCTTGACAGAGGGTTGTTGCTCACAAAGAAGCTATTAAATCAAAAGTTCAAAACACGAGTTGGTTGACCGTTATGAAATAACCGTTTCACAAATGATATCGGATATGTTCCTTACGTCGTAACTACAATCCCCTTCCCTTTCATAAAAGAGGGACGAAAGATACCAAAGGGACAGTCAAACTCATAAATCTAAAACAAACTGACAACGCCATGGCTAAAAATGAAAAAGACAAACAGAAAAACAATAGTACACATGACACAACATAGAAAACTAAAGAATAAACAACACGAACCCCACCAAAAACTAGGGGTGATCTCAGGTGCTCCGGAAGGGTAAGCAGATCCTGCTCCACATGTGGCACCCGTCGTGTTGCTTATGTGATTACAAATCCGGTAAATAGTCTAATTCGGTAGGTCACATTCATGAAAGGGAAGGGGGTTGTAGTTACGACGTAAGGAACATATCCGATATCATTTGTGAAACGGTTATTCCATAACGGTCAACCAACTCGTGATGGCGTCCGTAAAATTTACGAAGGGATGATTTCAACTTCACCATTTGGAACTCTTGGTTTAAAAGCTTCCATGTGAGCAGTAACCCTCTATCAAGAAAATCATGATAGGAAATGCAAGCACCAGAATATCGTATCAATTGGGAGATATATACCCCGTATGCAGGTGCTGCTTGAATGTTGCTACTTAGAAATGGAAAGTTCACAATTGGAAAGCTGAAATCATCTCTTTTGTCGTAAAGTTTTGTTTTCAACCGACCCTCATTGTCAATTTCTAGATGTAAGTCAAGATACGAAGCCGACTTAACTGTACCTGTAGTATCCTTTATCTCCAATTCGATGGGATAGATGCGTTCCACATAGTCACCAAATTTTGAATTGTTTAGTGAAAGAACGTCATCTATATAGCGGAAAGTAGAGTTAAAGGATATTGCCAACTTCTTATCTTTCTTCCTAAGAAGTTCCTGCATGAAGTCAGCCTCATAATAATAAAGAAACAAGTCGGCAAGTATAGGGGTACAGTTTGTTCCCATTGGAATGCCGACAGTCTGTTGAAAAACACGTCCTCCGAACGTTACAAATATGTTGTCAATCAAAAAATCAAGCATCTTGATAATATCGGTTTCAGAGAATGTTTTGTTTGAATCAGAGTGATTCTTTACAAAGTATGATTTATCCCTCCCTAAGACAAGATACTTGTATCTACGTTGGCCATTCTTTTTTATGAAGCAAAGTAATACCAACTCTTTCAATTTGTCTTTTAGTTTGGAATGTGACCTACCGAATGAAACTATTTACCAGAAATCACCCCTAGTTTTTGGTGGGGTTCGTGTTGTTTATTCTTTACTTTTCTATGTTGTGTCATGTGTACTATTGTTTGTCTGTTTGTCCTTTTCATTTTTAGCCATGGCGTTGTCAGTTTATTTTCGATTTATGACTTTGACTGTCCTTCTGGTATCTTTCGTCCCTCTTTTAGGCAATTAAAGCTGGTCACGTTAGATAAGGAAATGAAGAAAACATTTAATACAAGGGGGAAATCAAAAACCTGTTTTTTTTTCTTTCTATGATAAGGCAGTGGTAATCTGTAAATATTGAATGTTTTTGTCTATGGGGATTTATCAATCCATATGTGGCCATTTTGTATTTCCTTCAACAAATTGTAAAGAACCTGGTATTGCTTGATTATCGTAGTGTTTTGTGAAAGTCAGTATTCTGTGCATCTACACGCATTCAGTCCATATCCGACTTTAGTTTTCGCTACATCCAGTTACAGTATATAACTTTTAAATATTTTGATATACGCATAACATTCAACTACGATATGGATCTTCTGAATAACCATTTAGATGTTTTATCTTAATATATATTAAAATAAATTGACAAATTACTTGGCGTAAAGAAAGTTTTCAAAATTGTAAAACAATTGGAAATAAAGAGTTGATACAGAGATTTGTCTCGCCCATTCTAGAATGTTATTTTGGTAGTGTAATACAAAAGATGAAACTAAAATAGCAATACCTCACATTCGAAGTCAATGAATCATAACTGAAGTTGCAAGGCCAAATAATCCCTGTGGAAAGAATGAATGCTAATACACCTGGATACCATAATATTGACCTACTACTTGTGGTTTTCCTTCGTCTGACATTATATGCAAAAACTGAATACAACACATTATAAATTTCGTACATTCGAATCGCTTTTCTAGATTAACCTTCACTAGGAACGTCCGAAGGAACTGAAACCTTAGTTTCGTCATAATTTATAAATTAATAGAAATATTCTATTAAACATAATTCTCGAAGTCATTAGACCCAGAATGAGGGTGCGGGTCAAATAATCTCAATGAAAATGGGTTGTCCCATGTTTATACAACTGCATGCCAAACATCGATGAATTAGCAATAGTGATTCCCCTTGATAATAATAGAATCACAAAACTAATACATTTCTATGCTGTCGACGCCGGCACTGCACATCACATCTTACTAAGTCATACTTTGTCGGGACAAGACAAAACAAATTATATATTAAAAGCAGAACACAGAATGTAGAAGTCACTTAAACAGGAAAATGTGGAATCTCGTCTGTTGTCATTCTTCTTATATGGAATTGTTTTTGCTCTTAAAATCAAAAGACAGTTTCCTTGAAAACAACTCGGATAATTGTTATTATGCCTGAGATTTCTTAGTAAAAAGTCAAACTTTGTATCAACATTTTAAAACGATATTTCAGCTGCAAATTGCAAGTTACAATATTTCGGGGAAAAGATATTCTATCATTTAATAGAACAAACAAAAATATTTTAAAACAAATAACTGACGTAATGCTAATAGAACAGAAACTCCTGTTTTGTAGGGACCGATGCGTTCAAGTTCGATCTTTAGTTTTCTGTTTAGTGGTTTGTGCATAGATTTTCTATTATTCGTTTTTATGAAGTTTGCTGTCTTTCTTTGACTTATGTTTGTTGATTGCTTCAGATCATCTTATCCTACTTTTTAGTCCTGGTAACTTTAGTTTTAATATTTGACATACAGATAAGTGTTTACCTGTGTGCTACGAGTGCACTTTCCATCTCATCCCTGGTTATAAAATGGTATTCAACACCATCTAACTCAGTAGCTTTCTTTTGACGAGATGTAACTGTTGGAAATAATTTGTATAAACTATTACCATATTAATATATTTTAACGTGTCAATTGAAAAAAAAAGATGAAAGGCATCATTTCATAAAATTGAATTTGAAGATTAGGTTTGACATTGACAATCTATATTTATTTTCAAATGTTTCATCAGATGTTATCGTTAATTCTTTGAATTTAATCCGTGACATTCTGATTTTACACAACATATATTTTCTGCAATATCCAGACTTATTATAATAGTCAAGCAGGATAAAATATCAGCCATATTATTCGTCGTCAGAGCTCAAGTTGGTGATCCTTTATTTGTGATTTGAGGGAAGGACAACATCACGAACATGATATCTCCATGCTAAATTTCCGTGAAAATATTTCCGTGAAAATGTAGACAAATTTAATTTACTTACATGGTACAACATCTTCAAAATGGCCCGGATTGGAAACCATCAATCTTCGTTTCAACTCGTTTCTGCCAACTTTAGGAGCACCTTATTTTATATAAAAGTATATTACTGAAATATCTTATATGCTTAAATAATTGAACTTTACTTTCAAGTAGCTTTTTTTATTCAGCAATGTCCATGATATCGTCAATTTCTTTTTTTCCAATCATAAATTTGCACAATAAAGATTTACTTTTTGCAAGATGTGGCGATTTTTGTTATACATGATAGGACATTTCAGTAAACAGACGTCAAAGAATGAAGAGTTTACTTATAAAAGCGGAACATACGGAGGCACCCAGGTTATATGGTATATATGATGAGTTTATTGATGGTGTAAAATGATCTTCAAAACAGTTAAAAAATGGCAGCTACGAAATGATTGTTGCTATCAGAATTTAGATGCTTCTAACAATGAAAATCTAACATCCCTGGTATGTCGTTTTATATTAACATTAAGATTTGTAAACAAGATACAAAAGGATTTACAAGTATGGTACATTTGATTGATTTGGTTAGTGGGTTTTTTTCAACGCTACATTTGATATCCACAACTTTTCTGTAATTAATGTTAACAAATTATTCTATTATCAAATTACCAATCAGCACCAAAGGACGTTTGTGTATAGAATTAGGAGGTAGAAGTTCAACATCTTCATAAGTAGGTATCTCTCCAAGGTCAAAATCGGAGTTTAGGACAGCATGATACATCATCTTCCTGACTCGCCTCGATCGGACACTCTTTGGACTTATCCTGCACGGACTTATCGATCCTTAAATGAATTAACAAATCTATGATATATATGATTATTTGTAAATTGACTTGAGACTCATGAGTACTTATACCAAATAAGAGACCACAAAGAAACTGCACGTGTTGTAGATGAGTTTAAATGAGAAAAATACATTTTCAATTATAACTGTGGTATATTTTTGTTAAGGGGGCTCGGGCCTATTCGAAGTTTCTATCAGAATTGCCGTATTTTTGATTATTTTATTCTTTAAAGAAAATGAATCAAATTGGTCGAAAAAAAATAGGGGTCACGGACCTTTTAAGATCAAAATTTTGCTTTTAAACAGGTATGTAAATGGGACCATTTTTCAATGAAATGATAGGGAAAATACAGGTGTTGACATATTTTTATCGGAATATCAAAAAAACGTTCTATGACAATTTGTCCAAAACTGTTATATGAAAAGCTGGAATATAGCTTCAAAGAATGAGTCAATAAAAAACATAGGTCACCGATAAGGAAAAAAAATAATTTTGCCTTAAAACCCAAATTTTGGCGGGATAACATAACTACAATGATTTAACATTTCTAATCAATCAAATTATTAAAAAAAAATATGTCGAATTTACGACAAATACTTTTGTAATTCATGCGTGAAATCATGCGCAGTCGAATAGTCCCGAGCCACCTTAATTTTCATCTGTGTGTATGCAAGAGATTGCTAAAGGAGAGAACAGTTATTCCAGTAGCAGTGTTAGCGAGAAACAAGTAAAACTTGCGCATATGTGTTGAAATTGTTTAGATCAAACGCTGACAGATATTGGAAAGAAAAAAGAAAACCCCATTTGCTTCATATTCAAATCCAGTTATATTATATCTCTTTTCCCAAAACAATGTATAAAACCTAGTTGTAAAATGCATAGTTTGTTTATGAACAAGTGCGTAAAGGTATTTCAGTTTTAGATGAAGATAAAGTGTTGCAAACAATTCCATTTTCCAGAAGTAAATAACAAATCGTTGGTTTAGTCAGAAACATATTCACAATAACAACCCTATAAGATGATCAATTTGATTCGCAATTAAGCAACTTTTAACTACGTACGGGTGGTTATTAACAAGTAAAAGTCCTTTTTATATTCATATATATAAATTCATATTGACTAAATACCATTTACTGATATATGTAAATATATGTACCTACGTGCTCCCCTGCGATTGCTTTCCTCCTCGACATTCTCAGCATTCTTGAGAATTTCTCTCCTGTCAATATATAATAGAAAAACAATATGTTTTCGGGCAATAAATCACAGTTCTATGTGGGTATTGTTGTGCTTCCAAGCAAAGCTTTGAAGAATATCAATTGATCAAAACTTTCATTTTCAGTCCACAAACATGAGATTGCCATTTATATATAATTCATATATCCTTTTTTTTATTTCTAAAAAGCATTTATTCAAAATACCAGTCAATTACTTTAATACAGATGACCCTAATAAAGATTAATATGTTCAGAACAATGCTCAAAGCAGAAAAAACTGTAAATCACATTGCCACTTACATTTAAGTATGAGATTTAGAGCATTTCTTTGTCATTTGAGAACTTAAAATGGGAACTATTCTAATTACTATTCTAATATCTTGGTAGTATCTAGTATAGTATACAGGTTATCGTAATGGTGTGAATAAAGTGACCTCGAAACTGCTTTCACTCACGCAATAGTATAAGTGTACAATTATATTTACTCATTTACTCCATATTTTTAAAAATCACCAGAAATAATATTAGTATTTCTTTTTTAAATAAGCGCAATTAATTTGAAGAAATAAGTTTAAAATTATGCGACTAATGATATTTTGACAGAAGATATTTGTTTTCGCCAAAACTTATGTGTTTTCTACCTTTCTTGTAAGAGTCTGGCTGGAATAAGACCTGCTCTTGTTTCTCCTGCTCTCTTTGCTTGCCACCATAGAGGATCTTCTTGTGACACAATATATAAAATATCGCCTTTCTGGAAAGACAGTCCCGCGTGGGGGCAAGGTATCATTCGATCATCAAATGGATTATAATCAAACAGTGCTCGGACTTTTGTCTGCAAAAAATATATGAAAATTAATAAGCTTTATCAACCTATACGTTTTATATATTAAAATACGTCACGTTAGTTGTTAAATATGAAAAGACCATCTTTCCGTTTCCGATTAAAGGAATGTTCATCAAATTATTAAAACGATGCAGTCAGGAATATTTTTCTTTAAAACAAATACACCAAACGTTTTTAAGTATTTAAATAGTATCAAAACAGACAATTTTTTCTAAATCATATCTTTTCTGAGGGATTTAAAACTTAATTTCAGTAGACACCTATAACTGCAAAAATTAAAATGAATTATGGAATCATGTAAGTGAAGTACTTTTAAAACGAGGTAATTCGTATATTTTAAACATTGTAAACTTACACTGCTGCTTCTTTGATCCTTCGCCAGCCTTGTTCTTGTACCAAGTTTCATTGATACTGCTCCTTGTAACTCAGACTACAAGTATTAGTCAAAAACGTACATATGCAAAAATAAACATCACACATGTTTAATTGAACGAGCACATGTCTATCATTTACATCTGGCAATGACATTTTAAATCTCATTTTCTATAATGTGTCTCAAATAAATGTCATAGTATATGTGATAAAAAAAAACATTACCAAAAGGAGACGTTATGTATTTAATGTATAAAAATGAGATAAATACGCAAGGAATAAACGTGTAAAGACTACAAGGCAATCGTCGTGTTGTTTGGCGTGTAAAATACTCACCATTCAGTATTTTTTTTATGCGGAAAGGGAGAGATAAAGGGTGGAATTAATGAAAAAAGATGGTTTATAATATTTTGAACTATATTGCTAGCTGTATTCTAATACGACAGAGCTTTAATTCATTCACAATGACAAAATGTAAGAAAGGGGGAAAACTGCTTTGAAATCAGTTGACAGAGTTACAACAATCCGACTTGTATATGTTCAATTAGATAACACCCTCTTATTACTGTGAATAAAAAATATATCCTACCAAAATTTGTGTCATATCCTTGGGATCTTTTCCATGGAATTTTATTCCGTTAATTTCCTTTACCTCATCTCCAACGTTGATTAGACCTAAAATAGAATTATACAAATTATTTGGCGGAAAAAAGAAATTTGCACATCCAATATTATAGTGCCTAACAAGATTTTGTGAGGTAGACGAAATTGACTTTAAAACGATCGTATTGACTTTTGATGTCCAGGAAAAGGCAGATCGGACATATTTTGACTTTATTTACTTACTTCTTAAGTTTGTGATTAATTGTAATTAACATATTCCAATGAGACTGAAAAATGCTTTTTTTGGTTATGATAAATAATAATTTTACCTGCCGTAGTCGTGCGTAAAATATATTTCGGCATTTCTCTTAAGAAATGACTTGTTTAATGGAACAAAACGTCTTATTTGTAAACTTTCTCTTTTATCTCCACAATAGGCTTTTAAAAAATAATCTTTCAACTGTGTATTCAGAAAATTTTGTGAAAATAGAAGAAGTGGCAATTCTTACCTTTCATACCTTAACTTTCATTGATAAAACATAATATTGACTCGTCCAGTGTCCAGTTTGAAGTTCATTTTAGTTACCGTACACATTCATGCACGTTCTAATTAATCAATAGTCATGTATGAAAAGCATAAACAAGTTTGTAGGTAAACTAATAACAACTTAATCCAATCAAATTGCCTACGATTCAATAACAATGACCAGTCCACATCATAAAAATGTACAGGGGTAAACTGGGTAGGGAGAAAATGTCAGATATTTTGAGCTCATTATTTTGCAACAACGAATAAAAATTTGTTAACCAATAGATTTACTATAATTTCATAAACATGTCATTCTGTATTGGTATAGTTTTTGGATCTTTTATTTGCGTATTTAAGGCTGTAAAAAGTTTGGCCTTCAAAAGTCAACATAATCATTGACTTTATACAGAAAATTCGCCTTTTTAAAACATTGAATGTATCACGATTAATACGCGACAACAAAGTAAAATCATTTCTTAAAACACTGCAAAAAAATTCATTCTGATTGATACAGTGGTATTGTCATAAATTGCGCCGGAGTGAACAGTGGTACAGCAAACGTCGAATTCCCTCACACAATGTTATCACACACTATAGTGAGAACCAAAAAATGCCTTGACTTCAATACACCTAGTTCGTCTTACAATGAAGAGGTTTCTAAAGTTTGTCCTTTGTCTCTACATGAGAGTGTACTTTTAACGGAAAACTTTCTGAAGTTGTGTTGTCAAAACTCAAAAAGTCATTTTAAACAAACAACAGAATCGATTTGAAAATCAAAATTCTTTTATACAAAAAAAGAAAATTCGAAACTCAGAATTAGTGTCATAATCAATCAAAATATGTTTGTTAACTTGATTTTTCATTTTTTTGTGTTTCACTTTTGCAAATTATAGGCAATGTAAGTAGACTTTGAAAAGAGATAAAGACGTATTTTATATTTTATACATATTACACATATGTTGCAATAATAGAAAATTATTATTGAATCATCAATTACTTACCACTTCTGTGTGCAGCACCACCATGTAAAATCCGAGCGATTTCTATTCCCCCTGTCACATCATTCAGCTGAAGTGTTATACCCTATAGTAATAAAAATAAAAGATATTAGTGTCAAATAAAAGGACCAAGCGAGAGGGCATTTGCTT
The DNA here is from genome assembly GCF_963676685.1 of Mytilus edulis. NCBI lineage: Eukaryota > Metazoa > Mollusca > Bivalvia > Mytilida > Mytilidae > Mytilus > Mytilus edulis. The sequence continues at coordinate 51,410,457 of NC_092357.1, read as the reverse complement.
GTGGAGACCAAGTAACGAAATTCGATTATCGTTTTTAAGTGTTTTGCCTTTTACTTGGTCAAGGTTTAACCTGGAATAAGACCTGCTCTTGTTCGTTTGGTGTATTTGTTTTAAAGAAAAATATTCCTGACTGCATCGTTTTAATAATTTGATGAACATCCCTTTATAGTACGGTGACCAGACCCAATATTTTAAAAATTTAATCGTCAAACATACTATATGGCTATATTATATATCATTGGATTCGGGAAAATGAGTACTTTTGGAATATCGATGTCGTCAAAAAGAAATGTGGTAACTGTTTTGCATAAATTAAGGTCAAAGATCAACATATTGTTTTCTTTTTTTTTTCTTTCTATATTTTCAAAATTGAAAGATATCAGCAGCATTTTGTGTTAAATTTTAAATCAATTGATTTTTAATTATCTCGAAAATGTAAACAAAGGAACTTATTACTTAGTAATTGATTCATTCTGAAAATTGACGTTTTTCAAACACTTGTTCTATTATATAAGATCAATACAAATTCCGTTAAAGTTACAGTAGTTACCTTACCGGGTGACATCCAACCTCAGCAATAAATGATAAATGTTGTTTTCAATTAAAGCCTTCTATCCCGAACGTTTATTTTGCAAAAGCTCATGCATGTAAAAGAGGGACGAAAGATACCAGAGGGACAGTCAAACTCATTAATCAAAAAAATCAGTCAACTTCTGGCTAAAAAGGAAAGAAGACAAACAGACAAACAATAGAACACATGACACAACATAGAAAACTAAAGAATAAGCAACACTAACCCCACCAAAAACTGGGGGTGGTCTCAGGTGCTTCGGAAGGGTACGCAGGTCCTGTTCCACATGTGGCACCCGTCGTGTTGCTTATATTATTACAAATCCGGTAAATAGTTTAATTCGGTAGGTCACATTCATGAAAGGGAAGAGGATTGTATTTACGACGTAAGGAACATATCTGATATCATTTGTGAAACGGTTATTCCATAACGGTCAACCAACTCGTGATGGCGTCCGTAAAATTTACGAAGGGATGATTTCAACTTAACTATTTGGAACTCTTGGTTTAATAGCTTATCATGAAAATCATGATAGGAAATGCAAGCACAGGAATATCATATCAATTGGGAGATATATACCCCGTATGCAGGTGCTGCTGGAATGTTGCTACTTTGAAATGAAAAGTTCACTTGGAAAGCTAATATCATCTCTCTTGTCGTAAATTTTTGTTTTCAACCGACCCTCATTGTCAATTTCTAGATGTAGCAGTTGGGGAAAAGCAAGCACATAGTTGGTGAATGGGAAAAAATCTTTAACTATTTTTTTATACTGCTAATGTTCCCCATCTGCACCTACAACTCGCATGCATGTGTCATCTGTTTGTAATAGTGAACACACAGAACAGTCACACCCGTATCAGAGGTCCGTATGATTATTCTGTCGCTCTTTCCCATTTCTGTTAACTTCATGTCAAAGTATAAGGCATTAATTATCATACGAGTATTGGCCCTCGTTGTGTGCTAACAAAGTTACGACAGTCATTTACAATTAACATTATTGTCTGAAATAACTTCTACAATATCTGATTTACAAACGTTCGGCTAAGTAAAACCCACTATAAGGTAGAAAGAGATTTGTCATAGTTTTGAAGAAGAAAAACTACCAAAGAAATTACGGAGAGCCTGTTGATTTTCTTTAACAGAAAAAATTCTTCTAGTCAGGAATCCTTCACCCTTCAATAATCTGATACAATTTGGTGAAAGCTGTAGTCTTTGTGCGGCTTTCCTTTTCAGCAGACATCTTTATTGAGTTTTTCATATCGTACCGGTAAAAAAATGTCTGCTACTGTGTGCGCTAGAGAAAAGCATAGGGTCACATTTTTATAATAGTCAGCTGCAAGGTCACCAATTTGTTTACTTTTTTGTTATCATCAATACATTTTTAAAAAGCAATGCGATACCACCACTCAGACTGGTGTAAGTTGTGAGTGATGGGCCAAAGGGTGGTAGGGAAAGTGCAAAAAGACATCAGAATCGAATTGGTTCACCAAATCATGAATTTCAACAAAAGACCCATACGTTTCAACAGACTGCTGGCAGATTCCATCATTAAGTCTTTCAACAGAACTTAAGAAGCAACGTTTACTCTTTACAGTAAAGGAAGTTATTCAGTACTTCTTCTCTTGCACACGATACACTTTTCAAAATTAAAACACATGTGTTGCCTTTTTTATATGGTCATTTTTATAAATTTCCTGTAACAAAACTTTTTTGTTTGGCTTTATAACTATTTTGATCTGAGCATCACTGATGACTCTTGTGTAGACGAAACGCGTGTCTGGCGTAGTGAATTATAATCCTTTGATAACTATTAACTACTAGGATCTAATCGTACAGGACTTCCGAATTCAAACATTTTCAAGATAACTACATGTCCAAATTCTGACTTGGTTCTTAATTTTTGAAATAAATAAAAAGAAAAAAAAACATATCAAATAAACATACGAAAATAAGAAATATTTTTAAAAATACATAAAAACACGACAACCAACACGAAATGGGACCATGAACTAACAAAAAAGATCGAATTGAACAAATTTTAGCCATGAAAAATCTTTGTGATACGAAATATCATTTATTATAATAGATTAAAATAATAGTATCGGTCCGGTTCAGTATTTTTGGAAAGTCGAATTTCAAGAGGAAAACCTGTATCTTCATTTTGTAGTGTATATTTTGTTTCAATGCAAAAGTCAAATTAAGGCTTCTGAAATAAAGGATTTTGAAATTGTTGTTTAATAAAGGTTTGAAATATCATATAAATGTTGATTATTTTACATTTTGCGAAAAAAATAAATGATGAAATGAATTGAAACGTACTCTATTAATTAAATGAAAAATACTCGTAGTGTTCAATATTTACAAAAACTCTTCAAAAACGGATTAATTTTGCTAAACTTTGTTTGAAATTGTTAAAATAAGGTGTAACAACAACATGAACAATGTATATGTTGTGTACAAGTTATCATTTTGTACAAATTATAATTTGTACAAAAATATTGTACAAATTATAATTTGTATTTTGACTTTGTACAAATTATAATTTGTACAAAACGTGCCTGTACAAATAACAAAAAGCATACCACGAATATACTTTACGAATGTAGGCCTAAAATCTTTTAAAAGTATTTTTTTCTTTAAAATAAGGGAACGAACTTCAAAGCCCATTTTACAAAAATTACACCGTACGATTTTTTGACGACAAGTCAAAATGTGAAGTGTAACCTTTGAACTACCAATACTGTGATTTATAGCCGTATAGTCCGAATGACGATTAAACTCCTTAAATAAGCGACTTTCCTTACTTGGTCACCGTACTATTAATCGAAAACGGAAAGATGGTCTTTTCATATTTAACAACTAACGTGACGTATTTTAATATATAAAACGTATAGGTTGATAAAGCTTATTAATTTTCATATATTTTTTGCAGACAAAAGTCCGAGCACTGTATGATTATAATGTCAATCCTGTTTACAAAACTTTGAATTTTTCGAAAAACTAAGGATTTTCTTATCCCAGGCATAGATTACCTTAGCCGTATTTGGCACAACTTTTTGGAATTTTGGATCCTCAATGCTCTTCAACTTTGAATTTGTTTGGTTTATAACTATTTTGATATGAGCGTCACTGATGAGTCTTATGTAGACGAAACGCGCGTCTGGCGTACTAAATTATAATCCTGGTACCTATGATAACTATTTAACAGGACACTTCGGATTAATAATTCTTTTACCATTTTTCTAAAAAGCACGTCTCCCATAATCTCTAGAAAGGGATTTTCATTTAAAAAAAAAATGCTCTATGAATTATACACATTTAAATCTTTTTGAAAAATTAATACAATTTCCACACATATTTCATGGATTGAGGTTAAAGTAGCAACATAAAAAGGTAAAATTTATCTATATATTGAATTACATAAAATAGATTCAAACAAATGAAGTATATGCTAATGCACGTGGTTAAATACTGTTTACAATCATTTCTTTTACTTCTAGTTTTCTAAATTAGAGGATTAAAAAGCCCAGACCATTATGCTCTTACCAAAGGCTCGTTACTTTTGACAAGTTGTACCAGTTTGATTGTTTCTTCCTCTTTGTCTGATGTTCTAGACAGACTACTTATATCTGGTTCATATTCTTTCAGTGCAATGTTGTCATGGGAATACAGTAATGCCTGAAAGAAATTATTATAAATTGGTGATATTTGTTATAACATCATAGTTAGCTATCTGGATAGATATTCTATTATCTGTTGTTCGGTTGACAATCGATGTTGTTAAATTGAAAAGTCATTTTCATCGTGTAAGATGGAATAATTTCCTTTTTAAATGTAGAGAACAACCTTAAAGATGTAACAAACACAAGGCTTTGAGATAACGTAGAAGACATTGAAAGTTATAATATCAGCATTTCAATTGATACCGATTTTGACAAAAGACAGCATTTTTTGTGTTATAATTGTAAATCCAAAGTGCACGTTATTTGTGGTAAAACAAATGGAACTAACACAAATAAATGTATATAAAAACAGGAAGAACGAATGGTTGACAGATCGAACACATTTAAGAGGAGGCCGACATTGGGAGTAATGTTTTTATACCAATTCCACATGTTGATAGAGGGAAGGGAGACCCCCACAACATAATGTCAATTGTTCATGAAAAGACTGAAAATAGCCACAAAATATGGTATCCTGCTCAGGTCTTGTACAATAAATCAGTACAGGTTGCAGATTCCCTTTCAGATAATTGTACTGAAAAATTGATTTCTCTAATACGTGCCATAAAATCTTATTCGATATGTGAAGGACAATGTTTTCAAAATGTGGATGTAATGGTAAAAACAGATGTGAATCAAATACAGTCGACTCTCGTTATGTCGAAGAAATATTTCGAGATACACGTAGTTCGACTCAAACGAACACCGGAAGTTCGACAATCTAAGGGACACAACTCTTGCTTAGCTTGGTAAAGCTAAAATAAATCCGGGTGAATATGACAAGGGGATCGATATCCTAGTATCGGATCGATGTATTTGTATGTCACAGTCTTTTATTATTATAATGACTGTTATTTTTACTTATTCAATTGTTTCAATTAAAAAAAAATCCTATGGCTTTTCCAAGAGAGTAATTTCCAATCGACAGTTTCGTAATTCAGGTCGCTAATACATGTAATAGCTGACAAAATTGTTTATTCTCGGATACAAGAGATTTAAGAAAATTTTGATTTCTATTCATTTTGTTTTATCTCACTCTTTGTTTTCAAAAGAACATATAATAAGATTAAAGACGCCGTTTGAGTAGTTTTTAGGTGATCATCAACGGAAGCCATAATCCTCACTTTATACACACCCAAGCTCATTAGTGTAAATCACAAATTAATTGTTTTGTAAACAATTTAAATACTTTTTCATGAACATTAACAATTTATCACTAATTATTTATAAAAATTCTATAAAAGATAATCTTAGGTAAACACTCATGGAAATAGCATGTCATAAATCAATACAGTGGTCAGTGACCGGAAATTTAATTACACGTGTATTGTCAGATTAACTCTTCAATCCATTTAAATCCCGGAGGTCATGTTTTGACATATGTGTATTAGTTCGAGATAAAAAATGAATTTGAATGCTTTTGTTAACCTTGGGACCGTAAATTTAGTTCGACTCAACCGAAATTTCGACTCATCCAATTTCGACTCATCAGGAGTCGAATTACATACTTTTGTATGGAATAAAGTTTGGGACCACGTGAAAACTTCGACTCATCCGAAATTTCGAGGCAACCGAGTTCGAGACAACGAGAGTTAACTGTAGTTGAACCTGAAAAAAAGCAGTGCAAACATGCAATAGTTGATGCCATCCATATTTAGTCTGTAAAAATGAATAATTGATTTAGAAAAAATGTGCAATTTTATTGTTTTGTGTCTAATAATTTGATATCTTGTGCTTAAAACACTTTTTAAACAAGTTTATATTCATGTTTTAATATCATTTTGTAGAATAAATTATTCAACTTTTATTCATTTTCTTTATATATTATTCTTCATTTCAGTTATTATGTATAATCCCTGATGGTTTATTTTCTAGTGATTATACAAAAGCCCTGAAAATGTTAGAGATTATATATAATCTCTAACTAACCAGTGATTCTACATTATCCCTGAAATTTTCAGTGATTCTACATAATCACTGATTATACAAATTCACTGTAACGTATATACCTATCTCAACTTGTACGATTCGCTCGTGTATGTAACAACGAATTAGATTTTAGCGAGAGAAATTTATGTACTACTGAAAAATTATTACACCAAGGTTTTCGATATCACAAACTAGTCAAAACATTTACTAAATTTTATCATCGGTACAAGGAAATAATTCATAAATATACCTCAACATGCAGACATCTTATACAATCAGGTATTTCACATCCAATCTTTATTGTAATATTCTTTACAAAGCACAAAAATGTCAGTATTCATCTCAAAAGCTAACAAAATCTTTAAACACACTTGATTAGAAGGGATATAGTTACGATTCTGTTGTCAGATCATTAAAGATTGCATAATTTTGGCTTTAATATTGATTCACTTATAGGGTCTTTGCATCGGAACTAAACACATTTATTTAAAAAAAAAAACAGTTGTTGGCATGACACGGGTTATGTTCTTCTCATATATTTTATCATAGTATGATACTTAACCCCTAACGGGAGGGATTGTGCCTGATATGCATATGATGAAGATATAATCTTCCAATCAGTTTAATTGGGGTATGGAGCTGACATGTCAGTTAACTGCTAGTAGTCTGTTGTTATTTGTGTATTATTGTCATTTCATTTATTTTCTTTGGTTACATCTGGACATCGGACATCGGACTCGGACTTCTCTTGAAATGAATTTTAATGTGCGTATTGTTATGCGTTTATTTTTCTACATTGGCTAGAGGTATAGGGGGAGGGTTGAAATCTCATAAACATGTTTAACCCCGCCGCAATATTGCGCCTGTCCCAAGTCAGGAGCCTCTGGCCTCTGTTAGTCTTGTGTGATTTTTAATTTTAGTTTCTTGTGCATGATTCGGAGTTTATTATGACGTCCATTATCACTGTACTAGTATACATATTTTTAAAGGGCAAGCGGAAGGACGCCTTCGGGTGCGGGAGTTTCTCGCTACATTGAAGACCCATTGGTGGCCTTCGGCTGTTGTCTGCTCTATGGTCGGATTGTTGTCGCTTTGACACATTCCCCATTTCCTTTCTCAATTTTATTATTCAAGATAACTTGCTTCTTTGGTCAATACACTCCACTCCAGTTCTTACAATAGAATCATCAAACCGCAAAACTTATTCATTATGACAGGGTTTAGGCATGGGTATAATTGGAGCAAATAGAATAAATTAAGATACAATTTAATATATTAACAATACAGATTGAGCATGTATAATTGATTTATTATATTAACAAAAACTGTTCGACATGACATAATGGGGTTGGCTGAGATTTTTTAAATGTAATTGGCAAAAAGATATATCAAACCAAACGGCTATATGAATATAAGCAAATGTATTATGTGTGTCAATGAGACAGATCTCCTTCAGATACCAAATGATGTAGCAGATAGCACAAATAGGTCACCGTTTGGCTTTCAACAATGGCCAAATCTATAAATTAAATAACCATTTGATTTCGCCATCTGATTACAGAAACTTTGGATCAAATAATAGTTAACGACCTACTTCTCAAAATAAAAGGATAAATTGGACAACAGACAATCTAAAGACACTAAGCTTTCGATAGCGATAAAATCTGTTAATCAATATTGGAAAAAAAACAAAAATATTTACAGGTCTTATTAAGTAATAAACTGACTTATTGTACGGAAAAAAAGAGAATTGAATACGTTTATATGGGATTTCGTATGGGATAGCATAACGAACCAAGTAGACAGAAAGGTATACTGTTAGAAGATAAAAAAAAAGCAAGAGGCTCTCAAGAGCCTGAATCGCTCACCTGGTAAACAATGCCTTCGGCCATGTTTTTTTGACGAAATAGAAAATAAAACACAAACTTTATTTTATACACCCTACTGATCATTCAAATGAAGTTTGGTTGAATTTGGTTGAGTAGTTTTAGAGGAGAAGATTTTTTAAAGTTGCAAATATGATGAACAAATTGTGAAAATTTGTCATTAAAGGACAATAACCCCTTAATGGGGTCAATTGACAATTTTGGTCATTTTAACTTATTTGTATATCTTACTTTGCTGATCATTTTTGCTGTTTACAGTTTATCTTTATCTATAACAATATTCAAGATAATGACCAAAAACTGCAAAATTTCCTCAAAATTACCAATTAAGTGGCAGCAACCCAACAATGGGTTGTTTGATTCATCTGAAAATTTCAGGGCTGATAGATTTTGACCTAATGAACCTTTTTACCCTGTCAGATTTGCTTTAAATGCTTTGGTTTTTGAGATATAAGCCAAAAACTGCATTTGACCCCTATGTTCTATTTTAAGTAACGGCGGCCATGTTTTTTGACGGATTAAAAATCGAAGCACAAACTTTGTGCAGGATAATCTAAGGAACAATCATGCTAAGTTTCATCCAAATCCATTCAGTAGTTTCAGAGGAGAAGATGTTTGAAAAATTGTTAACGACGACAGACGACGACGACGGACGCCAAGTGATGAGAAAAGCTCACATCAAAAATTTCCTTTTAGGAAAGGTGAGCTAAAAACTGCAAAATTTCCTTAAAATTACCAATTCAGGGGCAGCAACCTAGCAACGTGTCGTCCGATCCATCTGAATATTTCAGGGCAGATAGATTTTGACCTGATAAACAATTCAACCACAGTCAGATTTGATCTTAATGCTTTGGTTTTTGACATTTTCCCCTATGTTCTACTTTTAGCCGTGGCAGCCATCTTGTTTGGATGGCCGGGTCACACGACACATTTTTTAAACTAGATACCCATAAGATGATTGTGGCCAAGTTTGGATTAATTTGGCCCAGTAGTTTCAGAGGAGAAGATTTTTGTAAAAGATTACTAAGATTTATGAAAAATTGTTAAAAATTGACTATAAAGGGCAATAACTCCTAAAGGGATCAACTGACTATTTCGGTCATGTTGACTTATTTGTAAATCTAACTTTGCTGAACATTATTGCTGTTTACAGTTTATCTCTATCTATAATAACATTCAAGATAATAACCAAAACAGCAAAATTTCCTTAAAATTACCAATGCAGGGGCAGCTACCCAACAATGGGTTGTTTAATTCATCTGAAAATTTCAGGGCAGATAGATCTAGACCGGATAAACAATTTAACCCCATGTCACATTTGCTCTAAATGCTTTTGTTTTTGAGTTATAAGCCAAAAACTGCATTTGACCCCTATGTTCTATTTTTTAGCAATGGCGACCATGTTTGTTGATAGATCAAAACTTCGGATACAATTTATAAACTAGATACCCTAAGGAACATTCAGTTAAAGTTTGGAAGTATTTGGCCTAGTAGTTTCAGAGGAGAAGATTCTTGAAATAGTTTACGACGACAGACGACGACAGACGACGACGGATGCCAAGTGATGGCATAAACTCACTTTGGCCCTTCGGGCCACGTGAGCTAAAAATGGTACAGATATGGCAAATTTGGATAGTTGGATAGAAATCTAGATTTGATATCTCTCCCGTAATAGCATAATACAACTTTACCTCAGTCTATGACATTTTATTCTAAATATGTTTTATATATACAATAAAGATATTTTTAGACATGGACAAAAACTACAAAATATCGAAACCCATAGAGTACGCGATCGCAATCTCATGAATACGGCCTGATATATGATTTACGTGTGATTTGTTTTACCATATATCTATGATTTTCGACATTTCTTCATCAAACTTAATAATAATTTACCTGCATATGAGGCTTAGAAAGTAGATTAAGTAACTCTTCTGCTTCTGTTTGCTCTTTGTAATGTCTTAGTACGCAATATGTCTGAAAACAAAATCTTCAGTAAAATTTATTTGCCATAATGATTTATACAAATAACATATTTTTTTTCAACAACAATAAACAAAAAATGGTACGTAATATCATGCACAGAATCAGGTTGATGTGTAATTAATGTTTTATTTTATACATATTTTGCTGTTTCCAAAGAGACTTGACTTTTTTATTTATAAATTACATATTTTCTTAAAGTGATACATGTACATTTCTTAACCAGCTCAAACAATATGCTTATAGAAAATCCATTTTTGTCGTTCTTCTTGTAAGCTAACTATACATCCAGGCCGACAAAATGTTACTCACATTTGCTGCCAAGGCGACACTTGATTTAGTAACAGGTCTCAGTCGTTGTGCAGTAACAAGACAAAGCCTTCTATAGAGCTGTCAAAATAATTAAGTACGGTTGTATAGTAAACGAGAGTATTTCAAATTATATCATTGTTAAAATTTTTATTTAAAAAAAACCAGGTAAAAAAAAAAAAAAAATAGAAAATCAGACAAACCTTTGTACAATTCTGTTGCCTACATATACCGTTAATACGATCTAAGTAAACGTATCTATCCTATAAATTTTTTTACATATGTTATCGCTGCATATCATATTTGTAGATTGAATATTGTTTTGTATATAAATCAGGCAGTTAATTCTTCTTTTTTTTCGTTTGAATTGTTTTACATTAGTAATTTAGAGGCCTTTTATAGCTGACTATGCAGTATAGGTGTTGCTCATCGTTTAAGGTCGCATGGTGACTTATGCTGGTTGAAATGCCTCATTTGGCAATCATATCACATCTTTCTATTTTTACAAACAACACATGACAGTCCGCAGAACGATCTTACACAGAAACTTAAAGATTGAGCATTTTTTTATTACTGTATTTATAAACAACTTTTAGTTGTCTATCACCCTTGTTAATATCGAGAATATTGTGCACTGGAATTTGTATCATGCGTTTATTCACATAAAATAAAAAAGCCAAGTAAAATGCAAAATCCAATTAACATTATGATTATTCCACAAATGAATCGACATAACTAAAAGATCAATAGATGTAAGAATATGTTGTAGGCGTACTAGTGCCAATGAGACAACTTTCCATCAAAGTCTTAATTTGTCCATTTGGCCAATATATGTTGATTAATTGAACCATATACAATTTACATTGTAAATCAGTAGTAATGACTAGTTATGTCAGACAATTTGCAGTAAAGACTTTGTCTCTCAATGATTGTCCGGAATATTGATAACAATAAATCCAGCGGTGTCTTATATCCCCTTGTGTATTGCGTGTATCTGCACGTGAATACAATTTATGAATGAAAAAGCTATTACAATAATAATAATTACATTACACGAGTGTTTCATTACAATACGATACATTGATTTGCTAATAGCAATCTATCGTCATTCTGATATAAACCTTCATTCCAAAATGAAATGTAACATTTATGATGACTCGAGCTTCCACAACAAAGTGCACATGTAAATAAAAGAAACAAATTGATTGAAATCGTGTTAGAATGACCCTAACAAAACAAGAATGTATCCACAATACACGGATGTAAAGGGTTTGACCGTGCGCACATTTTAAAACAAAATTAAGAAAAGAGGCATTCAGTTCTTTATTTAACTCTTTTCAATGTGTCGATGCCTAACATAATGATTATAATTGTTGTCACATTAGCGAACATACAACATCTCCTTATTCAAAAATGACAAAATACAATAATAACCGTAATAACAAATATCATAAGAAGACATTGGGATGGCAATGGAATATCATAAGAAGACATTGGGATGGCAATGGAAAATCATAAGAAGAGACAAACAACATAATCAAACGGAAAAGGAAAAAAGAGATATGGCATTAGTTAACAATGGTAGGTCGCTCTCATCAAAACTATGTTAAACCTAACATTTTTGAAAAATTCACAAAAATATCTTTTGAAGTTTAAGTGTCTAAATTTATATTCTCAGTAGTTCTATCTTCCATGATAGAAATTTGTCAAATAAAGCTAATGTCAGCAAAATATAAAAGCAAAAACAATGTCGGAGTCCATGTTTTGGTATAGGTTAGCAAGCAAATCGAGAAGATCAACAGTATTAGTATGCAATGGAGTTAAATAGGGTGTCACATCCCCTTACAATACAACGTTGGATGTGATCATAAGCATTAACATATTTGTAACAGCATACGGGGATAATTGCACTAAGATGTCATTTTATGTAATTTTATCATATATTTAGTACACAATACAGCAAAAAACATAGCCGTATTTGACACAACCTTTTTTCAACTTTTGATCTTCAGTGCTGTACAACTTTGTACCTTTTTTTCACTTTCGATCTTTTATATCTGGGCGTCACTGGTGAGTCTTGTGTGGACGAGGCGCGTTTTTTGGCGTATTGAATTTTAAACCTGATGCTTTTTGTTATCCATTAACCATTTGTTTCTTTGTCTAATACGTTCTCCTATTTATTTGTATTGTAGTCCTGTAATATTATGTTGTCATTTCAATGTTATATTTAACATAGCCATTAAAGTGCGAGGTTTGGCATGCAACAAAACCAGGTTCAACCCACCATTTTCTCCTTTAAAAATGTCCTGTACCAAGTCAGGAATATGGCCATTGTTATATTATTGTTCGTTTCTGTGTGTGTTACATTTTAACGTTGCGTCGTTTGTTTTCTCTTATTTTTGAGTGTAATTTCACATTGCGATAAGACGTGTCACGGTACTTGTCTATCCCAAATTCATGTATTTGGTTTTGATGTTATATTTGTTATTCTCGTGGGATTTTGTCTGATGCTTGGTCCGTTTCTGTGTGTGTTACATTTTAGTGTTGTGTCGTTGTTCTCCTCTTATATTTAATGCGTTTCGCTCGGTTTTAGTTTGTTACCCCGATTTTGTTTTTTGTCCATGGATTTATGAGTTTTGAACAGCGGTATACTACTGTTGCCTTTGTTTGTATATGTAATAAAGGTTCTTTTTATATCCCGTATCGCATGGCTAAACCCGTATCGCATACCCCGTATCGAATAGAAAATCCCGTATCGCATACCTGGCATGACGTCACAATTCGAATGATTATCCAATAACTTTACTAGCGATTTACTAAAAATTAAATACAATAAGATGTAGAAATTGCTGTAAAAAAAAACTGTAAAAAAAAGACAGCTGAAAAAATACAGGAAAATCATAATATTCTTTTCTTGCTTATATTTTCGGACGATTTCAAAAAAATATGAATATTGCATGAATCTGATTCTGTTTAAATATATGATGAACAGAATAATACATGGCAAAATCCGTATCGCGTGCTGTATCACCACTTGACCAATATCAGCCCTCGGGACCTTCGGTGATGATACAGCATGCGATACGGATTTTGCCATGTATTATTCTATATGGATAGCATTGTTATATCGTTCTTTATCCTGATATACGATCGGTCGTTTTCTTAAAAGAAAGCTTTCTAACTCATTGAAAGTTACCATTTCGCATTATTGTACTCTAATGGTGTAGGTGTGATACGTTAATGTCAAGTATCAACTTTCTCACCAAAATCATTAAAACCGTTTTGTATATCATCAATGATTTTTGCCCCACTAGTTAACATCATCATATGTCTTGAGTCTATACGATAATGTACGATACAGACACTAATTACACGACATCCATAGGAAACTCACTTATACCATCAACACCATACATCAATACTTCAATGTGATGAATTGGTCTGTCCTAACAAACCGTAACTACATTTCCATATCATTGTTTGTAGAAAAGTATTTACCCATTTCTTGACTACAGACTTGAGTTGCTGTCTCATTGACCACTGAATTATGTTCATTCAGTTTTTAAAAGCCAATAGTTATGTAAGTACTTAAGTGAACAATTTCTTACTACTGGTACCTAGTACATATATAAAATATCGAAATGCAAAACTAGGATCTGTATCCTAAAAACTAACTGTCGTGCTACGTATGAGTGTGTTTGTTTGAGTGTAAGAAATGGGACCGGGTTGGTTTTTTTTTGTTTTCGGAGGGGAGGGGGTATATATGTTTATTCCACACATTTTATATTGACCAACATATGGTAGGATATTATCCAATTTGATAGAAAACAAAATAGTCACTACTGTGGGATGAACGTGATTGTTTAAATTACATTTAAATACAATATTGGTCAAATTTCGTTTATAAAATGTATTGATAAAGCCAACATAAAATATAAAAAATATTTTAAGATTAAAATTGATTTTTCATCATGCAATATAATCAAAAATACTCTCTCTCTTCTGCTTACCTTCATTATAACTTGTATATCTATTCCTCTGAAGAACTTCCTAAGGAAAACAGCATCTTGTTGACTCTGACACAACTGAGTCTGTATTTGTGGTAAACACTGAATCAGTTCCTGTGTGTCTAAAATTAACATCATATCTTGATTACTTCCTTGTTTATATTTATTGCTCTGCACTAGTTTAAGTCTTAAGAAAATGAACAGCAGAGGCGTTATAATGACAATTTTCCCAGAATCAAAATTGCATTCAGTAAATATAATATTGAAAGAAACCACAAAAGAATAACCTCTAAGATGTCAACAAATCAATAATTATCATTGGTTGTATACAGGTAAGCGTATGTTTGATGCAAACAATAAATTTACCTGGGTCATTTAATAATCTGGACTTCAGCGGAAGATTCATTGGAATATTCTTGTGCTGCCATCTGCTTAAAGGTCAAACCAGCACATGCACATGTGGCCTGCAATTGCATGTTTAACAATATTTTCATTTTTCAGCTATATGAAAAGATAATTTAAAACAGCTACAAACAAATGTCAAGAAAGAAACTTTGCCACTGTATACTGGTATACATTTGTACAAAAGTAAGATAGATCATGTTTGGTGATGTTTTATGAATATGTATTGTCCAAACCAAACTTGGTGATGTTTTATCTACAATCCCCTTCCCTTTCATGAATATGACCTACCGAATTAGACTATTTACCGGATTTGTAATCACTTAAGCAACACGACGGGTGCCACATGTGGAGCAGGATCTGCTTACCCTTCCGGAGCACCTGAGATCACCCCTAGTTTTTGGTGGGGTTCGTGTTGTTTATTCTTTAGTTTTCTATGTTGTGTCGTGTGTACTATTGTTTTTCTGTTTGTCTTTTTTATTTTTAGCCATGGCGTTGTCAGTTTGTTTTAGATTTATGAGTTTGACTGTCCCTTTGGTATCTTTCGTCCCTCTTTTATGAATATGTATTGTTCAAACTAAACTTGGTGATTTTTCATTCAAATAAAATAAAACATGCAACAACGACTGTATTAATATTCATATACTTTAACCAAGTATTGTCTGATCAATTTAAAACATATGCACGCCATCAAGTTACTATACTACTATTATCCTGTTAAGTTGCTGAAATCTAACCTTTATTTATAAACCATTATAAACAGAAAATGTAAACAAATATTGTTATAACTAACATAATAATTGTTAAATATAACACTGATGATATAAGTGGCCATTTCTTCCTATTTGATCAATGGACATAAATAAAACTTCATTTGGATTTTAATAATAGTTTTTATAATTGTTATATCTTGAAACTTAAAAGATCTAGACGTACAAAATATGAACAATTATTTCATGAACTACTGGCAAGACTTGTTTTGTATAGCTATTACAATGGTAATTGTGTCCCTAATTAAATTGTGTAACTTGAGAAATCGGTTACCATGGATTGTAGTCCATAGCTTAATAATCAGCATTGCAATCACGTCCAATACGTTGATTCCAAATCATTTATATTTGACATGTTTGAGTTCAAGAGACGCAATAGTCATATTCCGAATGGAATGTATGGATCATTTGTCAACAACACAAATTACCAATGACTTTTGGTTATAGCATTGACAATATATAATCAGGAAAACGTCGGTCAAAGTCACATGATTATTTACTAGATAAATTCCCTTATGATTGAAACTTATTATGAGAATGTCAAACTAGATTATGTGAGTATATAACATAAAATTAGATAAGTAATAGTATGGCATAATACTTGTTCCATCTTATAGATGTTTTCCAAGTTCCGATAATCGAGTTTAACGTCACAGTACCCAAATTCCAGCGAGTACCCAAATTGCATATATTAAGCAAAAATAGCATCGGAAATCTTACCAGTTTTATTTAGAGAATAATCAAGTTGTATGTTTATAATCTGACATTATAAGCACGTCTTCCGACATAGACAACTATATTAAATATAAACAAAACATTCACAGTATATATCAACATATGAATTGTTCACTGGAAAAGTAAAATGTATGGAAACGCCGTCATGGGACGTCTTCAAAAAAATCTTTTAAAAATGAGTAAATATAATATATTACTAGCATCAATTTCTTAAAATAGATAATGGTAAGTGTGGACTAATATAAAATTGTTCTTAATATTTAAAAAAAAAATAAAAAAATACGTCTGTTATTCGATTGTTTAGGATGTGAATTTAGGCATTGGTGCGATTTGGGTAATCCTCATAACAGAATCATGATCGTTTGGAGGTCTGTTCGTAGCCATTTTTCTATGATTCAATATAGTTCAGAATTGGTGAAACCATATAGTAAATAATTATATATTTACAAAATAAACACAGAATGGAAAGTTTTGTGTGGATCATTAATAAACGTAGGTGAAAAAACTATCAAAATAAGTGCAATCTGGGTACCAGTACTCTAAATATCAGCACAACTGTTACAGTGTTAAATCTACAAATTTTAAGAAGCAAATTTTTGTTCTTTCCTCGCCAGGATTCGAACGCATGGTATTGGGATAGCCCTGGCAACACCGCCTGCACTGTGTCTAGCGCTCTAGACCACTCGGTTAAGACGACTGTGTGGTTGATTATAAATCTTATACTTGTGTATAAACATTAAAACAACACGATCTGCTGCAGTCAATATATGCCATTTTATCAATATACATATAGATATCAGCACTCCTTATATTAAAAAAAACAATCACTTTCACATAAACTGTTAAGTCAGATTTGTATAACTACAAAAATTATGCAACATGCCTCTAGATCTAGGACCTCAACTTTGCGTTTGCATTTATATGAATCGGTTATTGACAAATAACAAATATATTCAGTATTCTGATTATTGAATCTTATCTGTGTCATCTCATTCGGTTATTTTCATCGGAGTCTGGGTGGCATTAAGAAGCCAATATTCAATCAATAATTATGTATATGTTGTAAAATAAAGAGTATCAAATGTGGTTTAATATTTTCCCATTATACTATTGATGACCCTTAATGAGACAGGTATAAAAATATCAATCATACAAGGACACTTTATAACAAGGCATACTATATCAAAGCGATATTGTATTTACAGCATGAAAGTTGACCATAGATATAGCATTAAATCATGTGAAGTGAAGTTATTTGTTCCAATAGTTAATAAATGATGCTGAGTACTGTAACGAAAGACATTTGTTATTATTCATGCCGTTTACACAATTTCATTCACAGTTTGGATGTCTTTCATTCAACGGACTACAAAGCATGTCAACCGCTTACTTATAAATATGTAATTTATCAATCACCTTAAATCAGTCATCAATCACCTTAAATCAATCACCTACAGATACAGTTAAGTCGGCTTCATATCTTGACTTACATCTAGAAATTGACAATGAGGGTCGGTTGAAAACAAAACTTTACGACAAAAGAGATGATTTCAGCTTTCCAATTGTGAACTTTCCATTTCTAAGTAGCAACATTCCAGCAGCACCTGCATACGGGGTATATATCTCCCAATTGATACGATATTCCCGTGCTTGCATTTCCTATCATGATTTTCTTGATAGAGGTTTGTTGCGCACAAGGAAGCTATTAAACCAAGATTTCCAAATGGTGAAGTTGAAATCATCCCTTCGTAAATTTTACGGACGCCATCACGAGTTGGTTGACCGTTATGGAATAACCGTTTCACAAATGATATCGGATATGTTTCTTACGTCGTAACTACAATCCCCTTCCCTTTCATGAATATGACCTACCGAAGTAGACTATTTACCGGATTTGTAATCACATAACCAACACGACGGGTGCCACATGTGGAGCAGGATCTGCTTACCCTTCCGGAGCACCTGAGATCACCCCTAGTTTTTGGTGGGGTTCGTGTTGTTTATTCTTTAGTTTTCTATGTTGTGTCGTGTAATCTATTGTTTTTCTGTGTGTGTTTTTCATTTTTAGCCATGGCGTTGTCAGTTTGTTTTAGATTTATGAGTTTGACTGTCCCTTTGGTATCTTTCGTCCCTCTTTTAAAGAAAACATTTTTTTTAGTGTAGTATTTTCGTAATTTTTGTATGTACTTCTTTTTTTCTCTTTTTCTAGAAATGGTGTTGAGTGTCTTTCTTATACTAAATGAGTGCTTCTTCCCTGCACATGAAACAGTATACCTAAACAGCATAGTCATACGTGGATGATATGGCACACTAAACAGGAAATACGAACCCTTCTGCATTACCTGGAATCAGCTCGGAAATTTTGATTGGAATTAGCCTTGCAAACATCTTTAGATCAAAAGTATCTTTATGGTATCTCCTTGTTTGTATATAAATAAACTCATCATAGATACCAGGACTAAATTTTATATATACGCCAGACTCGCGTATGTGCACTTGTCTCGTTGTTATTCGTTCGTCCTGTATACCTGTACGTACATTTATTAATTGCATTAACGCATAATGTTCGATATTTACCTCTTGTTTTTAAGAATTAGTCAAGCTCTGAACATAGAATTACATTACAGTTTTGGAAATAATTGAAGCGGCATAGTCTTATTACCGCAATTCTAGATCTGCGGATTAAAAAACTAAATGTACGTGTCTCTAGGTAATTCAGTTAGTTAAACATTAACATACATTGTAAATAAAGCTATTCAAAGAAACATGTATAAAAATAAAATACTTTCAGGTAAATTTATTGTATACGTCAAATGTTGGTAGGCGTAATTTGTACATATTTTAAACATATCCTGCTGATTTGTGGGGTTTCAGCAATTAAATATTGAGTCTGAAACTCTGTTGCATTTAAGGTGACCACACGTCGGCTAAAAAGGTCTTGTATAAAACATTCGCACCACTGAGTAATCAATGTATAAATTGGTAAAACTTTACGTTCAACTATATAGAACTAGTTCTGTGTGAACATTAAAATCCAAATATCCTAAAACATATATAGGTTTATATACGCATTTTGTGTATCGTTAATACTATCATTTTCTGAACAATAGAGTGTACAGCAATTAGAATTTCGAATTTAGCTGAAAGCATTAAAGCTCTCAATGGAAATAGGCATTACATAATATTAAGGTTAAAAAATGCATAACTCAGAAAAAAATACCTACAGAACATCATTAGTTCGTTTACATATGCTTTTAGGCTGAGTAATAAAACTCAACAAAAGAGAAAATATTGTTATGCAATATCAGCAAATGATATTTCAATTCCATTAGCGTGTAATGGAGATATTGCAGAATAAGATAAAAAAAAATGTGTCTGCTAAATGCATCGGCTGAGTCGATTCAGATAACTTCAAATGTATTGTTCCAGACCGTAACCTCGTCAGTGGTTACTGATGTGTTTTCTTTTTCTTTTTGATAGATTAAGGCTGAATTATTTACTAACAACTGATCAATGTAATATTAAAATCACAAATACATGTATATTGAAATCCGAGGAAAATTCAAAACGGAAGGTCCCAATCAAATGGCAAAATCAAAAGCAAAAACACATCAAACAAATAGATAACAACTGTCAAATTGCTGACTTGGCACAGCCATTTTTTTTAACCATATGTTAAGGCCAACTAAAATTAATTAGTAGATTTTCATCCAAAGTTTTGAAAAAGATGGGGTGGGTGGGAGGATTTTATTTTTTAAATTTTATTTCATATGAAACCCTTGTCACGAGTTCTTCATACGGCGGAGTATATGCTAGTGGAAAACAAGTTGTATAATGTATATACATGCTGTATAAGGAATCCTGCACTATTTTTTAAACTCTTAAATAAAAATGACTGATTGGCAACCGCTGTTATATATACATGTAATTGCCGCTTTAGAAACCTATTTATAGTGTACATCAAAAAGAAGAGAAATGCTCTCTTCAGTTGGACTATACCTACACCAAATTTATTTTGCTTTCTAATCAATGGTTTGTAGTCCCCATAAAATCAATAAAATGTATTGGTACAGTTGTATGCAACACAAGTATTATGAGTACAAAATAAAATTTTAACTCAGTGTTGAAAGTAATTATGATGTAAAACATGAACTTAACCAAAAAGTAGTTGTTGTTTAATGACTAAATTGAGGGTATTGGGACAGTTACAGAGGGTGTTTGCTGTTTGTCAACAAAAACAACAGCCATGGGTAAATATAAGGGCTTGTTATAATTAAAATGCGTGTTTGTTGACTTTTTTTTCTCAATACACGGTCATAAATCAAACAAGTTCGTGCTTGTATCAATTTCTTTAATCCAGTCATGTTTTTTGTACTAATTTGTTCTACAATTCTTGCGTTTTAGATATCATTCAGTCCAAATTTCCTGACACAAAAGTGAAAGTCATTGTATCAAAAAGTAAAAAACACGGTTTTCGATTCACTTGTGACTACCGCAATTTGCGTTCAAGGAGAGGCGTTTTACTCGTAACTCGAATATTTCATGCCCTTTTCGTTATCAATCTCTATTCTCGGTAGATGATGTTGTCATCATAGAGCAGCAGAATATGTCGACTTATTCATTTTCATTAGATTACTCGAAGAAATACAAAACCGAAATTTGAAACAGGAAGTTTTGAATGAAAAGAAATTATCGATGGTTCCCGGTAACGGACATGAACAAAATCCGGAAAACGTGTTTTTGTTAAATAAAAAAATCGGGGCGGGACGATTTCAGAGGGGCGGGCGGGGATGAAAATCTAGCTATTAATTTTAATTGGCCTAACCTCTAGACGGTAAAAACATGTATCTGTTGTTAAAGACCATATGTTAACCTCTACACGGTATAAACATGTATCTATTGTTTAAGACCATGTGTTAACCTCTAGACGGTATAAACATGTATCTGTTGTTTAAGACCATATGTTAACATCTAGACGGTACAGACATGTATATGTTGTTCACCATACGTTAACCTCTAGACGGTATAAACATGTATCTATTGTTAAAGACCATATGTTAACCTCTAGACGGTATAAACATGTATCTGTTGTTAAAGACCATATGTTAACCTCTAGACGGTATAGACATGTATCTGTTGTTAAAGACGATATGTTAACCTCTAGACGGTATTAACATGTATCTGTTGTTAAAGACCATATGTTAACCTCTTGATGGAATAAACATGTATCTATTGTTACAGATCATATGTTAACCTCTAGACGGTATAAACATGTATATGTTGTTAAAGACCATATGTTAACCTCTAGACGGTATAAACATGTATCTGTTGTTAAAGACCATATGTTAACCTCTAGACGGTATAAACATGTATCTATTGTTAAAGACCATATGTTAACCTCTAGACGGTATAAACATGTATCTAATGTTAAAGACCATATGTTAACCTCTAGACGGTATAGACATGTATCTGTTGTTAAAGACCATATGTTATCCTCTAGACGGTATAAACATGTATCTAATGTTAAAGATCATATGTTAACCTCTAGACGGTATAAACATGTATCTATTGTTACAGATCATATGTTAACCTCTAGACGGTATAAACATGTATCTGTTGTTAAAGACAATATATTAACCTCTAGACGGTATAAACATGTAATTAATGTTAAAGACCATATGTTAACCTCTAGACGGTATAAACATGCATCTATTGTTAAAGACCATATGTTAACCTCTAGACGGTATAAACATGTATCTATTGTTAAAGACCATATGTTAACCTCTAGACGGTATAGACATGTATCTAATGTTAAAGACCATATGTTGGCAATATTGAAAAAGTGGAGAGGGTAACAGATGAACAGAATGAGAAAGCATTGATAAAAACTCAGGCCGTTTTATAAATGGGGATAGAGATAAAACCACGCTGGATTGAAAACATATGCATTCCAGTGTGCTGTATTTTACATTCAAGTTTAATCGTCATATATTGGTTGACTCGTTCAAATTCATATACGTTCAAATATATAATGTTCATTATGTCACAAATGAGTGCATGATTTATCAAAGTAAATTTGGTATGATGCTAACTTAAAATCATAAACTAAATATTGAGATTCACTGGCAACTCAATATGACCTGTTGTAAAATTGGTGCTAACTTCTATGAGATATACAACGGTTACAGAAAAAGTCATTACAAATTGTTCAATTAAATATCTGTGTAACACTTTGCCATAGAAGTATCATTACCTAATCACCAGGAAAATCGACGCCTGAATCACAATTCATACAAACTGATGGTATTGATGGTTCCCAAAGGACATATCAAATCGTCGATAAATTGGATGATAAAATAAAATAAAATTATTTTGTCAGAAACTATTGTCCACCAGATAAACGAGGAGCTCCATTCTGATGTCATTGGCTTTTATATTTATTGAAACTTTGTATAATTGCAGCCCGCGGTTGATTTGTTTTTAAAGAGAAATCATATGTGCATGAGTTGTAGTTTTACATGTTGCAGAGATCAAGACTAATTGATAATATTTTACTCAATCATTATGTTTACCGAATATGACTTTACGAAGAAATAAACATATTCATCAACTGAATACTATAGTATTCCATTTTAGTGTCATATTGAAGATAAGATATCAAAGATCAAAACATAGATATCGTTTCCAGGAGAGCAAGTCTAAAAAGCTGGTGCATGCATGATTAGCCGTTGTACTTTTAAAAGCAACAAAACCCTTTATTCCACTTATGCACAAGACTTGTCTGAATGATACGCAAACGTATAGAAATCTGTTCAGTTCTTTTTTGTCTTACACATAGAAGATTACTCAAAGTCTACAAAACATGAACAAAATTACACTGAAGTTACAAGTCTTATTGAAGATGACTTGTTCTGAACCAACTGCTTCTGCTACTGAAACTCTAGCCCTTGGGGTCTCTGGTACTATCTTTGAAACGAAAACCCCAGTTTGAAATGTTTGTTTAAAAAAATATTAACTAAAGGGTGACATAATCATGAAGAAAAACAATTGTAAGGTACGGTACGCTCTTTATCTAATGACGATCCATATAACTAGAATTTCCAATTAAGGAGAGATATCGTTGATAATGACAGTAATATTGCGTGTTTTGGTTGTCTTTTCCGGTTAAACATTAAACATAATGAGTAAATTTACTGATATTAATCGGAAACTATTTATAATATAGATTATAGATAAATTGTAATGTTTTATTGTTAAACAGAGAAATCCTGGATTTCTTGTTAAAATAAAGATACCCTTCACTAGAATGCTGGACTAGTGAAGTAAATTGTTAACAGCAAGCAATATATTGTTGAATAAAAAAAAAAGATATTAATCGGAAACGGACGAATTAACTGAGAATAACTCTTAAACATGTTATAAGAAAATAAAAGTCCATTTGCATATATTATTGGCCTTCTGACTATTTAAAAGTGTTAAGTCCTGTTCATATCTGCAACTTACCACTCCCACAAATTTATGTTTTTTTCTAAAAAGTAATATTTGTTTAATGTTACTTTTCTTTCTTAAGTTACAGAAATTACCTTGCATGGAAATTACCATTCCAAAGTTTATCGCAGAAATGCACAGAACTAATCCAAGCTTAAAAGACAAATCATCATTGATTCGTGAACAAATGTGAAAACTAATTGACTACAAACACATCGTATCTAATCAGTGTGAAAATGACAGTTGAATGCGTTCTTATTTGCGCTTATAGAGAAAAAATCGAACAATAATTCGAAAGTGCTTGTTAAATGAATGAGATTTGTTTGTTTTTTGGGAGACAAAAGAAACATGTTTTATCATTTTTACACTCATTAAAAGCATTGATATACTGTTCCCAGTTAAAATTAAATCAATCATTTATATACATTTTAATAAAATTGTCATTTCGTGGAAAAGTGAGATTTTCTGAATTATAGTGCATGTCAAATGAAAGAGATCTGTTGAAACATGTTTTATCTTTTTCCACTCATTAATTTATCCAGCTCTATCATGCAATTGCTTTGACAAAACTAGATGTTTGCTCTTTAAATACTCAGTTTATAATTTGTTTACTCATTATTTATCGGTTTTTTTTAATGTATGACTTCATCCCCTCAGTGGAATACACGTGCTTTTCACAGTAAGGCCTATGCTGAAAGTTTATTTCGAATGATAAAAATAAACATACAGTAGGGAACTGTTTCTATATTGTTTATATCTGCAGTATACTTGCTTTTGTACTACTAAACATTTAGGAACCAGTACGCTCTAAAATGCAATTGAAGGTATGTTAATTTTTTTCAGCACAATTTATAAGGTTTGGTTTGACTGTCACTTTATTTAAACTTTAGACAACGTAGTCATAAGTTCATCCCATATCTGCAGAAAGTCTAAATGTCGACGGTAAATAATGTACAGCCACTAAATTAACTCGGCAGTTAAACACAAATAGGGTACTAAAACAAGAAGAGGATCGTGTCGACAAATATTTCGACTGTTCAAACAGCCTTCGTCAGTGACAATGTTGTTATCGAATTTAACACAATAATTTACTTTATATATATAGGAAAAATGAAGGCTACTTATATATAGATAATCATAATTATACACGAGACTTTTCCACATAGATCAAAACCGTCGTAGTCTATCATATATGCCAATATATGTTTTACCAAAATTTGATGTTCTATAAATTTATATTTTAATTCAAATAAAGGAAGTCTAGCTATGATATGAATGTGTGATGGTTTTATTGACAGCAGAAAATTATTCTTTTATTAGTACTGGTATTTTTTAATTGTTACACCCTAATTACCGTCACATTTTAAGCTTAATAACCTAATACCCGCAGTGATTGGCACACATTCCAAATTAAATAATTATACCAGATGCGATATAATCATCGGGTGTAAATTTAAATTTGAACATAGAATAAATCAAAATCTATCTCCGCCGTTTAATTTTAGAATGTAATTGAATTCATTACCTTTTATTTTCCAGCTTGCTGCGACTCTTTCAGATGTTATACCATGTAAACGTCCATCTTTTTTCACCACGCGCAGTAGCCGTCGTCTGCAGTCAGTCGGCTGACTCAGTATCGTATACAACATCAATATTGGATCGATACAAACAAATAATGCAGTTTGTGCAAATTTCCCTCTGTATTTGACATTCGGCTTCAAGCTTTGAGAAAGCAATTAATTTCTTTTTGTATCGTAAATGTGACATGGCACATCAAAATGTCAGCAGTGTTATTATTCGGGTTATTGTTTTATTTTCTCGACTGATATTCGTCTTGAATGGAACAAAACCAACTGTAAACCCAAATTTTTAATGCTTTGTATATCTGTGTACAGGTATTTTTACAGTTGCTTTTGTATTTCAAGAATGTGTTTACCTTGTATTTTATTGAAATTATGACTATATTTCAGCACTTAAGTCTCTTGTTTCGTAAGACTTTCAAAGTATCATCGTACAATATTGATTATAACTATTTAACCTTCATTCTTCACAATTATTGATACAATCAAATAGTTCTGGCATAAATTGGGTAACTGGTCATAAATATGTAAGAAGTGGAATGAATGAATCAAGGCAACGAATGGCCGGGTTGCAAAGAATGAATATAGTTTATAATGAATTGGGATATATAAAATCAACTCCATGAAAGTGCAAACATTTCCTTATACTATTTGGGAAACGCCCATATTCAATATGTGTGCAATCTGTCCAGTAGCAAGAGATAATTACCCAAATCATGTTTGATATGAAAAAAATAAGATGTGGTATGAATGATTGCCAATGCGACAACTCTCCGCCAGAGAACAAATGAGGTAGAAGTCTTAAGTCAGAAATATAGGAGTGAAATTAATGAAACCTTTCCAAAAAAGCAGGCACACAGCTTTATTGTGCATGCAATCTTTTAATTAAGTTTCGTGGATCCAAGTTAAAATCTTGAAGGAGGATTCGCATAGTTTTTTCGCCACCCTCCCGACATCACTATACTTTATCATTGAAGAATTCTATATTTCATTTTACTTCCATGGTCCGGTCGAATTGTGTAACGCATTCGAAATTATGAATATTCCGTCAGAATGCTGTTAAATATAATCCCAAAAAAATGCTTGTTTTCTTTTCATTTAGATAAATATCCACTGACCATCGACTATAAGTAAGTGACACGGTTCACGACTGACCGACCCCCTATGTAAAGAAATCTTATCGAGAAAATACATGTATGTAACGTAAGCAAATGATCTAATTCAATATGTTCCTTCTGTCGTAACTACATACAATCCCTTTCATGAAATTAGACTTTTTAGCGGGTTTGTTCTAACATGAGCAACACGACAGATTCCACATGGGAAGATAGATCGCAGTACCCTTCCGGATCACCTGTGATCACCCCTTGTTTTGCGGGGTTCGTGTTGCTATAGTCTTTAGTTCTCTATGTTTTGTGTATTTCTGTGTGTCTGTTTGTCTGTTTCTTCATTTTTAGTCATGGCGTTGTCAGTTTATTTGGATTTCAATCGGTCACCCCCTCTTTCAAAACTACAAACGGTAGATTATTCATCGAAATTTCAGACAAGTAAACAATAAACAAACATGATTTTTTTTTCAAATTTTTAATGTATAAAAATATATTTCAATATATCTGTTTTATAAAAATAGGTCTTATTATATTGGTTAAGTTTAATCAGAAACATTACAAACATTTGTTACTTCGAATCGTGAAAGATCGAGTACTGTATTTTGATGATCGTGAAATGGATCGATAAAAACCTGTTGCCGATTATTTATATTTTAAACAAATTATATTTATATTTGTAATTGTTATACGATTGGATGTGTGTGATTTATTCTGCTTCACACTTGTTTGTGAATAAGGCTATGATGGTCCAGTGCCATTTATAGATGGTTTATGTTCCGTGATATTGTTAAATTGGCTAGCAACCGAAAATAAACATAATTGGATAACATGGCCATATCTGGGATCCAACAGCTAAAACTTTGTAAACATGATTCATCAAAGACATACCACACAACTGAATACAACGTCCATCACGCTAACAAAAATGTTTTCTAAAAAAGTTCATGGGGTGTCCGACTTTCAAATTGGTGTGCATGACTTTCAAGAACTTGTGCGCAATACTATGAAACTTGTGCTCATCTGTTTGAAAAGTTTTTATCACCAGTTTGAGGTGTGTGTACAAGTTTAATAATCGTGTGCATAAGCTTGAAAGTCGTGGGCACCACTCCAGTTTTTAAAAAATTTGCACACAAGTTATTAAAGATCCTGCACATGATTTTTCAAACTTGATCTTAAATCATGGTTGTGTTCTAGTCAAATATAATAGACTTAATGTAGTTTCATTTTAATAACCTTACTTGCTTAATTTTGTTATCATTTTCTAACACCTAATATATATTAAAAGATAAATAAAGGAACCGTTTCATTAGGTAATTTTTTTAAACAAAATGAATAAATAAATTTTTAACTACAGCTAGTAAGAGCTTTTTCTCTTATTAAAGGTTGGTATGAGTCTAATATGCAAATTCCACAATTTTCATGTTAATATAGGTCTGACTAATAAATCAAATTATCTGAAAGCAACTTTGATTGGCACATTACTTATAGCTCTTACTTAAAAATATAGAGCTAACATAATCAAACTGACATTGTCAGCTAGATAATCAATGTTATATTTAAGATTTCTTTTTCTACTGAGAATAGACCAAAGAAATGCAATGTCTAAAACATGACCATGAACTAATTTTATATGGGACAAATGCATTTTCTGCTTTTTAGTGTTTTTCTTCATTGAAATATCAAATGATTTTGCTGATGAAAATTCAAAATTGACAAAATTTGATAGAGAATAAATGGGAACTGTGTCAATGGGACACAGATGATGCTCCCACTTGCATAACATAAAAAGCTATAAAGGGACATAACTCTAGATCATTAAAAGTGACACTACCCAAATTTGTACTTGATATGTTTCATGGTAAAAAGTATTATGTATAAGTCTTATAAAATTTGGTTGAGGCAAACTTAAGTCAGAGAACGCAAACGAAAAATTCAGAAATGTTTCCATTTGTAAAGGTGCATCATTCTAGAACAGTAAAAAGTGACACCACCAATTTCCACTTTAATCTGTATTTTGTGTATAAGTTTAAGTATAAGTTTCATAAGAGTTGGTTGAGGCTAACTAAAGTAAGAGAACGGAAACCAAAATTTCATCAATTTTACCATTTGTAACTGGGCTAACTCTAGAAAGGTCAAAGTGACAATACCAAAATTCAAACTTGATCTATAATTTTGGTAATAATAAGCATTTTTTATAAGTTTAATAACATTTGGTTGCAGCAAATTTAAATCAGAGAATGGAAACTAAAAACAATTTTTCCATTTGTAAAAGGGCAAAACTATAGAACTGTTAAAGTGACAAAACCAAAATTCAAACTTGATCTGAGACGGAAAGTCTGACCTCAAGACAGACAAGGTTAAAACTTAAGCATGTTAAGGGCATAAGATACAGTTTTTATCCCATATTGAAATTTTGTTGAAAATTTCCATATAGGCTATTTTTTACCTGATTAAATCAAATATGTAATACAAAAATACCATTATGTGCCAATTTTCTAGTAAAATGAAGTTGAAATTACAGATATTTCTTCAAAATTCAAATTTGTGGACATAATTTTCCTTTCGATAAAAATACATAACTTTTTTGTTACAAGCTGTCTTTTGATAAATTAACTGTAATTTCTGTTTTATATAAAATTTAATGTTCTATAAATTTGTTAATTTTTTTTTAACTAATAACTCATATTTATCAAATGTTCATGACTGCAGGAAAAAAACATCATGTTTTGCTGTATATTTTTCAAATTAAAAAAATTTGCACTCTTTACATTTTCATGAAAATTGGTACACATAATCTTCTTATATTAATCAAACCAAATGTCATTTTAAAAAAGAGGGGTCCATGAATTGGTTTTCGAGTTAATTCGGCTCGAATGATAACCAACTGCTCCGCAGGGCACAGCTTTATACGACCGCAGAGTTTGAACCCTGAACAGTTGGGGCAAGTATGGACACAACATTCAAGCTTGATACAGCTCTGAATTTGGATTGTGATTAAATAGTTGACACAACATAGGTTTCTCACACAGAATGAATGTGGTCTAACAACTTTTAAACGGCCTAGCCACAATCAGATGTGCATTTCATATTGGATCTATGTTATAGGCTTCTATAGAGAAGAAGATACACTTAACATAAGTATTAAATCTTTGAACTGAAGAAGAGAGAATGGGGCATCACAAAGAATATCAATATCATACAGATCTAACATTGTTGGGTTGATGTTTAGACGAGTTGTATATACATTATGTACACAGCCATGTACAAATGTATCACCATCATTGATGGCGATCCGATGGATACATCTGTTGTAGAGTTGTCACTGACTCAGACGTACTTATGAATATAATTATTTTCTGTGACTGTATATTACATTAATTTGTAGGATCCTTTACTATAGATAATTTAGCTGATCTGTAACAATAACATCTTCATGCCTTATATATCATGTACTGTAGTACGCCGCTAGATTAAAACTGACGTGGAAAGGTAACACATGCCCACCAAAAGCTCTTTTTTGAGAGCCCAGGTGGTCGTGTGGTCTAGCGGGACGGCTGCAGTGCAGGCGATTTGGTGTCACGATATCACAGTAGCATGGGTTCGAATCCCGGCGAGGGAAGAACCAAAAATTTGCGAAAGCAAATTTACAGATCTAACATTGTTGGGTTGATGTTTAGACGAGTTGTATATACATTATGTACACAGCCATGTATCACCATCATTGATGGCGATCCGATGGATACATCTGTTGTAGAGTTGTCACTGACTCAGACGTACTTATGAATATAATTATTTTCTGTGACTGTATATTACATTAATTTGTAGGATCCTTTACTATAGATAATTTAGCTGATCTGTAACAATAACATCTTCATGCCTTATATATCATGTACTGTAGTACGCCGCTAGATTAAAACTGACGTGGAAAGGTAACACATGCCCACCGAAAGCTCTTTTTTGAGAGCCCAGGTGGTCGTGTGGTCTAGCGGGACGGCTGCAGTGCAGGCGATTTGGTGTCACGATATCACAGTAGCATGGGTTCGAATCCCGGCGAGGATAGAAACCAAAAATTTGCGAAAGCAAATTTACAGATCTAACATAATCATTGTTGGGTTGATGTTTAGACGAGTTGAATATCATGTATATATATATATGT
The DNA here is from genome assembly GCF_963676685.1 of Mytilus edulis. Taxonomy (NCBI): domain Eukaryota; kingdom Metazoa; phylum Mollusca; class Bivalvia; order Mytilida; family Mytilidae; genus Mytilus; species Mytilus edulis. Next base: position 51,379,807 of record NC_092357.1, on the reverse strand, counting down.
GTGACTGTTTTGAAAAAAAACACTCAAATACACGCTGAAAATGGGCAAAATTTCACGTTATGTTGTTTCATTTAAAATTACACTGTTTTTATCAATTGATAGTTAATAAGTGAACTTAATTTCACCTACATTATTGGTTCACTGTTATAGACAATTTATTCATCTTTCTTTTGCTGGTTGTTGCAACGAAAAATCTTCAGTGGTTACAAAGTTGTGATAAAAAGAGGAATACTATGCATGTGTTATGAAATTTTGTACTTTTGTTTTTAGCTTGCTCAGTGAAGTGATAAAAAGAGAAAAATAAATCAAATTTATGCTATTATGTGTTTTGTTTCTCTTCTAGTAAATAAGTTATCAAAAAACGACCTCATATATCAATATTGCAGTACCCTAGCTGGAGATATATGCCATTAAAGTTGGATATACAAATAAATTGAAAAAATGTCTTGTCCGTAGACATGCATTCCCCAGTAAACTGGAAGTGTAATAACATTAATGTTGCATAGCTAAGTTCCTACACTTTTGTGGATACCAAACACTCCTAACATTTTTTTCTACCATCTTTTAATAGAGGAAGAATTTGAAAAAAATGTCAGAATGTCTTGTCCGTAGACATGGCTTTATATCAATATTGCTTGGATTTATGGGTCTAAATTGTTCCTATATGTTGTTTAAACTTAAAAATATCTTATTTTTAATTAATAAATGGTCATTTAAGTGTTCTATTTTTTTGTAAAATTACCTTACAGGAGTGGATTTTAAAAAGTGGCAAATTATCAGTCATAACAAGCATACCTTATTTTACTTCAATATGTTTATTCCAGTTGCTACACACCTCTCTTCTCTCTCTTTGACTTTATCTCTTGCATTTCAGTATTACCAGCAGATAAGGAAGTGTCTACCGACAAGACACTATTCATAACAAGTATTAAATTCAATTATTTGTCTGCTTTTGAACTTAAATCTTATTTATAGGTGATGAAAGTTATTTGTACACATTAAAACTCAGTATTTTCAACATAAATATAGTCACAATTAATTCTAACAAATTATTTTTTCAACTGAAATTGTCTTGTCCGTAGACATTACCACAATGTATTTGTTTCCAATTTCCTCGAGTTCAGTCTGATTTGATAGATAAAATTTATGTTATTTTTTCAAGGAAACACATTCAACCATGTCAAAATTGAGTTTTAATAATAGTTTGAATGTTTTAAACAGTCAGATTTATGGATTTCAGTTAACAGAATGTGTTTTCAAGTTGGCCTAATCAATAAATTATTGAATTATGAAGAATCAGGGGTACATTTTTATATTTTCCAAAATAAAAAAGACACGGCTTAAAATTTAAATACTGTAGGTCAATGAGGGAAATATCCTATCAAATAGTGCTATCAATACTTCCAGTAAGGTATCCTATCAAATAGTGCTATCAATACATGTAATACACAATATCACTATTTTGTGCATTTTTCGTTTCATCTTTTTTTGTGATAATTTTCATATCATTCTACTCGCTTGAGATGGATAATTATCGCTAGAAACTAAGCATGCACGTGGAAATTGACATGAAATTGACAACGTCGTCATAGGTAAAATAGCGATAAATAGATTATCATTGTTCATCTCAACGATAATCTAAAAATTTTGACTACAAGCCCAGAATGGAAAAATAAGAAAAATATCCTCCAACAATTCCAAAATAGCAGGTGCACAACTTCAACATATGTAGTACAATCTAAAATCTTCTTGTGATGAATTTTCTGGGGGTCTGGGTTGAAAACTGAAGTTGATTACTACAGTTTTCCCTGCCCACCTGCTTGACATCACCATCCTATAAGGTCAATGAAGGTAGTTATGGAATTTTTTCAAGACGTCCAAAATTATCTTATTAATAATACCATACAGCTGATTGTCGTGTACTCCTTTTTCAGCACTTCTGCAATTAAAACATTTCAGGAAAAAAACTGGCTTATAAATGCTTTACACAAATTGTCATAATTTTCCAGACAGCAGCAATATTTTTTCTTGAAAACTTCCATAAAAATGTGTAAGAAAACCCTTGAATCCTCCTTCGATATTTAAATGTTCTCAGATGTTTGTCACCGTTGCCATATAAGGTGAGATACATGTAACTCAGATAATGTGATATTCATTTTGTTCCAAGAATATGAACTCAGTATAAGTCATATTTTGTATCCAGTTTACCTTCGGCTGTTGTCTGCTCTATGATGCTATGGTCGGGTTGTTGTCGCTTTGACACATTCCCCATTTCCTTTCTCAATTTTATATGGTATATTAATTGAAATGATCTTACCTTGTGACAGATCCATTACAGCTTATTCACTTCACTTGTTTAAGTGCTTCACCATGTTCATATGTTTTCCATAGAATGTTATATTTCAACCTTTCCAGCAACTGTGAAGTGCTACGATTAATACTTGATGAAGTAGCACATAAACAGTTACATGAGAGGTACTGCCTACAGCTTATCCTGAAGACTTGTAATGTCATGAATGTGGTAAACTGCAAAACAAATGAAAGTCAATTTATCATTCACTCCAGATGCTATCTTCTAATCATTTAGAAACTGCAGTCTTAACTTTCAATGGAGGTTGGGCAAAGTTATTCATGTTTAAAAAAAAAAATAACTTTAGACTGAACCAAAATGTTAACGACGACCCTGAAATCTAGATAGCTAAGTCAAATCAGAATCTTAGAAGACTAGTGCAAGTCAGATTACGTATTTTTGTGAAAAGAAATACCGTAATAGCATATACCGGTAGCATGTATAGAGACTATATATAAATTAAAATATGATCCCACCTCATTTTTGTGCCTGTCCCAAGTCAGGAGTCTCTTGCTTTTGTTAGTCTTGTAGGTGTTTTAATTTTAGTTCATTTATAAACAAGTGGATGTCAGAGTCACATGTACAGCAAAATGGATTTTTTTACTGCAGAGGTCAAACTTTGAACATTTGAGCAAGTATGGACACAACATTTAAGCTCTAAATTTTGATTGTGATTGAATATTTGACACAGCATGCCCATATGTTTGTGAACCAAAATGAATGTGGTCAAAGAACTGAACATTTTGAAATTGGACATTTACCAATCATTTGCAATTATCATGATTATGACCCAATATCCAAAATCAAAGTACATTGTTAGAATTAGCATATTACAGAACCCCAACAATTCAATTTTTGATGAAATACTCAATTCTGTTCAAAAGGAAATAATTCAAATTCCTATAACAACTGAACATGTACAACAACCAGTCATTGCCAGTGATGACAATGATGACTTAATTCTCAAAAATTGGATATATAATGAATTTAAACAATGTTGAATCATTTTTTGTTAATTCAAGACCCTTTGGAACTCAACATTCATGACATTGTGCTCAATAGGGTATATTATCCTAATCAAATACAGGTTTAGATCGATCATTTCAAAGAACCCTATATATACATGTATATGTATATATATCATGTATATATATAAACAAGTCTAAATTGAAAACTACGTTCAAACCTATGATTGCGTTGGATAAAAACCGCAATTTTTATACGTGTGCATGTAAAACAAATTTCGTTGTAGAAGGGTCTAAATTCAGCACAAACACCATTTTCCAAAAGACCTAAAAGTAAAAAAAAGTATATTTAAACAAAACGCATTTGACTAGCAGGTTGAACAACTGATGTTCTTTAACCCTGCTGACTGCCATTGGCGATTACCAAATAAAATTGATCACGAGATGTAACAAAATGGATCTTGATATAAATTTAATACTAAACAGAAAACAATAAACTTGTGGCCCAGATGTTATGCCACAAATATAAGGTGTCAATATTTTTTTTGTACACCAGATCTAGATTTCAACAATATATGTCTCTTCAGTGATGTTAGGGATCGAAGCGGTATTTGGAAGGCCATATTATTAACCCTCAATTTAAGATAGACTCTTGAATTTATATATACAACTCGTCTAAACATCAACCCAACAATGTTAGATCTGTAAATTTGCATTCGCAAATTTTTTGTTCTCCCCTTGCCGGGATTCAAACCCATGCTACTGAGATATCGTGACACCAAATCGCCTGCACTGTAGCCATCCCCCTAGACCATACGACCACCTGGGCTTCATAAAAATGAAGCTGTGAGTGGCCGGGTGTTACCTTTCCACGTCAGTTTTAAACTAGCGTCGTACTACAGTACATGATATATAACATGTATAAGGCATGGAGATGTTATTTTTACAGATCAGCTGAATTATCTATAGCGAACGATCCTTCAAATTAATTTAAGATACAATCACAGAAATAATTATATTTATAAGTACCTCTGAACCAGTGACAACTCTACAACAGATTTATCCATCGGATCACGGTCACTAGCAGTGATTGTGATACATGGCTGTGTACAATCTGTATATATATACAACTCGTCTAAACATCAACCCAACAATGTTAGATCTGTAAGTTTGCTTTCGCAAACTTTTTGTTCTCCCCTCGCCAGGATTTGAACCCATGCTACTGAGATATCGTGAATAGTGATATTGGAATGGATATCGTGACACCAAATCGCCTGCACTGTAGCCGTCCCTCTAGACCACACGACCACCTGGGCTTCATATATTTATATATATTCAATTTATGTTCAGTTCATAAGGCCATTCGTCACTCAGCTTTAACAAGAATTGTTGAAGATTTAGTTAAACTATTAATATGGATCAAGGAAACTACACTGGAGTTGTTTTCTTAGACATGTTAGACTTTAAAAAAAGCTTTTGACATTGTAAATCAATCAATTTTATTATCAAAATTAAAAATGTATATAAAGTTTGATTCTCTTTCTTTTGAATAGTTCAAAATAATATTTTATCAAACAGGTCTCAATACATGCAATAAGTAAAAACAAATACCAACATATCTTCAGGAAAAAAAGTCACATTTGGTGTACCGCAGGGAAGACTTCTAGGCCCTTTACTATTTCTTTTATATATCAATGATCTCAACTAAATCATACATCTATAGGGTTATTACAGAAAATATATATCTTACATTTATGTTATTTCATATATTTTCATGAGCTGTCTTCTCTTTGTTATTTGTAAAATAAATCATAAATATTTTAATTTTTAGTGGGCTCATGAAAACTCTTGAATACATGTATTTGCGCAAAAACTAAATGCATAGCCATAGCCTTGATAACTAATTATACGACCCGTATATTGCTATCACGTCATCTTCCTTGATAAAATAACTTTAGTAATAGTGAATAGAAATCTATGAAACTTAAACACAAGGTTTATAACCACAAAAGGAAGGTTGGGATTGATTTTGAAGGTTGTGGTCATAACATTTTAGGAATTAGGGGCCAAAATGGGGCCCAAATAAGCATTTTTCTAGTTTCCAGACAATATTTTATGGAACAGTGTGTGGATCTCTCTGAAATTTATGGTTAATATTAAACCAGAAGGTTCCATATCAAAAAGGGATGGTTATGTATGGCTCTGGGGGGTTATGGCTCAAACCGTTTAGGAATAAGGGGCAAAAAAGGGAGAAAAAAAGGATGTCCTGGTTAATGGACAATTACTATTAAGTAAAATTTTTCTAAATATACAATATACAATCTAATGTTTAACGAGGCCAGGATAAGGTACCGGTACTTTCTGTATCAAACTAACAAATGTGAAAGTTTTCAATAAAGTATGTATAATTTTAAAAAAAATAAAATTAGAATACACTGCAATGGGTAATTATGGTTACGAACTCCATTGGAAATTTGAATTGAGATTTTGACCATATCTTGAGGGAAAGAATTGTTCTTTTGGAAAGGTCGGGGTGGGGGGGGGGGAAGTGAACAAAGTTTAATTTTGGATCAACTTCAAAATTTGGACGATGAGCATAGTGACAATACAATGGAGTCATGGTTCGATCGTCATTAACTTGCAAGAATATTCATAATGTTGACTGTGGGCAGTATTTTACTATTTGGAAGAAGAACTGGTATAGAAGGCCTAATAATGTCTTATATTAGCAGTAGCAACTAGCAAAAGCAAGACAAGATCTACATGTAACTAACATATATATATTACATTTGTATTACAGTCCTAGCAGATTCCTAGGAGGATCTTATCAAGGTCATGGTGAGAACTTAAAAACTATGAAATAATGAATATTCAAGCTGACCATACATGTACCATAACCTCAACACCAACTTATATTTCTCTATAGATCGAAGTAACTAAGAAGACAACACAATTCACAAAAATCATTTACAACACAAACACTGAAAATCAATAACGTTACCGCTCAGTGTTCTCCTCAGGATTTTTCTTAGGCGCAAAATTCAAGGGCACGTAACTCTTTTTTATAACTTTAGCTCGATTGGGATTAGGGAAAGCAATAATATCTACGTATACCATGTATACTGACAGCTGAGTGTAGACATATCAGAGGTGTATTTCCCTTTTCATTAGAAGTCATTGGTCTGAAAAAATACTTCTACTTTCATCATCTGCCTTTTGCTTAGAATTCACCCCTTTGTTATTTGCAGAGAGCATGTTCATTCAGAATTAATAAAATCGAATATGGTTAAGATATTTGGTAGACACTAAAACAAAAATATTTTAATGAACAGCAAATGATCTCAGCAACTTGACCATTTTCCGTAGTTTGACATTTATTTACGCTTCCGTGTGCATTATTGTTAAACCTATCGTTGGCAGGTAGATATAAACGAAAATCGTTAAAGTTAAGACCATTTAAAGTATTTACCGGTGACATTATACAGAAGCAGCGGCAATGCTGTACCCGTGTTGATTGTCACATATTTCCCGCACAGATTCACGATCGATGTTTAAAGATCATTTTATTTCTAAAAATATGACAGTTTGAGACGAATTTACCTTGCAAGCAACATTTTTCACTTTCAATTAAAATGAATCACTCCTTGTTAATATCATTAAACAAAGTTTATTTTAATTTTTTCAACTACAAATACTCTCATTCATAATTTTCATCGTAAATATCTTTAGCAATGTGTATTCAAATTTACCACGTGTATTGAACACGTTCATTGGTTGTGTTGAAATAGATTCTTCTTCTCGACCAATGAAAAAAAATTCAAGTTTTTAAATTTTAAAATTTTCTTCTAAAAATATCTATCTTCTTGATGATCATTTTCGCTATTACATGATAACAGAGTCAGATAAGGCTGAGATTAGCGTGGCTCAGGTAAATCTACTTATCAGATATTGCGTAACACTGACTGACTTCTCAGCGATGATCTCAGCAACTTGACAATTTTAACCAACATTTATTATGAAAATGTGAAATGTACACGCTGCGGGATCAAGTATCAAGGGACAGCCGCCAATTCAGACGCTGCGGGATTTACGAAAATATTATGAAGGCGCTGTGGCACCGCAGCGTCATATCGGCCTGGGGAGAACACTGCCGCTGAACTTCATGCTTGACTTTGGAAAAGCGAGGCTGAGTTTTAAATTTATATAACTTTGAGAAGACTTGCTGCCTTCAGTCAGAGCTCAGACATAAACAAGTCTATTTCTGTTTTTGACTTAAAGAAGTCAAAACATGTATTCTTTATAAAAATGTGTTTTCAATTTTAGACTTATCTAAGTCACAAAATGACAGACTTGTTTAGGTCTATTTATGTTGATGAAAAAACTTAACTTGACTTGGTGGCCAAAATACACCACCTTTGACAGTAAAAACCTGTCTGAGAGTTCACAAGGACTTGATCTATCTATATTTAATTATCTAATTGAACATCCTTACTAAACACAGAGTTTTACCTCATTAAGTGTGGATCCAGGTGGTTGCATTGTAAGGTTAATTAACATGATCCCCGATTTTTCAGACTCTCATTCATATTTTTCTTTAGAAGACAAGGCATTGGCTTTCAATGTTGTCATTATTTGATTTAGATGCATGACCTTTTTATAAGTATGCGTGGGTCTTGAAGTTGACCAATTTTGGTAACTTATCGACTTGTAGGAGTTGATATTTGCAACTTTTTGATTCTGGTCAATCATTTCTTGCTTAACAATATTTGACTTATTTAAGTCGTATTTTGTCTTGCATTAAAGGGAGACAAATCCTAAAACTTACAAATTTAGACATCTATAAGTCAAAAGCAGATTCAGACTTATTTATGTCTGAGCTCTCTGACTGTGGCCTTGCCTGGCACTGGGCTAAGTTTTCTCAGGACCATACACATTCAATAAGAATTTCGGAAAAGCACATTCAGAATGTGGCGGTTTTTAGAGACAGAGTATTTGTGAGTACTCATTCGTTCCTTAACCTACAAGACAGTGTTGGTAACGTCTCTATAAGTATAATTTAGACACTAATTTCAGTAATTCTCAGATCTGCAGTGACATCACAACATGTAACTGAACAATCAATGATTAGCATATGTGTTATATAAACAATGCTGAGAGGTGATGCGGATAAGAATCCTCTAGATTTTCCATACACTTCAATGCAATTAATTTAATTGATATATATTGACGGCAGTTGAATCTAGTAATTTTACCCACTTAATATTGTTAAAGACACTATATATAATATCTCCATTTTGATTTTTATCATACTATATCCTCTGGTTAAAAAATAATCAACAATATAAATAATCAGTTATCACCTTCAAATAGATGAAAAATCTAGAGGAATCCTATCTGCATCACCCCTTGAAAAAATTAAATGCCAGGATGTCCGGATCTGAGAATAAGAAAACAAGTAAGTAAGACAGTAGGAATTATAGTTATTTCGTACCATTGTTAACTGTAACCAATGTTAACTCTTACCACTTAAAACAAATACAAAGTTTATATACATACAAGCGGGATACGGGAATCTGACAAAAGCTTTCGGGTCGATCCGGCCCAAGTCGATCCGTTCCACGTCGATCCGGCCCCACGTCGATCCGGCCCCACGTCGATCCGCCCATATGTAAAGTCGATCCGGCCCCAATAAAAAATATATTTATAAGGAATAAAAATAAAGATATATATTAATTGTAATTCATAAATGTTTATGATTTTTATTATAATGTAAAAGGTGTACGGTAAATAAAAAAAAAGGCCTTTGAAAAATATTTTCTTTAGTGAGTATAAAACAACTAGGTTGATTATGTTTTTAGTACAAGTTTTCAAGATTATTTGGTATAATTATATTAAAACGTATATAAAAAATTCAAACATCAACATTAATCAGCAGTATTTAGCATTTTCTTTCAATTGACTGTGATCCTAACAAGTCTTTCATCTTGTGTAATAACAAATAGTTACATACACAACGATACAAGCCAATTCCCAAGCTGTGACTTTTTGTCCTACCAAATTTGTGACTTTATGTCCTGTGACTTTTTGTCCTGTGACTTTCTGTCCGTTTACCGCTGATACATAACCACAAATATTGTTTTTCTTTAAAGTTCTTGAGAAATGTTGTTTGATTTGCTGATTTTATAAATACAATTAGTTATTATTATATACACCAAACAAAAGATCAAACTATAAAGAACTTGTTGATTACGTAACTTTTCGCAAATTCCGTTTATACTGTTCAAATTTGTCACAAATTCCTCCATACAATGAATATAGTTTATTCATATTTTATTATGGGGCCGGATCGACTTGGGGACGGATCGACGTGGGCCGGATCGACTTGGGGCCGGATCGACTTGGGGCCGGATTGACTTGGGGCTGGATCGGTTTGGGGCCGGAACGACCGGATACCTGACAAAACAGTTAGCGGGATCCGGGATCAGAACCCCCCCCAATGAGACCCCCTTGAGATAGTAATTTAATAATGACTACAAAATAAACAATTGGTGGATTGAACCTGGTTTTATAGCTATAGCTTAACCTCTTATTTGCGACGTTGCGTAATAAGTTAATGTCGCGAAGGCAGTATAGACAGTCAAGGTCGTTACAAACTTCCATTTGTGGTAAATTTATGATTTTGTCTGATTTGTTAAAGGGTGGATGTTGGAAAGAATAAACCGTCTATGCGTGTATTTGACCTTCTTGTTTTATCAGAGGATTTTAATACTATGTACGTCCTTAGTGTATGCTGATACATTGTTTACTGGCGTTGTTTACCTGCACGCAGCACGGAGATCGAGTCCACCATTTTGAATTTTTTAATGTGATCACATGGTTTTTTTTACAACTTTTCCCTGTAATAGGAAATATTTTTTTAAGTTTATACTACTGTTGATGTTGAACTACAATTTAGAAGAAAAAACAATTATTTTTTTAATTTTCTAAAACCAAGAAAAAGTTTCAATTCATAAATTTTCGTCACCACAGCGAAGACCCGTATGTAATATGGCGTCCAGTCAACTGTCAGGGAATGTAGGACAGTTCAACTAAATTTGCCTATTTCCTCGATATCGATTGCCCGTGCGCTGACGCACTCCATCCGCATATGCATTGATGGTAATGCATGCAAGGAAACAGCCCAGACTCAGTGATGGGTAAAGATGATTACATTTAATATGATTGTAAAGTCGGTTGGTCCCTTGTTCCGCCATTTTGTTGTCAATATTTACAAAATTTGCATGAAAAACACATGTTTTAATGTAAAATTACACTTCATATGCTATAATTATGTATTTTTGTGTCTTGCAGGTATACAGATAAGAGAGATTCCCATCTGTACCAGGTAATTTGAAGTGAGAGCAATGAACATCAGCATAAAGCATGGTAGAGCCAAACCCAGACACTAGATTTATGTTGACATTGCACTTTAATGTTTGGTTTAAAGCTGATATACAAATAGTATTGCATTTACACATTAAAATATAGTGTTAAATCTTGATGTAAACTAGTAAACTTGGAATGAATTTCAGAAGAATTGGTTTTTGAAAAGTGATTAAATGATTGTAGTGCTCAGTATGACTTAAAAGTTTGTAAATTTTATCAAATTCCTTCATGGTTACCTGTCAGAGTGTCTCAGTATAGATTTTTGGACTGTACACGTAGGTGATGCACATTTTAGTCACCTATTCTTAGCTAACAGAGATTCTCAAAACTTTTCAATATTTGTCATGTAACTTATGAAGGAAATGTTGGAAGTGCATTTTGTCCTAACAATTTAATCTTTTTTCATTTTGGTATAAATAAGTCATTCTAAATTATCTAGAATGTTAACAAAACATGATTCATCAATCTTTGAGGTCCATGCATGCTATCATGATAATTTTAACTTTTAATTCATGTATAATTTGTCCCTTTTTAAGTGACAATCCTATATTTCACTCTTAAAAATCCATGTCCACAAATCTTAGCACTTGCACCATGACTAGCATGTATACTATGCATTTATAATTTTTTCTTAAAATTGTGAAAACCACAGTTTCTCATTTGTGACAAATAATATGTATTTTAAGTGCATTTAACATGTTTCAATTAAAGGGTAAAAAATCCTTGAAGTTTTAGGAAAAGAGAATACAATTTTTATATCAATGGTCTGTCTAATAGTTATGTCTAGCTGTTAGCTGTTAAAAAACTAATGCATACAAATTTTAACCCAAATGTCTTATCAAATTCAAAATTCCATCTAAGGCCTAATAAATGAAGACTTGTGTTTCTGCCTACCTACATGTACCCTATATTTGGTGGTATATTTTTAATAAGTAAGTATGAGGTCAAAAGTGTCCGTTCTGTATAGACGCAGTCAAAAATAAAAAATAAAAATCCTTATCCTTGTTTTTTCACTATTAACATGATTAACATGATTAAGGGGAAACAGAAGTATTATTTTATTGGGCCTAATAAACATTTATATTGTCATTAGAATACATTGGTCGTTTACAGATTTAACAAATGCATTATTCAAGAAAGAAATGGTGTAGATGAAATAGTGAATTACAATGTACCATCTGAGACTTGTAAAATTTATTTTCTGTTTATTTCAGTCATCCCAGTACCCATCCAAAAGTAAAGGTGAAGGGTACAGACAGACAGACCGATACAAACGTGAATCCTCATACGACAGAGCCAGAGATAGTCCATCACGTGATAGTCCCAGATATCACAACAAAAACTCTTATATTGAGAGGACTAAAGAAAGACTTGAGAAAGGTGTGAATTTTTGTTGTTATTTACATGTAGAAACAGTAATACATGTACAATAGATAATAATCTTAACTCACAATAGTATTACTAGTACTAAACTTACATTGTACATTACTAAACAATAATAAATGGATTAACATGTATAACAACATATCTATGGAATTTGATATATATACATGTAGTGTACCAGAGGTGAGTATGAATTAAATTTTTGGAAAGCTTTTGATGTTTTTTAAATGGTTTAAAATAATGATTTATCAACTTTTATGGTACCATCATGACACCGGCGTTTTCAAAGTGATTAATATTCTTTAACAATGAAATGAATGTATAAATTGTAAAAATAAGATGATGTGGTATTATTACCAATTAGAAAACTCTCAATCTGAAACCAAATGACATAGAAGTGACAACTGCATGTCTACACAGAGGCAGATTTAGGAGGGGGCCAGGGGGCCCCGGCCCCCCCTTTTGAGAAAAAAAATTGGTTGCTTATATAGGGAATCACTGAAGCGTGACGAGATCAGCCCCCTCTTAGGCAGCCAGTTGGCCCCCACTTATGAAAATTTCTGTATCCGCCACTGCTACATATACCAATTAACCATGACCAAAACTATGACGCATAAAAAGCTAAGAGAAATGCCATAACAATTTAAACAAGAATGGTGCGGGAAACAAAACCCAAATTTCCAAATGGATATTAAATAACTCAAGTTGTTATCATGTTATCAAGCGATATTCAATTCTTGCTTGTCATGCTTGTTATTGAACATATAAGTATCACACTCTGTGTCATGTCTGAGAAAATTACGTAAATTTGTAAGTTTTAATAGCAAACATATTGTATATAAATTTAATGTAAACTTTATTTCAGGATCAAGTAATGTCAATCATACATCCAGATCAAATGATAGAAGTCAGAATGGAGGACATTTCAAGTCAAATAGCCAAGACAACAGAGATAAGAAGACTGAGGTGAGAAATAAAATACATCACAGTCATCATAGTAGCTTGAAATCTAGAAAAAAAATTATGAACTGACGTCATCACTAATATACCACTACTTTAAAAGTGGGCAGTCAGGGGTACTACTTGTACAAGTGTATTTTATTTACTTGAAGAAGTAAAAAAAAATATACACATATAAGTAAATTTGTAGGATACTTATACAAGTGAATTTTATTTACTTGTATAGGTAAAAAAAAAATTGGCTTAGTTATGTCCCTTAGGCATTCAGAATTTTTTACTTGTATAAGTAAAAAAATCATCCTTTCTTCTTTTCTTGAATTCTTAAAATTTCCTTGCTCTAATAAAATTTTAAATTGTGTACCCTTTGCAGATGCCTTTACTAATCATTTAAGTGTAATTTCATGGACAATGAAAGTCCCATTTGTCTGTTATCTTCTTAACACTGCTCATTTACAAGCCCCAAAGGAGCAATTTTTGAATGTCTTGCGCAAATATACAAGATCTTTGCTCAATCAGTTTCTTTGATGAATTAATGAGATGAAACATTGAACTTTAATGAAAAAATTTGAGCAAACCTGGGAAAAATCATTAAAGGCATGATTTTACATCTCAAAACTTGAGGATTTTTATTGGATTGTAAGAAAAATTTACTTATACAAGTAAATTTTTCATAAAATTAAGGGGAGATTATTCAAACATTATTTATTTACTTATATGTGTATATTTTTTTTCACTTCTTCAAGTAAATAAAATACACTTGTACAAGTAGTACCCCTGACGGGTCTCTTATATTGCAATCACCTTGACTGATCTCAACATGCTCAATGAAATGACTTTTAACCCAAAGTTGTTATGACAAGTAAAGACAATTTTATTGTTAAGTTTTATATCATTGTTGTTAATTTTGATAGCATGTCAGGGCTATTCCAGAAAAAAATGTAGGGGGAGGGGTTGGGGGGTTGGAAGGCAGTTTTTGTCAGCACCCGCCACCCAGACAATTGTAATTGAGAATAATAATGCATTATAGTGTGAAAAGTTGCTCTGATACCCATCACCCATGTATTATTAATATAATGTGCCTTCCAACCCCCCAACCCCATACATTTTTCTGGAATAGCCCTTACAGCAAAATGACTTGAGAATGTTGGTTAAGGTAAATTTTTTGGTAAGCTCACTTGCTTGCTGAACCGTGAGGTCATTATTAGGTTAGGATAATATCCTTTAAGAGTAGAATAATCTCATATATATATATCAAATATATATGTCTGTAGGACTACACTACTCCGAAAGGAGGGTAGTATACCTAATCTAATAATGATTTCATGGTTCAGCTAGCAAGCAAGCTAGCCAAAGATATTACCTTACATCATGTACTGTACATATGTACTTGCACCATACTTTAGAAATTTGTTTTCATGCAACTGGCATACTGGATAGTGGATTGCTAGCTGTAAACTTTAATGTTTTGCATGCATACATGTAAGGTTAAAATATTAATTATATAAACTGTCTGGACATATTGTCATAATTGATATATAAAGAGAAGTAGTTAGAACAATCTAGATAAAAAAATGAACATGATAAGCATGATAAGAGGTACACAAACAAGCCATTGCTTTTTTCCTTGAAAATAAACCGGGTAAATATAGAAAATGTTATAATTTATATTATTTTTATATTTAAGCTTACAAAAACTGCCCTACGAGTATGTGGTGATTGGTCAGAACACATCAGTACCTCAAAACATACAATGGGAAAAAAGTATTACTACAACAGCAAGACTGAAGAATCAACATGGACTAAGCCTAAAGAATGGGTTGATGAGTAGGTTTACCTATTATATAAAGATGTGGTTTGATTGCCAATGTGACAACTCTCCACCAGATCAAATATCAGAGAAGTTTACAGGTCACAGGAGGACCTTCAACAATGATCAAAACTTGTACTGTATACTTGACTTCTAAAGGCCCTTTAACATGTTTAATGACAAATATAAAACAAAAAAACTAACAGCCTGGATTATGTACTAAAACAAATATTATATACAGCAACACATATAAAGGACTGACTTACAGGCCGTACAGCCTCAAGCGAGAAAAGCAATCTTGTTGAGATGATCAACAATAATCTATAAATAAAGTAGATGAACTAGGCATTGGATGTTGTTCTCAACAGATATAGGAACCAATCAACATATGACTATAATTCCAAATAGCAATTATTTGTAACAAATGAATTACAAATCATCTTACTTAAAAAATCTATAACAAGTTTACAAAAACATTATAACCATTAACTCATAATTTCATTTGAAAAAGATGAGCAAAAGAGCAAACAGTATTATAACTATATCTAACAGGGTCTTAGTGATGTTCTTCTTTCTTAAACATGTTAAATTTTAATCCAGTTTGATGCATTCAATTCATTTCAGTTGTTTGTCAACCAAATGTTTTACAACATATAGGTACATGTATAATCAATATATAGTTACTAAATATAGATTACAAAAATATAGGATCATGACAAATCAGACAGAAGTATTAAATACACAAAAAATAAATACCTATGACTATAATTCCAAATAGCAATTATTTGTAACAAATGAATTACAAATCATCTTACTGAAAACAGTCATTTCTGAGCTTCAGTGCTCTAAATATATAATTTCCTAAGTTGCATAAGTATACGAATAAAGATAAATATCCTAGAATTTTACTAGCAATGCATAATAATGATGTACCATGTACTTACACATGTAATAAAATTTTAATTGACGATCTCATTTTCTGTTGATGCTTGTTACATTTTAACCAATTTGATTTTCAGACCAGCGAACAGGCCAAGAACAAGTACATCAAATGATAAATCTTATACATCCAGCAAATGTAAGTTTATATATATTACAATTGTTTCAACCTTAAGTACAAAGAATGTAGAATAAACCTTGTACACTAGTAGTGGTCAGGGGACAGCAAACAGAAATGACAGATTAAAACTAGTTTTGTAAAAATTTATAAGTATACTCCAAGAAAGGTCTATCATCTGATCATTTAAGTTTGATTGCAAACACTAAAAGCACAAATATTGTCATTGTTGGTTGTTAATATGAGGTCATCTGAGATTATTAGCACATTTACAGTGAAACAGAATTCGGTTCTTGGAATGTTGTTTTTTGTAAAACTAATGAAAGTTTTGAAAACTTCATAATAAGGTGATCAGGTATGTAATTGTTGCTTTTTACAATGTACATAAGTTTTCAAAATCAACAAACACAAGAATGAATTTGGACACTATGGAAACTGAATTTCATATCATCAACATGGAACTATTTGAATGAAATACAAATATAAAAAGGCAGATTAATATTTACCAAATTGTTTTATTTCTGTGTTTTCTAGCTGCTGATGTGTATAATTCCTCACACAATGACAACAGGACATCAGACAAAAACTCACTTAAAAACTCTGACTTTGATGCCGGGAGTGGAAAACCCGACAAACAGTTTCTTATTAAAAAATTTCAAGAAAGTCAGATCGACTATCGGACTAGTCAGCCTTCTTCTTCTTCTCATAGAAGTGACCATTCTAAGTTGGATCATAGACGAGATAGTTATGACCATAATAGGCGAAGACGAGACAGTGAAGGAAACAGGTCTTATGGATATCGGACTCCAAAAAAACATGGTGAGTTTGTAAAGAAGAGTATCTCTTCTTGGATGATAACATAATGATATTTATATGGATTATATAATTCAAATTTGGTAAGTATACTAATTTCATTACTTCTTAGATACGTGTTTCCCTTTGAATTATTATGATCAGTTACTTTTTGCTGAGCTTCGATGAATGTTGTGGAATGAGCAATCTGTTATTTTCTACTGCTAGCAGTATTTGAACTTTTTAAGAACTTACAAAATGCCATTGATATATTGAGCAGAAGATGACCCCTTTTAACTCAGTTCAGTGAATATTTAATATGTAGAAATGCTGTTTCATTATCATCCATGCATTTCAGTTTCTTGCAGAGTATCCCCCTTGTAATGTAGTGACCTGAGTACTTTTATATTGTTATTTAAGATTTCACTGACCTTAAGGGCATGATGGGCAAAGGCAGTTATTGTCATCACTTGTTGCATGTTGTCATAAACTTTCAAAGCTTCTCTGAAATCACTAGACCAATTTTAACCATAACCTTCTTGAACATGTTGAATATTCATAGCATTCCTACAGTAGCAATAAAATACAATTCGTTTAGCTTTTGTTAGCCCAAACAAAGTTTTGACATTCCAATTTGTTTTTAACAGGACTGGCAAAAGTTGTTGAAACTTCTGAAATATTTTGGTAGAATATACTTTTGTTGTGGTAGATTGTATACTTTCAAATAAAATTACACGTCTCAAGGTTTAGTAAAGTAAAAAAGAAAATATTATTCACTATTTTTTATGCTAATAAGTCTACACCATTTTCATTTTAGGATTACATAATCATGATAATTGCTTGAAACAAATAAAACATGTAAAAGATTTAAAAGCAAAATGTTGTTGATAATTCTTTCAATTGCATTAAAGTTTAATAAAAAAAAAACTGTACTTGATCTTGACCTCTTTCTTTTTATCGGTAAATTATATTACTTACGAAAAGAGACATACTTGTGTAAAAATAAACAGAAACTAACGCTGAATATAAAATGTGAGCAGTTTAAAGAAAATTACATGTCTCAAAACTTGTATATGCAAGTAAAAAAGGAAATACTATTCACCATTCGTTATGCTTAATCACAGTGTTAATAAGTCTACGGCATTTTCTCTTTGAGATTTGTTAGCATTACCATGATTACCAGAGACATGTAATACTTCAGGATAAATAATGCATTTCGGCTGCAACAGGAATACTTCTATAGCTGCATCAATTCATCATTGCATAATATTCATTTACGCACAATGAATGTTAACTTCTGTGTTGTATTTAAGCAGTCATCTTTGAATATTTTTAAAGCAATTAATTTGCAGTGGGAAGTGAACACATCTCAGTGATCAACAGGGCGTGGTTGAACTTTGAACTTGACTTCGCTCACAATATTGAATGCTAAAAATAGTGACATCAATTTTGTCAACAAGATTTTTATTTGACGGGAAATATTATCACGAAACAGTAAACCTCGGTGACCTTTCTGGATGACCGTGGGGAAATTCATTCAGGATTTAAGCTTGCTTTGTAATGATTGACATTTGTTTGCGTTAAGATTGAGGCTCTAGAAGGTCCTTTTACAATTGATTAACTATCTAAAATATAATCGTTTTCTGAATAAACGAACACTAGCCTTTTATTTTTACGTTTCTCAGTGAACACAGAACGTAAACGTGAACATTATTTACACGTCCATGGTCAACAATATTCATTAATGGTAGATGAAAACACGATGCATGTTGTTCAGTTCCTGTTGGGTGTTGGTAGAGATCCTCTGTGAAAATGTGCAGATCTTTAAAATCCGATCCACATTTTTTTTCCGCGTATTTCTTTCACGATTTAATTTCATTTTAATATTCTGTAGTGATTGTTGAAATACTTCCTTTTTTATGCCCCACCTACGATAGTAGAGGGGCATTATGTTTTCTGGTCTGTGCGTCCGTCCGTCTGTCCCGCTTCAGGTTAAAGTTTTTGGTCAAGGTAGTTTTTGATGAAGCTGAAGTCCAATCAACTTGAAACTTAGTACACATGTTACTTATGATATGATCTTTCTAATTTAAAGCCAAATTAAACTTTTGACCCCAATTTCACGGTCCACTGAACATAGTAAATGAAAGTGCGAGTTTCAGGTTAAATTTTTTGTCAAGGTAGTTTTTGATGAAGCTGAAGTCCAATCAACTTGAAACTTAGTACACATGTTCCCTATAATATAATCTTTCTAATTGTAATGCCTTATTATATTTTTTACCAATTTTCACTATTCATTGAACATGGAAAATAATAGTGCGAGTGGGGCATCCGTGTACTTTGGACACATTCTTGTTTTATTTCACCAAGGACTTTTAACAAGCAGTAAAATATGGATTGCGCACATCCAATTTTATTTTAGATAAGGCCAACAATAAAATATTGTTTGTTTCCACTCACCCAATCGACCTGGTAAAATCACTGCTACCCGAAAAATTTTTATTGGCCATTCTTGTCCACTATTTTTTTTTTTTTTTTTTGCTATGTTGGTTATTGGTGATATCTTTTCCATGATGTAGTCAACGAGCGTTGGGTTTTGGTGATACCTTTCTGATACTGTAGTCAACGAGCGTTTTAAATCAAGGTATTTTTGCATTGAAGCGTCTACATGATTTGGAATCAAGGAAAACAAACAAAATGCTTTGCCACAAGATTTGTTTGTGTGCAAGGGTGATCTTTTTTGAAAAAAAAAACCAAAAAAACTGAAGCATCTTTCAACCCGCTGATTGCTTCTTGATTTGCTTTGTGTCTAACCTCTGTTCCTGTTTAAAGGATAAAAATCTTAAAGACTTTGAATAAAAAATGGTCTGACTCGTGTTTTAAAATCTATCTACTTTGTCTTTGAACAGGTTGGGCACAAGTCAGGAAATGTGGGATACATGTATTCCCTGCTTTCAGGGAAGGTCCCTGTTTTCTGGTGTAAAACAAACCCAGTTTAAATGGGGTTTCTTTTTTTAATTTATGGCATGAAAATTACAAAAAGGCACATTAAAACTGCATCAGTCAATGTCAGTAGAATTCGTAAATACTTATTAAAAGTATTTTTGGAAATACAAAACATGAATATAAAGTGAAGCCTTGTTTCTTCTAAAACTCAAAAAAACATACAAATCTTTGTTTAGGAATCAATTGACCAAGCTGCATGATCCAGGTGTAACCTACATGTAACATAACTGAATTATGTTCACTTCTATTTAAAATTTTTATTCATTGAATTTTAATTCCCAAGTGATTAACATGTAACTTTTTGTCATCTCATAATTGATGATCAAGGTATAAATTGGTGAACAAAGGAATTGTTTTGTTGTGAGTTATGCATCAAATTAGACTTGAAATAAGCTTGATTTTTTAACTAAAAAAAACCTTGCTATATCATTAACAAATGATTAAGCATTAATTGTTATGGTTATCACAAGTAGAATGTGCGCTTTTGTAGATTTCATTACATTAAAGGAATAAGAAAAAAAGCAGGGCTTTCCCTTGAAATAGAAGTAAAAGGCTAAATCTAAATTATAGGTGGCTGTAACATGCATTCGGCAAAGCCGGACACCCACCAAGCTTGTGCTTTACGGCAGGGGGTCTGGCATAAATAGGGCAAAATCCTGCATTCTCGCAATCTCCTGGCACCTAATTTCATCTTTCAAATGACTATTTTTTTAAGTACATGTATGAAATTATTAAAAGAAAGGAAAAAAAATCTCAAAGAAATTTCATTTTTTTTTAATAATTTTTATGTTAGGGCTATTCCAGAAAAAAATGTATGGGGGGGTTGGAAGGCACATTATATTAATAATACATGGGTGATGGGTATCAGAGCAACTTTTCACACTATAATGCACTATAATTCTCAATTACAATTGCCTGGGTGGCGGGTGCTGACAAAAACTGCCTTCCAACCCCCCCATACATTTTTTTCTGGAATAGCCCTTATAGTTTTTTTATTTTCATAACCTTATGCTTAAAATTCATTTACTTTTAAAGGAGTTTTATTTATATAATAATCCGGTTTCTTAGAAATCTTGATCGATTTATTTTGCATTACTGTGTGCATTTGCAAACAAATGACCCCCCTTTTCTCGCTAAAGACTGTTACACGTATTTAAATCATGCAATTATTTCTCAAGCATTGACAGAAAATTGATATATCCTCTGATTTTCTCTTTTTTTGTAAACTGTTCAATAAGTTGGATACATAAATCATTTGGAAATGTCATTGATTTGAGGTCGAGTCGACAATATTCTACTTTCGTTCACAGGGGCTTGTTACAATTGCCGGGTTTACTATCCATATGAACCCCTAAAAAAACACAAGGGAGGAAGCTCATTTGCGACAATGCTTCAAATTATTGTTGTAAATTTTTTATAAGACTTTCACTTACTTTGTGACCTAAATAAATCTGTTCCCACTTGAATTATCTCTTCAATGATATATATTTATTGCCTTAAGTTACCTCTATAACTATTGTAATCCTTAAAACAAACTTGAAATTTCTGAAATAGAACGAATCGAGGCCCTACATTTGAAAATGAAAGTACTAAAGCGACACCTACCGGAAAATATATTTTCGGCACTCTCGGGAGTTTACCACAATACGAGGACGAAAGACAGTGTGTACCTAATAACTCCCGCCAATTTTTACATAATTAAAATCTAAAATACAGTAGACTTCCGAAAACATAACATTTATGGTAAACACCCGAGAGTCCCGAAAATATATTTTACGGTAGGTGTCGCCTTTGTACTTTCATTTTCAAATGTAGGGCCTTGATTCGTTCTATTTCAGAAATTTCAAATTTGTTTTAAGGATTACAATAGTAATAGAGGTTACTTAAGGCAATAAATATATATCATTGAAGAGATAATTCAAGTGGGAACAGATTTATTTAGGTCACAAAGTAAGTGAAAGCCTTATAAAAAATTTACAACAATAATTTGAAGCATTGTCGCAAATGAGTTTCCTCCCTTGTGTTTTTTAGCTCACCTGGCCCAAAGGGCCAAGTGAGCTTTTCCCATCACTTGGCGTCCGTTGTCCGTCGTCTGTCGTCCGGCGTCGTTAACTTTTACAAAAATCTTCTCCTCTGAAACTACTGGGCCAAATTACACCAAACTTGGCCAAAATCATCATTGGGTATCTAGTTTAAAAAATGTGTCCGGTGACCCAAGATGGCCGCCATGGCTAAAAATAGAACATAGGGTAAAATGCAGTTTTTGGCTTATAACTCAAAAACCAAAGCATTTAGAGCAAATCTGACAAGGGGTAAACTTGTGTAACAGGTCAAGATCTATCTGCCCTGAAATTTTCAGATAAATCATATAACCTGTTGTTGGGTTGCTGCCCCTGAATTAGTAATTTTAAGGAAATTTTGCTGTTTTTGGTTATTATCTTGAATATTATTAGAGATAGAGATAAACTGTAAACAGCAATAATGTTCAGCAAAGTAATATTTACAAATAAGTCAACATGACCGAAATGGTCAGTTGACCCCTTTAGGAGTTATTGCCCTTTATAGTCAATTTTTAACCATTTTTCGTAAATCTTAGTAATCTTTTACAAAAATCTTCTCCTCTGAAACTACTTGGCCAAATCAATCCAAACTTGGCCACAATCATCTTTAGGGTATGTAGTTTAAAAAATGTGTCCAGTGACCCGGCCAACCATCCAAGATGGCCGCCATGGCTAAAAATAGAACATAGGGGTAAAATGCAGTTTTGAGCTTATAACTCAAAAACCAAAGCATTTAGAGCAAATCTGACAGGGGTAAAATTGTGTAACAGGTCAAGATCTATCTGCCTTGAAATTTTCAGATGAATCGGATAACCTGTTGTTGGGTTGCTGCCCCTGAATTAGTAATTTTAAGGAAATTTTGCTGTTTTTGTGTTATTATCTTGAATATTGTTATAGATAGAGATAACTTGTAAACAGCAATAATGTTCAGCTAAATAAGATCTAGAAATAAGTCAACATGACCAAAATCGTCAGTTGACCCCTTAAGGAGTTGTTGCCCATTTTATTCAATTTTTACAATTTTCACTAATTTGGTAAATTTTTGTAAATTTTTACAAAATATTTTTCACTGTATCTAAAGGTCCAAGTTTATTATAGATAGAGAAAATTCTAAGTACCAAGAATGTTCAGTAAAGTAAGATCTACAAACACATCACTATCAGCAAAACACAATTTTGTCATGAATCCATCTGTGTCCTTTGTTTAATATGCACATAGACCAAGGTGAGCGACACAGGCTCTTTAGAGCCTCTAGTTTAGGGGTTCGTATGGATAGTAAACCCGGCAATTGTAACAAGCCCCTGTGTTTCGTTGTTGACCTTGATTCTCTGAACACCACGTGGGCTTTGAAAAATGAGCTTCAAAATAAACTGTTTTCTAGATTCTGAACAATATGATCTACGACACTTTCTTTAATTTGACTGATATTATTCCATAACATAAGATTGTCATCCTATCTGATTGTCTTCACGTTTTAAAAGCCAACAAGTTAATGACCATCGGAACATCTCTATTGTTATCGTTCAATGACCCCCGGAACGTCTCTCTTGTTATCTTTGAAAAGAAACGATGCATGCTGACTTTAAATAGACAACCAATCAGTGACCTCAATTCATGTGAACTATATTTAGTCCAAGGTAAACACTGACTTTTCATCCTTGTTTATCGTGACCGCGACTTTGCGACAATACGTCTCTCGGCAGCCTGTAAACATTTGAAAAAGATATTTTATATAATTTATATTTTTGTCAGTGAAGTAGCCGGCACTTGAAGCCACAGTAAACGGCGGACTTCCGCTGGCTACCGGCTTCAATGGAAAGCCCTGAAAAAGAAGTTCCCTGTATACTGTTTTTTTTAACACCAAAAAACTGGGGTGTACACTGAATTAGAATACAGGGAATACCCCAATTTTCTTGACTTGAGCCTTACCTGTTGAATTTCGTACAAATTCAATATAGAAAACCATATCAAGGAATAAAATAAAATAATTTGCCTACCTACCTACCCATACCCTAACAACCTCAATCGGGAGAGGGGAAACAAAGATATTTTTAATGTTGGCCTAATAACATGAATAAAGGATCAATAACAGAGATAAACAACACATGATTTTTTTTCTTCATAAATTAATTAGGTTGTGATTATTGTGTTGTGTTTGGGTGGGGAATGTCTCTCAGTGTTGTGTTTTTATGAATATCATATATAAATATAGGGCATATTGTTAACAAAATGTGATCCCTTCGTTCAACAGAGTTGTCACTTTACAATTTCTTTTCTGAATTTAAATAACTCAAATCAGTAATTTACCGGAGGTAGTGAAACATAATATTTTACATTGCAAAATAAACATGATAAATTGAAAGTAACAGAGTTCACTTGTTGATCTGATAAATTAACTCTAGGGTTAAGATTGGTAAATTACTGTTAAAACAACTATTTGTTTTGAGCCAGTTGATTTTTAAATTTATTGAATAATGAATCGGATATTGCTCACTGAGTACATGGAGTAGGTCATTATAGAATATAGAATAGAATAGAATATTTTTATTTTCCAAATTACAGGGCCCATAAAGGGCATAAAATCAGATACAATTGATTTACATAATTGGTAATAACAACAATAGAGGCATATACATATATATTTGGAAAATAAGCATTGGTCAGAATCAAGCTAAAAACCACATACATTGTATATATTGTGAATAAAAGAATAATAAAAAATTTTACATTATACATGTATACATGTATGTATTTATTCTCAAATTATTTACTTGACTTAGTGTCAAGTGTTCATACCTGATCTCCTTAATTCAAAACAGTCACAAATATAACAGCCCAGTTTTTCCATAAGAGTATCATTTTCTTGGGTCAAGGGCCATAAAAATTTAGAAGATTGATTTAAATTTATAAAATTACAACAATTGTTAGAAATGTCTTTAAAAAAATCGTCCCTTTGAATATCATAAAGAGGGCATTCTAATAAGAAATGAAGCTCATCTTCAACTTTACCAAGTGAGCAATTAGAACAAAGACGCTGAGATCTATCTATATGCTTTTTTGAATATCTGTCTGTCTCAATTTTTAAAGAGTGGCAACTTATTCTTAATTTACAAATTGACTGTCTTTTTTTGAAGTCCTGCAATTCTAAATATTTTTCTTTTTTAAAACATTTTTTTATAGAAAAATAAGTACCAAGCTTCCCTTTTTGGGAGTTCATTGTTTGATACTTAAGTTTATTCCAAAATTTAAAATAACTTTTACATAGTTTATTTTTATACGACCGCAAAATTTGAAAAAATTTGAAATTTTGACACAAGGTTTATGACCACAAAAGAGAGGTTGGGATTGATTTTGGGAGTTTTGGTTCCAACAGTTTAGGAATTAGGGGCCAAAAAAGGGCCCAAATAAGCATTATTCTTGGTTTTTGCACAATAACTTTAGTTTAAGTAAATAGAAATCAATGAAATTTAAACACAATGTTTATGACCACAAAAGAAAGGTTGGTATTGATTTTGGGAGTTTTGGTCCCAACAGTTTAGGAATAAAGGGCCCAAAGGGTCCAAAATTAAACTTTGTTTGATTTCATCAAAAATTGAATAATTGGGGTTCTTTGATATGCCGAATCTAACTGTGTATGTAGATTCTTAATTTTTGGTCCCGTTTTCAAATTGGTCTACATTAAGGTCCAAAGGGTCCAAAATTAAACTTAGTTTGATTTTAACAAAAATTGAATCCTTGGGGTTCTTTGATATGCTGAATCTAAAAATGTACTTAGATTTTTTATCATTGGCCCAGTTTTCAAGTTGGTCCAAAATTAAACTTTGTTTGATTTCATAAAAAATTGAATAATTGGGGTTCTTTGATATGCCAAATCTAACTGTGTATGTAGATTCTTAATTTTTGGTCCCGTTTTAAAATTGGTCTACATTAAAGTCCAAAGGGTCCAAAATTAAACTTAATTTTGATTTTAACAAAAATTGAATTCTTGGGCCTCTTTGATATGCTGAATCCAAACATGTACTTAGATTTTTGATTATGGACCCAGTTTTCAAGTTGATCCAAATCAGGATCCAAAATTATTATATTAAGTATTGTGCAATAGCAAGAAATTTTCAATTGCACAGTATTCAGCAATAGCAAGAAATCTTCAAGTGCACAGTATTGTGCAATAGCAAGAAATCTTCAATTGCACAGTATTGTGCAATAGCAAATATTTTCAATTGCACAGTATTGCACAATAGCAAGAAATATCTAATTGCACAATATTGTGCAATAGCAAGAAATTCCAATTGGATTCAATTGGAGTTATCTTTCTTTGTCCAGAATAGTAGTTGAATCAACTTAAATCATTGTTTTATACAATATACAATGTATATTCACTTTTACTACCAACTGATAGATTAAAACAATCTTTACCATTCAGTAATAACAAGCATTTTTTTTTAACATTTTAATATTTTATGATGTATTTAAATGAGTAGTTATTGTTGCAAACTTCATTAGAAATTTGAATTGAGATCAGTTTTGAAATAAGGGAAAGGGGGATGTGAAAAAAAAATTGGGGGGTCAATTTTTTTCATTTCAGATTTCATAAATAAAACGAAAATTTCTTCAAACATTTTTTTGAGAGGATTAATATTCAACAGCATAGTGAATTGTTCAAAGGCAAACATATTTTTTTTAAGTTCATTAGACCACATTCATTCTGTGTCAGAAACCTATGCTGTGTCAACTATTTAATCACAATCCAAATTTAGAGCTGAATCCAGCGTGAATGTTGTGTCCATACTTGCCCCAACCGTTCAGGGTTCAACCTCTGCGGTCGTATAAAGCTGCGCCCTGCTGAGCATCTGGTTAACATACTGACATAAAGAACCAATTGATTGGTCAAAATTTGGTAATTCAATCTCTCTCAGAATATAATCTATACTAGAATACCATGTATTTACATTAGAGCTATGTAACTGTTTACAACATATAAATGCATCAAATAGTAATCCTTCTTTCAACTGTTCCAGTCTATGACAATATTTTAACATTGATAAAATTATAGTAAAATACATAGGAAATCTACCAAGCTCTGACATTACAGCAATATTACTTGACTTTCTGTTTACACCAAGAATATATTTCATAAATTTGGTATGAGCTTTTTCAGAAGAATCCTGACCAAAGACTTTTTCTAATATATAATCATTATCTTTTTTACAAGCAGCTGAATCCGTTCTAAACATTCCCCATATTTCACTGCCATATAATAGTATGGGTTTAATTGTATGATCATAAAGATGTAAAAAAGTGGCAATACTAGGGTACTAGATACTAATGATGGTAAAATTGTCTTTGTTGAAAAAAACACAAATTATGACCTGACCGAACTATAAAAATACAAAATAAGTGTTTTATTGGTATTTTTATCCGTTGGAACATTTTATTTCAAACATGTCAATTGACAATGACATTTGGCAAAAACATAAAAGAATAATTATCTTATTTTGAATGATAATGTCACATTTCTATCTGTCAAAGAAAGGATATTTTAATACTGCATTTTAAAGTGCACAGGTGCAATCAAGATCAATTTAATGCACATACTTATTAGGTAATAAATCTGGCTAATCCGATTATGTTGTCATGCATCATTAATTTTCAGTACATCCGATGTGCAATAAACCAATTAGCAGGCGCATGGTGTTGGGAGAGAATCTTTGGAGGAAATTAGGAGTATAATCTGAAAACGATGATTAGAGTTCGCGATTACAAACTCTCTGGGCGTACTGTAATTTCAGCTGGCCTACATTTATCTATCTATCTAAACCAAACCGGCTTGTGAAAAAAAAATAACACGTTTTTATACGACCACAAAAATTGAAAATTTTATATGGATTTAAATTCATTCCATTTAACAATGTTTAAGGTACAGTCAAGCATTTGTATTTAATAGTTTGTAAACAATTTTTACTTTTTAATTTGACAAATGTCTCATGATCGTTCATTGGCTTGTTCAACCATGCAGACAATGTAAATTATGTAAATTAAATCAGCTGTCAAAAATATTGATCTACGCATCACATCGATGTTTTGACATCGACTTCGGGTTTAGTTTCTTGTCAAAACAACGGCTCAAAACAATGTTGTATCATAAATCTTCTAGGCAAAACGATGTTTCTTGGACTTGGGGGATACAATCAGGACGCGTCCCAGGGACTCACGGGTTTAAAAAATGATGCGTCAAGCTCGATTTCCATGCGTCCAGGTTGCTTATACAGCTGTACGCATCTTAACAAGAACCCTGGTCTATAGTAGGGGGTTCAATAGAATAGAATAGAAGAATATTTTATTATTCCAATCAAGGGCCCTTGATGGGCAGCATAACATGTACACATAGAACAATACATCATGATTTGTAACAGAAAAACATTTTTATATAATAAAAGGAAACATTAAAAAAGTTCAGATAGGTGTTATTATCTTCATTCTATAAAAATCAAATACATTTAGTTCCAGGCAGGATGAGAACCATAAAATCATTACAATTATCATTGTTATTACATACATTAATTAACATTTCGTCTAACTTCTAGACATGTAATAATATAGCTCCCTAAATATTTAAGTATAGACAAATTTTCATTAGTAAATAACCAAACAAATTTTGCCTCATTTGAAAGATGTATAAAATTAGGACAAATACAGGTTATTTCCTCGAAAAATATCTCCCTATCATTTTTGTATGCTGGACAACTAGTTATAAAATGTTGTTCATCTTCAACCAGATTTAGAGTACATTTCTTGCAAAGCCTTTGATTTTTGTCGAGCCTGCAACTTTTGTTGCAGAAAGCTCGACATAGGGATAGTGATCCGGCGGCGGCGGTGTTAGCTAACTTCTTAAAAGCTTTATATTTTAGAAGGTGGAAGACCTGGATGCTTCATACTTTGTATATAGATGCCTCATGTTACGAAGTTTCCGTCAGTCACATGTCCAATGTCCTTGACCTCATTTTCATGGTTCAGTGACCACTTGAAAAAAAAGTTCAGATTTTTTGTAATGTTGAATTCTCTCTTATTATAAGTAATAGGATACCTATATTTGATATGTGCTACCTTGAAAGGTCCTCATGTCTGTCAGACAGTTTTCACTTGACCTCGACCTCATTTCATGGATCAGTTAACAAGGTTAAGTTTTGGTGGTCAAGTCCATATCTCAGATACTACAAGCAATAGGGCTAGTATATTCGGTGTATGGAAGGACTGTAAGGTGTACATGTCCAACTGGCAGGTGTCATCTGACCTTGACCTCATTTTCATGGTTCAGTGGTTATAGTTAAATTTTTGTGTTTTGGTCTGTTTTTCTCATACTATATGCAATAGGTCTACTATATTTGTTGTATGGAATGATTGTAAGGTGTACCTATCTAGCGGGCAGATGTCATGTGACCTTGACCTCATTTTCATGGTTCAGTGGTCAAAGTTAAGTTTTTGAGTTTTGGTCTTTTTATCTAATACTATATGCCATAGGTCATCTATATTTGGTGTATGGAAATATGTTATGATCTTTATGTCAGTCGCGCAGGTTTTGTTTGACCGTGACCTCATTTTCACGGTTCATTGCACAGTGTTAAGTTTTTGTGTTTTGGTCTATTTTTCTTAAACTATGAGTAATAGGTCAACTATATATGTTGTATAGAAGCATTGTTAGCTGTACATGTCTGCCTGGCATGGTTCATCTGACCTTGACCTCATTTTCAAGGTTCATTGGTTTTTGTTTAGTTATCTTGGTTAATGTTAAGTTTATGTGACAGTTGTATTAAAGCTTAGCTTTATACTTAGGACTATCAACATAATATCAATGATTAGTATAGAAGGCGAGACATTTCAGCGTGTCCACTCTTGTTTTCTATATATAATGTTTTATACCTGTCTCTTTCTATTTTGAGATCATGAGAGATTTTTCAATATAACGCAGGGGGGTCAAAATACCATGGCAAAGTAAAATTTTCAAAACATCTTTTCCATCATGTTTAATTCATACAAACTACTTATTAGAGTATTATTACTATGTAAAGGAGTTAGAATAGCTAGAATTTTTTAAATGAGAGGTCTATAGTAGGGTGTTCAATATACCGCAGGGGGGTCAAAAGATCATGGCAAAGTAAAATATTCGAAATATCTTTACCAGCATGTCTAACATGTCTAATGTATATACAAACTTCTTATTGTTATTACACCAATAAGTAGTTTGTATGTATTTTGGTATTTTGACCCCCCCCCCTGCAGTATATTGAACCCCTGATACTATAGACCTTTAATTTCCTAAATTCTGGCAATTCTAACTCTTTTATGTAGTTAGAATACACCAATAAGTAGTTTGTATGTAATAAACTTTCTGGAAAATTTTTTTTGAAATTTTACTATGCCATGGTATTTTGACACCCCAACCCCACCATGGTATATATATATTGAACCCCTCTGCTATAGACCTTAAATTTAAAAATATCTACCTTTTCTAACTCCTTAACATAGTAATACTGTAAAAGCACAAATTTTATTTCGTGGATAAGAATTATCCCCGAAATTAAAACCCCAACGAAAATTTAACTGTAGATTTACATTATTTTGTGATCTGACTAAATCTTATTGACATTATATAATTGATGAACATAAATACAGACAATGAAATAAATAGGTTAATTGATTAGACATTGATATTCAAAGGTTTTCTTTAAGTCAGATGATAATCCTAATCCTTTGTTTGTACAGTAATTAATAATCACCAAGAACTGTCAATCAATGTCATTTAACAGTCTAATGTGTCTGTAATGCCCTCAAGTTGTAATACATTTATTACACAATCATTGTCCTTGGATAAAACATAAAAGGTGTGTAACAGCCAATTAGGTGTGCAGGTTACAACACTTGATTAGTGCTCACTGTTACTATGAAATGCAATTATTGATTTTTCCCAACCCAAAAGTTCACATCAGTTTCATTGAGTATTGTCAATTATAAAGTGACATTTGTATAATTTTTTTCTAAACTTAAAAACCGCGAAAATTTGAACTTACTTTTGGATACAAAACCATTAAATTTTAACCCTACGAAAAAAATAATGTTTATACAGTAATACTCCAACAAGAAGTTTGTATGTACTAAACTTACTGGAAAAGATATTTTGAAAATTTTACTTTCCCATGGTATTTTGACCCCTCTACCATGGTATATTGAACCCCCCCCTACTCTAGACCTTTAATATACAAATTCTTGCAATTCTAACTCTTTTATGTAGTTAGAATGCATCAATAAGTAGGGTTGTATGTACATGTATTCAATTTGCTGGAAAAGATATTTTAAAAATTTTACTTTCCCATGGTATTTTGCCCCCCACCCCTACCATGGTATATTGAACCCCCTACACTAGACCTTTAATTTCAAAGATTCTGTCAATTCTCACTTGTTTAGGCCACATTAAGAAGAATGTCTGTTTCCCCTCCCCCAGGTCTACCCTTTGTAAACAGACCAGAAAGGCAGGTTCTTTTTTTTTTTTTTTTTTTTTTTTTAACTGGATATGATTGTCATAGCATGGTCACATGAATGGTTTGACTTGTCCAGTCCAGGCCACTTATCAGTTGTTTGTGCTCAAAAATAAAATATTCGCCACGACTTGAAAAATTTTATTGCCCATTCTTGTCCAATTTTTTTTTTTTTTTTTGCTATGTTGGTTTTTGGTGATATCTTTCCGATACTGTAGTAAACCTGCGTTGGTTTTTTGTCATTCCTTTTCGATGCTGTAATCAACAAGCCTTTTAATTCAAGACATTTTTGTATTGAAGCATCTATATGATTCGGAATCGAGGAAAACAAACTGCATTGCTACACAATATGTGTTGTGTGCAAGGGTGATATTTGAAAATAAAAATCTGAAGCATCTTTCAACCCACTGAGTGCACCTTGATTGGCTTTGTCTTTTACCTCTGTTCCTGTTTAAAGGATAAAATCTTTGAGTAAAAATGGTCTGAATCGTGCTTTGAAATCAATCTACTTTGTCTTCGACTTCGAACAGGTTGGGCACAAGTCAGAAAATGTTGGATATATTGTACATGAATTCCCTGCTTTCACCTCTTGTGTTAACAAGACCAGTTTAAATGTGTTTTTATTTTTCAATTCATGGCAGGAAATTTACAAAAGGGCACGTTTTACATTCATGACGTTATAACTGCGTCAGTTGAATTTGTAAATACTTAAAGTATTGATTGTTCTCCATTATTCTTTCAGCATTCAATTGCAAACACAATATTTTTATTATATGTATTTTGAATCATAATGTCGGACTACAAAGAATTCGATACCAAAACTATATCTATATTGAACTCTGTACTTGCTGTCGTGGCAGACCTCCAGACACAATGTGGAAAGCTTGAGCGCGAAGTTACTAGGATATCGCAACTTGAGCGGAAATTAGATCTAATGGTAATACGAATAGAAAACGTAGAACAGAAGTGCGAAATTGTGTTTAACCGAAATAAAATGATCGAAGAAAAGGGAGAACAAATGGGTACGGTTGTGCATAAAATTATACATCGCTGCAAAGAAAATATGTCTAAAATATCATTGTTAGAGGAAGCAGAAAATGTTAAAGAAAACACATTCGATATGAAATGCGTCAATGAGCGATTGATAAATATCGAAAGCGATGTCGATGAGTTACAATGGAGATCAATGACTAACAATATCGTAATATCCGGAATAAAACAGGAGCCAAATGAGGATACAGAAAACATTGTAAGAGATTTTATCCGCAAAAATCTGGGAATAGGGGAAAATGTCAATTTCGTTTCTGTACATCGTTTTGGAAAACAAAGACAAAATATTCAAAGAATAATGACTAAATTTGTATCTTTGAAAGATAAACAATTAGTTATGAGGAACTGTCACAAATTAAAGGGGACACTTATTTCTGTCAGAGAACAATTTCCGGTAAAAATCGAAAAGAAGAGGAAAAAACTATATCCTATATTAAAGCAGGCAAAGATAGACCGAAAGAAAGCTATATTGATAAGAGATAAGCTGTTCATAGAAGGGGAATTATACGAACCAAGCGATGACAGTGAACCAATACACACGGATAACAAAGAAACGAAGAACAGAAACACTCAAAATATCGATGCAGATAAAAGTCCATTCATTAATTCAACGCAACCTAGTGATTTCTACCCATGGAATCGTCCGATACTACAAAAACGGAAAAATCAGAAGCGGAACAGAATTGATTCTGACGAACCTTATTCGTAAAGCCTGGCCAATATTAAATCAATCCGAAGTGCATGAACTCTATTAATATTCTATCTTAAAAATTTAACTCTACGCTAGTACTATCCTGAACTTACTTCACAAAAACTGAAAACCTCTTTTTCGATAAAAGGGTTGCGTTATTTTTTATTTGTAACATTTATTGACCAACGTATTATTTTGTATACTACATTTTGTTGCTCTTGTTGCACACAATGTGCCTGAGTGTATTAAACTTGTCTACTTGAAGTATTCTAGGAACAACAAAACATATAAGTGAAGCCTTGTTTTTTCTAGACCTCTAAAAAAACATGCAAATCTTTTGTTAAGGAATTAATTGACCAAACTGCATGATCCAGGTGCGACTGAACATAACTGAATTATATATGTTCACTTCTATTGAAAATTTTTATTCATTAAATTTTAATTCTCAAGTCATTAACATATCTTTTTGTCATCTCATAATTGATGATCAAGGTATGAATTGGTGAACACAGGAATTGTTTTGTTGTGAGTTATGCATCAAATTAGACTTGAAATAAGCTTGAGTTTTAACTAATTAAACACTTGCTTTCATTACACATTGTTATCACATGAAGGATGCGTGCTTTTGTTGATTTCATACCATAAACATGATAAAATTAATAGGAAAAAGGAGGTCCCTGTATACTGTTTTTAACATCAGAAAACTGGGGTGTACACTGAATACAGGGAATACCCCACTGTTCTTGACTTATCTTACCTGTTGAATTTTGTAAAATTCAATATAGAAAAATTATATTAAGAAATAAAATAAAATAATTTGCCTACCTACCTACCCATACCCTGATAACCTCAGTTGGGGAGGGGAAACAAAGATATTTTTAATGTTGGCCTTACAATGTAGTTTCTCTCTTATGAGTAATAAACTATACTTGCTATAGGATAACTATATTTGGTATGTGCATTCTTCATACATGTACCTATCAGACAATTTTCACTTGACCTCAACTTGTTTCATGGATCAGTAAACATGGTAAACAAGGTTTAAGTTTTGGTAACTAACATGTCCATGTATAAGCAATATGTATTCCATTTAAAGACAACTAACAGGCTATTAATTGAACTTAGGAATTATTTTTAATTATGGAATTTGCATAATTTCTTGTCCTTGAAATTTAAAAAAAAATCCATGTTTTTCATGCTTATTCTGTACTTGAATGTTCTGTGTTGCGCACAATACTTTCCTTTACAAAGAAGATAGTACCTTTTCAATAAAAAGTACTGGGGTGGGCACAATACTATCTTATACAAAATACATGGTATGGAAAGTGTTGTGAACCGCTCAAACATTATGATTAAAAATAATTCCAAGTTCAAATAATAGCCTGTTAACTACAACATGTACAATGTACATGCAGTAATTATCTTTTGCAGGATGAGCATGTCAGTCGTTGTCAGTTTTTACAGTTTATTCAAAATAAGCATAAACTGAAATTAATTGTTGATCTGGACAAAACCTTTGATCATTTTAACTTTAAAGAAGACCAATAAGGTTACTTTAAATTGCTGACCTCTGTCTGAATGTAAAAGTAGTTGGTGAAATTAATATACAAAGAAAAAGGTATAATTGATCGTTGTAGGAAAATTGCAGAAAAATTTGTCAAAAAAATGGAAAATTAATGAAATTAGCATTTGAAGATCAAAGGAAACACCAAAATCACTGCAATAGGTCATTTTAGGTGATTTATCAAATCACTGAAATAGGTGAAAATGAAATCACTTGTTTAAGTAGTACCCCTATCTGTAAGGTGAAACCTGGAATTTTACAAGAAAGATAGTCTTAACTACTGGGAAAATCTCTTTAGAAAGTGTTAAATCATTATGTTAAGCCTTCATTATAGCATTTTTTCAACGAATAGAAAATTTACAGCTGAATGATTGCATAAAGAATCAAAAGGTTATTTTTTTTAATTTTACTAAAAATAAACATTAAGTATATCAATTAGCAATTTACCAATACATTTTTTATTTCAGAGCATCATGAGGATATGGACATATCACCCAGTAGTACACCTACTAGTTCTCGGCAGTCTAGTTGTGCTGGTACCCCACAGCTAGGACCAGTATCCACGCCAGCCTCCGTCACCACTCCCGGATCACTTAACCTGTCCTCAAGGATACCAAGTACTAGTACGACAGGCCCTTTAATATCAGCTCTGCCACAATTAATTACACAACTCAGTGGTGTCCAAAACAATCAGGACTTAACAAATAAAGGTAGATGCGTTATAAATCTAAATACGGGGCTTCCTGAAAACAATTAAGGGCATACAATACAGTTTTGAACCTGTATTTACAAGTTGATGAAAATTTGCATATAGGCTATTTTTTACCTCATTAAATCAAATATGTAATAAAAAATATACCTTGATGTGCTACTTTTTGAGTAAAATAAGGTCGAAATTTTGTATATATTTGCTCAAAATTCAGATTTGTGTCCGTATTTTCTTTTTCGAAAGAAAGACATAACTTTTTTGTTTTAAAAGATAACCACAAAAGGGTTTTTGTTAAATAATCGGTATTTTCTGTATTTTAAAAGTATCATTTATTATGCAATTTATATGATTAGAGGAAAAACGTAATTTTTTGCTGCATGTTTATCAAAATTAAAAAAATTGCGCTATTTACAGTTTTATAAAATTTGGGTCACATAATCTCCTTGCAAAATGAAACAAATCGCTGTTTTAAAAAATAGGGGTCCATGCACTCGTTTTCAAATTAAATCAGTTTGAATGATAAAAATGCATCTTTTCCCGATATGTCAGAGTTTGACGTCGCGAAAATAACATTTTACGTTAGCAACGTCATTACCTTCCCTGTAACTGTATTGTATGCCCTTAAGGAGCATATGTGTGTAGTTATATCTTACATCTTGCTTCATTAAAAGTGAACTCGCAGAATTTCAAGCCTTTCATATATTTTCAAAGATATTCTGTAAAACTACTGACTGAATTTCAACAAAACTTGGTGCCAAGTACCTTTAGTATAGAGTATAATGTACATGAAGTGTATTAAGTTTTACCTTTGTCTGTCTATATATCTGTACGTCTATCCATTCCCAAAGTTAGTTTCCGTTCTCTAACTTAAGTTTGCCTCTATCAAATGTTATGAAACTTATAAAAAATTATTATTACCACAAAACACAAATCAAGTTTGAATTTCAGTGGTGTCACTTTAACCATTCTATATCTATGCCCCTTTTCAAATGGAAAATTGCTATTTACATTCTCTAACTTTAGTTTGCCTCATGCATCCAAATGTTATTAAACTTATACACAATACTTTATTACCATATAACATGTATAACTGAGATCAAGTTCAAATTAGGGTAACATCAGATTCACTTTTACCGTTCTTCAGTTATGTCCCTTTATAACTTGATATGATATGATTTGCAAGCAAAGGCATCATTTGTGTCCCATTCCCCCCCCTTTTTTTTTTAGAAAACAAACATTGCCACCATGGTTTAAAATAGTACATATGCAATGCATTACTGTCCTATATCTTGAAAACCATAATAGATTGTTAAAGCTGACAGGTAAACAAACAAAAAAAGCCTAGAACACCCACCTTCTATTTTCACTAAATTTCTTGTGGCATTGTATCTATAGATCATATAAGGGAGACAAGCTCTTTGGAGCCTTTTGTTATTTATAATTATCTGCAGAAGATAGTTAGACTTAAACACATATATTTATTATCCACAGCATTGCAGACATTACATCAGTTGCAGGAGGTGATAAAAAGACAAATTGCACAACAACAGACTCCAGGTTAGTGGCTATTCATAAATACTGTAATCAATCACTGATTGTAACTCATGGGTGATCAAGGTTGCTAGAAACTTCCCTTGTCATAATCAATCTTTAATACATGGTCAGGGTTTAAGCTAGGATTTTGAGGGCTTTAGTCACTTTTGGGCGCTATGAAAACCAATCTTTTTTTGTGTTACAGCTAGGGACCAAGGATTTATATTACTAGCTTCATCTTTGACTTTGTCAGATTTTAAAGGACTCCGGCATGATTGGCAGTCAGTATTGTATTATTTGACTGTATTGACCCTTATTATGAAAGATTCTGACATGGGATGCGCAAACTTAGTTCACAATTTCTCTTCAGTTTGTTCCAGAGGACATTCCTGATCAACAAAAGTTGGATTCAATTTTTTTTAAACACGGAATTACAGCAGACATTAACTTGCATTGATTATATCACTGCATAATCCTTATAAAACTTCTAAATCGATATTTGGTTATCATTTCTATTAAGTTGGAACTGTATAAAATCCTATTTGGAACAAGTATAACAACTGAAAGGAGGTTGTAAACAAATCAAAAATGGATCACGTTTACTACTTTCAGTTTCAAATTGAAACAAAAACGTGAAGTGACACGTGGATGATAAATTCAAAACGAGTCCAGATTCATCAGGAAATTATCATTTTTCGTTTTAATTTCTTTTAGTAAGAGATATATATTTGTCTCTCGTTTAATTGATTCTAAATGATTTCGTATTTTACATTTTTAATCAAGGTCTATAAATAGTCATAAATACTTTCACGCATGCGTAGCACATATTACAGGAATACTTTCAGGCATGTGTAGCACACAGTACAGGAATCCTTTCAGTCATGCGTAGCACACAGTACAAGAAGCACCTGTTTAACTCCTGTGACTTTCTAAACGTTTCTAAAAGTTCTATACTAATATTTAAAATTGAAATTGTCGAAAGTTTTTGATGGCATTTATATCAATTATGACGAAAATGCATTCGAGTGACGAATCTACGACAAACCAACTTCAAATTGTGATCGTTTGAGAAATATTGAAATTCAAATGCGAACTGTCCGGGGGTAACAATTTTGATCAAATGATGAAAACTATAGTATAATCCTGGTTGTTGAAATGCCAACTGACTGATTTTCCTGGGGAAATAATTATGATGGTCAATTATGAGGTTTATTAATAATTAACGGATTAGTGACCGATCTGATGGCGATAATCGGATTAGTTGTAATCACAACTTGTAACACCTGTTGAAAGTGTTAATTACCTGAGGATTATAAACTTGTCAAAAACATAAAGAAAGGTAGATTTTTAGTATTTTAATGCGAAAATATTTTTACACTTTCAAAATTTAAGTGACGAAATTGATTTGAAATACTTTCGTCATTGTTAAAACCCTTTCGTAAATTATGTAAGTGACGAGCACTAGCAAAATCACTGCATGGTTCTTATCCAACATTTACAACAAAAACTAAACGTTCCCCTATAAAACAGCAAAAATTATACACGTTATGTATGACTTGTTCTTCTGAGACTTAGTCATACAAGTGATTGATGTGTTTCAGAAAGCCGTTTTCACTTTTCTGGTGGATAGCAGGTATTTCATGTATTTCTAAATGTGTCTAGTAAGAAACTGTTTATTAATGACTATTATTATTTTAACATAAAAGTTTGTGGAATTTAGACATTTGATCTTTAATATAGATTTAAAGCTTTATCATGTTGATACATGTTATAACTTAAAAAGTAATTTTTTTGTATACAGGATTCCTGTTAATAATAAATGATGAATAATACATTTCAGACTTTGTTGTAGGTCCTGATGGTCACACCCCGGTTACTTCACAACAGCAACCACATCCAGCCACGAGGAGTGCTCCAATTCAAATCCCAATCACATCTAGCCACCAGCACTCAATGAATAGAACACATCCCCAACAGACAATATCCAATCCTCACCTTCAAATGACGTCACATGTGCCAGTCCAAAACCAGGGATCAATTTATGGCCGAGTGATGTCACAGCAACCAACACCTCCTATGAATGGAAGGATGCATGTCCAACAGCATTCCCCTAATATGAGAATGGTAACACATCCATCACCACACTTAGATATGTTGCAAGAGATATCTATGGATGGTAATCACATGACATCACATCATTTTTCTGTGAAAGGAGATGACAGGCAAGGAGGAGAAAGTCCAGCATCAGATACAAGCAGAACATCATGGTAAATTTATGTAGTATAGTCAGAATCAAGAAAATTATACACACATTTCTTTGGTAGAGATTATTCAAGAAACATTTTTCATTCATGCACACTGAAAACAACTTATTTTTCTAATACATAAAGAAACTTTTATATAAAATGAAACATACTTTTTAGGTTTTATGGCATTTTACATTTTTAAATCTGCTGAAATTCTTCAATTGCATAATGAAATAATTTTAGCAGATAGAACCTTAACATATAAAAAGATATATTAAAATGTGATAGAAATCAGCTGAGGCTCACAACCTATGTATACTTTTAAATGGCTGGGTAAACTAATGAAAAAGGAGTGAAAGAAAAGCAAACTCTAGTTTAACAATAATTCGTACCTGAAAAAAAATTGTATTGATGACGTTACAGAAAAACATACTCTAAGACAATAACTACTTCCATCTTAGAGCTTGTAAAAAGTAGATTTGGAATGGCTTTACCTCCCTGCATTTTTCCAAGCTTCTTATACAATGTCAAATTGATTCTTTCCATTAAGGCAAACATTTTCATAAATAATTGGTGTTTGTAAATAAGTTTAACTTTTGTATTTCAGCATGAGTCCAAATAGTACAACAAGTTCCCAGAATGCATGTGTAGAGGCAGGTCCACTAACAAACATGGGTGTTACTAAAGATCCAGCAGCTGATATGATGAACTCTTTAAAACAATATTACAATGAAAATTTAGTTAGCCATGTGTCTGGCTGGCAGGCTGAACATGCAGAAAGACAGGTAGGTAGATTTTTAATGCTTCATGTGGATGGCAGATGCAGTCTAACAGGAGTCTACTTTTAAGTGTCCGACAAAATAATCAGAAACTACTTACATTTATTATAGTTTTAAGTATTCTGGATTATTTAATTGATATAGATCTAGTGTGTTTTCATATAATTTCCGAAATACTGATCATATTTCACCATCATCAGGATAAATGCACAAGGCAATGCCTTTGTTACCCTCTCAACAAATGTATTTCCCCAAAACATGTATTCCTTTTTATACCCTCCACAAAGAAATTTGAACATTTGTTGATGTCTTTGCTTTTGCTTAAGAAAGAGAATAATGGAATTGGATTTCAAATTTTTTAATCATTACATTAACATTCGGGTGTAATAAAACAAATATATTGTGTTCCGAAGGGGGTGTTTTGGAGACTTCAGAAGAATTTGCTTGACATGACTGCTTAGGAAATTTGACCCTCTCTTGACTGATGTGATTACCAATACCCATTTCAACCTCTCTTGACTGATGTGATTACCAATACTCATGATACTCATCCTGGACATGGCATACATCAATACTATTTTAAGATTTGAACATACATGACATAAGTAATGTAATTCTATTATTTTTTTTTTAGTTTACTGATTTATTGTTTATATCTATTACTGTAAGCG
The DNA here is from genome assembly GCF_963676685.1 of Mytilus edulis. Lineage (NCBI taxonomy): Eukaryota > Metazoa > Mollusca > Bivalvia > Mytilida > Mytilidae > Mytilus > Mytilus edulis. The sequence continues at coordinate 51,339,232 of NC_092357.1, read as the reverse complement.
TAAAAAATGAGTATATAGATATAATAAAAAAAATGTGAATTCTTTTTCAGGCAAATAGATATTGGGAAGAAGGTTTAAAGATTGGTAGTTTTCATTGCAGTCAAGTTAGTGTTAATTTAAAGAGAGCTCGATCATTAGTGAGGCTGGCTGAAATACAATCTACTCTTCATGAACAAAGGTAAGAACGAGATCAATTTATGGCACAAAAACTATTACACACCAAATCTTGCAAGTGTGTTTTATTGACATATAAGGCTTAAGCAATTCAAAGAACATCAGAAAAAGCCAATGAACATTATGAATATGAAACAGTTTAATTCAGCTGACAAAAAGGCATTTCAGCTACTTTTGCCTTACAAATTCTGAAGGTAGCTGGATAACCAATATATTGTACACAGATGTTTTATGATCTTAAATACCTCATAAGTTACATTTTCTTGAGATCTGTCTCCATCACAGGAGTTTTCAGGAATAACATGGCTAACTATATTTGGCATATTGATTCATTGCACAGTGGTACAATGTTTAAAACCATCATAATCAGTAAAACAAGAGCTGTGGTTACTCAATAAAATACACAACTCAGCGACTTTTAATTATATAAGTTCAATTATCATGATTATGGAACAGTCCAAAGCCATGAAAGCATTTTAGAAAAAAAGTCTACAGAAATGAAAAAGAAGTTTGGTAGATGAGCATTTAGGAGATAACTGTATTGTATTTTAAGCTCCAACGGCATCAATTGGGGATTTGATGGACGCAAATTAAGTTTACTGGCGACGCGTTAGTGGAAACAGTAAACAGGTATTTGCGACCATCAAATCCCAAATTGATGCCGTCGGAGCTTAAAATTCAATATTGTTATCTCTATTCTAATGGAACTGACAGAAAACAATGTTAAAACATGTATTTAAAATCTGTCATATGCCGTCTGCGCTTGCGTGTACGTCCCATAGCATCAATTGTCAATTGATGCCATGTAAGAAAGTGACGTTATCCAATCAAAATGAATGTTACAAACGTGGTTGCATTAGAATGGATAATATCCAAGTAGTAGAAAGTACACACATATACTTTTCTTCCCAGGTATCAGAGGGGATTTAACCATTTTGATATTTCTGTATTGACTGCAATAGGTTTTATTATTTAATGCATATTATGTAATAACTGATGTTTTGTTTTAGGATCCTGTTTTTAAATCAACAAGTTCATCAGTTAGAAGGCATGAAGCCGCCATCATTTTCCTCATCACAGCCATTCACGTCATCATCACAGTAACATGATATATAGTGTGTATAAATGTGTCCAGTGTAAATGGTCAGATATAAAGGAAATCACAGACTTAACTTCTATCATTTGGTGTTTAATATCAGATATTTGTTTTCTGTAAGATGTTGTTCTATCTCATCAATGGTGAGGTATTATTTTTTTATCAGTTAACATGAAATTTGACTTGTTATAGTAAATGAGTATAAAATATCATTGAAGTTTTTAAAGGTATTGAGTGAAATATGTATTGATTTGGCTTATGTTATTTTAATTCTTAAAGTTATACCCTTTACGTCTAACCTGTATTTTTGGAGACAACCCACAAAATTTGGAACTTATCTTATTTTCTTTTTCTGTTGTTGTATGCAAGATCAGTGTATACATTTTTATGTTGGTTGCATAATAATTTGAAATATAAAATGTGTAATATTGATTCTAAACTTTTAAAAAATGTTAAGAGCAAACGATTCATAAAAGGTTTTTTTTAAGTGGCAGCTTTTCCTGGTTTTACTTTCAGTTTAGAATTTTTAGAAGTAAAAAAGATATATTTATTACACTTGTTTGTTTGCATGATTAGGGAACTGTCTCAAAGTCTTCATTTATTCTTATCTTATTGGTAGAAAAATTCTTAAGCATAAAAACATGGAAAAGTGGGAGTTAGTCTCCTAAAATTAATGCTCTTATTTAAAGTCCATTGTAAAAACACTACTTAAGCATGTTAAGTAACATTTTGATTTCAATGATAGAAATGTAATGATGCTATCTTCTTTGATAAGTTTATTTTCATTAGAAGAAGTCACAATATCCCTTACATGCATTGAAATCACATAATGTTTGCATATTCTTGGCTTTAAATAATAATTTTCATAATCCCTGAAGATTGTATTAACCTTGACAGTTAGCAATGTGCTGTCTTTTGTAGAGTTAAATATTTTTTATTTATTGACATCTAACAGTGTCATCTAGCTAGAAAGATTGTATTCTGCCATATTATTTATATTATATCACTATAAGATTTTTTTTTCTTCATTTAATGAAAGCATAGGGAATCTTATTTTTTTAAAACAACATTATATGCACTGGGGGTAAATCAAGATAGAATTATATCAGATTTGGAACATTACATGTCAGTTTTATAGTTATTTTCTAGACACAGGCCTTATGAAGTAGTTCAAACTCTTATTTTTCTCCAACTTCTTATCGGTGTTAAATTTATTTTGATACATTTTATTGAGTATTTCAGCTTGTTTAAGTTATCAACAGCCAAAGGAAATAATTTTTTTAGCAGAAAGATATCTTGAGCAAATCTAGAAAATTGGAGATGGATGATAAATGCCTGTATCAACCTCAAAAGTAACGAAATGTATACTATTGTACTAATACTAATCTAAAATAGGTGACTTTGAATTAAATAATCATCTGAATAATAAATACAGTAGAAAAGCACTTCTATACAGTTTTAGTGTATTGTATTGGATATATAAAGAAAAAACGATGTATTTTTCTGATGAATTATAAAGTCCAATAAAGATGAATGTAGATTGCCATTTTGTTTCCCACAGTACTAATATTTGTATTATCTCTGTCATAGTCTGATGGTATTTAATGTATGAATGGAATGGAAGTTAATTATATATGGATACTTTGTATTCTATGTTTGTATATTATGGTCTGTATGGAATGTATGATAACTTGTACAGTTTATAGTTCTTAGCTTTGTCATTTTAGATAGGATTGGATTGGGAGCATTTCATTTTGTGATTTTTATAGGTCATTATTTAGAATTTTCTATATAAATTTGCAAAAATTGCTTCTTAAATTAAAAAAAAAAAGAAAATTTGGAAGGAGATGAATTTTTATTTCACTACTGTTATGCTATTTATATAAGGGATTTATTGGTAAAAGATTTTAACAATTTACCATCAGTTGTGGATGTTAGTATATCTCATATTCCATTTTTCTTTACTTTCACAAATTTTACTTCTCTTGTTTTATTTTTTCTATAAAAAATCTACCTAATAGAAGTAGCCATGTAAAAACTAAATTCAGTAGCAAACCAAAATTAATCTATGTCCAAAATGATAGTGAAGAATGCTTTATTTGATTCAGAATGTAAAGGATGTATTAATGCTGATCAGCCTGATGTCTTGTCCTGACTGACGGCAAATAACTTAAGCTTAATAACAGCTTCAATCATAATTAATATTATTGAACTTACTTCTATAAAAACTCTTAGTTTCTTGAAATATTAGTGGCACTAGGGAAAATGAGTTCCATTTGCCTATTAAGTATTACTGGTTATTCCCCTTAGAACATAATAGCTTTGAAATCTATCTGATCTTCAACTATTTTACCTAATAACAATAAAATAAATTATATTTGATGTGTTTTCTAAACTTGATTGTAAGGATTTGGCTTTTTTCAACTGTATTCAAGATGAATATGGGCTGATTATTTTTCATTGGAAGAATTGACAGCAAACTGAAAAGTAGTCAAAAGCCTTGTTATATATATAATGGCATTTTATTTTTAACACTTTCTCAATAACTTTTTAGCAAAGTGAATGAGATAAAGAAAGTGTAAAAGCAATAAATATTTTGAAAAAAAGAAACAAAATATTCTATGCTCTGTGCAAGATACTTCACCATTATTCTATGGAAGAGTTAGAACTACTAGCTAAAACAAAACTCAGATAAAATAATGTATAAGGTACACTTGAGGTTTCTTTTTTACTGAATTTATTCTTAATTTCTTGATTTTATTGATTTAATGATATGAATGACCTTCACCTATGAAAGCTTCCATCTAATTATCTTTAAACCTGAGGTATTTTATAAAGTCTTTGTTGTGAATCCATCACCACATTGTGACGGTGGATATCAAACTTTCTTTTTATCAAATGTGTACAACCTGCATTTTTGGAAGTTGAAACTAGCATAACTGTTTTTTCATATTATTCATTATTCATGTTTATTCAACTATTACATATTTTTAAACTGACTTGAACCGAACATTGAATATGGGAAATTAAAAAAAATGTACAATTACCCAAGGAAAACATATAAATAATAATATGTAACAGATTGAAGAGATCATGCCAGTCTGGAATTAAGAACTACCTGTAAACAATCTTGAAACAAGTTATTAAAATGTTTTGCTACTAAATGCTGACATTTACAATGATGTAGGTTGTACACATCAGATACTTACCTCCTGTTTTAAGATAATATTATTTTTATACATGTATATCTGTAAATATCTTAAGTTAAGAATCACTCAAGAGAGTTTCCTATGAAGATATTCATGGTGATAACTCTCAACTATTAGTGCTTTTGTTTCACATTATGTTGTATATAAAATTTTACACTATATGAATATTTTGTCTTAGAACGTGTACAAGAAAATCTATGAAGAATAAAGGTGATTAAATGTTGATGTTTTCTTTTTTGGTTTAAAGCAGGTCTTGTTCTGTTTAAACCGAATGGAGATATTTTGTAAATGAACACCCTGTTTGCTCTTGTTCCTAAATTTGAAGAGAAACAGAATATAACAATTTTCAAGTCTTTGGTTTGACCGGGCTCAGCATGTTGTATCAAGATATTCTCTGTTCATGTTGTTCCTAACATTAAAGTTGGTTTTCCTGTTTGCATTGTTTTACACTAGTCAGTTTATGGGACCTTTAGAGCTTGGTGTTCATTTTGAGCCAAGTCTCTGTGTGGAAAGGTGTACTTTGACTTATAGTTGTTTACTTTTTTATCATAGCCACGGGTCGAAATTGGCGCTGGTCTGGAGTTACAAGACCAGTAGAATTTGTGTCAGAGCAGTAGATTTTGTCAGCTGGTGGTCCCGCGAACCAGTAGAAATTTGTCGATAAAAATCACTGATTGCATCGCAATTTCAGTTTGTTTACCCCCCCAAAAAATTAACTGCGAAATCAATTACATGGTACTGGGGGTGCTGTGTATTACAATTGATCAAGTTAATAAATATATCTGGTGAGCGTCCTTCACAACAACACAAACATACATGTTTTGTAATTATTTAAATCACCGGAAAAAAAATAAAAAAAATAAGTGACATTCAAAAGGAAGATCCAAATGTTTATGAAACATTAATATAAATAAAAGATCACAAATTGTTAAATTATTGTTTCTCACTGAATATATATATAGCATCATTTGATCTGGTCCCGGCTACCAAAATGTGGAAATTTTCTGAACAGTGCTCCTGATAACCAAGTCAGGCACCCTATGGTGTTGTGAGGATTGTGATGACGTGGAAGACAATGTTGACATTTTTCTTGTCCTTGATCCTGATTATGATAAAGAAAATCGTTGCGATTATCAAAGTCTTTTCAAAATCAGGATCACGACTCTCTTTTTCTTGTCTAACTTGTGTAAAAGAAAGCATGAAAATAGAAATAAAAAATGTACACAAAAAAAGTTAAATTTGACCCCTGATCATAGCATTCTAAACAGCATTTCACTTAACATTTCATGAATGGACAAAGTGTGGCAAGCATCAGAGAATGGCCGCTAATTTTAGTTCAAATTAAAAGTGACATGCAATAAATTATAATACTTTTTATACGACCGCGAAAAAAATTTTGGGATCATAGAATGGTATGATGACGTTGTCTGCGTCTGTTGTCGGAAGACATATTGGTTGGTGAACAATAACTTTAGTTTACATGAATGGATCTCTGAAATTTAATAAGAAGGTTCAATACCACAAAAGGAAGGTTGGAATTGATTTTGGGGATGATGGTGTCAACTGTTTAGGAATTACAGGCCCAAAACAAGCATTTTTCTACTTTGAGGATAATAACTTGTATATAAGTGTTTCATTTGCTCTGAAATTGTACAACAATGTTTAATACCACAAGTAGAAGGTTTTGATTCATTTTGGGGGTTATGGTGCCAGTTTCTGGACAATAACTTGCACGTAAGAGTATGGATCTATCTGACATTGTAACACAAGGTCCCATATCACAAAAGGAAGGCTGGGATTGAGTTTGGGGGTTATTGCCCCATTCATGCAGGAATTAGGGGCCAAAAACAAGCAAAGTTTTACACTAGTTATTGTTATTTTGGGGCCCTTTATAGCTTGTTGTTCCGTGTGAGTCAAAGCTGTGTGTTGCAGGCTGTACAATTGACCTATAATGGTTTACTTTTATAAATTGTTATTTGGATGGAAAGTTGTCTCATTGGCACTCACACCACATCTTCCTATATCTATATATCTAGTTTCCAGATAATAACTTGTGTTTAAGTGTATGAATCTCTCTGAAATTTTACTACAAGATTACATACTACAAAGGAAAGGCAGGGATCGAGTGACGGGTCCAATTTTTTATTAGGGATTCAATTTTTTTTTTAAAGTTTCAAGAATTTTTTTTTAATTGCACAGTAGTGCACAATAGATTAGCAAATATCAAACTTGAATATTGTGTTCAAATTTGGCCTGACTGTTCAGGGTTCAACCTCCGCGGTCGTATCAGGCTACCCTCAGCGAAGCATTTTATTAAAGTTTAAATTCTATATTTTTGAAAACATAAAATAGATATGTCTACCTCCCCTGATATTATTCTTTCTTTGTTGGTGTACACATCTCAAGATACGTAAAAATGGACAGAAAATGGCAGTTCCCAAATTTTTTTTTTTCTGCACTTTAAACTATAAACATACCTACAGCCCACGATCATATTTATACCTGACATTCGTTGATGCAGTTCAAATATCTTATTGGGCTTATCATTACTTTTAAGATATACAAAATATAGTGCCATGATATTCTATGAATCGTATCCATGAACATTTCCAGAATTTTATACCTAGATATAAGTTACAAAATAATGTTATACTTGTGAAGAAAATAACATAGCTTGTGCAAGGTGCGGGAATCTAAAACCCTATTCTAAAAATATTAATCATGCCATTGTGAAAGTAATCTTTGAAATAAAAGTTATCTTCCTTTGTCCATAATTGTAGTTGAATCTACTACAACCAATGCTTTGTAAAATGCAATTTTAAATTTTACTTTCCCTTACCACTGATAAATTAAAGCAATCTTTACCATTCAGTGCTTACAAGCACTTTGATTTTTGTTATTTGAAGAATTTGATGACAGATCTTTGATAGTTTTTCTTACAAATTTAGGAAATCAAATTCTATATGAGGACCTTACTAGCATGGTAACAAAAAGCTCAATATACTGATAAATTACAACATGGCCTATATAAGTAAGAAGATGTGGTTTGATTGCCAACTTCACAAGAGACCAAATGACTGTTCCTCATAACCTTAAGTGGCAGAAATTATAATTTAAATTCTTGTCGTTTCTGCCAAGTCTGACTTTTTAAAATATATATGTGGATTCTTCTGCAACATCTCTGAAAGGATGTGGTGAATGGAAAAGGTTAATGATATTAAGTCACTTGGATACCCCCTTGGCAATGTGGTTACACAACCACCAAACTTATTAAGTGAGAGGAGTATTTAAACTATTGCTTTGATGTCAACCTATCTTTTAACAATAGTTTTTGTTGAACCTGCAACTTCATCTGACCTTAACCTCATTTAGTTAGATAGTAGTTAATGTTAAGCTTTTTATGTTTTGGTTATTGTTTTCTATTATTATCTGCAATAGGTCAACATTTTTTGTCTCGCTTGACGGAGTCAAAAAGCGAGACATATATATATGTATGCTGTTTCCGGCGATGACGGTGGCGGCGACGGCAGTGTCAACAATATATCAGTCATGGTTCATTGACTTTGAATAATTTGCTAAACTGACATGTTAAAGTTTTGCTATTTTTTATTTCAACATTTGCATTATAGAAATTACAAAAAAGCGAGACATATCTCTGTGATAACAGTTTATTATTGTATGTATATATTTTACCATGTACATATCAGTCTGGCATATTTTATTTTATCTTGATCTCATTTTCACGGTTCATATCTCAATGTTTAGTTTAAATCTGTTTTTCTTAAGCTATAAGCAATACTATCAGGTTAACTTTATGACTGTAAGATGTATATATCTGTCTGTCATTGTCATCTGACCTTGATCTCATGTTTATGGTTAATCTTAAGTTTTCATGGTAAAGTTTTATCTTGGACACTAGACATAATATGGCAACCACATAGATCGATTGTAAGGTATACATGTCTCTCTGGCAAATTTCATCTGACCATGACATCATTTTCATTTTTGTCGAGCCTTCAACTTTTGTCGAAAAAGCGAGACATTGCAATCCTACATTCCGTCGGCGGCGGCATCCACAAATATTCACTCTGTGGTTAAAGTTTTTGAAATTTAAATAACTTTCTTAAACTAATCTGGTTTTCTACCAAACTTGGAGAAAAGCTTGTTTATGATCATAAGATAGTATCCAGAAGTAAATTTTGTAAAAAAAATCATTTTTATCCGAATCTTACTTATTTAAAAATGGACTTAGTTTTTCTGTCAGGAAACATTTCATTCACTCAGTGGTTAAAATTTTTAACATTTTAATAACTTTCTAAAACTATCCTGGATTTCTACAAAACTTGTACAGAAGATTGTTTATGATCAAATGCTAGTATCAAGAATGCAAATTTTGTTAAAGTTTTGTACTTGTTTTTTCATATAAATGGACTTAGTTTGTCTTCCAGTTAACATTACATGCAGTCTGCAGTTAAAGTTTTTTTTTAAATATTAGATTCATTAACTATCCTGGATTTTTACCAAACTTGGACAGAAGCTTCTTACAATCAAAAAATAGTGTTGGGAGGAATATTTTTATAAATTTGTTTCCTCTTTTATTGTTGAGGCTGCGACGAACAGCAAAAATAGGCGTGACACTGGGTTCTGCGGAACCCTTGTAAATTTTTAGTTGGTCAATGTTAAGTTTTCCATTGTTAGGTTCGTTATCAATAAACTACGCTTGGAGTTTGGAAAGATTGTAAAGTGCACATGTATTTCTGGTATGATTTATCTTACCTTGACTTCATTTTCTTTGTATCATGTTAAGTTTATGTAATACTTGTGGTAAATCTTTCTTTCTAGCTAGTACTATCAACCCCCAGCTTTGTTTTATGATCAATGCTTTTGAATGGGGACATATGGGTTGAACCCTGCCCCTTCCCTGTTTTTTCTTAATTGGTTTAACCCGTCTCTGAGAGGACTTCCATGTTATAGTACGAAGTCAGTAAGTTCATTTAAAATTAGTTTACTTGTTGAAGAGAATATATTTTAAAATGAATAACGACTGTTAACAATCGTCGACGACAGATGATATCTATTAATTGAAAGCTAGCTAGAGTAAATCATGACCCCAATGATCCAGATTCATTTAACTGAAAATTCTACCATTTGTAAAGCAATCTAAAATCTCGCAAGTGAAATTAATTTTATGGCAGTGGCTATTTTACCGTCTCTGGCAAAATAGCCTATTTGGCGCTATTAAATTGATGAAAACCTGATACAACTTTAATTATAATCTATAGTTGGTGGTGTAATAAAATAATATAAGATGAATAAAAAAAAATATTGTACCCACGATGCATAGAAATCTAGCTATTGACAGCATTTATTCTATGAATGTTGAATACTAAATGTATATACATCTGCAATTTTTGAAAAAGTGATGCAGACGAAAACTTGAAAAAACAAGTGTTATGTTCAGTTAATGTCTGCAGTGGTGGCACCTATCTGGTGCCAGACTTAAAAAGATATTCACTAAAAAGCAAAGCACTGGTTTTGTTACGCTCGTTTTTAGCAGTTTGAGGTTGTATGGTGTTACTTTTTGTTTCAAAACTAATACGGATATTTATATCAAAAGTTTAAATCAGAATGTCGGATTTTTTTTATATGTGTTCGTATGCTTTGCTTATGAGTATTATATATATTTTTAAAAAATAAATATTTTTTAGACTTCCTATTAAAGATAAAAAAAAAAGTACTAGTAACAATTTTAATATTGAAGCTTTTTTTTTTAAATATTTTAAAAAGACATGTTTTTATAGAGACTTCTTAATAAAGTAAAAAATATCAATTTTTGATATAGATGTTTTGTACAAATGTTTAAAGAAGACATAGTTGTATAGAGATTTTTTATATTTTGAAGAATGTTTCTATATCTTTCCTATTATTAATTTCTATATTTCTATTTTAATCTTAATTAAAACCGTCGAAATAGCAAAACTATATAAATTACTATTTTGCCAGAGCCGGCAAAAAAGCGCCAAGGAGGCTATTTAGCCGGAGCTGGTTAAATAGCCCCTAGCTAAGAGCCGACAAATTTGCCACTGTCTAATTTTATAACCCAAGAAAACATCCCCATAAGTAAGGTAAGTGTTGTGTCATCTTAGAAAATCGGGTATTATACCCAGGTTATAGTTCTAATATAAAGGATAAATCGAAACGGGGGAAATGGGATGAGTGTTAAGATTCAGAAATGCAGTAGATTGTTCAATTTTCCATTCATTTTCTTTTTCTTTAGGGGTTCGACGAGTGGACTAATTAAAGCTAACTGAGCCTTGAAATAAGATTTAAACTTTCAAACCAGTTAAATTTAAAAAAAACTAAATCATGCGCCTTAGTTGTAATTATATTCTGTGGTGCCGGAATATCCACAATGGCCTTCATTCGATTTTGGGGTCTTCTACCATGTTTAGAAATGCCATGTGCAAGAAAAATACACGAGTAACTAGAAAATGTGGCATTTATTTCTGTCCTAATTTGTCAAACTTGTCGAAAATTTCTTTTATGTCGTCTAGTTGTGAAGAAGATCAACCAATAATATTCACCAGCATAAACAAGTTCTGAATTTTAGACCATGCAATACATTTTTCATCAAAAACTAAAATGTATATATGTTGCTGTCTTTCAGTCCATATATAGGTAAACAATTTCACGTGATAAAACATGTGTTGAGGATTGCTTTTCTCACCTGTCTGTATGACACACGCTATTCTGACAATAAAAACCCGAAATAAATAATAATTAATAATCACACATTGCTGCCAAAATATTTGAGAATTGTCAACAACAAACTGAGCAATACGACTTCCTTTCACACTTCATATTTCATCAAATTTTCGAATAATCGTAAATTGCATGCATACAACTAATTCACACAGTGTACTTTAAAAGAATCGATCATAAAATAGTAAGTTTTTGTATTTAGACATTTTAAATATAATGAATTATATTGTTTTTTTTTTAAAGATTAAGATTAGGGAAGATAATTCTTTAAATCAGTAACACGTTTGTAATTGGAAAATTTAGCAATGCCTCTTATAAAAGGGACCGTGCAATATTCATCAGGCAGGTGGGATTGAAGAAAAGCTTTCTTGGAAGTTTATCTTATATATTGAGCATTGGTTTTATTTTTAGTTTTAAATGATTCAAAGGGAAATCCCAGAATCTGCATTTGTCAAAAGTAAAATCCTTTGTCAAAGACATGTTATGACCTATAGAAGTCTTCTATGTACAGAAAACACAAACCTTCGAGTCTTACCACGCAATTAAGTTTCCAATATTAAGTAAAGTTAATCAGACATTGATCTTAGAATGGTTATATATAAAATATTGTAATAAAATTGCATTACAAGTTTAACCTTTCTCAAAAGGTATGGAGTGGCAGTATCATAAATTACGTCAACATAAAGCAGATGATCGGATCTTGAATACACTGTTTGTAAAATATAAATTAGTTCTGGTATAGAATGCGTCCGATCGGACACAAATTGCTAGTATATAAATCCATGATTATAGAATTTAAGAGAAATTTGGTCCGATGTCCATAGATAAATTAACAGAACAAGATAGTTTAAAGTTAGAGCAATCGTTTGTCCCAAAGATCGTAACCACAATATTACACCTCCCGTTTTGCATATTTACAAAAAGTAACATATATATGTCAACTAAGCAAATAATACAAGATGACGACCACATTTTTGATCAGTTGGAATCTTAGTTTATCAGTTTCAAAGTACCTTAATTTCAGTTTGAGAGAAGATTATTTTCTTTTTTTCAGAGAGCAATATGTACTTGATAACTGGTAACATATAATTATCTTAGCATTGGCGAGCGTAAATATCATGAATTCTACAGTTCCAGATCTTTTTGAAATGATTGTCTTGCCTCAGACTTCACCTTGGTTCCATTACATAACCGGTATTGTATTACTTATAACAAATATTGGATCTGCATTAACTAATGGATCGGTTCTCTTTGTACTTTTCGTAAAAAACAGAAAACTGCTAACACGGACTAACCAATATATAGCGACAGTATGCTTGATTTCTTTTACAATGTCAGTTTTTGGTGTACCAATGGTGGTCATGTCATGCTTCAATGAAATGTGGCTTTTTGGTGACACTGGATGCAAATACTACGCCTTTGTGATGTCATATGGTGGACTAACTTCTATGTTACTGCTCTGTATGGATTCAGTTGATAAATACATTTACGTCGTAAAACGTGAACTTTCAAGTCGATTGACCTCCAACTTTAGTATCAGTGCCATAACTGGGTCCAGTGCTGTTGCTTTGGGATTTGCAGTAGGTCCTCTCGTCGGATGGAACCAGTACATTTACGAAGGAATCGGAACAGCCTGTGCAATAGACATGATTGGAGAAAACAACAATGGCCAATCATTTGTGATTTCATTGCTTGTTGTTTTCTTTGTCCTTCCTGTTTCAGTAATGATATTTTCATATGGATCAATTTACGCCAAGGTATGTTACAAACTATATTTTTATATTCCACATAGATTAATTCATTTGAAATAAAATTTCAGCGTTAAGACTTGTCTCTCGCAATAAGCTAAGTTTAGTACTTTCAACAATAACTGTCGCCTAAATATCAAGTCCGAAAAAAGTGTAAATGACCAGAAGTGTCTACAATACGATAATGTAAAAAGTGTTTGCTATCGTCAATTTTTCTAAGATGATTAAAAGGAGATATGGGGTATACACCAATGAGCCAGCAACCTAAATAAAATCACGATTAACGAACACGAATATTCTTAGACTAACTTACAGTCAAAGGAAGCAATTTTTTGTCTAGCCTGCAACTTCTGTCGCAGAAAGCTCGACATAGGAATAATTGTTCGGCGGCGGCAGCGTTAAATAACTTCTTTAAAGCTTAATATTTCGAAGGTACAATATCTTGCCCCGACGCAATAAAAAAATTATTTTCTGAGTAAAAAAAATATTCTCAGATTGAATTATAGTACTCAGCTAAGAATGACAACTTTTTTCCCTGCCTTTAGAATATTCTCAGCTTAGAATTTTTTTCTCAGCGATGTTAGAGGTCAAATAGGTGTTTGAAAACTAAAAAAGTGCAACAAACTTCGCAAAAATACAGCTTCTACCTCCTTTGCTATAATGTAAAACATAAAAGGAATCTATGATAGATAAAATCACAAATATAATTTTGTAAGCATCGGTAAATGGACAAAAAGAAGTCACAGGATATAAAGTCACTATTAGTTTGTTGAAATTATAAGTGAAAGATCTTGATTTTTTTCTTTTTAATACATTTATTCATTTTACAGCTTAGGATTAGCCTTGATAATTGAAGACTTATTAAATTTAATCATGCAAAGGATCTGTGTAAATAAGTGAAGGTATTAAAGAATGAACAATGATCCCCCTCTTTTTGAATCCGCCACTGGATAAAAATCCTTGATAAAACCAATGACAACATGCAGTTTATTTGAATATTGATATAAGTTGATAATGTAAAAATACTTTCAAGTATTTTGATCGTACGGTTTGACCATCTTATTGACTTGTATGTTATAGGTGGTAAAGGAGTCCAAAGGTCATTTAAGATCCAATTGTAAGCGGACAAGGATGAACAAACTGACAATGGAAAAAGAACTGGCTATTACCGCTATAATAATTATAGGTTTGTTGTTATTATAACCAACAATTGTTGTGTAGTTACTGCTATTTTTCTGATGTTGAAAAACAATGATAGAAATGTGAGATTGCGAGACAATCTTTAAAACAAGAAAACAATGAATGTGTGCATAGATTCAGTAATAACACGTACATTACGAAATGACAAACAACGAGTTATTAAATCTTCAAGATCGTCATTGCAAGTTGGGTGGTAGTTTTTCAAAATGGAACATTAATAGCAGGGTGAGCTGCGGAAGGGTTGATTGATCCTGCTCCACATATGACGACATGTGGGGTTACTCAAATAAAATCCCGCATTAGTTAATTGGAAAGTATAAGACATCACCAAGTTCGTAAATCTTCGATTATTAAATATGAATCAAGGAACACGGGTAAATTGCAGATTTTTAATAATTCCTTATTGTATTTATCTGGCTAATATTTGACAGATAAACAGATTTTACCATTTCACCTTTAATAAAAAAAAAATCCAGAATAATTATTCCGTAACATGTAATTTTTTTAATACATTTATTTATTAGTGTTGTTGAACTTATTTCAAATTGAAAAAAAAGCTACAAAATCCTAGAGCTCTAACTGGTACGACAAATCCCTATCATTTAAAGGCAGAATGTAGTATGCCCATTGACACAATAAGAGATTGATGTAATGCAATGAATTCTATTTATATCAGTATATCCAAATGTATAAATATAACACTATAATTGATGAAAAAAGATGAAAGGGATGATTGTGCTGCTTTAACCCTTAAATTATTTTTTTCCAGGTTTTTTTCTGTTATGTTACTCGCCTTACGCAGTTTTACTTTTTTGGAAAGTATTGAACAAAGACGTTACTATGGATCCCATGTTAATGGCTATTCCTAGCATGATGACCAAAATTGGTGGAATCTTTACACCGTTTGTTTATTTGGG
This sequence comes from Mytilus edulis, assembly GCF_963676685.1. Lineage (NCBI taxonomy): Eukaryota > Metazoa > Mollusca > Bivalvia > Mytilida > Mytilidae > Mytilus > Mytilus edulis. The sequence continues at coordinate 51,324,126 of NC_092357.1, read as the reverse complement.
ACGTAATAAAAACATAAGGCAACAAGTCTTAGACTTGTACACATTCTTCAAACAAAGTAGTACCGTTACCCCGGATGTCACTCAAATTCGAGGCATTGTACCACCACTACATCAAATTAAAATCATTATTAAAAAAACAACCATCACAGAAATCGAATGCATATCGAAAGAAACCAACGAAGGGGAAATCATATCTGAGGACAGCCTTCAAACTGCAGGTCAATCACACACATGTAATCAATGTAGTGATCAACTAGAAGTCATCTCAGCTAACAGACATTTCATTCATAATGTACAAACGTTATTGCCGGACATACTAGTATCTAAACTGGAACCAAAACCAGAAGCTTGGACCTAAATGAAATGTGCAAACAAAAAGAACAAAGCTTTATGAATGGATAAAATCCCGAACATTATAGACCTATCACAATTCTTAGCTGTATGGAAAAACTATTTATTTACCTCAGTTCTCAAAGCTATTAATTTTTTTGGGAAAAATTATTTTTCTTTTATTGAAAATCAATCAGAACTTAGAAAAGGCTATTCAACCATAGATAGTGTTTTTGTTTTACATATATATAGTCTTTTTGAACTTTTGAAGATGCGAAAGAAAACACTTTTTCGTGCTTTTACAGACTTTGCAAAAGTCTTTGACACAGTCTGGTGATCTGGTTTATGGCATAAACTTCTCGCGAATTCTATCAGTTTGATTATATTGTGCATATGTACGTTATACCGCAGTCCCACTAGGCAACGATCACAATACGATCTGTGCAAAAAATGCAAATTTTGACGATCGTAGTGCGATCGTGTAGATCGCAGTACGGTCGTATCACGGTCGTGGTAAGGTCTTCAAGATTGTGATGAGCGTGGCCAACTTTGAACATGTTCATAACAATCGTGATGCGGTCGTGGCGAAAATCAGGTCGTAATAGAAGCGTAGTGAGAGCGCACTTAGGTCGTGGTAAGATCGCAAAGGTCGCTGTACCATCGTAGCACGAGCGTAGCGAAAGCGTGATTCTTTTCGGAGAGACTGCGTTACGATCTCACAGCGACGTTACTACGACCTTACTACGACCATCACGTTCTCACCGCGACCAAACTACGCTTCCACTACGACTATACCACAATAACACCACGCTGTTCAAGACCATAGTACGATTCTAGCACGCCCATGCCGTTCTCATCACGCTCTTCTTACAACCTACATTTTGTAACTGCGTTCATACTACGACCATCATTCTCATTGTCATTTTCTTATATAATATATTAAATTTCTCCAGGTTTTGTTTGTCTGTATGTAACTAGGACCTCTTGTCCATTTTCTCTAACGGCTCAACCATGCTTGACACATCTTTGTAATAGGTTGTAATTTAGGTTGGATTGGTCGGTCCAACATCTCTGCTGGATCAGGATTCGTTACTATCAGAGCTCCCTCTGCATATACATGTACCCCTACCACCACACTCACGTGAAGTAGTTGATTTTGGTGGCATGCCTGTATTGTTTCCGAGAAATCTATGTATTAATCAGAAATAGAAGGAATGGAACAGTATTCATATGGAACACGATGTTGACGTTATTGGTGAGAACTTAGAAAGATCGCTTTGTGAACGTAGTAGAAGCGTAGTAAGATCGTGTTGCAATCGGATAACTCGTGAGAACGTGATGAGTGTAGTAAGATAATGATAATCGTAGAACGTGACATAATCGTAGCGGGATCGTTGTAGAAGCGTAATGAGGACGTAGTATCATGTGAAAACAACAAAAATTAACTTTTTCATGCCGCTTATACCGCGACCTCACCACGATCTGACTTAATTTTAGATCGCGGTGAGCATGGTGCGATCGTGATCTAATGGGACTGGGCCTTTATACAGTAACCTTAAATCTAGTATGTAATGGCAGTGTTTATTCAGAGTATTTTCCATGTAACGTAGGTGTGCGTCAAGACGAAAGTCTCTCACTTATATAATTTCCATATATTGTATAAACGATCTTAAACATTTATAAAGACAAAGATGAAGACGGGGTTAAAAACAGTTTCTCATGACATAAAAATTGAGCTAGCCAATTATTTAAAGTTGTTTCAAATTTCCGTACGCTGATGACACAGCTCTACTGGCAGATTAAAAACATGACTTACAAAAACAGGTTGACGCTGTGAACGTTGGAAATTGAAAGTTAATTAAAAAGAAGCAAAATAGTTTTTTTTCAAAAGATAGACCGTTACCAAAAATTGAATTCAAATATAACAATACTGCGTTCAATTTATAAGGGTGTGGATTGGGGTTTACAAACCAAAGAATAATAGGCATAAAAAAAAATAAGAATAGACAAAAAATGGTGCTAAAATATAAGAATAGAGAATGTTTCTCAAAAAGTATAAAGAATAGAATGACATGTAAAAAGAATAAATTCAGAAAAAATACCCCCCCCCCAAAAAAAAAATAAATAAATAAAAAAATAATAATAAAATAAAATAAAATAAGACCCTCGTTTAAGATTTTTGTTTTGTATCAAATCAATGATATAAAAAGTACCAGACTCGAAACAGCATAAAAAAACTGAGAATGGGAATGAGGATTATGTCAAAGAGACAACCTGACCAAAGAGCAGATAACAGCCAAAGGCAACCAAATGGTCTTCAACGCAGCGAGGAATCTCAGCTGGCCCGCCCCAAACACGTGTACTATTTCAGTGAAAATGGACTTCATACTTAACTCAAAAACATATAAATGAACTAAAATTAAAAACAACATACAATACTAACAAAGGCCAGAGACTCCTGACTTGGGACATGCGCTAAGCAAACATGCGGCGGGGTTAAAAATGTTTTGTGACCCTCCCGTATATCTCTAGCCAATGTAGAATAAAGAAAAACACAGCAATACGACAGTAACACTCAGTTTAAAAGAAGTCCGAGTCCGATGTTAGAATAGACAACAAAAGAAACAAAGCAAAATGACAATGATAACAAAGGACTACTAGCAGGTACTATATTGCTGGACCTTAATTAAACTGATTGAAAGAGTATGTCTTCGTCCTATGAAAATCAAAAACAATCCCTCCCGTTATGGGTTAAGTATTATACCATCATAAAATATACGTATCATGACAGCATCTTGTCTAACAATAGATGTGTTTATTTTCGATGCAAAGACCCTATGAGTGAATCTATATAAATACCAAAATATGCCATCTTTAATCACCTAACAACGGTGTCGTATCTATAAAACTACTTAAGTTTTAAGATTTATTCCGAACGGACAGATTTTTCTACATGTCCTAGGTGTTATACCACCATTGCTTTCCACCTATTAGTCTTTGTTAAATTTGCACTTTTCAAAACATTGTGAAAAAAAGTAAAATCCCAAAAATACTGAACTCCGAGGAAAATTCAAAACGGAAAGTCCCCAATCAAATGGCAAAATCAAATGACAAAATATATCAATTGAATGGATAACAACTGTCATATTCCTGACTTGGTACATGCATTCTCAAATTTTAGAAAATGGTGGATTGAACCTGGTTTTATAGCGCTAAACCTATCACTTGTACGACAGTCGCATCAATTTCCATTATATTGACAATGATGCGTGAACAAAATGTAACAAATAGGGGTACAAAAACAACACGGACCCAACCAAAATCTAGGGGTGATTTCAGATGCTCTGGAAGGGGAAGCAGATCTTGCTCCACATGATGCACCGTCGTGTTGCTCATGTTGTTACAAAGCCGGTAAATATTCTAATTCGGCAGGTCACATTCGTGAAAAGGGACGACATCAGGAACATATCCTCCGATATCATCTGTATAACGAATATTCCACAACGGTCAACCAACTCGTGATGGCGTCCGTAATTTGTACGAAGTGATGATAACAACTTCACCATTTGGATCTCTTGGTTTAAAAATGAATAAGTCTCAATTGGGAAGCTGGAATCATTTCTTTTGTCGTAAAGGTTTGTTTCCACCCGACCCTCATAGTCAAATTCTAGATACTAGTATAAGTCTTATTCAAATGGCAAAATAAAAATCTCAAACACATCAACTGACTTGGCACAGACATTTTCAAATGTAGAAAATGGTGGATTGAACTTGGTTTTAAAGCGCCAAACCTCTCACTTGTATGACAGTCGCATCAAATTCCATTATATTTACAACGATGCGTGAACAAAACAGACATAATAGGTAAAATAGTCCAAATATGGGTATTGCAGTCATCACTGTGTCACAATCTCAAAACAAAGAAATATTTAACAAAAAAGCACAAAAAGCATCTATAAAATTAAAAACCACATTTATTGCTTCTCGTGTTTGACGTCATAAAATGTAAACGTCACATATGAAGAAATATAAAATAATTTTGCCGTTCAATGTTTTTTCAAAAAAAATTATAATTTTACATGGGGAATAATTATCTATTTTTCAAATAAAGAAATACTTGGCATGAGTAAAGGTTTATCCTGTGACGTTCTATAACATGTAGGAAATGGGAAATGTGTCAAAGAGACAACAACTGAACTCTTAGGAAACAACTGCCATATTTTGACTTGGTACAGGACATTTTAAGAAAAAATGGTGGGTTGAATCTGGCTTGTGTTGCATGCCAAACCTCCCGCTTTATTGCAATGTTAAATATACCTCTAAAATGACATTACTCGGCGGGAATACATTGCAAGAACACTCAAGACATGGAAATACATAAATAAATGATATTATAGTACATTGTGACATGTTTACAACAGAATAACAACGAGTAACTAAACTTAATTCAGGATAGTACTCAAAAACAGCATAATAGAAATACAAACTGAGTTTCTGTCACACGAATATATTATCGCCATATAATTAACGTCGCAGGTAAGTTTCTTAAAATTGGATATATAGACAATAAAATTGAGAATGGAAATGGGGAATGTGTCAAAGAGACAACAACCCGCCCGAATAAAAAACAACAGCAGAGGGTCACCAACAGGTCTTCAATGTAGCGAGAAATTCCCGCACCCGGAGGCGTCCTTCAGCTGGCCCCTAAACAAATATATACTAGTCCAGTGATAATGAACGCCATACTAATTTCCAAATTGTACACAAGAAACTAAAATTAAAATAATACAAGACTAACAAAGGCCAGAGGCTCCTGACTTGGGACAGGCGCAAAAATGCGGCGGGGTTAAACATGTTTGTGAGATCTCAACCCTCCCCCTATACCTCTAACCAATGTAGTAAAGTAAACGCATAACAATACGCACATTAAAATTCAGTTCAAGAGAAATCCGAGTCTGATGTCAGAAGATGTAACCAAAGAAAATAAACAAAATGACAATAGTACATAAAAACAACAGACTACTAGACTAATAACTGTTTAGTGTCTTTAAATATCAGCTGTATTTGTACGAGGCTAGGAAACAAGGTGTATGCGAGCTTTTAGCGAGCTACTACACCTGTTTCGAGCCGAGTACAAATACAGCTGATATTTAAAGACACTAAACAGTTATTGTCTTTATCCTGCAATTAATTCTGTTTATTGTTTGTGTTTTGAAAGACACAGAAACTAACATATTTAATTAATTAATTTAATTAATATTTAATTTGTAATCCCTTGAGGCCCGCGTAGTAATATCAAAATCACACATTACGCTGAAGACGGGTTCGCAAAAAAAGAATCTCGAATGGTCAACAATAATACATCGCTCAAGGTGTATAATTATCTATTTTAACATAACAACTAATTTCAACAGTAAAAACAAATAACAAAACATTGTCAAATTTGAAACAGAAGTGTACGAGTTGTCCTACGCTTCAGACTTGAAATTCACTAAACATGCATGCTGAAATTGACATGGTTGATTTTGTAACACAATCATACACATTCAAGTTTTGAAATCGACAAGTGTCATCGTCATTGGAATGCAACTGGAATACACATTCTGAGGTCACACAGGTTCAAACAATACTCAGTCCGGCAGTGGGCGGAGCTTTAAAGCGATATCTGTATAGTATACAGATACAGCATAGAGATATCTGTAGGGCTGTATCTGTATAGTAGGACACCCAATTGCAGGATAAAAATCAAGATTAGGTTTTTTATTATGTTATTTAGTGTATTTCATAACAATTACAAGAATATTAATATAGAATAGTAATTGCGCAACTAACTTCACTGTCTAACTTTGTCGGCCTTTTCTTCCAAATCAAACTGTTTAAAACAATTAAATCCTGTGCACATAGTTACTTTAAACTAAGATCATACAAATAAAATGGGGTGATTTATAATCTTTAACTTTTACATACGAATAGAAGAAACAAAATCACAACTAGTGTACAAACGATAAGACTCAAAACAATATCCGATCAAAACTACAAATAAAACATCGTTACTAAATACATGAACTCTTGACAAACAAATACGAGAATAGGCCACGTTCAGTATTATTAAAAGACCAGACGACGTAAATGGTAAACCACAATCTGAGACGTGGAAGAAATTTCCTTAGTTAGTATAGACACAGACACATTGTATGGATCAACCAATTCGTGATGGTGTCCATAAAATTTACGGAGTGTCATTTTTAATCTTACCTCCTCATAACTTTGTTGGAGCAGTTCCTGCAAAAGGAGTACACTAATGTTTATGAAGTCCGTATAGTGTGGACATGCACGAGCATAACGTATCAACTGATATATGTAGTAAACACCATACAATGGGATAGGGGGTATTGTTACTGCTAAGAAATTGGAAATTGATAATTTGAAGTTGAAATCGTCCCGTTTGTCATATCAAGATATCAAGATATGAAACAGTCCTTCAAGTATCAGTAGTATCCTTAATTTTAAGTTCATTTGGATATATTTATTTACACATCCAGGAAAATTGTCCTAATAGAGACTTATAGAGCCATAGACAAAGCGAGCTGTTTGTCTCTGTACTTCCTATATATCTCGTGTGATTGTGATTTGGTGCGGGTCCAATAATAGAGAAACAAATTCTATGGTAGGTCTTACAAGGGATGAGTATATCAGTATACTTGTTAGTCGTTTTGTTAGTTTTGAATCAATTTGTTGAATCAATTCCTTTTCAATTGGATTTTACAGATAGGAGCGTCACTGATGATTAGAAAAGAATTAATCCGGGGTATCCACCAAGGACACAAAATCAATACAAAAAACAACATGCACAGCAAAAACTATAGATACAGTGCTTTTAATGTTGTATGTAACGGTTTAACACCACTGTCCTAGGTTAGGGGTAGATTGGGCAACCGCAAACATGGTTATCACCGCCAAGTTCGCTGTGTGTCTGTACCAAACTCATGAGCCTGAATTCATTGGTAGTCGCTGATTAGGACGCTGAAGCTAACCAATATTATTTACGGAGGACAATGTTGTAATTCTGAATGATATGTAAAAATATGATTGACATTATATTTAAAATATGAGAAGGTCTATTGAAATCGATTAAACAGCAAGTGAAGTGGAATTCTGATGAAGTAGGTTGAAATATTCAAATGCTCCATTGGATAAATGATTGACACTTTCTTTAATTATTTATCAGACCACTTACTCAGAGTTTAGATATATTTTGACTTATCTAAATGCGATAAGACCCTATTCAACACATTGTAAGTTACTGCTTCAGTCTAATAAAGTAAATTTCTGCTTCATTAACCAGAAAGTCTAATAACTTCCATGATTCATTTCTTGTTTGCACATTGCGTATAGTTGTAATTAATGTACTGTATGTTTGATGTGTTTAGCATTATATATTACTATTTCTTTTGCAATGAAGTTGTATTGATTTAGGCTGAAATCAGATGGTAGTTTATCAAAGTTTGGATATGGTAATGAAAATAGAAATTCCTATTAAATTTACTGCACCAGATTGTTAATTCGACAAGTTATCATGTTATGTCTCTTCAGCGATATTCGATGCTGTTATAGTAAAAAAGATGAAACAGTGTATTCTTTGATGGTTTTGATATTTTATCTATTTCTTGCAGTAGAGATATTTCTAGTAATGCACTGCACGGGGTGTGATACGAAAATGTGATACGATAATCTGCATTAATTTGATGACACTAGAGATATGTGATCTTTTCAACATACAAAACTCTCAAAAGCTTTCAATTGAAGGCTTCTTTTTGTCATATTTTACCAAGTTGTTCATCACTTGGTTAAAAAATGTAGCCATCTGTTAAATACAACCCAGGGTAAAATAATTTAATCCACGGTTGAGTCTTGTCTCATTGACACCCATACCACATCTTCTTATTTATGTCAATATAACGAAACTATAAACATCTGTCATACCCGTCGGTTGTTCACCTGGTCATACGATCAGATTATAATCCACCATTTTCATTGGAAATACCTAAACCGAATTAGGAATATATAGTTACCAAAGGTACCAGGATTATAATTTAGTACGCCAGACGCGCGTTTCGTCTACATAAGGATCATCAGTGACGCTCATATCAAAATATTGATAAAGCCAAACAAGTACAAAGTTGAAGACCATTGATGATCCAAAATTCCATAAAGTTGTGCCAAATACGGCTAAGGTAATCTATGACTGGGATAAGAAAATCCTTAGGTTTTCGGAAAAATGAAAAGTTTGTTTTTTAAATGACCACATTGTTGATATTCATGTCAACACCAAAGTGTTGACTACTGAGCTGGTATTACCCTCGGGGACGAAACGTCGACCAGCAGTGGTATCAACCCTTTGGTGTAAATAGTTTTCAAAGGTACCAGGATTATAATATGGCAGTTGTTTTTGTACTTGTTCCATTGATTGATAGTGTTCAGTTTTATCTGTTTTTATTGATTTCCATATTTTGAATTTGTCTTGGAGTTCTGTATCATTGTTATATTTTTTCTCTTACCTCGGGCCGATTCAGAGCTCGACATAATGTATAAATACATAATATATAATATTGAAAACCGTATGTATTCTATTTCTACTCCATATGTTAAACAAAACGAGTTGGTGAGTCATAACCTATGAAAAATCATCATGCAGTTAAGTCATGTCTATTGTCTAACCAAGCTTATTTCTTCACATATTTAAAAAAAAAAGGCGAAGCATCACAAAACTCCGTTAAAAATAACAAGCGAGTAGAGCAGCTACTTCGGATATACTGTCATGCTCTACTAGTGGAACTGTTATGTTTCTTCTGGTGATTATTGATCTGGCCACAACTCGTAACCAGTGATCTCACAAAGTTGAAAAAGAGGTGTCGTGGAATAGGATGCAGGATTCGTGTTCAAATCGCATTGACATATTCCACAATGCACATTCTAATTGCCAGAGGACATTAAACAGATTTAAATTCTCCCTCGCCCTGCTTGTCCGAATTTAAAGCATTTAATCTCTAATTCAATAGGCTATAAACAAGACAAACACAGATATAGGATTAGTTGCTCGCAGTAACATATTATTTTCTCTTGCGATACAATATTTTATTTTACTTTATTGTACATATTTCTTCGATTGAAACAATATATAAACACATGACATATAACATTGTTCCTCTTTCGCATCGTTTCTTTTCCCCCGGCTAATACCTCCAACGCCTGTACGTACAATAAACATAGCAGCAACTGCACATATACCTATGTGACCAACTTCAATTCGACGTAACTGCGAGCACCTTCGATACTAATACATTTAAATCCCAAACTTCATATAGTACCTTTAAACCCCACCCATAAAAACCGCCAAAACTTTCCTCGTGCCTCCTGCACCTTACATTAAACTTATAAATAGTACATACTGTTACAAAACCAGTATCCGAACTAGTTATACTAGTTCCCATCTATAAATAATACTACAAATAGCAAATGGGAAAAACCCTATTTCAAACGAAATAAAATACATATCTCTTCACTATCAGCAAGCTATGAGTCTGATTACTCAAACGAGAATTCAGCTGAATGAAGCATATAAATGAAACAACATTGCTTTAAACAATTTAATTTCTTTACTTTTATATGCTTATTATTCTTAAGGTAGAGGCTGAAATCTTAGTCTTTCATGATAAACAAAATACTGTTTACAATACATAGCATTAAATGACCCCGTTATGTTGATATTTTCCCATACACAGATACTTATGATTAAATGTAAAAGAAAACTGTGTACAGTTATATCCCTATTCCAAACATTTTCGGTATGAGATAATGTCACAATTTAGTGCAAGGCCATGGATGTATCTTATTTTTGAATAGAGATTACACTGTTGCTAAATTTAAATCAGCATTTCCGGAAACAACATATACAGTCAGTCAATATGTGTCCCTTGATTAACTCAGATATATACTTTCTTCTGTGTTGAACGACATCTGCTTATTGACTCCTGTCAGTGGTTAGTCAACATAGTATTGCAAGGGGAGTGATTAATATAACTGATTCTTTGTTTTTCATTGACAAACAGTTGTCTGTTAAAGACTAAGAAAACTAATGGATTCATAAGGTTGTTAATCGGAGCCAATACGTGCAAAACTGTGAACAGATCTCCAGCGGGTATAATACCGAAAACATTCAACACCTGTGCCAAATTGATAGGAGTCCAACTTGAAATGTAGACTGAAATTGTAAAAACATATAAGCGCATATTCTTCGGTTTATAATGCAAAGAGTTTTTTATGAAGTTTATTAAATTCATAATAAGAAAATATGTCTTTTTTCTGACATTCTTCTATTCAGGTGTTTTGCAATATTAATCATGTTAATGTTTGTGAAATCATGTTGTACAAATATATGTTTTGTTATGATTTTACTGATTGCCAAGTATTGGTTCTTTTGGTTCTTTTTGTTAATTATACTAAATACAAACTCTTAATTATACAGAACTTTTGTAAAAAAAACATACTCAAACTTATTTGTTTTATTCATGCACGCAACGTTAGATGAACTTGTTTGAACTGTTTGCCTTTTAAGTCGCACAGAGTACCGGCCAAGTACTATGTAGAATATCTCATGATTTGTTTCTGGTTTATAAATAACTATATGTTTTCGAATGAACAGATGCAAGTTGATTTGAAGCCGATGTTAATGTGTACCCTTAATGTATAATTAATGTTAGAAAATGTGACGAAATTGTTTACCTATGACGACTGCTAGAGAAAGCTTAATTGTTTTCTTTTTAGCGGTTGTAATGACAGAGGTAGAAGTTGTTTGTGTATTTAATCCGTTACCAAGGAAATTCGTTGTACCTACAATTGTAAACAAATTTATTCAATACGTGTTTATTCCTTCAACTCACAAACAAAAAAGTATTCTTCATTAATTCATTTGGTTATAGAATTAAGACATGATAGTACTGCAGTTGAAGAGGTGCTGCGATCAATTAGCGATTAGATGGTCACAAATGCAGTTTTACAGATTTTCGGATTAAATCCGGTATTTCCTACCATCAAATCCATCAGCAACTCTTGAACTAAATTATGTTGTTTTGGTTCTAATGCATGATAAAGAGCAATAATACGTTAGTGTTTAAAAAATACTTAATCTTAATTACAATTAAGTCCGCAAAACTTCATGAACGAGTTTGTCACATAGATATGGTATTATGCTTCAAATGGCCAAATTAATTTTTGGTAATACGAGAATGAAAGTTCACTATAAATGACGAAAAAATAAAACAAAGTGAAATCACTTCCGTCAATAAAAGTAATTTATGACATACGGGATATCATATACGGTTCCTAATGATGTGTTTGATCAAGAACTAATCACCGACATACGGGATATCATATACGGTTCCTAATGATGTGTTTGATCAAGAACTAATCACCGACATACGGGATATCATATACGGTTCCTAAGGATGTGTTTGATCAAGAACTAATCACCATTTTTGTACTTCTTGCTAGAATTTTTTTATTATTTCAAATTAAAAGAAAATGACGATTCGGTAATTGTTGTATTAAAGAACTCAAATTTTGACAACCTATCAGTAGCTAATATACTTACCATGTGAAAACATCGTATTTGGTGACCCTGGAAGTCCAAATTTTTCTCGTCGAATAATGACTCTTATAATCCAGGTATAACATGATATTATTATACAAACTGGTATTATCCAATTTATGAAAAGTTCAGCAAGTACTATAGCCTGAAGAAAAGAATTTTCTGTGGATTCAACAATTAAATGAGAGGTTCCTAGGGATATATACGATACATTACATTTTAGTACAACTGGTGGAAATTTTTAACACATGATCTAGTTGAGATTAATTTTCAAATGTAACAATACTGAATCAACGTATTTCTAAATCAACAATGCAAGTTAGACAATTAATAACTGACATGATTTATGAAAAACTCCTTGCGTTGATGTTGTTCTTTTATTAGTTTGAGGATGTTTTAAAATCACATATACTCCACCATTTTCAAAATGCTTGTACCAAGCCAGAAAAATATCAGTTGTTATCCATTCGTTTGATGTGTTTGAGCATTTGAGTTTGCCATTTAATTAGGGACTTTCCGCTTTGAATTTTCCTCGGAGTTCAGTATTTTATTGATTTTTCTTTTCCCAATCGAAATACTTGTGCAAAGTATTACTTATATATATATTGCCTTTTATCTAATAAAACACTATTTCTTTCAATGTAATGATCTTAAAAAGATAGCCTCTTTTATAGTTTTACGGAAATAAGATAAAAAAAAAAACACATACCTCCATATGCTTGAAATCATGCCAGCATATATTTATTCCGTGTTCTGTACATGTGTCCGAGAACCTAATGTGTAAGGCATATGGTAGTGTAAGTATTAGAGCCAACATCCATGCGCCAGATACAAGTCCATAACGATATCTGTTTCCTTTTGTTGATGCTGATAATGGTCGTACAATAACAAACAACCTATCTATCGTTAGCACAACAATCAGAAATGTCGACGCAAAGATTGTCACATTTGTACAATATCCGAAGAAAATAAAACAGGAATACTTTTCCCATTTATCAAGGAATCGTTCAAATATACAATTCGGAAGAACATATAGCAGCCCAACAAATAAATCTGAAGACAGAGATTCACATAATGGAAAAACAAACAACTTCATTAACAAGATGTAAAACATACTTAAAGTTTTTCTTTGTACAGTGTATATATACCACTTTGTTTTTCTTTGTTAACATATATTATGTGTTTATTTATATATAACAGTGATAAAAACCCAAGATAACTCCATAACACACAATTTTTGACATTTTTACTTATTATGTCTCTTTGTTTTGCTCATATACTGTTTTCAATATTAGGGAACAGTATGCGACTGTTATATTAGGAGGTTAAGCTATAAAAAAGGTTTACTCCACCATTTAATGCATACGGAAAGTGAGGAATATGGCAATTTTCTACCGTTCGTTTGATGTGTTTGAGCTTTTATATTGCTATTCGGGGACATTCCGGTTTTTTCTAGTTCGGTATTTTTGTTACTTTGCTTTTTTCTCGAAACAGCTATAAAGTTCATGAATACGATCCAAAATAACTTGAAATTAGAAAATGTAATAATGTTTAATTCTGACAGGCATATAATGTTTTGAAATATTTGCATCTTTTCTTAGAAGAATATTTTATTGACTTTGTCATGTAAGATAGTTGTAAATTGATTGTGAAAAAAACCCATATCATCAATAAATGTGTTCCTTATCTTCACATCAAAAATTACCTGCAATGCTAAGATGTTTAACAAAGTAAGCCATCCGGCTTTTCTTCTTCAGCCTCATCAGCATTAAAATAAGTACAGTATTGAGTATGATTATCCCTACTGCCTCTGTCAGTGCAATCCATTTTAATAAAGGAGACTCGGGAGGCGTTTCTAACAATATCTACAAACATTTGTATTATCATACTGGTACTACATAACAACAACAATATCATATTTCAAATCTAACGAAAAAAACCAGATATTTAAAAAGTTATGAATGTGATTGCTTCGCATCAGGGTGTGGAGCTATTAGTTTCAGTAGGCATACACGCCATCTTGAAATAATTACTGATCACTGATTGGTTACTTTATGATGCGGCTGAGAATCAGCAACAGCCATTGGTTTAAATGAGATAAAGAATTACAGACTTTTCTCGTTCAGGAATGAGTCATTAAAAGCGGGAAAAATAACTATGTGTATATCAGTTCCGATCAACTGTCATTAATTCATAATCGTTTTATTATGCATATATTGCACACTGAAATCCAATATTGAAATATCAATTATCAATACACGTTTATTTGCTTTGTCAATCTGCAAAATGCACGATTTTTTTTTGCTAAACAATGTTCCTATACAACGTTTTCAAAAAAGCATTATCTGTATTTTATAACTTCTCCTAATCTAGACACACCTCCAGAGAGGCACACTCATAACGTACACTCATAAAGCATGTAAAGTAAATCTATTTTATATCAATCAACTATCTAAAAACACCACATGCACACATATTACATTAAATTAGGATAGAGCGAAGCATCTAGAGCTTTTAAAAAAGCTAAATCTTGTTATTCTTTTATCATTGCTTCAAAGAAGATTTTTAATTTGTGAATAAAAATAATGCCGATGTTAAATGACATTATTTTTAGAAACATTTAGATCTTTTACTTTTAGGAAACAAAGGAAGCTTGCTCTCTATTTGTGTTTCTGACATATATAGTATAGAAGAGTAGGACTTAATGTCGTAATCAGGGAGGGGGAATAGATTAACTGATTATTCTTAAATTGGCGGTCTCATGTCTTTTCACATTAGATAGACACGATTTACGAATATCTGTTAATTAAGAATATCAAATATTATCATCACCCACAATTTAATGCATGGTTTGACTACTTACACGTTTAATATCAACGCATTCGTTGGTTTTGTTTACTGTAACATTCTTTGCCATGATATTTTAGAACCTAGAATAGAAAAGATAAAATCAATGACGATTTTTTTTTCAAAACGTTTAACGACTTCTTATCAAATTAGCCTCTTCAAGATGATGCGTAAAATCCAACAAATGGAAAATTTATAGAAGAAACTTTGTATATTGAATTTATTCAAAATAAAACTGATTAAAAAAAAAAATAGGGTCAATGTCTTCATACATCATGCATTTAATTTACAACAGGGTATTTATTTAACTAGTTATCTTAGTTACATTCGGTTTATTTGATTCATTAGTCAGACTTCTATTACCGTGTAATGTTGAAGTTTGTACAACGGACTCGTTGCTACATTTTATGATAGCAACAGGTCGCACAAACTATAGTAACTGATTTTAAAAGGACCCTTTTTCTTTCTGGAATTACATATTGAGTGTTAGAAAAACCTCCATTTGTTTTCTCGAATATAAATTTAGGACTTTTGAACAGCGGTATGCTTGTCTTTATTACTTACAAAAAAACCTTTTTAAGTTGTTATACACAATCTCAAAACTTTTCGAAAGGTCCACCTAAAAGGTTATTTCCCTGATATAACTTTAAAAAAACCTTTAATTATTGTTGCTATTTTAGAGTATGAATTATTTTAAACGTATGTTTAACGTATATTGTATTTTTGAGGTTGAATTTGAATTGTATGCATATATCTTGTGCGTGTGTCACAATTAAAATGAGACACGTTCTTATTGATTTATTCTCTTAGAAAATAACAAATGTATAAAAAAATAAATTATTATTATCACTATTAAAACACTAAACTATAACTGAAACTTTTCATTATATTATGTTCATGTAGACTGGTCATTGTCTGGCAACCATCCTTTAGATGAACTTGATATGTTGAATGTTTTATTGAAATTATTGTTCTTAGTCAACCAGCCACACCAGACATGTCCATTGCCTTTTAAAAACCTCACCACAGCATATAAATATATTCAATCAAACCGAAATATGAAATTAGACATTACTATTGCATATAACTAAAGGTGACATATCGAAGATACAAATTAAGGCAACGCTCAAAATTGAAGGATACGCATGAATTTATAATAAAGGGAGACCAGGTACGTCACCCAATTCAATCATATCAACCAGAAAACAATTTAGTTATAAAGCTTTTCCATCTTACAAAAATTCGGTACATTTTTGACAATGAAATATGGCAATATCAGTAAAAGCCGATGCTGAAAAGTTTAGGAGAAGTATAAGATTCACCTATAAAAAAGTTTAGATGAGCAATACCAACGATCTGACTGATGCTTCGACATTATCGAAAATAAAGTGTTAAACACATTTGTATAGTTCAAACTTGAGGTTGCATTGTATGTGGTATAGGTAGATGGTAGGCTCACATTGATCCTTAATTGAAAAAAAAATTAATTTATATGACTTATTTGTAGACAAAGGTAAGTTTAAAAAAGGTTTTTTACTTAACTTTTTTATTGTTGGCCTCTAATAACATTGAGAGTAGAAATGGGGAATGTGTCAAAGAGACAACAACCCGTCCAAAGAGTGTGTAGAAAAAAAACCACACAACAATACGCACAGTAAAACCCAGCTTTTTCATTATTTTTTTTTATTATTTGGAATGTCAATGTCGGGCATTTTTCAAAAAAAGAAAGCAGTAAGTTTGTATTGGTTTGATTGGACATTGCAATATCACTTTCTAAACGAATGCTGTAAAACCTTCAACATGAAAGATACAATGAGTATAGTTTCGTCCGATTATAATATATACCAAAAAGCTTTTGTGTAACGAGAAGAATTCAAGATAGAAAAAATGTCGAAACAAGTCTGCGTCTACGGAGAGGAGCAGAGTTAAATGTTTAGTCAACTTCATTGAGCAGTAAGAAGGATATTGAGACACCTGTTATTTCATACCATATATTGTACTTGGTTATACATCGATCGCACATTTCATACCGCAATACGTTAAAACAATGTTCTTTGAGATCTCCTATTTTGCAAGCATTGTTGAAACTAAGCGAAAGATACCATGGGAAAAATAAAAAGATCATAATACGAAGTAACACAAACAATACCATGGCCAAAAAGAAAAATTCCGAAAATACAAACAAGAGTCTTGCTCTTGCACAGAAACAATATGATCAACACGAACCGTATAGAAATACGTGAATGATGGAATGGCCAGGATACCTGCTACAAAGGAAGCATTCGTAGTTTTGATCATGGCAAATGAAAAAAAAATATGATGTTATAATAAAGCAATAGAGAACGAAATTTACGATGCGTCAGTTTAACCATACTAGTACTCATTACTGACATTGATATACGATCAATCAAATAATAATAACGGGAAAAAATTTAAGCTCACTATCAAAGAAATTATTCGTCATGATCAACCGACAATCAAAGAAATCAGAAGAATATAAATTAATTAACTAGGACACATTGTACAGTGTATGCCGACTTTCCAGAACTGTTGCGACAATAAAGGTCACACTGAAAGCTATTATTTAAGGTTCCTGATATTGGTAAATCCAGAATGCACTTCAAAGGCATCAACTTTATAAAATGTTGTCATTTTTACTTATACTGAGTTAATTCCACTGCTCGAGATTTTTATGTCCCCTATGGTTTACTTAGCATAGTGCCTTGAAGTTGACATGGTTAACAGCATGACTGTCGTGAATTCTCCGTTGGTATTTATCTTGTTTTTTTGTTTTGTTTTTGAGAAATTATGATAAAAGGCCCCAAATCAATAAAGCAAAGTTAATATTACATTGTTTTGTTTACAAATACACGCAAGGACACAGATACATTTAAGTTTGTTTTACCTCCTTCCGAAATTATATATTTATACTTCATAATTAAAATTAACTTGAGCATGTTTAATTTTGTGCGTTTCTTGTTCAGGATAGTTTAGAATATTGCCTCAGACATACCAAACTCATTTTTTTATTTTCGTATTCTGACATTATCTCTCTAGTCGTAATAGAGTTCTGAGAATATTTCTGAAATGGCTATCAGTTTGAACTAATTGTTTTATTGTAATCATTTATACTCAAATTAACCGACTTTTTGTATAATTGATACTATTAAACAGTTTTTCTTTTCTTATATTAATCTTACGTACAACAATTGTATGCGAATTTATTTGGTTTAATGACCTATTTTTTTTGACAATCAACCAGCAAAATCCTGATCAGCTCTTTGTAGAATAACATATATACGGTTTCATAACATCTTATATCATTGATAAGGAACTATTTATATGATACGAATTCTTATCGAATCCACGTGTACAATCTTTGAATCAACATTGATTGAATTTATCCCAAACTAATCAAGTCAACTTCCGTATATCTAGAAAAAAAACCCAAACAAATCATGTTTCTATCGACCATATCAACATTAATATAGCACAATCGATACTGTAGAAAAGATTCTGTAAAATACCAGCTATTCGGTTGAATCTATTGAATGTGATGGTCACGTTGCTTAGTCGCTACATATCTTAAATCTCACTTTAAATTACATTATTAGCAATTTATCAATAGTTATAAAAGGCACCAAGATTATAATTTAGTACGCCAGACGCGCGTTTCGTCTACATCAGACTCATCAGTGACGATCATATCAAAATATTTATAAAGCCAAACAAGTACAAAGTTGAAGAGCATTGAGGATCCAAAATTTCAAAAAGATGTGCCAAATACGGCTAAGGTAATCTATGCCTGGGATAAGAAGTCCTTAGTTTTTCGAAAAATTCAAAGTTTTGTAAACAGGAAATTTATAAAAATGACCACATTATTGATATTCATGTCTACATCGAAGTGTTGACTACGGGGCTGGTGATACCCTCGGGGACGAAACGTCCATCAGCAGTGGCATCGACCAAGTGATGTAAATAGTTATGAAAGGTACCAGGATTATAATTTAGTACGCCAGAAGCGCGTTTCGTCTATCAATTGTTCAAAACATATTCAACTAGAAATGTTGTAGTTATAGGATGAATGAATCGATAAGGACGATCCAAATAGCTATAAAATTATGTCAACACCACTATTTGTAAAGTCAAACATTTTTGAAAGAGCCACACGTTGGTACAAAAGACCTCATAATGGAACAAAACAATAGCATATTCGGAGAGAATATTGCTCCACCTTATGTTGTTTTATAAGATTATAAGAATCGTATAATAGATATAGGAAGATGTGATATGAGTGCCTATGCCTACTCTCCATCCAAGCAACAATTTATAAAAGTAAACCATTATAAGTCAAGGTACCCTGTATTATGGATTAACACTATGTAAGATTTTGTATTACAATTCAATCTCATTATACAAATCTAATCGTGTGTAACGGTCTTAAACGCTACGTTTTCAAGTACAATGAAAGTTAAGTTATACCCAAAAAATTTGAGATTTCACAGTTCATTAAAATGTTGCTGGATTTATTAGATTTTGAAATGATAAAATGTTTCTTAATATAAATATTAGAGGTTGTGATGTATTCCATTTAAAACTTCACCAAATATACGTAATAAATCACCATAGTAGATAAAACGTTATATTATTTACTCAGGAAAATTGAATTCTTTTCGATATATTTACTCGTAGATATGTATATAATGAAGTTTTTATCCAAAACAAAACCAATCGATTCCGTAGAAAATAAATACATCAATGAAACAGGATAATTGCGATCATTTTGAAACTTTTAATTATGATTTTATATCAATCTTATACATACATGTAGAAGCGCACACATTCGTTATTATGTTATTATTTTTATTTCTTAGTATTGTTTACATTATTCTTTATTAGGTCTTTCCACTTTTCTGTGGAAAGACCTATTGTTTTTCTTCTGATTATTTTTTTTTTTTTTTTTTTTTTTCTTCCGCCTAATTTTGTTCTTGCGATAAACATTTGTTTCGCAATATGTCGCTTAGATATTTGGTATATGATATCGAACAGTTTATGCACTTTTGAAATTTACCCTGCGTAAACGAATACTTTTCTTTGTAGGAGTTATCTCCCCAAACACTGTTTTCCTTGTTAGCGCATCTCCTTCGCAACCGTAAAAGATTATGACAAATTTATTTTACAAAATTGCTCGTTATATCCTTCGCATGATTTGTCCTATTTTGACCGAAGCGATATGACCGCTCCATATGAGAGTTATTTCCCCTTATGCATCTGATATAAGTGATATGAATTTCTATCTTATAAATCATAAGTGATAGAGACCTAGGATCTTTTGATTTGAGGTCCTTGGTCCCAAAAAATGAAAATTAGGTCAAGGTCAAAGGTCAAGGTCATATTCTAATATTTGAATTTGGCTTATTTTCACTTATATCCAAAGACTGTATAAGATATCAACAAATTATTTTTACTAAATTGTTAGTTGCGACATGTCGTAAGATGTAAATTTTGATTGCAAGCGTACGTTGAATGTAAAAGGGAGTTTTCTCCCCTCTTGTATTTAAAAATACGCGTTTGGTAATATAACTCATTAACTAAATATAATAAAGACCTATGGTCTTTTGATTTGAGGTCCTTGGTTTATGACCTTGAAACTGATCTCAAGGTCATAGCTTAATTTGACGTTCTAGATTTTGACCTTTGCTTTTATTCTATATGTATACATGATAAAGATATACAACTTTTAGAAAAAGATATCAAACCATTTAACCTTGTAAAAAACAACCGGAAGTGACCTTTTGTAAACCGGAAATAGCTATTTTTTTGTACTTTTTAATATAAAAGTATATAGAACCAGATATTTTTGGAATCAGTGTCAAGTAAATATTCAAATATAATCGGAAGTAACATTTTTCAAACCGGAAGTAACAAATTATCTCCCTTATTTAAAAAAAATGTATGGAAACAATATATTTTTGGAATCAGCTTACTAGGAGCTATCATTTGACGATTGAAATGACATTTTAAACTTAGTTTCACAACTTTTAATATCAAAATACATTGTTTTGATGGAAAGACCTTCAATTGTTCTCTGAACAATTGGTTTTTAATTATATATTTTTTTCTATTTTTCATTCTTAATTTTCTTTGTCTGATATTCTCCTTTCTGGAACCGTCATCGAGACCAGACTCTAAGCCTTGAAATATTTTAACATCACACGTGATTTTTTGATGAATTGCATGTCATGTCATGATTGTTATCTTACCTCCTATACATTTCTAGGAATATGATTGGGTAAAAGCGTCCTCGTGGAGACTGTGTATATTGCATATTATCTTAGTAGGGAGGCGGGGCTTATCTCATACACGGTTAGCAGTGGAGTTGCGTCCCTTTATATTCCATATAAGGTAAGAAAGGAGGCGGGTCTTATTCCATGCACGGTTAGTAATGGTGTTACGTCCCTTTATAAAAACAAAACGGTACTGAGAAAAAAACTCTCAAAAGTTTCAACAGACGGAGAAATTGATGATTGAGATTAAAATAAATTCAATTGATACAATACTCCCGTGCTTGCATTTCCTATCATCATTTTCTTGATAGAGGGTTGCTATTAAAGGAAGCTATTAAACCAAGAGTTCCAAATGGGAAGTTGAAATCATCCCTTCGTAAATTTTACGGACGCCATCACGAGTTGGTTGACCGTTATGGAATAACCTTATCACAAATGATTTCGGATATGTTCATTACGTCGTAACTACAATCCACTTCCCTTTCATTATGGTGACCTACCGAATTAGACTATTTACTGGATTTTTTATAACATAAGCAACACGACGGGTGCCACATGTGGAGCAGGATCTGCTTACCCTTACGGAGCACCTGAGATTTCCCGTAGTTTTTGGTGGGGTTCGTGTTGCTTATTTTTTAGTTTTCTATGTTGTGTAATATGTTCTATTGTTTGTTTGTTTGTCTTCTTTCATTTTTAGCCAGGCGTTTTTATTCAGTTTATTTTCGATTTATTAGTTTGACTCTGGTATCTTTCGTCCCTCTTTTGCAATCAATCTCAGTCGTTATATTTTGTTTTGTGAAACTAACTCCTATATGTTATATTATATATTGTATAGTTTTTGATCATTGTTGAAAGCCTTACGGTACCATGTAATACTTATTGTTCAGACTTTTATCCTTTGCTCTTTAATGGATCGTTATGACAATCTTCCATATTATATTTTATATGATGAACAAATAGGCAGAAGATAATGTGTGAATTGAGCTACTAATTTAAAAGTATGTTTTAGTGCATATTACAGACTTGAATATTATATTGATGATTTGCAAGATGTCTCGTTTCATTTATTTGATTATTTTTTCTATCTCAGAAATTAACATTTCAATTTTGTCTTTCAGTATTCATCGAACTAACCATTGAATAACTGTAAAAAGTAAAATCACAAAAATACTGAACTTAGAGGAAGATCAATTGGGAAAGTCCATAATCACATGGCAAAATCAAATAACAAAACGCATCAAAAACGAATGGACAAGAACTGTCATATTCCTGACTTGGTACAGGCATTTTCAAATGTAGAAAATGGTGGATTAAACCTGGTTCTATAGCGCTAACCCTCTCACTTTAGTGACAGTCTCATCAATTTCCGATATTTTTACATTGATGCGTTAAATAAACAGACACAATAAATATAATAGTCAAAATATGGGTACATCAGTCATCATCGTTTAACAATTTTAAAAGGAACAATTTAACCGTATGGTTTAACTTAGAACGCTTCACATGAAAAAAAAACCAACTACAATAAAAAAAAAATATGGATACTGATCACATGATGTATACTATATTACAAAAGTATATTAGAATAAAAAAAATAAAATAACCTTTACGTCTTCCACACGAAAATTAATATCACTTTTGTTACCATTCCAAAATAAAACAGTAGCATATATATTTAACCGCTATTTTAACTTGTATATTTTCTTGTGAATAAAAAAAGAATGAAAATGTATCTAAATTAACTTACCCTTCAATCTGACATATAATAAACTTCCTCTATGTAAATAGAATACAAATGATACGGAAATCTGAAGAGGACTGCCTAATACAATGTTCTATTAGTGTCTATATTTTCTTTATATTGTGGATCACGCAAATAATATTCTTCCGCGTATAAACAATTTCTAAGGTTTCCAATAAGACCTCACATATAGATAAAGATTCAACCGCGTTAGTTTTCAACTTTCCACACAATACTGCACATCTTCTAACACGTTAACTATAACACCATGTATAATACTGACAAAATCATGTCAATTATTGGTGAAATAATTAACTACGTGTTGTTATGTATAATTATTCAAGTACTTATTTCCCCCTTCTGATAATTAAAGTGGCGACTAAAACTAGAAATTGCCATCTGTCTGTGAGCGCAGGTCATTTAAGTATTGCAGAAATCAACAAAGATGCCCATAACCCACGCAAGTCAACGAACAGAACATTACAAAAAACCCGAAGGAAGTACGATAACGACACTGTTTGTCTCTAAAAACCGACAACAAAAAAGAATAAGATATTTATGATAGAAAACCCTTGAGATTTAAAACACATAAATATTTCAGTATTAAATAGCATTATTTATAATTTAGAAAGTGTCTTTCTTGTTTTTTACAGTGTCAGAATTCTTTCATTGACGATAAACAGCAAAAATAAATGAATTACACGATGCTGTTTTATGAATATTTAAATCGAGCCTTACCCACACAGCTGTTTTGCTAGTATATGTCCTTATCTAAAAATATTGGTGGTAACAAGTATCTTCTGAATCAGTTGGTTGCTCTCATTTCCTCCTGTTGAAACTTTGTATACATTGGTAATGTTAGGTTAAATAAAATCCGCAGACATTTTCGTTTAGATAATATAGTTTTCTTGATTCAAAGTACTGTAAAACGGGAAGCAGGTTTTTAGCAAATCGAAAACATTACTCACACGTTACTGCTAAGCTGCTTAAAAAATATGACGTCAGTCTGTTTGATATTACCTACATTTTGAACAATTCTAACTATCGACAAACGGAACTCATCCCTGAAAACTGTAACAAATATTGAAGTCGTCTTTTTCTGTAATACGTAAGAAAATTACCTGGGAAATATTTACGAACAGACGTACCAGAGTGTAAAAGAGTGGATAACGGTTGCAGAAGTTGATTTGGGCATTCAATGACTTTATGGCGGGTATAATATATCAATTTTGACATTCATTTTACACAACACCCTTCTCATTTCTCAATAAAAATGATAGGATGTAGACTGGATCAAACAATACTTTAAAATGCAATCATATTGGATGGAATTTTCACTCGCTCAGTATAATATTTTAATTGTTCAAAGCTGATAACCTGATAAGGATTTTTATTTATGTTAATAGGAACCCCTAATTGAACATATAAAACAATTTGTTTATCTACTACTATCTTCACTATATTGTAAAGGTTTGTACCTAGACATGAGAGTGGTGTCATGGTTGATTACTTTGTAATAATCTCAACAATTAGATCCTATTAAACAAATATAAAGTAACACAGATAAAATTCTCATCTATTTTGTTTATAAAGAACTTACACATAAAAGAGAGGCAGACGACATCAAATGCATATTCATATAAGTGAAGACAAACTACGACGCTATGGTTAAAAAAACGTCTACAGAAATAACATAATAGATTTATAGACTGAGCAACAAACAAATATAGGTAGTCTTAGGTGTTCCACATTGTTAAGCAGTTTCTGATCCACATGTTGCTCGCGTCGATCTGCTAGGTTAGCTTTAGCCCTAATGCAGTGATGTTTTATTTGAGAAAAAAAGAGAATGGGATTGTGATAACAATAAAAGGAACAAATAATACGAAATGTCGACGGCTTTCACTGTTTTATGGAGGTTACCAATTAATTTGACAGTGACATTTCGACTGATATCGATGTCGTATGAGCGGCTGAGTGGGGTGTATATCTTCCTGTGGGCAGTGTCCCTATGTACTAGCATTTTCAGTCCTGCAATTGACAATAGGCTAGCACAAAGCAGTCAAAAGTATACATCGAAGTCGTCTTTTCTGTTGCTTTTTCGAACTACCATTACTCATAAAAATGTTCGATGTAAAGAAAAAAGAAGCTAAAAAGCATTGTAAAAATAATTGTATAATAACCATTTTTTGTGTAAAGCTTTTCACAGCAGTTTCTGTTAAAAAGATGCTATACATTCTGTGTGGTTTTTTTTCAAATTAAAAGTTAAAAAATACTTAAAAAAAAGTGTCATTAAGATTTTTCCCTTTATTGATGGTATTAGTTAACCTTTGAACCGTTGGAACTGACCTATGTTATCATTTGTGCATTATTTTTCACATAGCTATAGTATTTTATGCACTGTGTCGTGGACTGTTGTTACCTTTTGTCTTTTTGCATTATTTTGTCGGTTTTTCTTGATTTGAGAGTTTTTTATTTTTTCCATTGTTACCGTCCGCTCCTTCCATCTAGACGTTTGACTTATAATTCAATTCACATATAAATGATTGTTTGGTATACTGACCAGTGATGTAATAAGACCTACAAATAAACTCGATGCAATACATGCATACCAAGTTTTATACGTTAAATAACAACAAATAGGAATCAACTCAAAGAACACCACAAACATGGAGAGGGACAACATTAGCAAGTTTGACATTCAAAATCTGAATATTTCTCAGATGTTTACAGTAAAACTATTCCATGACTGTTGCAGATCACTTGCTAACATACATGAGAGTAACAAATACAAAAACCACATAAAAGTCTAAAAAACCTGTGGATATTTTTTGATCATGCATTAATTTTAGATGAAAACGTGTTACAATATGTATCATTTTTTATTGCTTAATTCAGTATTACCCTATAAACATAATATAACTATCTTCCATACTTGTTAATTGTTTTCATTATATGCATCATATATTTGATCATTTATCTATGTTAGTTATTCTTTTAAAAAGTGACCATTAATATACAATTGCCAATATGTGCACTGTTGCATGTACACGTTATTAATAACCAAA
This sequence comes from Mytilus edulis, assembly GCF_963676685.1. Taxonomy (NCBI): domain Eukaryota; kingdom Metazoa; phylum Mollusca; class Bivalvia; order Mytilida; family Mytilidae; genus Mytilus; species Mytilus edulis. The sequence goes on along the minus strand of NC_092357.1, from coordinate 51,298,209 downwards.
TCTTTTCAGATGTCTTTTTATATAAACATTTTAATATGTGCCAACACAGTTTAATACCTTAATTTTGGTTCTAGAGGTTGAATGAACCAATGAAACGTTGATTTTGTTTTAACGTTACCACATACTATTTAATTAATCTTACTGGCATCTGAAAGATACCTCATATAAAAATAAAACTGTTATACCCCAACAAAAACAATTTAAGGCAATTTATTTATTATACAAATATCATTGATTAAACAAGAGAAAATCCTAAAACAAAGTCTAATTGCATCTGACAAATGGCAATCATTTTACATATAACATATTTCTGCAATTTTTACGCACATATCATACATTCAGAACAATTAAAGATGTGCATCTATCTTATCTTATTAAAGATGCAGATATTTGTAAAATCTAGCGATAGAACACAAACTAAGAACAATATAATATGATCTTTACATCTATCGAAAACATGGGCAGAAGCAAGTAATATACAGAAAAATTAAATAAAAATAGATTTATAGGAGGCGTCCTTTAGCTGACCTCTAACGAATACGTATACTAGTTCAGTGATAATTGGACGTCATACTAAACTCTGAATAATACAAAAGAAACTAAAAATAAAAATCATACTAGACTAACAAAGGCCAGAGGCTCCTCATTTGGACAGGCACAAACATGTGGCGGGGCTGAACTTTTTTTTTTAAGATAGAAACCCTCTCCCTATCCTCTAGTCAATGTAGAAAAAAACAATACGAACAGTAAAGCTTGAAAAGAGAATTATTATTTCTGTGTAACCTTTTATTCATTATCAATCTTATCTCAACACTAAGTTAGATATGTAGATGACGAAGAAATACTAATGTTTTCTATCCTGATCGACTAAACTCACTAAACAAATATTGTCTTTTTTCTGAAATGTGAAAAGTAATCAGAGCAATAGATAAGTGTTATTGCCGATTTCCTTGATTTGCAAATTTATGACTTTAATTATAAGCTTCTCGATGAACAAAAGTATGAAAAGTACTTTGGAAATATAAATTATGTGTTCTTTTTTGTAATTAGTTCTAACATACTTTTGATTTTTTAACCCTGTTTACCACCATTCCTCATGAAAAATTATATTTTTTTTGAAAAAAAAAACATTGAACGGCAAAATTATTTTATATTCCTTCTTTTATGACGTTTTCTAAATTATAATCCTGGTACCTTCGATAACTATTCACACCACTGCTAGTGGACGTTTCGTCCCCGATGGCAGCACCAGCCCAGTACTTAGCACTTCGGTGTTGACATGAATATCAATTATATGGTCATTTTCATAAATGTCCTGTTACAAAGCTATCAATTTTTCGAAAAACTAAGGATTTTCTTATCCCAGGAATAGATAACCTTTGCCGTATTTGGCCCAATTCTTTTTGGAATTTTTGGTCATCAATGCTCCTTAACTTTGTACTTGTTTAGTTTTACAACTATTTTGATTTAAGCGTCCCTGATGAGTCTAATGTAGACGAAACGTCTGGCGTACTAAATTATAATCCTGGTACCTTTGATAACTATTTACATCACTTGGTCAATGCTACTGCTGGTGGACGTTTCGTCCCCGAAGGTATCATTAGCTCAGTAGTCAGCACTTCGGTGTACATGAATATCAATTAGATGGTCATCTTCATAAATTTCCTGTTACCAAACTTTAAATTTTTTGATAAACTAAGGATTTTCTTATCCAAGGAAAAGATTACCGTAGCCGTATTTGGCACAACTTTTTTGGAGTTTTGAGTCATAAATGCTCCTCAACTTTGTACTTGTTTGGCTTTACAACTATTTTGAACTGAGCGTCACTGCTGAGTCTTATGTAGACGAAACGTGCGTCTGGCGTACTAAATTATAATCCTGTTACCTTTGATAACTATTTACATTTTATGACTTTAAACACGCGAAGCAATGCATGTGGCTTTTAAATTTGATAGATGTGTTTTGTGCTCTATTTGTTTAATATTTGTTTGTTTTGCGATTGTGAAACAGTGATGACTGCTGTACTAATATTTTGACTATTTTACCTATTATGTCTGTTCTGTTTACGCATCGTTGTAAATATAATGGAATTTGATGCGACTGTTATACAAGTGAGAGGTTTAGCGATTTCAAACCAGGTTCAATCTACCATTTTCTACATTTTAAAATGCCTGTACCAAGTCAGAAATATGACAGTCCTTGTCCATTAGTTTGATGTGTTTTATCATTTGATTTTGCCATTTTAGTTGGGACTTTCCGTTTTAAATTTTACTCGGAGTTCTGTATTTTTGTGATTTTACTTTTTATTCTTTTAGAGAACACTGGGTAGGCAGCTCTATCGATGGCATATCGGTACCCTATGTTAACATCATTCCAGTAGTCATTGCTTCAGTATTGCCATATTTTATAACATGCATTTCTACAATTGTTCGTTTATTAATTTTGAAATAACTAAGACACCAAGTTTCAAACTTCATGGGGCAAAGCACATCATAAAAGGATGTGCTTATATTTTAAAGACACTTCTGATCATTAACATGTAGCACTTTATGTGTATCGGTACTCATACATCATTACATTACGTTTCAAATACTTGACTTTGAGTCTAATGATGCAAAATACAAAAAAATCATTTTGGAGGAATGTAATTTGTAAAATGCTATTTTCATTTCGTACTTGGATTTGAAGAAAAGTACATCTTGCTGTGGAAGTAATTGGTGTTGGCATGAATGCTCCTATGGTTTGCAGAAGCGTCCGTTTGAAAAGAAAATTACAAAAGCCACGAAATTATATAAATATCAAGTTTAAGACATATTCTATTATCATTAACTACAGTTGTAAATTAAATCCTGATAATTGTATTCGCTACATCTATTTATTTAGCCTTATCTTTTAAAAAATTTCACATATTTCGTTATATAAGAAAATGTGCCCGTTCCTTAACTCAACTTTTTTTTTATTTAACCTGACAATCATTTAGACGTTGATATATGTAAGAAATGAAGCACAAAAGATTATACATAACTTTGAAAAGACATATGTATTTCAAAAGACGCCTTTACTGTTATTATGATGAAATTCATTTGTTATTACATGAAATTCAATTGATTTTATATTGTAATAGGAACAGTAATAATATGAAATTGAAAGTTGAATTAATTTTTATCAATGAGTTTATACATTATACAGATCTAAATGATGTAGATAAAATTTTATATATTCTCAATCCAAGATCACATATTCAGGTTAATAAATGACATGAAGCTATGATCCGTTTTAAAATAATCTATAGAACTGAGGACAGGGAACACTAAAATTATTTACCTTAATCATGTATAGTATCGATCTTGTTTACCTAATATGTCTGTTCTGTTCACGTATCGTTGTAAATATAATGGAATTTGATGCGACTGTCATACAAGTGAGAGGTTTAGCGCTTTAAAACTAGTTTTATTTTTGTTATGTTGTGTCACATGCTATACATATACAGTGTAATGGCAATAACGACCTGAATTGAGTTGAATTGATATTATTGAAATAACAAGGCATTGATTGCATTAAGGTTAATGTGGACCCACTGTCTACAGGGATAATTTATCACATCAACATTTATTCTGAGTACAGACACACCTGTGTATTTGGAAAAGTTTTATGCATAGCGTCCAAAATTATTAATATTCGAAGATATTGTATGTTTTAGAATATTAAATACTTTACTGCATTTTTCGGTGTTCTTGATTTAGTCCCTGTAGAAAATGACAAGATTAACAACCTAGCTCTTTATTTTGTAATTGACCTCTTGTTGAATGTGTTTGTATCAATAACCCGCATTTTTAATGAGATAATACTGTCTGTGTTTAAGGTTGTTTTAAATTGATATGCTTAAAATTGTTTTAACTTTCAAATATTCAACAGATAAATTTCCTCTCATTCAATGAACCGAATAACATATTTGTTGTTTAAAGTATAAAAGTATATCATCGAGTTGTATAGCAGTGACACGTTAAATGCTAAACAAATTGGCAACTATATTACATCATATCTGACAGCAATCACACAGAGGTTAAATTATTTGTTTAAAAGATTAACAGATTAGATCTAACTAGCACTGAAACAAGTTGTATTTACTGAAGCAATGCTATGTCTGTAAATAAATTTGCATTGGATAATGTTTTATTGCAGCGTATTCAAAATTTGTTTCGAATATAATGATTCTAGTTGATTTCAGTTTTCTAATTGATGAGTTTTAAGGGATTACGTTACTTTTAAAAATAAGAAATAACATGGTAGCTAACCTAACTGTTGATGAGGTTGATGAGACTGAATCTTAATAAATTATCCAAACTCAATATTCTCTGAGCGGTTCAACTATTCAAATATTCAGTCAATGCTCTTCAAACTTGTACTTGTTTAGCTATTTTGATCTGAGCATCACTAATGAGTCTTATGTAGACGAAACGCGCGTCTGGCGTATTAAATTATAAGTCTGATACTTTTAAGTACTAATTAGAACTGAATTAATAGACATTATTGTATGCCTATTGCATCATTACTTTATTTCCGAAAGTGTGTGATATTGTTTCAACGTTTCTTGAATTTTGATTAAAGCATACTCTTTCTACTAAGCATATTGTGTACAAATCCTATATATTACTAACCTGAAGGATGCTTTCATTTCAGATCTATATATTACTAACCTGAAGGATGCTTTCATTTCAGATCTATATATTACTAACCTGAAGGATGCTTTCATTTCAGATCTATACATTACTAACCTGAAGGATGCTTTCATTTCAGATCTATATATTACTAACCTGAAGGATGCTTTCATTTCAGATCTATATATTACTAACCTGAAGGATGCTTTCATTTCAGATCTATATTGGATTAATACAACTTCATGCAACTAATCAGGCAATAAATGTAGAAGTAATCTTGACGCAGAAAGAATTAGCTTAATCATGATATTAGGAAGAAATTAACATTTTTCTGTCAAACGTCTCGGCAACTGATTAAACTATATGTACACAAGGCATTCACTTTAGGATCATGCGGAACTGCCTTGTTTTTTTTTTTAGAAACGACACAATTTTTCGAGCCTGCGAAATGTCTTTCGCGAAAGCTCGATATATCGATCCTTGATACTTTCGTGGTCGGCGGTGTCATTGTTGTCAACATTTAGGTTCAGTATATGGTTAACGTTTTTATAATGGATCAATAACTGTCAAACCTTCATGCGATTTTATGACATTTGGCCAAAAGCTTGTTTATAACCAAAACAAAGTATCCAGATCAAAACATTTAAAATATGTATTTTTATTTTTCCATATTTCACTGATGAATAGTCTTAGTTTGTTTTGCAGTAATCATTCATATTTAGTCTGAGGTTACAATAATCAATATTTTTGTCAAACGTTCATGAAATGTTATGAAATTTGAACAGACGCTTAAAATTGAGAGTGGAAATGGGGAATGTGTTAAAGAGACAACAACCCGACCAAAGTGAAGATTTGTATATGATCAAAATAAAGTATCAAGGGCAAAATTTTCAAAATATTTAGTTTCATTTTTCCGTATTGTACCTTCATAGAATTTTATGACATTTTGCCAGAAGCTTTTTATCTGATGCTAAATTTTGGGAACATATTTCCTTTTCAGGAGTAACGATCATCAACAGCACTTCTCTTATAATACTGCTGCAATATAGTAAATAGTCCTCCCAGTCAATCATAGCATGTACTAAGAAAATCTCCCTGCCAATTATTACATGTACTTTTATACAAACTCCTCGTCAATCGTTACATTTAGTATGATATACACTCCCCGTCAATCTTTACATGTGATAAAATAGACACTTCTCGTCAATCATTAAACGTAATAAGATAGACACTTCTCGTCAATCATTACTTATCATTATTTACAATATTTATTTAGCGCATTATCTAATTAAAATTACTGTAAGCGCTTAACATAAAACAATCAATGCAGTTAACATAGGTGTTAAACATTAAAACAATCTATGCAATAAGAATGAAATAAAATTTTGAAACACATATAAAAAAAAAAAGGAACAGAATAGTTAAAAAAAATCATAATTAAAAGGCATGTTATACTACAACGAAAAGAAGTTAAAAAGTCATTGTCAGTATAGAAAGTTACATGTAATCACTGAAAGCGAGTCTAAAATAATGGATTTTCAAATTTTTCTTAAAAATGTTCGATTGAGTGTGCATGTGTCTTAGATGGCTAGGAAGATTGTTCCAGAGGCTCGCAGAAGCTTTGTCGAAACGTCTTTCTCCATATATTTTGGTTCGTACACGAGGTAGTATAAGCTGCATGGCATTTTTCGATCTAAGAGATCTTGATGGTTGATAGGCAAGATAGACGGGCGCTAGGCCATGCAGGATTTTGAAAGTATACAAAAGAAGTTTATATTGTATTCGGTACTGCCCCGGAATCCAATGAAGAGACACAAGAACTGGTGTTATATGATCATGTTTTTTGGTACGTGTAACGAGCCTGGCTGGGGTATTCTGTACTCGCTGTAACTTATTGACTAAACTGGCATTGACTCCATATAATAGAGCGTTTCTGTAGTCTAGACGTGACGTGACGAGCGAGCAGACTAAAGTTTTACAGGCATCCTCGGTGATATATTGCCGAATTCGACCAATGTTCCTAATTTGGAAGTAGCACGACTTCGTGATACCATTGACCTGCTTTTCCATGCTTAATGTTCTATCAAAATAAACACCAAGATTTTTTTTACCACAGATGCATTGCTTACTATTGATCCAGCAAATAACAGATGACAATTCGAAAAATCCTTTACACGATTTTTTGGTGAAAATAAGATCAGTTCAGTTTTGTCGTGGTTCAGTTTCAGCATGTCTAAGCACATCCATTGACTAATGTCAGCTAAACAAGTCTCTAGTCGTGAAGATATGTTGTCCCAATTATCGAGTGGTTTGATAACTAGGTAGACTTGTGTGTCATCAGCATACCCATGATAGCTAAAGTTGTGTCGCCGAAATATTTCACTGATCGATTTTGCAAAAATAAAATACAATCGGGGTCCGAATACCGAATCTTGCGGAACGCCATATTTAATGTTTATTACATCTGACAATACGGTGCTAAATGCTACACGTTGAGTTCGACTTTCAAGATAGGATCTCATCCATGACAGCGCTGAGCCAGTTATGCCGTAAGAGTATTCTAACCGATTGATCAGGATGGGATGGTCGATAGTGTTGAATGCAGCGGATAGATCGAGCATAACAAGTACCCCACAACAGTTATTATCAAGTGCCAATACTACATCATGGTGAACCCGTAGTAGAGCCGTTTCTGTTGAATGACAAGCACGATATGCTGACTGCATGTTGTCGAAAAGTGAGTTTGCTTCAAGATGCTGTTCGAACCGAGTTTCACTCACCTTTTCCAAGATCTTTGAGGTAAAAGGAAAGTTAGAAACGGGACGATAGTTTTTTTAACTCATCAGCGTCAAGACCGGGCTTTTTCAACAAAGGTCTTAAAACCGCTTCCTTGTAAAATTACTTGTAATACTCATTAATCTGCTTACCCTTCCGGAGGACCTGAGATCACCCCCGGGTTTTGGTGGGGTTCGTGTCACTCAGTCATTTGTTTCTTGTGTATTATTATTTGTCTGTTTGTCTTTTCATTTTTTGCCATGGCGTTGTCATTTTATTTCCGATTTATGAGTTTGACTGTTCTTCTGGTATCTTTCGCCCCTCTTGTGATAAGATAGACACTCATTCATTACATTTAAGTAAATAGACACTCTCCGTCAATCAATTCATGTAAAAAGATAGACACTACTCGCCAAATGTTACATGTAGTAGGATATACACACTCCGTCAATTATTACATTCAGTAAGATAGACACTCCCCGTCACTCATTACATTCAGTAGGATAGACACTCCCCGTCAATCATTAAATTCAGTAGGATAGACACTCCCCGTCAATAATTACATTCAGTAGGATAGACACTCCCCGACAATATTTATATGTAATAAGATAGACACTCTTTTTCGATCATTTTATATAAAAAGATAGACACTCCTCGTCAATGATTACATGTAGTGAGATAGATAGTTCCTGTCATTCTAAGAAGTAGTAAGATATACACCTATTGTCATAGCATGTAGGCAAATGAATATGGTGTTTACTATACGAAGATTTAACAGCTATAGTTTGAAGAGTTGCCCTCATTCTAAAATACCGATGTGATATAGATAAAATAAGAACAATTACAAAGAAAATATAAACGCTCACATTCTTAGCTAATTATATTAAGAAACTGTCACGAAAGAGTATCGTTTATCAAGTTCCATCACACTTTGTTTTTTTTTAACAACGTTCATAAAACAATAAATTGTTATCTTCATTTTAATGATGTAAGGGAGATGACGAAAAACAAAAATATAATCTGATATAAAAATAAATCACTAATGGAATGTTATGCATTCATTTATTTTTCATGAGGTGCATTATCCGTAGAATTTCTCAAGATCAAAACAGTTTACGTGTTGACATTTTGATATGATATACAACCATTGGAATAACAATTCACATTTTAAAATGCAATTTAAATTTTGATGACTCCTATTTGAATACATACCACTTATTTATATATTAAGCCTAAGTAGACTACACATATATAATAAATTTGTGTTTTAACAATCATTTGATTGAAATCAATTTTACCACAATTTCATCATATTCCCACATGATATTCCAAACATTACGTATATGAAATCGAATCTTAGAATATCCCACAGGCAACGTTCTGTTTCCTGGGCTTGTTTTGGCTATCCCGTCGGTCTTTTAGGTAAGTTCAGATCTTCAACGTATGTATAAGATTTGATTCCTCCAACATTTTGGTCTTGAGCCTCACGAAACAGACATAAACTGTCGCCATGCTCATCTGATAAAGTAGAAATTTTTCAGTTAATTTTATCACTGTTTCGTTGTTTCCAGTTGTAAGTAAATACTTTTTAACTAGTGCCAAATTCATCCTAAACTGAAACTGTAATGTTACATTACATCATAAAAGACACACTATAAGATGTAAATTGAAATGGCTTAAGTCGATCAAAAAGACATTTTAACTAACTGAGGTACACATACACTGAACATAAGTTTGATCTATGACAAAATATCAATACAATATTAATATTAGATTTAGAACAATGTCAGAATATTAGATTTAGAACAATGTCAGAAAACAACTATATACAACCTGGGACTAAATGGCGTAAACTAAAGTAACGTAAACAGATAAATTCAGATTTAAATGTTTTGTTGTTAGGAGTACGGAATTTTTTTTCACAATATTAGTCAAGAAGTGAAACTTTATCGTCATATTGTATACTTATCATGGCGTTACATTTAAAAAGGGAGACGAGATGTAACAAGAAATAAGTGAACAGTGAATAACAGAAATAAATTATACATGTTGTCATCTTGTCAAATTAACACGAAAGAAGACTTGGACAATGCCTCTGCTTGGTGACATTCGTCCCCGACGGTATCACCAGCCCAGTAATCAGCACTCCGGTGTTGATATGAATATCAATTTTAGGGTCCTTTTAATAAACTTCCTGTTGACAAAAGTATATTTTTTTCGAAAACTAAGGATTTTCTTATCCCAGTTATAGATTACCATAGCCGTATTTGGCACAACTTTTTGGAATTTTGGGTCCTAAATGCTCTTCAACTTTGTATTTGTCTCGCTAATTACTGTTTTGATCTGAGCGTCACCGATGAGTATTATGTAGACGGAACGCGCGTCTGGAGTATAAAATTATAACCATGGTACCTTTGATAACTATTGAGAGTACTTGTATTTACTGAAAGCTAGTTAAAAGCTAAAAACAACGAATAATTAAAAAAAAATATGCATTGAAGACTTAGGTTGATAACTAATCTAAATATATGAATACAATTATTGAAACATGATAATACAAAATTAAACATTAAAAGTAATTATAATCAGTTAGGTTTTGATCTTAACTTTGACAGTTTAAAAACACTTTAAGTTATAGATTTTATACGTTCGAAGCCTATTTTTCTGGGTAACAAATGATTTATCAGTATCGCGAGCTTTAAAACCGAAAATGAAACTAAGGATGTATCAAAACATTGAGACTTGAGTTGCTTCTTGCCTTTTGACTCTTAAATAATAGGCAATCCATTGTATGGTCACTCTTACCTAGGAAGCCGAAGCTTTAGTGTGTTATTAGTATACAATTTGATCAACAGAGAAATAAACCAATTGTGTTTGTGACAGGCTCGAGTCATCGACTGAATAATACCTTCTGAGACAAGCAGTCCACCCCAAACGGCTCTAAAATGAGAATATTACTTTATATATTTCATTTGTACAAATTGCTGATTGGCTGATTGGTTTCTTGTGCTAATCTGATTAGCAAGTAAAACCTTTTAAAATATACTTGAACTGTATAGCAAAGTTTTGACTGTCAGTGGAGTAAAGTTATATCGATGAATTAATTAAACCCTTTTTATATCAATGGGTTTCAGAAATCATTTTGGTTAACAGTTTTTGAATAATATCAAAATCTACCTTGAGGGCCTCAATGTAGATTAGTGAATGCTAATTGAGTCACCCTCTTTAAATATAGTCATTACTTACTTACTTACTTACTTAATAATATTTATTTTCTAAATTTTAGAATTAGTTTGTGAATCTTATTATTCGTAATTGTGTACCGTTCTGGCCCTTTTTTTGTCTTTATGTTCGATGTCAACGAACAATACTTTTAATATCAGCGGTAAACTGTGATAGTTTATTATTTAAACTTTAATAATTGTGTTTGCTTTTAGATAATTTCGTCTGTAATGACATGTTATATATTTTCAACGCTGTCTGATTGAAACAAAACACTATAGTCAACAAGAGATAGCTCGTGTTGAATTGTGACATAATCATCTCAATCAACATGTTATTTTACCCTTAAACAATTGTTGAAATTTGCAGGATTGAGTAAGGATGATTATGACAGGAAGTTTAATGGGGATGACGAAAAACAGAAATATAATAAAAATATATTATTAATGATATGTTAGGTTTTTTGGTTATTAACTAGAAAAAGGTCAAGTTACGAAGAACTGTTCTATAAGTTTATACTACCACAAAATGATGGTGTATTTAGAAATTCTACCAAATGGCAACAACAATCCGTACTTATTACAGTACGCACGCGTCGTCATTCATTAATATTAATGGCCTTTACAGATAAATATGAAATTGCTATTTAAGATATTGTTGTTTTTTGAATATTAACTAGCTTAGGCGTTAATCATATGAAATGTGAAAAAAGAAATCATCAAGTTTATTGCAGATCATTTCGGAATGTTACATTTTTTTGTCATTCTAATCATTTCTGGATTCATAAGGTTGATGGATTGACTTATCAAGAAATATGCCTCCAGTTGATATAGACTTCATAGTCTCACTTATTCAAAATATGTATAAAATGTTTTAAGTAAAATAAATCTACAAATAAGTTTTCCGGTGATGACATCATATACACACAGTCCATTTGTATACGTTGTTCACCTTCCAGAAAAACTTATCATTCAAACAATCTGAACAATAATGTGAACATATTAAAAAGAGACAAAATACGTTCGTTAAAGATATAGGTCTATATAATATTCTCGCTCCTTGAAATTTGATATAGACTTCAACGACAAGGCATTCCATGTATTTTATATGAGTGATTAAAACCCATTTCACTGGTTCTAATCATTTGTTATAAAATCGACGGAGATATCTGTCAAAATACAAGAATACATATACCTTTCTTAGTGGAAACTGTGATAATTCTATATATTATAGTCAATGTATTTTATATCATTTTGTAGTTATTTGTTTTAAATTTGATACACTGAAGAGTTTTAGCAGTGTCTTACAATTTTATTCCACAAGGAGCAATAGAATGATCCAAATCACCGTCATTTGCAATTCTAATTTGGAGAAATTCTCTCAAGAAGATTATATTGGCGCACTTGTTATTCACATACTTAGTTATAACAAACACTTTTGTCAGATTGTCTGTCTAATTAGTATCTTAATGAATATCAAGCAACAGATTGTCTGTCTAATTAGTATCTTAATCAATAACAAACAACATTAATTTCTAAACATGTTAAGCTTCTTTGATATAACGTATACTGTTATAATTGAAACCTGCTAATTGGGTCTCTATTGGTAGCATTCTAAACTATTTTCATTCGGCTTTATAGTTTGATACATCAATTATTTTCGGCTAAGGGTCATTTTTAAAATTAAAAACTCCTTCTTTAAATATATGATAACAGCAGAGCAACAAAACCCATAAACAGTGTTTGATATCTTTGGTGTATTCGAACCTTTTTTCAGCTTTCACATACCATGTGAAGCATCGTTGTTTAATTTTCATTACAATACCTAGAAAAAATACTTCTTTGATACAAATTCTTTTCTGATAAAAAAAATTAATTACCAAGGTATTGTACATACAATACATACAGATGCTGTTGAAATGTTTACATTCAAAAGATTGATACAGGCGGAAACCCAGTTGAATTAGAACAAAAGAATCGAAGCTTTTTGTTAGAGAAGGCGACAAATGCTTACTGTAATGTTTACTATAGTAACAAAAAATTTAAAAGTTAATAGAAACGAATAAAACGATAATTTTCTTCTCAATTACGACGTGTTTTATTCATTAATCATGTGTTACTTTGTCTAATACGTTCTCCTATTTATTTGTATTGTAGTCCTGTAATATTATGTTGTCATTTCAATGTTATATTTAACATTGCCATTAAAGTGCGAGGTTTGGCATGCCACAAAACCAGGCTCAACCCACAATTTTTTCCTTTAAAAATGTCCTATACAAAGTCAGGAATATTGCCATTGTTATATTATTGTTCGTTTCTGTGTGTGTTACATTTTAACGCTGCGTCGTTTGTTTTTTTCTCTTAATTTTAAGTGTAATTTCACATTGCGATAAGACGTGTCACGGTACTTGTCTATCCCAAATTCATGTATTTGGTTTTGATGTTATATTTGTTATTCTCGTGGGATTTTGTCTGATGCTTGGTCCGTTTCTGTGTGTGTTACATTTTAGTGTTGTGTCGTTGTTCTCCTCTTATATTTAATGCGTTTCCCTCGGTCTTAGTTTGTTACCCCGATTTTGTTTTTTGTCCATGGCTTTATGAGTTTTGAACAGCGGTATACTACTGTTGCCTTTATTTATTTTAAAAACACCATTTGCATCATGTTTCAATTTATCTATTACATAGTAATGCAGAACAATCAGATATCAAATTGACGACATGGGTATCTATCAAGTTGGATGTAGAAAAGGCATAACCTCCTATTCCGTTACACCGTTCCGTAATTTATATAGTTCGTTTGATTATATTCTTAATCTATTTATGTGTTCCAGTCTAGGAGGATTATTCATCTTTAACCTTATAAGAACATTAAAACATCGTATCATCGCTACCTTTCCCCTGCTCACACGGATCTCAAACCGAACATTGCAAGGTCATACCAGTTCTGGAGAACTTTTCAAAGGACAAACGTCATCTAGGACACAATTCGTGGCTAACCACAGAGTGAGTTAACTTTACAACATTGTTTGTGAAGCCTTCAAATTACTCTATACATATTTGAACATTCTCTCCGTGAAACACTGGAAATTTAACTGCTCTTGAAAGTACAACATTTTCTCGGATTCAACGGACTGTGCTATCTATTACCTTTGACATTTCGTTTTAATAACATTAATTGAACACATTGTAAAATTGTATTTTATTTGTTTTTCAGCTTTTTACCATTTGTTAGATTGGTTTAAGAATAAATTATCAGCACCTGATAGTCTTGTTGCTTGAGCCCAATCGTCGGTTAAACTTAATGGTCAGGCCATTACAGTAAAAAGTCTACAACTTGCCTGTTGTGTCTCACAGATAACGCCACTCCACAGCTACACAGCAACCTACCTGTTGAGCCCTGCATGTACGCGTCATCCCTTGACGTACAGTAAATTGACGACAACCTGTCTTTACATATCCAGACAAGGAACGACAACATAACAACGTTCATACCTTTACACTGTCAGTGGACTACATAACTTGTGTGTACTAGGCAGCAACAACGTTGAGTCAACATGGATCCCAGTCATGTGGAACAACAAGAAGAGATACAGCCCCCAGAGGGAAATGTCCCAGATCTAGAACTATTACAAAATCCGTCTAATACCACACATTTAGATGAAAATCCCGAGACTAGGCGAGTACGGGATCTCACCGAAAAAGGTAAAGGAGCCTACACAGAAAGACGTAATAAGTTCTGTGAGGAATTAGAGGTCCTTTGGTCAGATATAACGACCCAGTTATCGGAAATCACTACACCTCCCAATGAACTTCAGCAAGTCTTAACAGCCCAGGACAATCTTGTAAAAGCCTGTACAAATTATGGGAGGCTCACAGACGAATATCTGGACTTTCTAAAAAGGACCAGAACGTTGGACAGTCAAAAAGACACAGACGCATGTAACCTTACATTGGATCTCCGTCTGTCCAAAGTGGAACTGGCCATGGACTCTTTACACGAGCATCGCCTTGCCCTCACTAAGTCTAAATCAACTAAAACAAGGACCTCAGGGTCAAAAGGTAAGAAAACCTCACGCAGTGGTAGCTCTAACGTGTCAGACATGTCAAGCCTAGCACGGAGAAAGCGTGCCAAGGCAGAGGCTGCCAAGTCTAAAATAGCCTTTATAGAAAAACATGCCCTTATCCTACAACAGGAAGCACTGTTAGAGGAACAAGCCCTGTCCAGACAAATTGAAATGGAACAAGAAGTCGCTCAACGTAAGGCTCAAATGCAACAAGAAGCCGCACGAGTAAGCCGGGAAAAGGTCGAGCTTAAAGCCAAATTTAACCTTCTTGAAGCACAGAGAGAAGCTGCAGCCGCAGAAGCCGAGGCTCGTATCCTGAAATACGATGACAGCCAAGCGTTTAGCGATCTCCCTGACGAAAAGGAAGACCCGCTCCAGCGTGTGCAAGATTTCGTCAATAAACTTCCTGTATCAACTGCTGTAAAGGAAGTAACAGGACCTCAAAAGAAAAAACAAATTCCTGTTAAAATTGAGCTGAGTCATGAAGCACCAGCGTTTGTGCCATCTGTGGCACTGAACTTGCCATCACAAACACCCAAGGTCTTGCCTACACGTGCTAAGTCACCAGATGTTAATGCATTCCCAGATCTGGGAACAATAACTAACATAGGAAAACAGGGCGTTTCAGAAAAGATCCCTGTCTTACACCAAAATCAAGGCGTCATAGAAGAGATCCCTGTTTCACACCCAAAACAAGGCGTAATAGAAGAGAACCCTGTAGCATACCAGCAACAAAACAATCCTACGTTAGAGATAACCAGATTTCTCCTTCGCAAGGACTTGCTGTTCTCCCGGCTAACAAGCTTTAACGACCAGGCAGAATCATTTCATACATGGAAAGCCAGCTTTAAAAATGTCATAGACGAACTACAAGTTTCAGACTCAGAACAGATAGACCTACTTATTAAATGGCTTGGACCAGAGTCAGGTAAACATGCCATGAGTATAAGGGCATCAAATGCCAACAACCCAACAAGAGGCCTACACAGATTATGGGAAAGACTGGACGATCGATATGGTGCTCCAATAATGTTGCAGACGTCTCTCGTCAACAAACTTGACAACTTTCCAACACTGACAAATAAAGACAACTCACTCCTTTACGATTTGTCAGACATTATCTCAGAAATAGAGTATCACAAAGAAAATCCCAAGCTGGGATGTTTGCTAGCTTACTTCGACTCGTCAAAGGGGGTAAATCCTATTGTGGAAAAACTACCATACGGACTCCAAGAAAAGTGGATAACAAGGGCTTCAAGATACAAGTCTAAATATGAAGTTGCCTTTCCACCTTTTACAGAATTCTCTGCCTTCATCAAGGAAATGAGCAAAATTAAGAACGATCCTGGGTTCATCTTTGGTTCAAAGGTAACACCAAATACAAAAGACTCTACGCCAAGGTTCACACCTCAGACGTACTCTAAAGTCAACGTCCATAAGACGGCTGTTGAACAGCAAACTGAAGACAGCAGTCAACAACAAAATCTGTGTATCCTACACAAGACAAAGCATACCTTGAATGAATGCCGAGCATTCCGAGCCAAACCAATCGAGGAACGCAAGGAACTGTTAAGACAAAACAATGTGTGCTACAAGTGTTGTGAGTCAACTACACACAGAAGTCGGGACTGCAACGCAAGTATCAGTTGTAACGAGTGTGGAAGTGAACGACATACCACAGCACTTCACATCACTAGACCACAACAATCTGAAAGTTCCCAGTTTAGCTCACCCAGACAAGCCTACGGCGGGGAGCTAACACAAGTCTACGGCGGGGAGCAGACAGAGTCAGCTGAAACAAAGTTAACCTCTGTAAGTTCGATCTGCACAGAGATCTACAAAGATCATAAGAGCGAGAAATCTTATGCCAAGATATTACCTGTGGACGTGTACCACAAGGACAAGACAAACAAAATTATCAGGATGTACGCCATTATTGACGACCAAAGCAGCAGGTCTCTTGTCTCTCCTGAATTCTTCAGTCTGTTTAACGTTCGGGAGAAACCTGAAAACTACTCTCTTACGACATGCTCCGGCAGAGTAGCTACTTCCGGGAAAAGAGGAAAAGATTTCGTCATAAAATCTGTACATAGTGACGTACAATTTGATCTGCCTACATTAATTGAATGTAATAATATTCCCAATCATCGAGACGAAATTCCTACTCCTGAAGTTGCAATGCATCATCCTCATCTGAAAGAACTCAGAGGAAGCATTCCACCTATAGAGGAACGTTGTCAAATTCTTCTCCTTATTGGAAGGGACCTTATAGAGGCACACCACGTCCTTGAACAACGCCTAGGACCATCCCGAACTCCATTTGCCCAAAAGTTGAGACTTGGTTGGGTCATAATTGGAAATACATACATTGACAAGCAAACTTCTCCTATTCAAGTCAACACAAAGATAACTAACGTTTCAATCACGGAATCAGAACACCGTCTTGCCTCAAGACCGGAAATAGCCGTCAAGGACAAGAATCCAATTGTTGTTCAGTATAACGACAAAAACTTTCATTCGAATGCCAAGGTCGCTAAATCGCATTCAATACAATCCCTTGAATGTAATGGACCTAGTACCAAGCCTGGTAAACGCACACATTCATCTAAAGGGACATCACTCGCGTCACTAAAAGCAAAATCTGTGACTTCTATAGAAAAATCTATAGATAAAGAAAGTTTCAATCCGAAATCAACAGAACCTAAAGTTCATGGAGAGGAAATCAATAGCATTCACAAACCTATTCCGAAAGAAGGACCTATTGCCAATCTCAATCTGCCATTGCATGAGCAACGTCTACTACGAGGAGGAAGCAGTATTGTCAAATCTGACTTGAATATAAGTGAAAAGGAACCAGTAGTCTTATCTGGACATCGTCACAGAGTAACACCTTTTCTTGGACATTACTACGACAAAATCAAACATAGAGGACGCCACTCTACAGATAGAGCGACTAGATCTGCAGGATTGGACGTTATGACGAAACGCCTAATTTCGTCTGATACTCACAAAGATGTGTCATATCGCCAAATCGGAAGACAACCAACTACTAACTCTTGTTATACTTCGATCGTCATCGCCGTCTAACTACGTTGGAGAAAACAGTTCCCATTATCGATACAGCAGTAATAGAACATTCTACAGAACACAACAATGTCGTCCGAGACACCCTTCTTCTAAAGGACAAAAAACTGTGCCTACCCAGTTTCACGTGGAATGTACTTATTAGGAACCTTTATAGTGAAAAATCGTTGAGATCTGATATTTCTCACACGAAATAGTGGACATTTCACCTGTATATATTCAATTTATATTGAGATTAATTCATTTGTGTAAATCTTGTATACATATTCGAAAAATTTATGGAAAAGTGATATCAGATAGACATCAGACGGGGAGTATTCCGTTACACCGTTCCGTAATTTATATAGTTCGTTTGATTATATTCTTAATCTATTTATGTGTTCCAGTCTAGGAGGATTATTCATCTTTAACCTTATAAGAACATTAAAACATCGTATCATTGCTACCTTTCCCCTGCTCACACGGATCTCAAACCGAACATTGCAAGGTCATACCAGTTCTGGAGAACTTTTCAAAGGACAAACGTCATCTAGGACACAATTCGTGGCTAACCACAGAGTGAGTTAACTTTACAACATTGTTTGTGAAGCCTTCAAATTACTCTATACATATTTGAACATTCTCTCCGTGAAACACTGGAAATTTAACTGCTCTTGAAAGTACAACATTTTCTCGGATTCAACGGACTGTGCTATCTATTACCTTTGACATTTCGTTTTAATAACATTAATTGAACACATTGTAAAATTGTATTTTATTTGTTTTTCAGCTTTTTACCATTTGTTAGATTGGTTTAAGAATAAATTATCAGCACCTGATAGTCTTGTTGCTTGAGCCCAATCGTCGGTTAAACTTAATGGTCAGGCCATTACACCTCCGATTCAAAAAAAAAAGTACCACGAGAACATATCAATCTATAAGTTCAGTAATTTGCCCTTCCATTATGTGACTCAAAATTTCAAAAAAATGGGTAGCAATTGTATCGAAAAGAGAAAATCGAGTGCACCTTTTTATGTTAGGGTGTGTTTTAGGTGTATATTTGGTCTTTAAAACGTACAAAGCAAGAGTATTTGATGTATCATCTCGCTTCAGATTCTATCATTTTTATATATTAAAGCTACAGGTTGACTTTATAACACATAAACATCACAATGCGAAAAGATGAAATAAATGGGTCAAGTGAAATACCTATCTTATGAATCACAAAAACAGAGTAGGTGTGTTCCAATAGCTATTTGTTTTTTACTAAACGTACTTGACGACAGTCTTTTAAGTTGGATGATGAAAATGCATATCTTCGAAGAAAAAAAAAATTTGTGTGTAATAACTAGGGTTTATAAGCTTCAACCACTGAAAGTTTTTAGTCTGCCCTTCCACAAAATATCTAACTAGAATTTATTTTATTGTTTAAGAATTTTCGAAAGTTCCACCTGACAACCGATCAGACAATAGTTTTAAGTTGAATCAATGCAGACAAGATCATTAACTGATCATAAACATTAGCTAGTAGATGCATTTGTCTTTTAAAATACACCTGACATATAAGGATCGTAATGGTGCTATGTGGATAAATTTATCGGTTTTCAAGAGCAAAGTTGGAAGCGCGTCATCCCTACAATGGCTTCCATTTTTACGAATGTGAAAATGAACTGGCGTAATGGGTAGATAATTTTGACAAAGTAGAATCTTGACTGGAAAATAACTAAATTTTAGAGAGTATTCCCTTTGTTGATTTAAGACACGATGCTCACCTTCAAGAAACACAACTTTTGATAAATTGATATTTTCCACAAAACGTATTTACGGGATTAGTCCCATTACAATTACAAGGAAGCTATTAAACCAGAGTTCCAAATGGTGAAGTTGAAATCATCCGTTTGTTAATTTTACGGACGCCATCGCGAGTGGGTTGACCTTTATGGAATAACCGTTTCACAAATGATAACGGATATGTTCCTTTGGTCGTAACTACAATCCCCTTCCCTTTCATGAATGTGACCTACCGAATTAGACTATTTATCGGATTTGTTATATCATAGCAACACGACGGGTGCCATATGTGGAGCAGGATCTGCTTACCCTTACGGAGCACCTGAGAGCACCCCATGTGTTTTCATGGGGTTCGTGTTGCTTATTCTTAAGTTTTCTATATTGTGTCATGTGTTCTATTGTTTGTATGTTGGCCTTTTTCATTTTTAGCCAGGCGTTGTCAGTTTATTTTCGATTTATGAGTTTGACTGTCGCTCTGGTATCTTTCGTCCCTCATTTATTCATAGTGTGAACAAATTCTTGGGAGTTTTTTTTACATTGACGTTATCAACATGTTTATCATTTGCAGTTTGCTTTTCATACTTCAAACCTCAGTTCGTTGAGCTCAATTCCAGTAACTGCGAATATACTATGATACTTTACTGCTTATAATTGTTGCTTGAGCTAATTATTTGTAATTCATAACACGATTCATAGAGTTATACTGCCTTGCCTCTCTGTTCAGTATTTTAGCGAAATTTGGTCTTTAGATTTCATACCATGTTAATCTATGATAAATGTTTGGTTTGCTGACCCAATTTTGTCAATATAACGAAATATAATCAACTGTCATACAGCCCTAAAACTAGATTCGACACACCATTTTTTTTTTAAAATGTCTGTACCAAGTCAGGAATATGTCAGCTGTTTTTTTTTTACTTGTTTCGTAGATTGACAGCGTTTGATTTTGTCAGTTTGTGTGCGGACTTCCCTATTGTGATTTTCCTTAGAGTAGGACTTTTTTTTACTTATCTTAAATCTAATGAGTCATATGTAGACTTAAAACACATCTGGCAAACTTCATTAAAACCTAATAATGTGACTTTTGTAAACATTGGATTAATGTCATTCCCTGTTCATGTTTACTTCCCGAGTGTTTAAGTGCAGTTCAATTATAGTAATCATCATTACTGTTCTGACGTGAAGTATGTTTGATAATGTCACTCAAATTATTGTTATTTGAGCGAAGAATTTATTCGAAACGATATTTCATTTTATACATATGAATTTTATTGGTTAGATTTTTATATTTTTATTGAAGTACCATTGATGAGTCAAATGAGCCGACTTGTACGTTTAATTGCTGAATCGTAGGTGATATTCTCCGTGTCATTTTGGCTTAACTGTTATGGAATTTCCTTTTTATGACTTATAGTATCTTTAATTTGTACAGTTTTAAAAACATTGCGAGTTAGAGCTTGGCAACGTGTTTACATTAAAACATCGTTTAATATTAATTTTGTTTCGTTGGAATAATGTCAGGCTGATGTAATCCTGCATCTTCATACATTAGCTCCTCAGGAAGAATGAAAAGAATATGACACTATTTTATAACTTTAGATTCCTTTATATAAATAATGTTCTCCCATTGAATACTTCAAACTTTGAGACTATGTATAAATTAGTCACTTGAACTTCTAGAACGGAAACATAAGTTTGCCATGCTATTTATGCATTTTTTTATTGTGATTTTCAGATCTTGACCTCTAGAACTCTTTCTGTTTACGTGAGATTGACTTGCTGTCATAAAAACATGTCATACATTATGCATAACTTTTCTTCACATTTGAAGTGCTTATTAAAGGGATACCGTCAATAAAATGGAACATGCAGCCTAATACTTGTAGCCTTTATATTCCAATTTATATTTAATTCCTCTATAAAAAAAAAAACACAAAAGAAGGAATTGACAAAAATGGCTTCAACTGTTTGTTGATGATTATTGTCATCCAACATAACATATAGGCTTGTGAAACATTTACGCTTTTATATGGCTTCTGTTTCAGAGAAAGTGAAAACATATTCCGATTGATTATTTTCAAATGAAATATTGTATTTCATAGCTGCATATAGTCGAAACGATGTAAATATCTATGAAAATATTTGGAAAGGTAATTTTTACAGAGTTGAATAAGTCGTATATTCGTTTATTTTGTTTGATTCTAGAAAATTCAAAAACCTAAAGTTATCATCATGATTGGTTCTGGTTCATGTAGTGAAAAGTAATATAGGGTTTTCCATGGATATAGAAAAAAAAGCATTAAGTTCAAGCAGACATTATCGAGCAAGTTTTAAACTTGTTATGTTTAACTCTCAATTAAAAACAAGGACGTCTTGTGATGACACCTCCATGGATTTCAAATCATATTCAAAATCAGTAATATGAGGATAAAGAAATATATATGTCAAATATTAGCGATATATTTCTTATTGCTTTATTACAAGTGGCTGTTGTTTTATTGTAGAAGTTGTGACTTAATACAAAAGTAATGAAATGCGGTATGATGCAAATGAGTAATCTATCCAGTTTGATTTTATACGGATTTCCAAAAATAATATTCTTTCTTCTATTTATCACGCTGAGTTATCAAATAATACAAAATACGTTCGGTATAAATGAATACGAAAGCTTACTTTTACCGAGCATTTGTTTGTACATTCGATTAGTGAGTATTTAGTTTAATGATGGAAAAGCTCATTATTCATTCTATTGATTTTGGCTAATAGGTTATATTTGCATTAATGTATTAAAAGACCCGTACATTTTCAAACATTTTCATTTTCTGCATTGCAAGGTGCATTCTGATGCAGATGGTTTTAAATAAAACGTTCCACTATGCTATCTCTTACTCGTATTTGATACATCTTTTTTTTGAAAATTTGGGTTCTCAATGCCATTTAACTATTAACAATTTGTATTAGAGAGCAACTGATGCACTTTATAAAGACAATACGCACTGCAGACCAATGAATAAGCGTTGTACCTTAAAAAAGTGTTGAACAGAAGTTTTTTCTGTACTTTTAATGTTGTTTTCAAATCACAAGATAACATGCTCTTAATTTGTTGTATTCAAAGGAGTAGGTTTAGTAAGACCCCTTTTTGGCCCCAAAATATAGCAGTTTTACAAAATTGTTAAAATGTAAACCTTTAGTTATTTATTGGACAGTAGAATGTTTCTGCTACATAATTATGGGCTGTTTTTGACAATACAATGCACATATATCCGGTACTAGCACCATTAAGTCATGCTAAATTACTGAAATCCTCATAATTCTAGCATTTTGGTTAAATTTTAGACGGTTTTCGTGTAACACGAAAGTGGCCGCATTCGTGTTCATCCTTTATATTGAAATGTAAGTTGTATTTTATGATAATACATAACATATATAAAGGTTGAGGATGAACACGGATGCGGCCACTTTCATTTTTACCAAAAACCATCTGAAAAGTGACATTTTTCGGCATATTAGGTAGATTTTTCATATTTGAGCTTGAATCGGATCGTTTTTAATGACTAAATCTGTTAAAATCTTTCACATAAACTAATTAATTCAAATAAAATAGACACTTAAGTGTTTAAAAAGTGGTCAAAATCTTTCGTCAGATGAACCTGAAATTTGAGGCAAAATCGGTCCTTACCGGACCTACTCCTTTCTAAGAATGTATTATTTTTATTTAATAACAGAAATTTGAAATATCATTAGAACTGTATATATGGGTTTTTTATCTGCTAAGAATGGTTATCACGAACACTTCGTATAAATCTTAATGATTCAATAAGTGTTAGTTGTGTCCCTCTGAGGTTTTAAAGTTGATGATTATTGAATATATTTTAATGTGTCTTTTAAAAGAAGTCTCGAAATAAAAGGTTAGCCATTTATCAAGTTTACCCTTTAATTAGGTTCATTCGTGTATTGTTCCTATAAGAACGGGGTAAAATCATGTTTAATAATAAGATAACTGTTCTTTTTCCCTGTTACAATGTTTCACTGGGATTTAAAATAATTGATGCATAACATAATATTTCGTTTAAAATGTAAATAAATGATATTGCAAAATATCACAAGTGCTTTTTCTACTTGGTGTCATTTTATTTACTTACGAATTGAAACCATGAAACGGCCATTGGATGCAATGTTAAAAATAATATTTTTTTTCTTCATCATTAATAGAGATTATAAAAATTTCATATTTTCAATAATCTGGTTTAATTCAATCAAATATTTGTGTGGGTGTGTGGGTGTTGCAGCCTGTAGCTCATTGCCATATTCGGCATGGCCATAGAGGGCGCTCGCAGCTTGAATCAGAATTTTGGAATTCCCGTATCAGCTTGAATTAGAATTTTGGAATTCCCGAATCGGGCACTTGTTAATTTGCTGTCGACTAGAAAGCAGGTGTTACACAAATTAGTTAAACTTTTAAAAGAAAAAGAAAAGATGCCAAACAAGAGAAATGCCGTCGGATCGCCATCAAGGGCCATGGGAAAGAAGAGAAGAACGGCTAACAGGACAGGCGGACAGATAATGCAGAACGAGGAAATAACCCAAAAGAAGGACGGAGCTGGCCGGAGAAGAATTGCAAAGAAAACACAAGGGGTCGGACACGTGGTGGCAGAAGGACCGGTGGAAACTACTGATTTTTCATCAGGTAATGAGTCGGAGGAGGATGCACGAGCGTTCACCTCTTTAAGGCACGACCCGTTACACAAAAACTTTGAAATTGCAAATAATTCCATTGATTTCACTCCTTCAAAAGAATCTAGCATTCATGACACAGTGGGGGAACACGTGCCTTTTAAAATTAAGGAAAAAATTTGGGAGGGAAAGTTTATTGAGCTGCATTCTCTTTTGAGAACGCAAAAAGCAATGGAAGAGGTGGACGAGGGCGATTTGAAATTAAAAAGGGGAAAAATTTGCATTGAAAAAAGATCGTCGAGTGTTAATTTGTCCATAAATGAATGGACTTCAGCATTCATGGTTTTTATGAGTGTCTACATTGAGAAATACTGCACACGGGCACAGGAATTGTTAAAATATATGCGCGATATAAGACTAGCGGCAACGAGGTCAGAAAACTGGGCCACCTATGACGAGCAATTTAGGCTAAAAATAGAGAAGAATCCAAATTTATCTTGGGGAAATATACACGGTGAATATTGGCTATTACACATCACATCTCCCATAGTACAAAACAGCGTGTCAGTGCAATCACAGGGTTAAAGGACAAATACACAACATCCGCTAATCTGATGATTATAAATTCCTAACTGTCAGTATTAATTATAAGCCGATTCAACTATAAATTAGTGATAACGTATAATGTAAACATAACCAGACAAGGTCGTTAAACACTTCCATTTGTTTGTTGTTAACATAACAATCCTCCCCCTTTTAATTAAGATGATCAAGATAAACAAGATTAATCTCCAGTGAATGAAAGCAATAAATTCAATTTGCACTCAATTGAACTAGATAGCTACAAGTTTTAATGTTCAATTATGAAATCCTAAACCTACAGTTATATCACTGCACTAACTTAATTAACCACAATTATTTACAGTCATATATGTTTTCAATAAGTCTCTCTCAGTCTGGTGCCTTTCTTACTCTTTATGTGCAATGCATAACTATAGTATCATTAGCATCTTCAATGGTTTTATTTTCGGTTATTTTAGTTTGTTCGGATTCATTGTTATTTTCAGATTTTTCGGTATCGCAAGTGAATTACATGTTGGTTAGGTTATTAATTCAGTGTAAATATCAGATATGGTAATTTCAAGTATGTTTGGTATGTTTTTATTTTCCTGCGGTATGAAGTTACGAATCTGAAAAATATGTCACTTCTAGATAAGTTACTGTTCCGAGTTTATGAACGATAGCTCCTTGTTTCCACTTGTTATTGTCTCTATAGTCTCTTTAAGATTTGAACTCCCTACTGGATGCAAAAAGAATATTTGTTTTTACCATCTCCCCATTTTATTATTATTCTCTGTGGAGCTATTGATTTGACATATTTAGAATTGACATCAAATGGTTTAATTGAAAATGAAAAAAATGGTCTACCCTACGTAACCAGGCTTTATTTAAAAAGGTTATTATAATATGGCCTTTATTGCTTCAGTGCGATACTGGCATGTTGCACCCTTGAATGTGGGTGCAATAATAGAACAGAACAGAAAAAGAGTGATTTAGTGGCCAAAAATCTTTGTTACGGAAAAGAGGGGTAAAGCTATATTACATGAGAACATTAGGGCAAGTGGAGTGTCTTTATACACAACAAATGGAACTTATTTGTCACAAACTGGAAATCAGGTTTTCTTGAATAATATACAAGGGTTTGTGTAGGGGGGAGTCGGTCCTACGCACAACATAATCAACTTTTCCTTAGAGTCAATAAAGAAAATTTTGTGGAGGTGAGAACCCATGTCAGATTTGGAAGCTGACTTGGGCTCTCATGTGGCGGTCCAGGGAGACTGGTAGTGATTGGGGGATTATTTCACTCGGCCCTTGCTCTGGGCCTGACAAGTTATAAAATTTGCAGGTTTGGAAAATGTGGTTAGTGGTAACGGTGTGGTCTACAGATGGGTGACTCTGGGACCTCCTCCACCTCATCTCATAGAGGGGAGGCCTACACCTGCCAACAGGTGGGGCGCTAACTGGAGCATTGGTAATACGAGTGTTTTCCCCGGTCACTCCCCATGGTAGGTGGTGGTGTAACCGTTTTAACTACCAGGGGTTTTATGACACTATGTCAACATAGGTCAGCTGATAGCCATTGTGTGTAGGTAATCAGTAGTCACCCTGGCGCCTCAACAAAATATCATAGAATACTCTGTAGCCAAAGTATTGCCAAAAAGTAAAAAATGTATATTCTAGTCATGAAAATGTAAATACAAGTTGGTGTAATAAAATGTATGTTTAATTCAAAGGATTGTTTTTGTATAAGTTGTATATGAATTACAGAGGATGGAACCTCTACACAAATGAGTATAATATACAGAAAGTCTTTAGTTAGTATTTGGTATTTGTGAATTATAATTCACAACGAAAAAGGGAGACAACTCTTGATTAAGTTTTAATATGTTTAGAAAATACGTCAACAACTCTGGATCGTTGTTTTTCATCTCATTGTTATTCGTTCAGTATTGAAATAGGGTCTTCATATATGAGTATTGCAATTAATAGAGATTATAAAAATTTCATATTTTCAATAATCTGGTTTAATTCAATCAAATATTTGTGTGGGTGTGTGGGTGTTGCAGCCTGTAGCTCATTGCCATATTCGGCATGGCCATAGAGGGCGCTCGCAGCTTGAATCAGAATTTTGGAATTCCCGTATCAGCTTGAATTAGAATTTTGGAATTCCCGAATCGGGCACTTGTTAATTTGCTGTCGACTAGAAAGCAGGTGTTACACAAATTAGTTAAACTTTTAAAACCCGCCCGCCCTCCCTATGAGAATAGTTGCTGCTGTCTTTGTTTTATATTTTCAGGCATCTGTTTGCTGTATTTGATTAGCATATTATGGTTACCAGTATCCAAGCAGGACCTTCATAGTATTGGACCAATCAGGATAATTTCGAATAAACTTGCGTTTCTATGAATTGGACATTTCCGTTATTAAGCACTTTATTAACATATTATGGACTATTGTGATTTGAGCATCCAGCATTAATTTTAGTTTTTATTAATTAACAATTATATTAATTGGAACGAAAACGAGACATTTAAAAAAAAAAAAAATCAATTATCTTCTTTTACCTAAGGCGCAGAGTCAATTTTGAATGGGGGGAGGTCCAGGGAGACTGGTAGTGATTGGGGGATTATTTCACTCGGCCCTTGCTCTGGGCCTGACAAGTTATAAAATTTGCAGGTTTGGAAAATGTGGTTAGTGGTAACGGTGTGGTCTACAGATGGGTGACTCTGGGACCTCCTCCACCTCATCTCATAGAGGGGAGGCCTACACCTGCCAACAGGTGGGGCGCTAACTGGAGCATTGGTAATACGAGTGTTTTCCCCGGTCACTCCCCATGGTAGGTGGTGGTGTAACCGTTTTAACTACCAGGGGTTTTATGACACTATGTCAACATAGGTCAGCTGATAGCCATTGTGTGTAGGTAATCAGTAGTCACCCTGGCGCCTCAACAAAATATCATAGAATACTCTGTAGCCAAAGTATTGCCAAAAAGTAAAAAATGTATATTCTAGTCATGAAAATGTAAATACAAGTTGGTGTAATAAAATGTATGTTTAATTCAAAGGATTGTTTTTGTATAAGTTGTATATGAATTACAGAGGATGGAACCTCTACACAAATGAGTATAATATACAGAAAGTCTTTAGTTAGTATTTGGTATTTGTGAATTATAATTCACAACGAAAAAGGGAGACAACTCTTGATTAAGTTTTAATATGTTTAGAAAATACGTCAACAACTCTGGATCGTTGTTTTTCATCTCATTGTTATTCGTTCAGTATTGAAATAGGGTCTTCATATATGAGTATTGCAATTAATAATTTTCCTTAAGTAGGCACCATTTTGATGCATATTTACGTTCTATTAATTTGAAAATAGAGAATTTCATTTAAGGTGAAATTTATGTTCTTCAGTACCATAAAAAAAATATATTCAAAGGATTTTGTCACGCTTAAAGACCGTAATAGTATGATGAATAAGTTGTTTCTACCATTATGACATTATGTCATACCAGTCGATGCTTTAATAGCTTCTATAAAGGTACGAATAACGTTTTTATTCCGGTCGTACAGTGCCCTATGAAATTTTTGGGGATAGTTGTTTTGATATCTTGTAAATAGTTGTGTCACTGACAATCATATTACATCTCATATTAATTTCATGATATATTCAGTCATTAAATAATTATTTGAGAAGTTGATCCGTTACAAAGTGCAACCACATAGTTATATGTAATCGTTTGAATGTAGCAGCTAATAATATTAATTTTGGAAATCAATAAAATTACGAATGACTAAAAGGGGTGGGTGATTATATGAAAAACAAAATAGGTCATAAAATACTTATATATCAACAAAAACAGTGTTATCGTGAGTATTGCATTTGGCTTATGAAAGGAGTTGACTTAAATACGAATTGAATTGATAAATGTCAGCTCACAAGGTAATACAGAAATTCAACTAACAATATATTTCTGAGTACAGTCATTGAAACGATTGTTTAAAGTATAAGCGGAATGATTATATTGGTCTAGTCCAACCTTACCTTTGTCCCTTTTTAATTATCTTTCGGTATGAAATACTAGTATGCGAGTTTATAGCATATATTATTTAAACGCTAAAATAAGAACACAATGATAAGGGTTGATCCTTTTGAAAATACACGTAGCATCATTGCATTATAAAATTAATAATATTTATCAAAGGACCAGGATTGTAATTTGATACGCCAGACGCGCGTTTTGTCTACATAAGAATCATCATAATTATGTTTCATTAAATTTCATTTACTTTTTTTTTCATACAAAT
Organism: Mytilus edulis; assembly: GCF_963676685.1. NCBI lineage: Eukaryota > Metazoa > Mollusca > Bivalvia > Mytilida > Mytilidae > Mytilus > Mytilus edulis. The sequence continues at coordinate 51,269,095 of NC_092357.1, read as the reverse complement.
TTAACATTAAAATAGAATTAATAAAGATTGAATTTCAACATAATTATGATGATTCTTATGTAGACAAAACGCGCGTCTGGCGTATCAAATTACAATCCTGGTCCTTTGATAAATATTTACACCACTGGGACGATGCCACTTGTGGTGGACGTTTCATCCCTGAGGGTATCACCAGCCCAATTGTCAGCATTTCGGTGTTGACATGAATATCAATTATATGGTAATTTTAAAAATAAAATTAACGGTACCAATTTTCTTGCACCAGATGCGCATTTCGACAATACATGTCTCTTCATTGATGCTCGTGGCCAAAATATTTGAAATCCAAAGCTTATATAAAAGATGAAGAGCTATAATCCAAAAGGTCCAAAAAGTATAGCCAAATCCGTGCAAGGAACCAGAGCTTTGCATGAGGGAGATACATTCCTTAATTTATAATAATTTCTATAATTTTGTAACAGCAAATTTTAATAATACAAAAAATCCGTATTTTCATGCCAGTACCGAAGTACTGGCTACTGGGCTGGTGATACCCTCGGGGACTAATAGTCCACCAGCAGAGGCATCGACCCAGTGGTAGTAATAAAATTAACGGTACCAATTTTCTTGCACCAGATGCGCATTTCGACAATACATGTTTCTTCAGTGATGCTCGTGGCCAAAATATTTGAAATCCAAAGCTTATATAAAAGATGAAGAGCTATAATCCCAAAGGTCCAAAAAGTATAGCCAAATCCGTGCAAGGAAACAGAGCTTTGCATGAGAGAGATACATTCCTTAATTTATAATAATTTCTATAATTTTGTAACAGCAAATTTTAATAATACAAAAAAATCCGTATTTTCATGCCAGTACCGAAGTACTGGCTACTGGGCTGGTGATACCCTCTGGGACTAATAATAAATTTCCTGTTGACAAAACTTTAAATCTTTTGAAAAAATAAGGATCTTTTCATCCCAGTAATAGATTACCTTAGCCGTATTTGACATAACATTGTTAATTGTAATTGAATAATATGCATACGTCAAACATAGTAATGCATTCAGTAACCAATGGTTTTCTTTTAAAATTCGGTTAAATATGGAAAAAAAATAGTGTGGAAACTGAATGAATAAAACTGCAATAGGTTCTGAAGTCGCAGTTTGGTCTTTTAGGGCTAAATGATTTCGAATAAATTACTTTGAAACTTTCGTATTTTTATGTGATTTCTGCATCTGAGTTAGTTAAAATGAAGAAAATTTTTTGAGATGTTTTAAAAAAGACATACATGTATGCGGTCATAACAATTTTTTTTTTTTTTTATTTCTATATCTTCCTTGTAAAAGGATGCTCTAACTCACTGTCAGTATCTGACTATACTTTACGGCCGTTTTGGTTTGAACGTTTTCATAAGGTTTCGGAAATCCTTTATTTTTTTTACTCAAGATATATTAATTGTTGAAATGTAGATTAGTACAGAAAACTTGGAACCGTTAATGATATAATTGCCATTGAGTCGATACATATGCTAGTGGACTGTTAATTTATCAATTTTTACTTTATTTATTGTTTGTTTATCTAAGCATTATAACCATTTCAAAGTGTTTCCTGACATTGTATCATACACTTGTTAACATTTTTAGCATCTATATCATCGTTAGTGTATGTATGTATTTACTATCAGTGAATAGCATGTGTGTGTGTGTGTGGTAATAGTTGAAGTGTTATATTTGTTTGATACAATCACAGAAACATGTAATACCTGTCAGTCAAAACAACTTTACTATTGCAACATTGCTGCAGTATTTATCATTATGTCTGCTTGTTTTGTTTACACATTGTTGTCAATATGATGGAATTTTAATAAGACTGTCATACAAGCGAGAGTTTTCTTCTACATTGAAAATGCCAAACTAAGTCAGGAACGACAACTGTTATGCATTCGTTTGTTTTGTTTGAGCTTTTGATTTTGCTATTTGATTAGGGACTTTCTGTTTTGAATTAAAATCGGAGTTCGGTTTTTTGTTGTTTTAATTTTTAGGTCAATTGGCTATTTTCTTCAAAGAAACTACTCGTATTTATTCATTAAATATGAAAATATTGCTATTCTTAAAACATTTAGAGGATTTAGAACATTACAGTTTGAAGCTTTCTTAATTTCTTCTGTTGAATTGTGCATCTTGATTAGTCGTTAGATATGATTACGAAATTTCTGCGCTGCTTGAAAAAGGAAATCAATAAGGTCGCAGTACCTTTTTCAAAATATGCCCTCAAACATCTCCATTCATACAGAAATCATTCAGGAATATAATTGGACCTTTTTTTTATAATAAAAAAACATCAAAAGTCTCCCATTTTCTGTACCTTTTTGTCGGTAGCTCTTTGTGTTTTGTTTTAGACAAGATATAGTCACAATCACTTTCAAATTTTTGTTTCGTTACGGATAATTTGTGTATTGAATCAAAATATTATTTTTGACTATTTCCTGCAATTGTGTATGACCTTTATCAGCAGCTAATCTAACAATTCGGAAAAAAGCTGGGTTCGTTACAATGTCCTCATGTTTCTGTGTCGTACTCTTTTCAACTTTTGTTTAAATGATTAAAGGCATTTCTAACAAATTGCTATTACTGTAGTAAAATCGAAGATTCTGCATGACGGAATTACTATCATTATTCATTCTTTTGTTAAAGCATTTTCAAGACATGCACATTAACTATATAAAGTAGAGTATTCTTATGCATGCTAATTATTCTTTTTTTTTTTTTTTTTTTTTTTATCAAATTCAAATTTTTGACCCAATTATTCAAGGTAAGACTGACAATACGACAAACGATCGATCTGAGAGTAAAATGCAAAAAAAACATGCCATGTTTAAAGTGAACGATAATATCAGATGTCAACATTTAGATTGAAAAATGTGGATGTAATACTAGTTTATTATTTTGGAATAACATTTTTTCATCGAGAAACTGATGACGTTTATCGGTTAATCAGACGATATTTATTTCATTGCAAATTGAAGACTGGAAAAATGTTACTGGTATAATTCAATGATAGATATACCTGTCTGTTCTTATATTTATAATTTGGCATTAGTACGTGTTCAAGCATAAAGCTTAACGGTTATGAATAGTACAGTGAGAGTCTGCGATTGATGTAGACTCTCATTATAAAACCTTTGAGAACAAATTCATTTACATTTCTTGAGATTGACCGTCAAAATACATTCTTAATAACAAGAGGAAAATAGGAAGCAACAATTTTCGAACTTGACTTTATAGTCGTTGACTTCTAATTAATATCCAACAAAAACAAAACACATTTGTAAATTTAGTGCGTGCAATTCAAGGTGCTTTTATTTACAACTTCCAAAAATATTAAGTTGAAAGTTTTAGTTCTGTTAATTATTCTTAAAAGTTTTGTATTTATATGCGGCAGTGATCAACCATAAGCTTTTTATGTATTGACTATTCTCTTGTTATCTAGCGGCAATTTTGCCCGGCTCTCCAAAATAACATGGCGGACTTTTTGTCTTTTCTTGTTGAAATAATAATTCTTTTTCTTGGTTGCTGGATGTTTATTTTTTTTAATGATTTATTATTGGGATTTCATGTTGAAAGAGGCAAGTTATGTGTAAGTACAACTTGTGATTTGTAACTTATATTTAGTTACTGCGCAAAGTCGTCTGCTATTTCGGTGCTGTCAGGAATTACTGTTATCCTCTATTATATGTATTATATTATTTTAAAGATACTGGTATCTCATTTGAAACAACAGAACTGGCAAGACATATTCTGCTTCATATCTCTCAATTGATTACATAGTCATGGAAAAAATAAAACTGCAAAACACATTTATGTCAATTTACGGTAGAATGTTTGCCTCTTGTGATTTGACAATGTTTTTAGCAACCTACTTATTTATAGTAAACAAGTTATTTGCTATCAGCGAGTTCTGGTGAATTAAAACTCCTGTCGTATACTTTTAAACAAAGAAAACTCTGTCTGCGACACAAAATGTATGAATTTGACAAGATATGAACACTCTTACAACATTTGGTACGTTGTTTTAACATGAATGTCCTTCTTCTTTCATCATATTGTTTTCTTTATTGTGTTTGTTAGTCTGTTTTTAGTTTTATCTTGAAAGATATCGTTGATGAATATCGTGTTCTATGCAGCTGTTCTTAATCTTAGTCATTCACATCAGATTCATCCACTGAAATGATAAATATTAGTTTGAATGTTCCTGCAGTATCTGTTGCCTCTCTGATAGTACAAAATCAAAAAACGATCGAAGGGACTTATTGTTGAGTGATTCTACATTTTTATTGTATGTTCATGTTAAATGGATTGATTTTTAAATAAAAGCGTTTAACAATATCAGGAACTCTTAACATAAAAAAGCCATAGAATTATTTAAGCGTTATAATCATCTGTATAGCACATTGATAATTAAGTTTTCAGCTCATTAAGGTATATTCTAGAAGTGTTGTTTTCAATTCAGTCAGTATCATATATTTATATGACTTCTAGTACAACCAAGTCACTAAATAATCTGTCAAGGTTCTTTTAGATTTCATGTTTCTGCCAGCATTTTTTTGTTGGCTTCGTGTAAATATATGGAATGTAGCAGAAGACAATTATTCTTTAAACCCTTTGTAATCATCTCTTATTTCATACGCAAATAATAATGTATTTTTCCAATGCCGTTTTAGAACTATTTTGTTATTAAAGAGGTTTAATTCGGGCTTTGTTTTCTCTGAATGAGAAATGGAAATGATTTAATAGTTTATGACTAAAAGCTTTTAAACACTCCAAAACAGCTTCTCTTGTTGCATAATATGAAAACGTCATGATAGTCGATGTCAGACACTATCCCACTCCTTCTTATCTTATTAAAATTTTAATGCACTGTGCATTAACAATACCATTTACTGTCAAACTTTGGCGTCAACTACGTTTTTTTTTTAAACCGTGACATGATGAATCTTAAACTTTACAAAAAAATTCTTAAATAATATTTTTCTTATTTAAAAGTTCATTTCATTGTTATCGTATGACGACATAATAACGTCGTAGTAATAAATAATATCTTTTTTTTAAAGATTGCATTGTATAAAGGTCATGACAGATTGAAATTTAAATTTCCGCCTCAACCAAAAGATGACATTAAAGGAAACTAAGATAATGTAGGATTGGTTTTTTAAAGTAAAAAAAACAGACACATAAAAACTTAATATATGAACGTCTGATATTTAAAAGTGGTTCAATTACTACATTTTTCTTAGAAAATAGTGAAATATTTACAAATTATTGGTCACAATGGTTGATTTGTCTTAAAATCAAAAAGTCATCAATGGCTGTAATAATGCGACATTGGAACATCACTTTTATTGCTGTTCTTTATCTCAAAGTTTCAGCAAGGCCATCAACACATAGCAAAACAAAACAAAACAAAAACAAAAACAAACAAAAACAACTCTCACCTCATTGCAAGTTAAGCCGACTACTAGCACCGGATTGGATGCATGAAATTGAAAAAGGAAATGGGGAATGTGTCAAAGCGCCAACAACCCGACCGTAGAGCAGACAACAGCCGAAGGCCACCAATAGGTCTTCAATGTAGCAAGAAACTCCCGCACCCAGAGGCGTCCTTCAGCTGGCCCTTAAAAAATTAAGTATACTAGTTCAGTGAAAATGGACGTCATACTAAACTCTGAATTATACACAAGAAACTAAAATTAAAAATCATACAAGACTAACAAAGGCCTGACTTGGGACAGGCGCAAAATTGCGGCGGGGTTAAACGTGTTTATGAGATCTCAACCCACCCCCTATACCTCTAGTCAATGAAGAAAAGTAAACGCATAACAATACGCACATTAAAATTCAGTTCAAGAGAAGTCTGAGTCCGATGTCAGAAGATGTAACAAAAGAAAATAAGCAAAATGACAATAATACATAAATAACAAAGGACTACTAGCAGTTATCTGACATGCCAGCTCCAGACCTCAATTGAACTGATTGAAAAATTATGTCTTCATCATATGAATATTAGGCACAATCCCTCACGTTAGGGGTTTAGTATCATACTATCATACAATATATGAGAAGAACATAACCCGTGTCATGCCAACAACTGTTTATTTTTAAATAAATGTGTTTAGTTCCGATGCAAAGACCCTATAAGTGAATCAATATTAAAGCCAAAATATGCAATCTTTAGTGATCTGACAACAGTATCGTAACTATATCCCTTCTTAATTTGTCTGTTTAAAGGTTTTGTAAGTTTTTGAGGTGAATACTGACATTTTCGTGCTTTGTAAAGAATATTACCATAAAAGATTCGATGATAAAATTTAGTAAATGTTTTGACTAGTTTGTGATATCGAAAACCCTGGTGTAATAATTTTTCAGTAATACATAAATTTCTCTCGCTAAAATCTAATACGTTGTTACATACACGAGCGAATCGTACAAGTTGAGATATATAAACACCATAAGATGGTGACAAGGGAACGTCACCATCTAAAAATGTATAATTAACGATAGGAAATGAAAAATCATCACTTTTATCATAATTTTTTGTATTAAGCTTCCCGTTAATGATATAGATATCAAGATCGAGGAAAGGGCAGTGGTCATTGTTAGTATTAGCTTTATTTAAATTAAGTTCAACAGGATAAATTTCTTAAGTATACATACTGAAGTCGTCATTATCTCGATGGGTCTTTGCTAATTTTAGTCATAAATTGTAACTCATAACAATACAAAAACAGGTCCGTAATAAGTGGTGCAAAGTTAGTAACCATTGGAATTCCAATAACTTGACGATATACGGAATCTCCAAAGCGAACAAAAATGTAATCAAGTAAAAATTCAAGCGCAGATATAGAATGTCCAATTGACATAGTTCTTTTGTTTATTGCTACTAAAAAATGACCTAAAAGAGTTTGAACATAAGTACTCGCATTCTGACTTTTTAAATGCCCAGTTAATAAGGGATGTGATTTTTTCTTAATAAGAATATGAGGCAAAGTGGTATATAGGGTAGGACAATAGTTAACATTATTTGATTATAATACACACTCATCTGTGGCGCTCGTATCAATGTTGGAAGGCAAAATTAATAGTCGATTCGTTTTGATTCCAGCTAATGCACATCTAATAAATTCAAGATATTTTGCTTAACTTTTGGAGTTATGTTGTTATTCCTTCTGAGTTCTTGTCAGCTATATTTGAAAGGTCGAGTTTACGATTTTTTTAACTCCAACAAGGGAGTTGTGTTTTCTTATATTACTTCTACGCTCTGTAAAACAATAAGAAGATGCGGTATCTTGCCGATGAGACAACTCTCCACAAGAGGTTTTGATACTGTATTACGCAAACCAATATATAATATTTTTTCTTGAGATGTCTTAGGATTTTACTTCATATGCTTGATATATCTTTTTGGTAGATTGATTTTGTTTTGGTATGACTGGACCTCTCTCATAATCATATTAATTATGTGAAGTTTTTATGAAAGGTGGGGGAAAAAACGTTTAAATTCGTGCAGTGCATGTTTACTTATTTTTGTTGATATGACTATTTGATTAAACTAATTCATTTCAAATTGATATTTTACAGTGTGTCTATCTATTTTATACTGATGCACTGCTGTTTAAGGATACTTTGAAGGTTGGTTTCTGTTAAAACGTTTTAACTCGCTGCATTGGTTTGCCTGTGTCCTAAGTCAGGGACCCGTTTTTCATTGGTTCTCGCTCGTTGATGTGATTTATAGGTGTTTCTCCTTTCACGGCTTTAAAATAGATTAGTACGTTGGTTTTCCTATTTGAATTGTTTTACACTAGTTATTTTGAGGTCCTTTTTATCTTGCTGTTCAATGTGAACCTAGGCTCCGTGTTGAAGGCCGTACTTTGACCTATAATTTATAATTGTTTACTTTTAACACATAGTTATCTCATTGGCACTCATACCAAATCTTCTTATTTTTATTTACAAGAGAGTTGATTTTAATTTCCTTATTGTAAACTTTTCATTTCTATGTAGCAATATTCCAATAGCACCTGTATACGGAGTGTATATCTCCCGGTTGATATGATATTCAGGGCTTTGCTATTATGATTTCCTTGATATTGGGTTGCAGCTCACAAAGAAAATCCTACAAGAGTTCCAAATGGGAAAATTGAAATCATTCCTCCGTAAATTTTACATATTTCAACACGAGTTGGTACAGTACGGGAATATTTGTTTCTCAGATGACGACGGACATGTTCCAATTGTGGTTACTACAATCCCGTTCCCTTTTCCCCGAATTACCTAGAACTAAAATGATCAACACGACTGGTGCCTGAGATAATCTTCAGTTTTTGGTGGAGTTTGTTTGCTCAGTCTTTGGTTTTCTATCTTGTTTTGTTGTGCTCGTGTTTTTCTTAGTCATGGTGTTTCCATTTTACTTTCAACTTATGAGTTTGGATGCCACTTTGGTAACCTCCGTAACTCTAATGTTGTCGTATGTAAAGCATTTAACATTGATATTTGTAAGAAAGTAGTTTTGCAAATAAAATTGCAAAAAATACGATTATGTTTAAGTGAATGTATGCACTGATTTTTACATGTTTTTTTTCGAGTTAGATAACAGCTAATGTTAAGGTAATGAACTTTTCTAATGCAACATCGTTTGTAACGTTCATTTCGATTGGAAAACGTCGCTTTCTTACATGGCATTAATGACAATTGATGCTATGGGACGTACGCACAAGCGCAGACGGCATATGACAGATTTTAAATACATGTTTTAACGTTATTTTCTGTCAGTTTCATTAGAATGGAGATAACAATATTGTATTTTAAGCTCTGACGGCATCAATTTGGGATTTTATGGTCGCAAATACCCTTTTACTGTCTCCGCTAACGCGTCGCCAGTAAACTTAATTTGCGACCATCAAATCCCCAATTGATGCCGTTGGAGCTTAAAATACAATACAGTTATCTCCTAAATAACTGTAGCTAGCTATAGAAAAATGCTCATTGATGATTAACACATGATACAGCAAACAAATGTTTCCACTTAAGCTGTTTATAGATATAAAAAAAAATACCAATTACAAAATGGTTCTGTGTTAAGAATTGTATGACATGAAAGACTGGTGTCTATATTCAAATAACTTGTATCTTTTATTTTTCATACTTTCTGCTGATCAAAGACGAAATAACAGTATCTTTTTTACATACTCTGCAACATCAAATGTCGTTGATATCGTTTATAACATTGACTACCACTTCAACAAACGTGTATTCACCACTTGTTTCCTTTCACTTAAAAGAATGTTTTACTTAATTAGGTTTGTGCGTATACTAATATCTATTATAATGTACCATGTAATTTGCGCTCCTGTAATTACAAAGAAATAATTTGATACGGTCATTGTCTGTAATATAAATCGTCAAAAAAGTTTCAAAATATAAAAGTTATTAGTACGAAATGTTTACTGCATTATTAGATAGATAATAATAGTTTCTATTCGTACTTTTAAATTTAAATTACCATTTGTAATTCATTTATGAGAAGTCGTGGGATGTAAGAGAATGCTATTTTCTGGGGGAAAGGTTCTAAAAGATTTAGATATAAATTCAATATGGGGGAGTTTCCAGTCTAATGTGATGGAAGACAAATTATCAAGATATGCTTTGTATTCTTCTGTAGAGCAAAATAACAAAGTGGTTAAGTTGAATTTCACATGAATACGGATTCATCATTTTTTTTTTTTTATCTAATTATGACAAAATTGACCTATACCTGCTGCTTAAATCAAAGCGTAAAATCACTAAAAAAAATGAACTCCGAGGAAAATTCAAAACGGAAAGTTCCTAATGACAAAACCAAACGCTCAAACACATCAAACGAATGGTTAACAACTGTCATGTACCTGACTTTGTGATTTTACTATTTTACTTTTATTAACAAATCTTATTTTAGATGTGCTCTATATCTCGTAGCTAGTGTCCCTTTAATCAGTTTGAAGAGATTGTTGTGCATTATTCAAAGGTCAATACTTTCTAACAAATATATGAAGATATGGTAAGATTTTCATTAAGACAACAATGCACATAAAGGTAAGTCAGATAGATGTTGTTATCTTTAATTTTTGTTTATTATGTCGGTGTGCCTCATTATACAACTGCCCTCGACTTTTTGCCAGATTTTTTTTGTTCTTGTTATCTTTATCTTTAACGGGAAGCTTTTATACCTAAATTCATGATTTTTCATAACGTTTTGTTAATTATTCACTCTTAGATTGTGACTTCCTTTATCACCATCTTATGGTGTCTATATATATATCTCAATTTTTTTCGATTCACTCGAGTATGTAACAACGTATTTGATATTAACGAAAGAAATCTCTGTATTACTGAAAAACTATTACAACAGGGTTTTCGATATCAAAAACTAATAAAAAAAAACTAAATTTTATCATCGGTACAAGGACATCATTCGTAAACATAAATCATCATGCAGACATTTGATACTTTCATGTATTTCACATCCAATCTTTAATGAAAATCATCTTTACAAAGTAAAAACATGTCGACATTTACTATATAAGCTGCCATACCTTTAATCATACTTCATCAGTTGGGATATAGTTACGATACACTTATCAAGTCATTAAAGTTGGCATATTTTGATATTAATATTGATTCGCTCATAGGGTCTTTGCATCGAAAATAAACATGTTTATTCTATATATCAGTTGTTGGCATGATACGTGTCATGTTCTTCTCATAAAAGGAGTGATTGTGCTTGATTTCCATATGATGAAGACATAGTCTTTCAATCAGTTTAGTTGAGGTCTGAAGCTGGCATGTCAGTAACTGCTAGTAGTCCTTTGTGTATTATTGTCCTTTTGCTTAGTTTCTTCATCAGAGGGTACCAAGACCTTGTTAGTAAATATTTCGTACTTCACTACACTACGGTTTTTAAGTATAAAATCTATGTACTGACGTTGTTTGTCATGTTAGTAACGTGCTAAAAAGTTCTTTTATTAGTCTTTATTTAGATTAACTGGTCAGTTTTTGAGTATAGTCATTTGACTTGGCTCTGTTCTCTACATGCCGTCATTATTATGTTTGTATAATCTTTCATGTTTGCTTATGTGCTTTGTCCGTGTGACTTTTTATGTTTCTTTGATACAAATGACCTTCCATCCATTGTGTTATTGTTCTATTGTAGTTTTTGTATTCTTGTCTTTCATATTTGCTAATGCTTTGTTTATATGCATTTTGGTGTTTCATTGATACATAATGACGTGGCTCCTTTTTTTTTAGTAGAAATATACAATAAGTATTAGAAAAGCGGCAAGTAGGACAAGGTAAGTTCTTATTTACATTCTGCAGAGGATATACCTAAAATAACTATAGACTATATTCTTTTCATTATTTGAACGACAAAATTATTTTATATCTCTACCTGTGTGACGTTTACATTCACGTTCGGAGGACGTGTTTTCATCAGACTGTCGGTATTCCAATGGGAACAAATTGTGCCCCTCTTTTTGCCGACTTGTTTCTTTATTATTATGAGGCTGACTTTATACAGGAACTTCTTAGGAAGAAAGATAAGAAGTCAGCAATATCCTTTAACTCTACTCTCCGCTATATAGATGATGTTCTTTCACTAAATAATTCAAAATTTGGTGACTATGTTGAACGCATCTATCCCATCGAACTAGAGATAAAGGATACAACAGATACAGTTAAGTCGGCCTCATATCTTGACTTACATCTAAAATTGACAATGAGGGTCGGTTGAAAACAAAACTTTACGACAAAAGAGATAATTTCAGCTTTCCAATTGTGAACTTTCCATTTCTAAGTAGCAACATTCAAGCAGCACCTGCATACGGTGTATCTATCTCCCAATTGATACAATATTTCCGTGCTTACATTTCCTATCATGATTTTCTGGATTCAGGGTTGCTGCTCACAAGAAACTATTAAACCAAGAGATCCAAATGGAATCACTTCATAAATTTTACGGACGCCATCACGAGTTGGTTGACCGTTATGAAATAACCGTTTAACAAATGATATCGGATATGTTCCTTACGTCTTAACTACCATTCCTTTCCCTTTCATGAATGTGATCTACCGAATTATACTATTTACCGGATTTGTTATCTTATAAGCAAAACAACGGGTGCCACAAATGTAGCAGGATCTGCTTACCCTTCCGGAGCACCTGAGATCACCCCTAGTTTTTGATGGGGTTTTTGTTGGTTTATTTTTTAGGTTTCTATGTTGTGTCATGTGTACTATTGTTTGTCTGTTTGTCTTTTTCATTTTTAGCCATGTTAGCGTTATCAGTTTATTTTCTATTTATGAGTTTGACTGTCCCTCTGGTATCTTTCGTCCCTCTTTTATATTCTGACGTCAAACGTGCGATTCTACGTCAGAGTTTATTAATCTAACCATTTGGTCCCAGTACTTAAAATTTTTAAATCATTTATGGGTGCATTTAACACATGTACATAAATAAAATACGAAAATAAGAAAGCAATGAATGAGGTTGTTTTATTTGGTATATGCCTTTTTGTGCATCTTTGTTAAATATTTATTTGTTTTTATTGTAATTTAGATTTAACACAATGTTGACTGTTGTACCCCTAATTTTGAGATTATAACCCATTACGTCTGTTTGTTTTTATTCATTCATCGTTGTCATTTAACTTTGTACAAGTGAGCAGATTAGCACTATAAAACCAAGTACAATCACCCATTTTCTATACAAGAAAATGCCTGTACCAAGTCAAAAACATGACATTTGTTATCCATTCGTTTGCTGTGTTTCAGCTTTTGATTCTGCTATTTGATTGTTGACTTTCCGTTTTGAATTTTCCTCGGAGTTTAGTTTTTTTTTGGATTTTACTATTTGTTATCTATTGTGACTTTAAACTATAAATTCTTTTAAACTGAGTTTTTCTGTGCGTATTGCTGTGTGGTTTTTTTTCTACATTTGATAGAGGTTTAGGGGAAGGGTAGAGATCTCATTAAACATGTTTAACCTTGCTGCATCTTTGCGCCTGACCAAGTCAAGAGCCTCTGACTTTTGGGAGTCTTGTATGATTTTTAGTTTAGTTCATTTATATGTTTTGGAGTTTAGTATGACGAATTTTTTAACTGAAATAGTAAACACTTTTGTTTAGCGCCAAGCTGAAGCCCGCCTTCGGGTGCGAGATATTCATGCTTTGATGGAGATCCATTGGCCGCCTGCATCTGTTATCTGCTCTTTGGTTAGGTCATTGAATATTCAGCACATTCACTTTTCCATTCTCAATTTTAATACTTCATACATATTCTGTTTTGCGTTTCTTTTACGTTAAGTCAAATGACTCTATAATTGAACTGTCAATGTTTTTTTCGTCATTTTCTGTTATTTGTTGGCTTTTATTCTTAGTGTTGAGTTCACCAGATTGTCAGCTTTGCATCGATTAAAACTGCATTTGATGTGAATCGTCTGATATTCCTCCTTCTAATTTCATTACCACTTGCAATTTGCTTCCTTAAGATGAATTTTATATTAAATCATTCCATAGTTATTCAGTATTACTTGTAATTCATTCTTTTTAATGGAATTACCTTGGATATATGTTGCAGTGTAGATGCGATGGAAGTTCCATAAATATCAATTAATCATAAATCACTCACTACAATACATGATATAATGTCTTTTTTTGGCATTTAGATTACGTGTAATGTAGTTTGAATATGATTTATATGTAAATTAATTATATAATAATCGCCCGACTCTCAAATGTAAAAAAAAAATGCAGTTAGGGATTGCACTACATATTAATTATTTTTTCTTTGTTTATGAATGGTGTTTCTCCCCATTAATATGACTGGTGTACTTCTTATAAATATTGCATTGATTCAACAAATTAAGTATTGTTTTCATCGGCGCTGATATCACTTTTCCTACGCTAAAACGTTGACATATTAAATCAAAATAGTGTCAATAATTTCTTTTTAGTAGCAAATAGAATGACTTAAAAAAAGCGGTCAGCGAGTGGGCTTTGAGACGGCTTTCGGAACATAAATCAATACCATTAAATTTCAGTGTGAAGTTCCCGTGTGAAACCGAAATATCTAAATCTAGGAAAGGAGTTATTATCGCTTAAATTTGAGTTATTTAAAGTAAGTTCCTTTAGGTAAATTTTAGCAGTATTAAGGAAATTCTTGATTTTTAAACGAAAAAAAATCATCAAAATAACGGTAAGAGTTGTTGGATTTATCAGATGAATGCTATATAGACGGATCTGTACTGAGTTTACTTAAACTTTACATTTTTCTCCACAATAGGCTAATACAAATAATTAATCTACTGTATACGTGGAAAAAATTGTGAAAATATAAGAAGTGACAATTCTTCCCGTTCATACCTCAAGTTTTATTGTTTAAAAAAAAATATGGATTCTTCAAGTGTCCAGTTTGAAGGTCATTCAAGTTACTGTTTACATTCAGATTTAATTAATTACTTTTACGAAAAACATAAACAGATTGAATGTAAGATAATAACAACTTTATTCTATCAAATTGAGTAAGATTCAATAAAGTTGAATAGTATTCAATAACAAAGAACGGTCCACATCATAAAAAGTATTAGGGGTAAACTGGGTAGGATGAAAATGCCACGTGGTTTAACTTATTTTTTTCGCAATACCGAATAAGAATGTGTAAACAAAACATGTAGCTATAGTTTCAAAAACATGACTTTCAGCATTGCTTTATTTTCGGATCTTCCATTTGCGTATTTAATGCAAGAAAAAGTGTAAGGTTAAAAATCTACATACTTATTGACCTTATACAGACAATTCGCCCAATTGAAACATTAAATGTTGCAAAAATAATACGTATATACATAGTAAAATCATTTCTTAAGATATAACATCTAATAAGTGTATTAGGCGCGGGATACAATTATTACAAAATTAGGACAAAAGTACATGTTTAGATGGAACTGATAACACATTACCACAGTTGAATATTCGAGACTTCGTTACAACACTAGACAAACTAACTACTGTTGTTACAAATTTGAAAGACAAAGTTGACGAATTGGAAATATCTATACAAGCAAATAATTTGTCAAATGCGAGTAGCATTCAAATTTTAAATGACCGCATGACAGCTTTAGCAAAGGTGCGCATGCAACATGACCAACAATCAATGAATAAGATGCAAGACATTGAAGCAGAAATTCAAAATGTTAATAAAAATTTGGAAAAAAAAGTTAACATGTTACAAGGAAAAACACAAAGCATCAGTGATAAAATAAAACTGTATGAAGTGGAAACAATTAAATTACAAAAAAGCTTTATGCCGGAGGAAAATCTCGGTAACCAATGTACCCCAATGTTAGATGAAGATCAAACAATTCCAAAAACAATATGTGAAACAATATTACAAGAACATTCACATGAAATAGAACAGTCAATAAATGCTGATATAAATGAAGAACCACAAAATCCTGTTTATGATACCCAACCAAAACTGCCATTATCAGGAAGTAGGGTTTTAATTGCGGGAAGTTCAGTCCTAAAAGGAATTGACCCATCTAAATTAAAAGATTATATAGATGTCCATGTTCACAGAGGAGCAAATGTACTAGATTTATACGAAGACATAAGAAATATGGATCTGAGTACATACAATACAATTATAATTCATGTAGGTGGCAATGATGCAAGTAGCAAAATGAATGTACAACAATTTGTGGACATTTTTCAAGAAATCATTAACTTTGTAAGATGTCAAAACTGTCGAGCAATTGTATCTGGAATATTACCAAGGAATCAATGTGATGTCACTGAGTATAACACAATCCTAAAACAAATGTGCCATTATAATGATGTCAAATTCATATCAAATTATGAATCTTTTGTCTACAAAGATGATCATATAGCTAAATCATTTTACACCACAGATGGCATTCATCTAAATAGATATGGAACAATAAAGTTGTTGGCAAATGTTAATAAAGTAATTAAAGTATTCAAGGGAAAACAAATACAGCATCATTTGAACCAACAAAACAGAAATAGATATCAAAGTTCCAGTCACCAATATTACGCAAACAACTTCAGAAGGAGCCCTACAAAACCAAGATATCAACCTAGGAGCAACATGAATACAACAGACAGAAGAAATTTCAACCATTCAGGAATCAACCCCAGAAACGTAAAGGACAGGAATGATCTCAATATGAACTCTCGTGACTCGTGGGAAAACAATAATGAGCTAAATAGACAAAATGTAGACAGAGCACCATTTTTTAACTATCATTCACCAAACTCTGTACGTAAGTCAGATTATGTTCATAGGTAGCATTTAGCTTGTTCTAGTTTTTCAAACAGATATAATATTTTGAATCTGTTATGTGATAAATGTAGTAGTATACAATGTTCATGTAATATAAAAGACATTAATAATATAAACAACAGTAATAATAATAATTGGAGAAAATCTCAAAAGAGACATAGAAAGAGTCAAAATAAAACACCTAGTTCTGTAAATAAAAGTAGAAATAATGAAGCAAGTTGGTTTTTTAAAAAAGGGTTTAAACTAGGTTGTTTAAATATTCAACATTTACAACCAAAAATTGAAGAAATAAAATTTCTATTAAAATATGAACAATTATTTGATATATTTGGTATGGTAGAAACATTTTTAAATGATGAAATTGTTACCGAAACATTACAAATTGAAGGTTACAAAATAGAAAGAAAAGATAGAAACGCTATTAATTATGGCGGAGGTGTGATTGCGTACATACGAAATAGTGTATGTCATCAGAGAAGAATCGATTTAGAAATAAGTAGTATTGAATCTTTATGGATTGAAATTAAATTTCCAAACACAAACTCTATTTTAATAGGCATTTTTTACCGTCCACCGAGTTCATTTCAATCTTGGATTGATTCAGCTGAAAAAGAAATAGATAAAGCGTCTGCAGAAAATAAAGAAATTATACTCTTAGGAGATTTTAATATAAACTTTTCACATATAAATCATACAGTTGTCGGAAATCAAAAATGGAAGGACTGTATTAATTTGTATGGTTTACAACAAATTGTACATAAACCGACACGAGTAACAGATAAATGTGCAACTACCATAGACCATATATATACGACCGATGTAGACCATATTATAGAAGTAAAGGTGCCTAGTTATGCTGTCAGTGATCATTATCCTGTTTGCGTAACAAGAAAACTTAACCCCAAAATAACAAAAATGGAGCATTTGTCCATAGAATATAGATCATTCAAACAATTTGATAAAAATAAATTTATTGAAAATTTAACAAATACTCCTTTTTATCTCATTGAATCGATTGGAGATGTTGATGAAGCAGCTAATTATTGGTATAATTTATTTCTGAGCACCCTAGACAAACATGCTCCTAAGAAAATTAAAAGGGTGAAAAATACACAACAACCAGAGTGGTGGACTTCTGATATAAATAGCGCTAGACACCAAAGAGATTATTTTCAAAGAATTGGTGATATATATAATTATAAAATTTGGCGTAATAAGGTTACATTTTTAATAGAACAGGCAAAGAAAAAATATTTCCAAAATGCTATTTCAAATTGTAAAGATAGTAAAACTATTTGGAAGTATGTCAAAAGTCTAAATCCTAAAAAAGTACATAATAATATCACGCATTTAGAATATAAAAATAGTGTAATTCAAAATGATGTTGATATAGCAAATACATTTAATGTGCATTTCACAAATATTGCTGAAAGTATAGTTGATGACAAGTTATGTAATAATGATGATGGTGCCAGATTGGATGCACTCAATAAATTTGTAAAATCAAAGTTACAAACGGGTAGTGAAAAATTCATTATACCAGAAATGAGTATTTTAGATGTAAACATGTATTTAAAAAAACTTGACAAGTCTAAAGCAACTGGTTTAGATGATGTCGGACCAAATATTTTAAGTATGTGCAGCGATGTCATTGCACCAGCCTTGACATATATATTTAATCTAAGCATCAAAAGTGGTAAATTTCCAAGTATTTTTAAAACTGCAAGAGTTTGCCCAATTTTTAAAAGTGGCGATGCCTGTAATCCTGATAATTATAGACCAATAGCAGTTTTGCCTTGTCTCTCAAAAATTATAGAACGACATATAGCTAATAGTTTGTATATATTTTTAAATAGTAATGACCTTCTTAATACTACACAGTCAGGTTTTAGACCTAAACATTCGTGTACTACTGCACTTACTAAATTAGTAGATGAATGGTTGGCAAATATAGATAATGGAGAGATAAACGGAGTTATATTTTTAGATTTAAAGAAAGCTTTTGATCTGGTTAATCATATAATTTTATTGAAAAAACTTGAATATTATAATGTTTCAAATTGTACACTAGACTGGTTTAAGTCATACTTGTTTGAACGAAGCCAACAAGTTAAGGTCAATAACGTCATGTCTAATACTAAATGCATAAAAACTGGGGTACCACAAGGTTCTATCCTGGGCCCTTTGTTATTTATTTTATATATCAATGATTTACCACTTAATATAGAACATTCATTAATAGATTTATATGCAGATGATTCTACATTACATTGTAAAGGTAATAATTTACTTCAGTTAACTTCTAACCTTCAAAATGATATTCATGTAATTGAAAACTGGTGTGCGCAAAATTGTATGAAATTAAATGCCAAAAAGTGTAAATCAATGATTGTTGGTTCAAAACAAAGACTTTGTTCAACTGGAAACAGTTTAGATATCAATATTTCAAATGAACAAATAGAAACTGTAGATTGTGAAAAACTTCTTGGTTTATATATTGACAAAAACCTAAATTGGAATCAGCAGATAGATAAAATGTCATGTACTATATCAAACAGAATCAATTTATTACAAAAGATAAGAAAATATTTACCTATGCATATACGTATTATCTATTTTAATGCTTATATTCTGCCATTATTTGATTATTGTTGCAATATATGGGGAAGCTGTTGTGAAAGTGGAATAAATAAACTTAATAAGTTATTAAAGAAATCTGCTAGGGTTATAGTAGAAGCTGACATAATGACATCATCCAGTTTATTGTTTAATAGTTTACGCTGGTTAAATGTGGAAAAACGCATTCAATACCAAAAGGCAATACTTGTATTTAAATCATTAAATGGTATGGTTCCTAACTATTTACAAGAAAATTTTCATTTTACTGATAATCAAAATTATAACTTACGTTCAGCTGATGAAAAAGTATTAAATCTTCCAAAACCAAAAACAAATTTTTTAAAGAAAACATTTACATATTCAGGTTCTCAAATATGGAACAGTTTACCAAATGAAATAAAAATGAGTAATACACTTGTATCTTTTAAAACAAAATGTTACAAATTTTTCATCAATTGTGCAAATTAATATGCTTTTTCATTATTATTTAAATACAATTGTATATTGTGTATAATATAACTTTATAATACTCTATGTACTTATAATATGTTATTATTATTTTGAGGACTCTCAGGAAGATTAGTTTTAACTAATGGGATCATCCTCTTGAAATAAAGATTATTTATTTTTATTTATTTATTACTTTTCGACGGTTTGAACACCGGTTTCAACTTGTATAATATTATATGTATTTGACAGATAAAACATAAAAATCGATTTATGCATAATGCAATCCTCGTATCTATGATGAGCTTATTTACAACCACTGCGACGATGCCACTGGTGGTGGAGTTTTTATTCCCCAAGGGTATCACCAGCCCAGTAGTCAGCACTTTTGTTTTGTTATGAATCATCATTGATATGGGCATAGTTATTTGTTACCTGTTTACAGAACTTTGATTTTTTTTAAAATACTAAGGCTTTTCTACCTCAGGAATATATAACCTTCATTTTTTATTTAAATGAGGCCGTTTGTTTTCTCGTTTGAATTGTTTTATATTGTCATATCGGGGCCTTGTATAGCTGACTATGCGGTATGGACCTTGCTCATTGTTGAAGGTCGTACGGTGACCTATAGTTGTTAATGTCTGTGTGTTTTTGATCTCTTTTGAACAGATGTCTCATTGGCAATCATACCACATCTTCTTTTTTATATTAGCTGTATCTGGCAAAACCTTTAGGTATTTTTGGTTCTCAATGCTCTTTTTGGCGCAAATACAAAATTCAAATCCCAATATTTATGAATTTATTTAATATAAATTTCAGAAATTGTGGTCTGGTGTGGTGTCTCTGTTGTATTCATCGAACTCTAAATAAAGGATACCACAGATAGATTATGTCTGTCTCATATTTTGACGTATATCTAGAAATGACCACAAGGGTTGGTTGAAAACAAAATTTTACGCCAAAAGAGATAACTTCGGCGTCCTAATTCTGAACTTTTCATTTCTATGTAGCAACATCCAGCGCCTGCATATTTCCCCATTTATACGATATTCACGGGCTTGCATTTCTTATCATGATATCCTCACACGGATGTTATTTAAAAAAGCAAGAGTTCCAAATGGTAATGTTGAATTCATCTCTTTATGAATTTTACGGACGCCATCACGAGTTGTTTGGCCGTAATGGAATATCCTTTGCAAGGATGATAGCTGATATGAATACTTTTCTACAAGAGTACACTGGTTCATTGCCTCTTTGTTTGTTTTTGTTTTTGTGTTAAAATGTATTTTTTTTTATACATATTTTATTATTTGCTAAGCAGGTATTGTTCAACAAGAGAAGCCCTTTGTTGCATATGGCAAATAATAAGATAAGGAAAAATCATTGCAACAGTGTTTGACCATGATATCAAAGAATATATATACATATACAACTATTTTCTATTGTGATATGCAATATTTTCTACAACTGTTCTATATTAACGGAGAAATAAGTAAAAATGCATGTCAAAATGACGAATTGAGTGAACCTTGCCTCGAAATTGTTTAATTTCTCGTTAAATTGTTCACATTGTTCGAAAAGAAAGGTACGGGAAGATAGATACTGACACGAAGATTGCAAATTTGTTTATTATGAGCATTTCAATACTTGTATTTCTGTGTATGGAACGAAAGAAAAGGGTCATGTCAAATTAAAATAAACCGGTTTCGTCAATGTTGTTTACTACACAATCACCCGGTTTCGTCTACATATATCACCCGGTTTTTGAGTTTTTTTTTTTTAAACAAACAAATTAATAAAAAGCAACGTTGACACGGTACTGAAGATTGTCTTTCGAGAATTTAAATATATATTTATTGTAAAGTAAACTTGGCGTGTTAAAATCTATTTTAAACGGGCACGTCTGGACATAGGTAATTATGGTAACACACATTTTCCTAATGAAAGGTGTATCCCTTATTTCATTTAACTTCAAACTAATTTTAAATTTGTCAAAGAGGGGAATTTTGTACAATAATTGGCAATAAACAGCTGCGCCATGACCGCATGATACGCCCGTCGTCTTGTGAGTGAAGTTGTATGCAATAATTAGGAATAGTTTCTGAGATAGGGCGCACCTTGTGAAAACCTCTATTCTTTTTTACAAAAAACTCAATAACTCTAAAATAAAAGTTTGAATCATTACCTAAAAGTATAGGGATCTTAAGATTAATATTAATAAGAAGTGAGTAAAATTTAAACAATAATCATAAATAAGTTTTGAGATACATCGCAATAAGTGAAAAATCACTCACTCTAAACCAAAATTTTAAACATCACTAAAAAGTAAACAGAAGTTTAAAAGATTTATATAACTAAGAAGTATGTAAAGTTTGATGCAGTTATAATACTTCGTTTTTGAGATATGGCGCAAAAAACCCTATTCCTGTTTCACTTACATTTCCTGTAACTCAAAAAGATTCAATTTGATTTTCACTAAAAGGTTTACAGATCGTTTGACCATTATAAGAAATACCTATGTTAAATTTTAAGATATAGATAAGCTGTCCTCAAGTTATGGTGCGACATGTTTATGCTGGACAGACGGATAGACGGATAGATAGACGAACGGACGAACCTAATGACTGATAGATGGAGGAACGGACGGACGGACGGACAGGTGGGCGGACAGACGGACAGACGGATGTATACAATTATACGTCCTGTCAAAATTGTGACGCACGTGTCAAAACGCAAAGAAATGGAAAAAAAAACTCGTAATTAAAGGTCAATAAGTTTATTAGGATGTCGGCCAAGTCGACTTATTTGTATATTTTGTCTTCCTTATCCTTTTTGCTATATAACTTTTATATATATTTGAAAACAAATGTATAGAAATCGATAAAAAGAACTTGAAATTCGTCACTTATCTCTTAAAGTGTATACCGAATTAAAGTATTGTAAGAAATAAGAAAACAGGGACATCCGCAAAATCGAATTATGTGAGTTGGATTATGTTTTTTATAAACAAGAAAGAAATCGTTAGATCTGTGTACCATACATGTATATGTTCCAGTCAAACCTGCTAACTTTTGACATATGCAGCTTTATACAATAGTTCAAAACGCTATGAATTCGAATCACTATGTCTCGCTTGTTTTAAAATATCAAAGAGAATGTTTATAATAAACATAATCCAACTCACATAATCCGATTTCCCGGGTGTCACTGTTTTCTCATTTCTTACAATATTTTAATTCGGTATTCACTTTATACGATAAAAGAGGGACGAAAGATACCAAAGGGACAGTCAATCTCATAAATCTAAAACAAACTGACAACGCCATGGCTAAAAATTAAAAAGAAAAAAACAGAAAAACAATAGTACACATGACACAACATAGAAAACTAAAGAATAAACAACACGAACCCCACCAAAAACTAAATAAGTGGCAAATCTGGAAGACGTATAGGTTACACGCCCCCGACCCCACCTTTGGTTGCCAAAACTATATTGATTCATGTATTTAACGATTTTGTAAGTAAAATATAATCAAAATATTGTTAAACTCGGCGGTACGTATCTGAGACTCATATAAATGATAAGCCGCTGTCGGGTGAAAGAAGTTGTTTTCCAACGACCCACAAAACTCATTTTCAACGCTGAAGTTAAATAATCAATTATAATGTAATGCGATTATGATTTTTTTTTTATTTGACCAAACCGGGTTATTCATTGTGAAATCTATGACGAAACCGGTAGGTAAACATTGACGAAACCGGCCAGTTCCGTTTTGACATGACCCATTTCTTTCGTTCCATACACAGAGATACAAGTATAAAGATGCTCATAATGACTAGTTTTGCAATCTCCGTGTCAGTATCTATCTTCCCGTACCTTTCTTTTCGTACAATGTGAACAATTTAACAAGAAATCAAACAATTTCGAAGCAAGGTTTACTCAATTCGTCATTTTACCTTAACCGTATTTGGCACAACTTTTTGGAATTTTGGGTCCTCAATGCTCTTCAACTTTGTACTTGTTTGGCTTTACAACTATTTTGATCTGAGCGTCACTGATGAGTCTTATGTAGACGAAACGCGCGTCTGGCGTGGTAACTTTGATAACTATTTGACATTCATTTTTACTTATTTCTCTGTTAATATAGAACAGTTGTAGAAAATATTGCATATCCCAAAAGAAAATGGTTGTATATGTATATATATTCTTTGATATCATGAAAAAAATAAGAAAATAAGGAGAAATCTATCTTTCTTCTGTCTATTGATGTTCCGGCATTGTGCCCGATTTTAGATACCATCGAGTCCGAACAAATGTTGCCGGTGTGGTTTAGACACAGTGATCTTGTACAGCCGCAACCTTCTGGTTTGGAAACTATGTTGAAAAACACTTCAAACGTTACGTAGCGGGTGCATCAGCAAGCCCTTGACTATTAGATCACTCGTGAAACGTAGTCAATATACAAGTGCCGGTGATGTGTTGTTTCTCACGATTAGAGAATTGCCAATTTTCAGTTATGAAGATACGTATTTAGTAAATTAAATTCTTCCAATTGGAATTCTATTACCTCAATATCTTTATTTCTAACATATGCAAGATTCAGTTCAGACATTTAATGTTTTGGTTGTTGGTGTCATTCAACGTTCCTGAAACGTCAACCCTGTAGGTTGCACTTTGTAAATACAGCTGTTTCTCAAAACACGCCTCTTTTAGAGAGATCTTGAATATTCATA
The DNA here is from genome assembly GCF_963676685.1 of Mytilus edulis. Lineage (NCBI taxonomy): Eukaryota > Metazoa > Mollusca > Bivalvia > Mytilida > Mytilidae > Mytilus > Mytilus edulis. Next base: position 51,244,928 of record NC_092357.1, on the reverse strand, counting down.
GAAAATTAATTTTGTTAACATACTGGTTCCCAGTTATGCTCTCTGTTTTCCATCCCACAGAGACATAACTTGGGAATGTTACCAGTAAATATACACGTGCATATTGTTTACATTGAAATATGTGGTAACCTTTCATTCGAGGTAGGGGTAGTTAAGAAGTATTAGTGTTGGTTTAAACTCTGAGAAGTTCAGGGCATATAGACGTTGAAAATATGCCGCACAGCCCTATATTTTGACCGTTGAAAAACATTGTGGTGTATATGAACTTCCAATTCTCGGATAAGATTTTTTAATATTAAAAGTGGTACAGTTTTAGCCGTAAAAGGAGTTCCTATGGGAAACTGCATTGTCAATATTTACAGAAATGCAACCTATATAGGATAAAAAAAAAAAAACGGGGGGAACATTCAGAATTTTAACCAAATTTGCTTTATTTCATAGATTTAAAAGAAATTAACTCAAATATGAAGTTTTATAAATATTTAATGAAGATTGATAGAATCCTGGGCCTTACATATGATGACTAATGACTATGATGATAAAATTCACAGTTTAAAGTATGTGTAGTTTACTTAAAGTCCTGGATACAAAATTAATTCATAATATTTGCAAATTTGTAAGTTAAATTGTTAAGACCTGCTTATATTTACTCTTCACAGTCATTGAAACTCATAGATCCTTCCTGTATATTATTTTTGGCGTATTTGTGTCCTTTCGATAACCCAAAAGTAAGTAGCAACACCTAAATCTGCTTTTGTGTCACCACGGCATAACAAATACAAGCTAGAAAAACAAAAATATCTCAAGAAAACTTACAGTAGTGTTTTCTATCCAGAATATGTACTAAATATTCCAAATTGCTAGAAACAGGATATTTGAGGCCCCAGGGGCAAAAAACATAGAAAATTGCCTACCCCTGGGTCATAAAACAAATAATTTAACTTGTAAATGCTATGATTTTATTACTTTAAAGTTCTTGATATAGAAAACAATAACTATGCTTGGAAGTTATGCAAAAACCAGATGTTAGCAGTCATCTCTACAACATTTTAAGTGAATTATATCTCAGACTGGTATCTGCATACATACAACTATTGCAAATATGGCTTTGTTTCACTTCTAGTATATATGTTCCAGACCATATGAGTATTTGGACCGTATACGTATACTCATACGGCCCGACCATACGCGTATGGTCGGACCGTATATGTATACGCGTACGGTCCAGAACGATCTGACCATACATGTTATTTGATCATATGGGTTAAATAGAAACAATCTTTATTTTTAGGTTATTGATAATTTGTTACAATTAGATAGATAAAATGAACAAACGAACAATTGAAATTAGGTATTTGTTTAATTGTATATATGAATCCTATTTTGGTTCTCTCGCCCAAGGTGACACAATTCAAGTAACGTAATATTTTTAGCAATTTCATGTATGCAGTTCATGCATGTTCTCTTGCATTTTTTTTTTTTTTTTTTTGGTAAAGTTGTAAAATACTTTAAAACAATTGAACTCCCACTTTATGTTTACTTCCGATATCTTCAATTTCAGCGTTCATAATACAATTAATGTACTACTGATCGACATGCTTAATACAAGAGATTAGCATATTTAATTTGCGTGAATTAAAAACAAGTCAAAATATAAAGTTAGTTTCAAATACAATTGAACTTTTTTATATTAATTTGATAGTTAAGTTATGTTGATCTGCTATATGCATTTGTATCTAATAAACTTGACCAACTTTTCAAAAATAGTCAGACCGTACGCGTACGGTCCGACCATATGAGTATTTTAAAAACGTACGCATACGGTCCAGACCGTACGCGTACGGTCCAAATACTCATACGGTCTGGAACATATATATTAGCTAACTTGTGTCAGATATATGGTTACAGATGATACTGTTGTGACAAGAATTCTAAATTGACCATTTGAGGCAGAAAATGTGTACTTAAATTGACAAACAGGCATACAGTAAGATGTGGACTGGAGACAGAGGCTGGATTGGAAACTTTATATAATCTTGAATGTTGTAATGATTGCTACACATTTCATTTATAGTATTCTTATATGCTTTCAATATGTTATCAAAACAGTTTTAAACAGGTTGTAGGTATTTTTTATCAGAAAATATGTAAAAAGGGTAAGCTGGCAATAATTAAAGTCTTGTTTTCAAATTCTTTAAAAAATTGAAACAGGGGAGGAGTATAAAATTTTATAGTAAAGAAAAACTTAGAGTATACACAGTGATTTCTTTAAGGCTATAATTCTGATAAATGAGTATTACAAATTTTAGTGTTGTGTCGTTGTTCTCCTTTTATATTTAATGCGTTTCCCTCGGTTTTAGTTTGTTACCCCGATTTTGTTTTTTGTCCATGGATTTATGAGTTTTGAACAGCGGTATACTACTGTTGCCTTTGTTAATGTGAAAAAAACTGATTTTAGAGAGTTTTCTATTTGAATAAATGTTTGTATAGGTTGCACTTTGTAAATTCAGCTGTCTCTCAAAACACGCCTCTTTTTGGGGAGATCTTGAATATTCATAGAAAATTAATTTTCTTTACGTACAGCAACGGACTGAGCATTAGACAAAATCCGATGAGAATAACAAATATAACACCAAAACCAAATACATGAATTTGGGATAGAAAAGTACCGCGACACGTCTTATAGTAATGTAAATTCACACTAAAATATAAGAGAAAACAAGCGACACAACGGAAACACAACGTTAAAATGTTACACACTCAGAAACGAACTATGACATAACTTGGGAATGTTACCAGTAAATATACACGTGCATATTGTTTACATTGAAATCTGTGGTAACCTTTCATTCGAGGTAGGGATAGTTAAGGAAATTAGTGTTTCTTTAAACTCTGAGAAGTTCAGGGCATATAAACGTTGAAAATATGGCGGACAGCCCTATATTTTGACCTCTGAAAAAAATTGTGGTGCATATGAACTTTCAATTCTAGGATAAGATTTTTCTCAAAACGTAATATAAAAAGTGGTACAGTTTTAGCCGTAAAAGGGGTTCCAATGGGAAATTGCATTGTCAATATTTACAGAAATGCAACCTGCATTTCTTTTTATTCATATGTATATATACAATCATGTATAAAAAATTATTAATCAATTAAAAGCTCGGGGCTTACTTCAACATGTTCAACACATATATTTTTTGCATTGCTATTTTCAATTCTATTTAGTTCTAATTGAACAAAATGTTTGTAAAAATATTCAATTCTTATTTAGTTTCATCAACTGATACAACGTGGTGTCTAAGTATACATGAAACATTAACAACATTAAATAGGTCTATCATATCTCATGTGCATCAGTTTAAAACCTTTAAATGAAAAAAATATCTTGAATTCGATTTAAGATATATATTTAAATAACATATATGATTGCTAGTGAGACAACTTTTTACCGTAGACCAAATGATGTGAGTAAGCATTTCTGTCTCACAGTACGGCGAAACCCGAAATGACAAACGATTCAAATTAGAAAAATTGAAATAACATAATAACGAAAAGCAAATATGGCAGACAGGAATCTACGACATCTATTGAGTTAAATATCTAAATATGCACAAACATAATATGTCTGGCTCAAATGTGTTTTAGCACCTTCTCATAAACTTGAAATTGCCTCACATAATATCAAACTGTAAAAATCAAACAGAAAAGTTTAAATTCATTAAATCAGCACGAAGCACAGAAGATATCTAACAAAAGGACAAAAGTCACAAAAATACATATTATCTCAAACCAAATTATGGTTATAAATCTTCAACTAAATTGTAAAACAAAATGAGACCAAATTACCAAGTTTGAATAACACGTGCATTTCTTTGAAAATGAAGATTACTGCAGCAATAGGGTGAAATAAAATAAATGAAATTGTAACATGTACCCTTTAATTACATGGAAAGGATGAATGAGAAAACAAAAATTGGGATCGTTTCCCAAGGAAATGATCAGTTTGATCAACAAAAGAAATGTTCATGTTAGGTCTAAGTTGACAATACGAAAATTCAAAATAAGACACTTAACTTCAGATCCATCAAGCGCCTGTGACTCCGTAGGATTGGTTCTTGTAATCTTTTAAACATTATAAAGGATAAGATTGATTATGAATACGTTGTATTAAAAGTGTAGGGTTTGTTTGTTTCAAATCGTCATTAATTCAAGATTAATGTCGGGAAAGTCTTTTCATTGGAATAACATGTACTTAATTCATTTATGAGAGTTTAAAATTAAGATCCGATACGATGTGGATTTTTTTAAATATCACCAGATTTTTTCGTCTGTCAATGCATTTTTTCAACTGTTATAATACCACCAAAAAAAAAAATAATTGCGGCAGAGATTTATTTCTGAAAATACAGGATTGTAGTCATTCTGACAGAAAGTTGAAATTAATGATCTAATTCAAAATTGGAAAAGAAATCCTATAATGTGGGAATCCAGAGGGACGTCATTTAGTAAATCTTTGAATGAGAATGTTCGCTTTGAACGGGAATTTAAGTATAAATACTCGAAAATGCAAGACAGCAACCCAAAGACAAAGAGACGAAAAGGACCTTAAGATCAATAAAGGATCTTTTACAATAAGAGTAAATTATTGAAAAGTTAGCATTTGTCTAAATGACAGTTTTGCTAGATTATTATTTTTGCCTCAAAGAGGACTTTTGTTTTGAAACTCACTTTTTTTTTTTTGCATTCAACTACATGTAAGCAACCAAGATAGCACACTGCGTACTTATATAATGCTCTTTTGAGATTATTAAAAGTTTCAATGTTCAAGTCATTTGTGTCAAATATATTATTTTAGAAAGAAAAGTTCACCCAAATATTTATCAAAGGTACCAGGATTATAATTTAATACGCCAGACGCGCGATTCGTCTACATAAGACTCATCAGTGACGGTCAGATAAAAATAGTCGTAAAGCAAAAATTTACAAAGTTGAAGAGCATTAAGGACCCAAAATTCCAAAAGTTTGTTCCAAATACGACTTAGTAATATTTTCCTGGGATCAGAAAAAACAAAGTTTTGACAGCAGGCAATTGATTAAAATGACCATATAACTGATATTCATGTCAACACCGAAGTGCTGGCTACTGGGCGGGTGATACCCTCGGAGACGAAACGTCCACCAGTAGTGGCATCGACCCAGTGGTGTAAATAGTTATCAAAGGTTTATAATTTAATACGCCAGACGCCCATTCCGTCTACACAAGACACATCAGTGACGCTCAGATAAAACAGTTGTAAAGCCAAATAAATCAACAACAAGGTCATCGACAGAAGGTGCTCTAAAAGCACTCTGGCTACTTCCGCCAATAAAAACCAGAAAACATAATGCACATAAATGAGGCATAAAAAGGTTGATTTAGATTAATTATATTATCCTCTTGTCTATGTTTCTGTATTTCAGTAGCAATTCCCTATAACGGATGTTTCATGCCTAGTCCGAGATCATTATCATTTCGACCCATCAAGTTCTGTTCCGTTTTGATTTCATGCGATAACCTCCCAAAAAAAAAATCATATAATTGTATTACAATTGAAATACGAGATTTCAAATATTAACTGTTGTCTATAATTTAATTGTTTAGTAAAATAAAAATATCTCCGATTATACAGACGAATAGATATAACTGCTACTTACGATCGTTCTTTACTTCAAAATGTAGAACTGTTTTTTCTCGAATTTACCAGAGCAAAAATTCCCGATAGACGTTCATATATGTACAAATTCATACAAAATATTCGAAGTGAGACAATTTTCCTAAATACGAAGCATTTCTATTACAAAAATGTAAGACATTTGTTAGGAAAACTAAGCAAATAAATATCAAAACATGTGCACGTGCTTTAAGTTACATATTCTTCGAAAATGCTAAAACGACCATATAAAGCTGAAAAAAGAGCAATGGTATATATGCATGTGCAACCACATTATATGTATAACTGCATCACCTGTGAACATACTATATATATAAGAGCAATTCGCTTGAGCAATCTGTAAATATCTCTTTAATGAAATATAACGATCTAGACAGAACAAGTTATTCATCGGCTTTGACTTTGTATTGGAAAGTTCCTATATCATTACAATCAAATTTTTCGTTAGCGAGGAAGTCCTTCAGCTGAAAACGTGCTCGACTGCGTGGCTTAACCGTAGTGACTTGTCCCTTCTGCTTCAATAACATAAACTGGTATCTGTGAGTTCCTCTGGGTGGACTCGGCCCTTCATACTCTACAAAAAATGGGAATCAATAATCATAATCACCTGGAAATTGATTTAAATAAAGGTCTATAACTAAGAACTGGCAATTTGTTTCAAAGCTTTCATCACTGCATTATACATGCACAAGTGTTGATAAAAATGTGCTTCGAAGTTGCACTTGAAGAGAGAAAAAAATTCTATGGCATAAACTTAAATATATTTTTGAAGTCCAGTATTGTCATCCCTTTGCCTGAGGGAATGGAAACCTTGATTTCGGTTTAATTTAAAAAATATATATAATGTGTTTATTTCGTTGATATCGTACAATTTTTCAAAAACAAAAATATGATAAAAACCTGTATATAATGCTACATTGTATAATTTTGTTTTTATACAAATTAAAAACTTTATAATCCTGATTTGTTGTAAAACTCAGCCTAACTCAGTTCAACCTGTATTATTACTTTTACGATTTCTTCGCCTTCATAGTCGTTATTTATCTTATCACGTGACTGTTAGATGTAAAGATAAAAAAATGTGCATATTTAGGTTTGTTATTAACCGACCATTTGAGTTATGAGGATATGGCAAAAGCAGTTGCCAAATCTGCCAGTAGGGCATTAGGTTTACTAATAGCAAAATGTAAAGCTCAGTCATGGTGGTTTTCAATATGATGTATTTGTTCCGGACCATATGAGTATTTGGACCATACGCGTATGGTCATGACCATATGCGTATACTCATATGGTCCGACCATACGCGTATGGTCCGACCGTACGCGTATGGTCGGACCATATGAGTATAATACTCGTTTGGTTATTAACGGGCCGGACCATATGAGTATTTGGACCATATAGGTATTTTTTTTCAAATTACATTATAAACGTATCAATACAAAAACTATCTAAAAAGCAAGATGGTTACATGATAATGTATTAATTTTATAATTCAAAGACTACGTAAAAATTAAATATTGATGCCCTAGTTAGTTTTCATCGCTAATTATATTCTTGCATGTAGGCTTGATGTGACAGTTACTTCCACACCGTATCATAGCTTTTTTTTTGCATTTACTAGTCCGTGTTGTGCACGATCCTTTTCATTTAAAATGTACATCTTTTGTTTGCGAATGAAAAGTTAGCCTTTTTGCAGCTGCGTACAGTGATACCGAGGTCTTGGGCCATGCCGATATATCTACGATGTTTTAAGAAGCTCTAGATCTCAAATATCGTAACACGACTGCAATATACCATATTCACAAGACAACTTAAATAAAATGTGTTACTTTCTATTGACTTCTTGTGTAACAGTTCATTAAGACATTTTTTTTAAATATTTTTTTAAGTCGACATATTGCCATTCACACGTTGTAACAAATCGGTAATAACCATCGGTAATGACCATCGGCAATGACCATTGGTATAAAATGTGTTTATGATAGTTTTGACAAGTAAATAAAATTAACTATTTGAAACTTCTAAATTATTTTAGTTAATCTTTTTGTTATGATTATATAAATTAATATAAAATCACCTATATGATAGCGTCTTTTTAATGAACAGTCATACCATATGAAGAGTTGAGACGTATTTAAAGTAAACTGTAACATAGTGTTAATTACCCCGACCATACGCGTACGGTCGGACCATACGCGTATGGTCGGACCATATGAGTATATACCCATATGGTCATGACCATACGCGTATGGTCCAAATACTCATATGGTCCGGAACATATTTACAAAATTGTTCAATTCAATTGTACGATCAGTGATTGACTATAGAACCTCTATTTGGGGTACTAAAGAATTTTCATGTATAAACGCTGTTAAACATAAGGCTATGAGATTTTTTTATGGGAGTGGGTAGATACACCCCTAACTTAGCACTTTAATAAGAATTTTTTTCTCTGGAGTAATAATATCAGCTTTAATAAAGTAAAAAATTGGAACTGTAGAGTGAATACAAAGTTTAAAGAACTTGATCTTAATCAGTATTGTAATATTGAATGTATTTTGAGCAAGTCTGTTATTAAAGATATTGAAAACAAACTATTTATTATGTACCAAAATAATTGGCATTTAAATTTACTAGCTAATGAAAGCAATAAATTGCGTACTTACAGGTTATTTAAATCAAATTATTGTACAGAAAAGTATTTAAGTATTACTATGCCCGGTAAATATAGAAGTGCATATGCTAAATTTAGAGCAGGTGTTGCTCCGATTAAAATTGAAACTGGAAGATATGAAGGTATAGATGTAAATGAAAGGTTTTGTTTTAATTGTGGAAAAAATGATTTGAATATAATTGAAGATGAAAAACATGTTTTATTAGAATGCCCAGAATATGCAGATTTGCGAACGATATTTTTTAACAGTGTATGTAATATAGAAAGTAGTTTTAGTAATTTAAGTAATGGAGAAAAGTATTTATTTATGTTGCATGATGATAGAGTTTGTTATTTTACAGCCCAAATCTGCCATGAAGTACTTTTTTTAGAGAAAGTGTATTTTCTGTGGTGGATCCAAAGGGGGGGGGGGGGGGGGGGGGGGTTCCGGGGGTTGGAACCCCCCTTGTGTTTGGCTGATCAATGCATTTGAATATGAGCATATAGTTGGACCCACCCCCCTTTACTCTGTGTTGGGACCTCCCCCCCTTTTTTAAAATGGCTGGATCCGCCACTGATTTTATACTCGTAATAAGTGTATATACTGGTTTCTTTTGTATAATTGTTTTTAATAATAGGGTGTTTTATGTTAAGATATCTATACTATTAAACGAGAAGACCTCATTTTGGGTGTCGCTTCTCTTCTTTCCACAATAAATCTATACTATTAAACGAATAGACCTCATTTTGGGTGTCGCTTCTCTTCTTTCCACAATAAATTAATCAACACGCCTCTGTGTCCTATAGGTACAGTGCATAGTCGAATTTGTCATCCATTCATATGATTATTCAGATTGAGTTATTTTTGGAGAAAAACGAGAAAAAGGGCATCCGGATATTGTCCCGTCATTGGACAAAATTTAAGTCAGATTATACTTCCGGTTTGCGTTTTTCTGTATATATACTACGAATAAAGTGTATTTTCAGAATTCTATCTATCATTTTCAAGTTTACTATCCACAGTGGTCACAGAGTTTATTAAATAGAGAGGGTCTGTATACTATATCATAATCAATGACCACCATGGATCGATTACAAAACTTAGAATTGAAAGTAAATACACGTTTAGAGTTTATCAAATAGAGAGGGTCTGTATACTATATCAATGACCACCATGGATCAATTACAAAACTTAGAATTGAAAGTAAATACACGTTTAGAGTTTATTAAAAAGAGAGGGTCTGTATACTATATCAATGACCACCATGGATCGATTAGAAAACTTAGAATTGAAAGTAAATACACTTTATTTATATAGTGAATATTCATAATATACAGATAAGCGCTAAAATTATTCATGTGCACTTTTGATACCTTTTCTGAAATTCCCCAGTCATTAAATCTTTTACAAAATTCATTGATTACAAAAAAAAAGAAGATGTGGTATGATTGCCATGTTGACAACTCTCCACAAGAGACCAAAATGACACAGAAATTAACAACTATAGGTCATCGTACGGCCTTCAACAACGAGCAAAGACCATACCGTATACTCAGCTTTAAAAGGCACCGAAATGACAATGTAAAACAATTCAAACGAGAAAACTAGCTGCCTTATTTATGTACAAAAAATGAACGAAAAACAAATATGTAACACATAAACAAACGACAACCACTCAAGTACAGGCTCCTTATACTTAAATGTTCATAACATACTAAATGTATATTCATATTCAAATTGATAGAAAACCACAAATTGGGAATTTTGGAAATAAAGGAGGAGGGATTAAAAAACTGAACATTTTCCTGTCCCCAATAACCTATGATTTATGATACTTTTGCTGAAATTCTCCAGTCATTCAATATTTCACAAAATTCTTCCAACAACACTTTACATACTTTAAACTACGCTCTGAATGCCCGCGATTTCGCGGGTGTGTTCTAGTATTGATTTATGTTATAGATGTAATATAAATGTATTAATCTGTGTTTTTTACAGTCTTTCATAACTCTTTTTAGAGTGGCTCTTTTATAAATTGTTAATATTATATTGTGTTTTATATCAAATGTTTTAAAGAGGTGAGACTCTAACAAATGTTTGTTTGTTTTGTAATACCTTGAAAATTTCTTCATATCGACGAATCTACGTGATTTTACAAAAGTGAAAAAAACTTACCCATAATTGTCGTGCCACCGAGATCATCACTCCCAAAATTTGATCCCTATTGAAAAATAATACAAGATTGTATCAACTTTCTAGTCAAACTTTATTTACATCATTCAAATAATATGTAAGTCTTAGTTAATTCCTTTTTTAGTGCAAAATACGCATTAAATTGCAATTAATTGACTTCCCAAATTGCACAAATAGTAAATCATTCGATCCTTTTAAGACTATGTTAACTCAATCGATACACGAAAAGGAATTTTAGTTGATATAATCTTAGCACTTAAGTGAAAGATATAAAAAAGATGTAGTATGATTGCCAATGAGACAACTATCCACAAAAGACCAACATGACACAGACATTAACAACTATAGGTCACCGTACGGCTTTCAACAATGACCAAAGCCCATACTGCACAGTCAGCTATAAAAGGCCCCGATAAGACAATGTAAAACAATTCAAACGAGAAAACTAACGGCCTTATTTATGTAAAAAAATGAACGAAAAACAAATATGTAACACATAAACAAACGACAACCACTGAAAAGAGGTTACTAATAATGTAACTATGCCATAAACATGTTAGAGGCTTTGGATGGGGTTAAATGATTAAAGAATAATGGCCTTAAAAAATGAAGATAAGAGAATAACGGGCAAAAAAAATGAAGATTAGAGAAAAAAGGGGTTAACTTTTAGAAGATTAGAGAAAAAAGGGGTTAATTTTTAAAAGATTAGAGAAAAACGGATGAAAATTAAATGTTTACAGAATAACAGACCCCTCCATCCAGACCCTCATGTTAAACCTAATGAAAATAAGACTGAATTTTAAAATAGAAATACTGATATTTAACAGTTTTGTGTCATATTAACATCTTAATGTGCATGTATGTTGTTGTTGAAGATTTCCTATACTTATTTATCTTCGAACTCATTGGGACAAAAAAGTGGACTTAATTGGACTAAACGCACTTTCTATACAATAAGGGTTTCGCCTCTTTTTTTTTTTTTACATCTAAATGTCAGATAAAATGTATGAATGTTTTTACATCCCTACTGTTACACCTAAATCGCTATTTCTTCAGTAACTTAATGTATTGATGTATGCAGTGTTTTTTCCAATTACTAGTTGACGCCTAGTATAGATACTGTTGAGTTCGATCTAAAATATGACAAAATATCCGAGTCGATTGTTTGCCAATTTTAGCTAGTATTTTTTGTTGAACATAGACAATAAAGAAATACTAGTCAAATAAAATATTGACGGACATAAACCCGACTTCGAACAAATGTCACAGGAAACAGTTTAACAAACGATATAATTGAGACCATACTTTTTATTGATTTCATTTAATTAAAACCTAAACATTAATCCTGTGTAAGGTGTTTCACTTAATTTAATATCTTAATATTTGTTACCAGTCAGTGTAGCCATTAAACCTGTGTTGGGTATGTCACCAAACTAACCATTATATGTGTTACCAGCAAGTGTAGCAAGTAAACCTGTTTGGTGGATGTCACAAAACTAAGTTAAACCTTATATACCTTTGCCAGTTTGTCTGTGTAGGGTATGTCACCTAACTAACCTTTGTATTTGTCACCAGTCGGTGTAGCCAGTATGTCTGTATAGGGTATGTCACCTAACTAACCTTTATAATTATCACAAGCCAGTGTAGCCAGTACGTCTGTGTAGGGTATGTCACCTAACTAACCGTTATATTTATCACCAGCCAGTGTAGCCAGTATGTCTTTGTAGGGTATGTCACCTAACTAACCTTTATATTTATCATCAGCCAGTGTAACCAGTATGTCTGTGTAGGGTATGTCACCTAACTAACCTTTATCTTTGTCACCAGTCAGTGTAGCCAGTATGTCTGTGAAAGGTTTGTCATCTAACTAACATTTATATTTATCACCAGCAAGTGTAGCCAGTATGTCTGTGAAGGGTATGTCACCTAACTAACCTTTATAATTATCACAAGCCAGTGTAGCCAGTACGTCTGTGTAGGGTATGTCACCTAACTAACCGTTATATTTATCACCAGCCAGTGTAGCCAGTATGTCTTTGTAGGGTATGTCACCTAACTAACCTTTATATTTATCATCAGCCAGTGTAACCAGTATGTCTGTGTATGGTATGTCACCTAACTAACCTTCATATTTATCATCAGCCAGTGTAGCCAGTATGTCTGTGTAAGGTATGTCACCAAACTAACCATTATATTTGGCACCAGCCAGTGTAGCCAGTATGTCTGTGTACGGTATGTCACAAAACTCACCTTTATATTTATCATCAGCCAGTGTAGCCAGTATGTCTGTGTAGGGTTTGTCACCTAACAAACCTTTATATTTGTTACCAGCCAGTGTAACCAGTATGTCTGTGTAGGGTATGTCACCTAACTCAGCTTTATATTTATCATCAGCCAGTGTAGCCAGTATGTCTGTGTAGGGTATGTCACCTAACTAACCTTTATATTTATCATCAGCCAGTGTAGCCAGTATGTCTGTGTAGGGTATGTCACCTAAATAACCTTTATATTTATCATCAGCCAGTGTAGCCAGTATGTCTGTGTAGGGTATGTCACCTAACTAACCATTATATTTGGCACCAGCCAGTGTAGCCAGTATGTCTGTGTAAGGCATGTCACCAAACTAACCTTTATGTTTGTCACCAGCCAGTGTAACCAGTACGTCTATGTAGGGTATGTCACCTAACTAATCTTTATATTTGTCACCAGTCGGTGTAGCCAGTACGTCTGTGTAGGGTTTGTCACCTAACTAATCTTTATGTTTGTCACCAGTTGGTGTAGCCAGTACGTCTGTGTAGGGTTTGTCACATAACTAACCTTTATATTTGTCACCAGTCAGTGTAGCCAGTATGTCTGTGTAGGGTATGTCATCTAACTAACCTTTATATTTATCATCAGCTAGTGTAGCCAGTATGTCTGTGTAGGGTATGTCACCTAACTAACCTTTATATTTGTTACCAGCCAGTGTATCCAGTATGTCTGTGTAGGCTTTGTTACCTAACTAACCTTTATATTTATCATCAGCCAGTGAAGCCAGTATGTCTTTGTAAGGTATGCCACCTAACTAACCTTTATGTTTGTCACCAGCTAGTGTATCCAGTATGTCTGTGTAGGGTATGTAACCTAACTAACCTTTATACTTGTCACCAGCCAGTGTAGCCAGTATGTCTATGAAGTGTATGTCGCCTAACTTACATGTATATGTGTTACTAGCCAGTGTAGCCAATACGTCTGTGTAGGGTTTGTCACCTAATTAACCTTTATATTTGTCATCAGTTAGTGTAGCCAGTATGCTGTGTAGGGTATGTCACCTAACTAAACTTTATACTTGTAACCAGCCAGTGTAGCCAGTATGTCTATGTAGGGTATGTCCCCTAACTTACATTTATATGTGTTACTAGCCAGTGTAGCCAATACGTCTGTGTACGGGTTGTCACCTAATTAACCTTTATATTTGTCACCAGTTAGTGTAGCCAGTATGTCTGTGTAGGGTATGTCACCTAACTAATCTTTATATTTGTCACCAGCCAGTGTAGCCAGTACGTCTGTGAAGAGTATGTCACCTAACCAACCTTTATATTTGTCCCCAGTAAGTGTAGCCAGTACGTCTGTGTAGGGTATGTTACCGAACTAACCTTTATTTTTTTCACCAGCCAGTGTAGCCAGTATGTCTGTGTAGGGTATGTCACCTAACTAAACTTTATATTTGTTACCAGTCAGTGTAGCCAGTATGTCTGTAGAGGGTATGTCACCTAACTTACCTTCATATTTGTCACCAGCCAGTGTAGCCAGTATGTCTGTGTAGGGTATGTCACCTAACTTACTTTTATATGTGTTACCAGCCAGTGTAGCCAGTACGTCTGTGTAGGGCATGTCACCTAACTTACCTTTATATTTGTCACCAGTCAGTGTAGCCAGTATGTCTGTGTAGGGTATGTCACCTAACTAACCTTTATATTTGTCACCAGCCAGTGTAGCCAGTACGTCTGTGAAGGGTTTGTCACCTAACTAACCTTTATATTTGTCACCAGTCAGTGTAGCCAGTATGTCTGTGTAGGGTATGTCACCTAACTAACCTTTATATTTGTCACCAGTTAGTGTAGCCAGTATGTCTGTGTAGGGTATGTCACCTAACTAACCTTTATATTTGTCACCAGTTAGTGTAGCCAGTATGTCTGTGTCGGGTATGTCACCTAACTAACCTTTATCCTTTGTTAGTCTTGTATTATTTTAATTTTAGTTTCATGTATACAATTTGGAAATTAGTATGGCGTTCATTATCACTGAACTAGTATATATTTGTTTAGGGGCCAGCTGAAGGACGCCTCCGGGTGCGGGAATTTCTCGCTACATTGAAGACCTGTTGGTGACCCTCTGCTGTTGTTTTTTATTTGGGCGGGTTGTTGTCTGTTTGACACATTCCCCATTTCCATTCTCAATTTTATTTATATTTGTCACCAGTCAGTGTAGCCAGTACGTCTGTGTAGGGTATGTCACCAAACTAACCTTTATATTTGGCACTAGCCAGTGTAGCCAATGCGTCATTGTAGGGTTTGGCACCTAACTAACCTTTATATTTGGCACTAGCCAGTGTAGCCAATACGTCATTGTAGGGTGTGTCCCCTAACTTATCTTTATATTTGTCACCAGCCAGTGTAGCCAGTACATCTGTGTAGGGTGTGTCCCCTAAATTACCTTTATATTTGTCACCAGCCAGTGTAGCCAGTATGTCTTTGTAGGGTAGGTCACCTAACTGACCTTTATATTTATCATCAGCCAGTGTAGCCAGTATGTCTATGTAGGGTATGTCACCTAACTAACCTTTATGTTTGTTACCAGCCAGTGTAGCCAGTATGTCTGTGTAGGGTATGTCACCTAACTAACCTTTATATTTATCACCAGCCAGTGTAGCCAGTATGTCTGTGTAGGGTATGTCACCTTACTAACCTTTATATTTGGCACCAGCCAGTGTAGCCAGTATGTCTGTGAAAGGTTTGTCATCTAACTAAGCTTTATATTTATCACCAGCAAGTGTAGCCAGTATGTCTGTGAAGGGTATGTCACCTAACTAACCTTTATAATTATCACAAGCCAGTGTAGCCAGTACGTCTTTTTATGGTATGTCACCTAACTAATCTTTATATTTGTCACCAGTCAGTGTAGCCAGTATGTCTTTGGAGGGTATGTCACCTAACTAACCTTTATATTTGTCACCAGTCAGTGTAGCCAGTATGTCTTTGGAGGGTATGTCACCTAACTAACCTTTATATTTGTCACCAGTCAGTGTAGCCAGTATGTCTTTGGAGGGTATGTCACCTAACTAACCTTTATATTTGTCACCAGCCAGTGAAGCCAGTATGTCTGTGTAGGGTTTGTCACCTAATTAACCTTTATATTTGTCACCAGCCAGTGTAGCCAGTATGTCTGTGTAGGGTATGTCACCTAACTAACCTTTATATTTGTCACCAGCCAGTGTAGCCAGTATGTCTGTGTAGGGTATTTCACCTAACTAACCTTTATATTTGTCACCAGCCAGTGTAGCAAGTTCGTCCTTGTAAGGGTGTGTCATCTAACTAACCTTTATATTTGTCACCATCAAGTGTAGCCAGTACATCTGTGTAGGGTATGTCACCTAACTAACCTTTATATTTGTCACCAGCCAGTGTAGCCAGTCCTTCTGTGTAGGGTATGTCACCTACCTTTATATTTGTCACCAGCCAATGTAGCCAGTACGTCTGTGTAGGGTATGTCACCTACCTTTATATTTGTCACCAGCCAGTGTAGCCAGTACGTCTGTGTAGGGTATGTCACCTACCTTTATATTTGTCACCAGCCAATGTAGCCAGTACGTCTGTGTAGGGTATGTCACCAAACTTATCTTTATATTTGCCACCAGCCAGTGTAGCCAGTACATCTGTGTAGGGTATGTCACCTACCTTTACATTTGTCACCAGCCAGTGTAGCCAGTATGTCTGTGTAGGGTATGTCACCTACCTTTATATTTGTCACCAGCCAATGTAGCCAGTACGTCTGTGTAGGGTATGTCACCAAACTTATCTTTATATTTGTCACCAGCCAGTGTAGCCAGTACATCTGTGTAGGGTATGTCACCTACCTTTATATTTGTCACCAGCCAGTGTAGCCAGTACATCTGTGTAGGGTATGTCACCTACCTTTATATTTGTCACCAGCCAATGTAGCCAGTAAGCCAGTGATGGGTTATCGGGTGCTGGAGCATCTGGATCTACCATAATTAACGTGTACAAAGTGTCCTATAAATAGAAAAGAATGCGATAATTAGTTTTCCTCCTTTGATTCAAAAAATCAAGCGTACTATACATGTATATATGAAATTTAAATTCGTTAACATTTTTAAAAGAAATTGGATGACATCTTTTTCGGTTTGTGTTTATTTTGTTGCGTTATCATTAGTTTAGGCACTGAGTAACTAATAAAGGAAGAAGTTTGTTAAAAGGCCATTTCGCGTTTACGCCATTTCGCCTTTTCATCTTTCATATTATATAGAACGAAAAACGCGAATTCGAAACGACAACGCAATAATAAACGCAAAATTGTTTCACTTCTCAATTTCCGTTTTTGACTTCGCGCGTTTTCGTGTTTGTCAATTACTGTCCTACTGAATAATAATTTGAATATAATCTGACTAGATTATTATATTTTCATGTACTATTAATTTTTAAAACGAGTACTTATGAATGTTATCATAAAACAAAATATTGGAAAAAAAACTTTATTTTAAGAGTTACTTGTTTGGAATAAACCAATTTTCAGTAAGGCTCAACCTCGCTAATTACAATATTAGTTACACGAATAAAACATAATTAATCTACCAACATGACCAATATTCGAAGATAAACAATATGCATTCACATATATATACTAAAGAAAAATAAAACAACTGTGGTATACATTGTTCTTAAACTTACGAGTTGAACACTTTGAAATGCAGACACAGTTTTATTTTCTAAATTTTGATAGTTAATTTCACACTATTTGATCACTAAAAAACTAGTATATATATATATAGGAATAATTTATAATTCCTTGAATAGTTCAATGGATCATTGAATTATTATATTCAGTATAAGTCTATCAAGATCGAATGAATGAATAAAACTGGAGCATTATGATTCAATTTTTATTTTACAATACTTATATTCTTCCACATTCGAAATACTGTTGTTTAGTAAATGGATTATTTTAGGAAAAAAAAACATTATCAGTGTCTGAAAAAAATTCGACAAGCAAGTGGCGAAGAGTTTAACATTAAATTCTCTTTTAAATATCTCAATTGCAATTAATTTTCAACAATGGACTAACACATAATAAACAGAGCAAGCACTGAAGCAGTACAGAAAAAGACTTTATAATTACGTTAACATTGAGAACAAAGAACACTCTTGTCAAACATGAACATTCCGTATTATACTATATCGTCAAGTTATCGGAATTTCGTGGGAACTAACTGTGCACCAATTATTGTGGACTAAAAAAAATTTTTAAAAAAATAGTAGGGGTGTGATAAAGGGTGCGATAAAGGGTAGGGGTGTGATAAAGGGAGTGATAAAGGGTATGATGAAGGGTGCGATATGGATTAAACAGCAGCCTGCAGGCGCCTGCCGTAGCTCCCTATACGCTAACACGCAGTTGCGTGCACATCGATTCGGCAAGCAAAAAAAAAATGCCAAAATAAAAATTTCTAAATTAATTATGGTTAAAGGAAACACATATGTTGTCACTTTTTTAATTGATGAACTGTCATTAAATAACGGCATTTCAAAATAAACGTTTTATTGGAGATCATGTAAAAATCGTTCAGTAACTTGTATCTTTTAGTTTTACCAGATTTGAATTTATTATACTTAGTTTAGGACATTTAGTTTCGGAGCACATTTTACAGAGTACGGCTTATCTGTTTGCGATGCGATGTACCAATGGCAATCGACCATTAGATTTATCGAAACCCTGTGATGTTATTGAAAATATGCCGAGGCGATGTATTCGACAGACTACCAGAGCCAATCAACCTAGCAATCAACCTGAAAACACGCCAAAACAGCATTGGAAAGTCACATTATATTTTGCGTTCACACACGTAGACCATATGATAATGGAATTGGAGGGTAGAGGGTGTCTGGTATTATCAGAAAATAGCTTCTTTGTGTCGTATCTGCTTCCTCGTGTTGTAGGAAATATAACCAACGAATAATTTGAAACATACAAAATGACCTAGCATGTATTTGGCGGACAATTTCAATCGGGAGGTCGCTCGATGGAGAACACGTACGCTGGTTTATAACATCTCGCGAGTGCTACCATGCAGATCTATCAGTGTATTAAGTCTGTTAAAAACAAAATAATGTACGATCAACAATGAATAACGACAGGTTATCATCGCTAGCATTACTGCATATTGATCGGGATTTCAGTGTGAATGTTGACAAAATAATAGAGAAGTTCGTTTCTGCTTAGACCCGAAGAGCAGATTTTGGTCAATGTTGAGTAAATTCTGTAATTCAAAAATGTGTTGTTTATGTATTAAATTAGCCATGATTTACTCTATTCAGAAGATTCAAGTGTTAATAGTTTTACGTTCATAAATTGTGTATAAGTCCTATCTACATGTAGCTCCTCTTTAAACCGTCCTATGACCGAAAATTTTTCTGCATTAAAGGGTCCCAAAATTGCTTGCACATCGTTTTCTTCTAACTACGCCCCTGGCAGGCTATTTATCAAATATTCAAAATTACTAAATGTATGATAGATATATCTATACATCAATCGAATCATGTATATACCTCAATCGAATTATTTATATAAAGCAATCAATTATTTATAATACATATGTAATTTGTATATACATCAACATTTACGTGTATACAAAATCGAATTATCATCATTTTTTTACCATGACCCGCGCCACACATGATTAGAAAAAATATAACCTGTATTTTAACTTGAATATTAGATAGAAGATAGGAAATATTAGACAGGACAAAAAGACCTGAATGGTATGAAATTCATTCTTTCTATTTTCACTAAAATTGTCTAATGACTTCTTAAAAAAGTTATTGCCCTTACATTGGGATTTTTTTTACTAAATTGATCACATAATTTACGGAATAAAATTGAGAATGAAAATGGGGAATATGTCAAAGAGACAACAACCCGACCAAAGAGCAGATAACAGTCCAAGGCCACCAATGGATCCTCAACACAGCGAGAAAATCCCGCTCCCGTTGGCGGATTTCAGCTGGCCCCGAAATAAAAATGTGTACTAGTTTAGTGAAAATGGACGTCATACATATACAACTCGTCTAAACATCAACCCAACAATGTTAGATCTGTAAATTTGCTTTCGCAAATTTTTGGTTCTTCCCTCACCGGGATTCGTACCCATGCTACTGTGATATCGTGACACCAAATCGCCTGCACTGCAGCCGTCCCGCTAGACCACACGACCACCTGGGCTCTACAATAATAGAGCTTTCGCTGGCCGTGTGTTACCTTTCCTCGTCAGTTTTAATCTAGCGGCGTACTACAGTACATGATATATAAGGCATGAAGATGTTATTGTTACAGATCAGCTAAATTATCTATAGTAAAGGATCCTACAAATTAATGTAATATATATATATAAATGAACTGAAATTAAAAATCACATACAAGACAAAAAAGGCCAGAGGCTCCAGACTATGGACATGCGCAAAAATGAGGCCGGGTTACATGTAAACATGTTTTGTGAGATCTGAACCCTCCACCTATAAATAGTGACGAATACATTATATTTCATATTTTTCTAAAAAAAAAATCGTCCTTTTTTCTCTCTCAGAAAGTTCGAGGATTGCCACATGAAGTTAATTTGTTACCTGACTGTGACCTGTAAGCAAGTTTTGGCGGTTGTGAACATTTCATCATTTTTTAATTAAGAAATAATTGATGCAAGCTACACTTTAATATTGTAGTTTTAACATGGATAGGCATTATATTCGTGATTATTTTTGCCCGAGCGATAGTGATGGCGGCATTTACAGTTTGTCTCAAGGTGAACAATTTTCACCTATAACTTGCTGGAGCGTTGACGACAGACAGTACTTTGAGAGTTGAGATCTCACTAAACATGTTTAACCCCGCGCTGTTCAGGAACCTCTAGCCTATAGATAAGTCTTGTAGATTTTTTTAAATTTAATTCATTGTATGATACTGTTTCATAGGTTAGTGTGACGTCAATTTTCACTGAACTATAAAAAAGGATGATGCGGTGTGATTACCAATGAGAGAATTTTCAACAAGAGACAAAATGACACAGACATTAACAACTTTATGTCACCGTAGTACGGCCTTCAAAAATGAACAAAGCCCATACCGCATAGAAAGAATATATAAAAGAATACACAATTGAGTTTAGTGGCCTGTTGAGGACCCTCCGGGGAGGGATTTTCTCGCCATTGGTGGTCTTTCGCTATTTTCTGCTCTTTGATCGGATTGTTGTCTCTTTGACACAGTCAACATTTCCATTCTCCAATTTATGTAATGTTTGATGTAAAGATTTAAAGTGTTGAAACGTGTTGTGGTGGGGTTTGAAATGTTCGTGTCTTTGAAAGCGGGTTTTAAAATTTTTCTTCTTTTTAAGACTTGAAAAAAAAGAGAAATATATTATATATGTTTACTCCCATTCTCCAAATTACCAGTCCCTTATTTATCCTACAATTCATTTTTCTTTCAGTCTGAATCATAGAATTATCGATTTGAACCGACCTCCAACCGCCCAAGATTCTGTAAAGAGGAGTGCCTATAATTGCAGACGTTTTACTTCATAACTATCTATGACTGATAGTTAAATTTATTTCTGAACATTTTTAGAACAATTTGACAACATTCCATGCATATTATGTATAATTTTTGTAAGAAATGGATAACTAATTCCTGGATTTTTTAAATTATAGTTATCCATTTCTTACAAAAATTATACATAATATGCATGGAATGTTGTCTCCCCAGTAACTGTAAATATCGTGTGGCCTTGAAAAAATATGTGCGGGCTTAATAAGTTGGGTAAAACAGATTCCAATGCTTGAACTGGCAATGGCTTTATGCTTTGTTTTTCATTCAGCATCTCCAGAAATAAAGTCATTGCCTTTTATGATCTCTGCCAGACTGGACTAGTTTTTTGGCACAACTTTTTGGAATTTTGGATCCTCAATGCTCTTCAACTTTATACCTGTTTGGCTTTATCGATATTTTGATATGAGCGTCACTGATGAGTCTTATGCAGACGAAACGCGCGTCTGGCGCACTAAATTATAATCCTGGTACCTTTGATAACTATTTACACCACTAGGGACTTACCGAATCTGCATGTTCGAATGATACTACAGGCTGGTGTGCAGTGTCATCCTTGTCAACTTTGTCATTGCAGTCACTATAGCCACTCAATTCGAGCTCATTATTACCACAGAAAGAGGTAGGTGGAGTGCATGATCCAATAGTTATATCAATACAGCTGCATAATATTGCTGCTACACATAAATACATTGCCCGCACATACATCGTCACACGTTACGTGTATTTGTGTATACTACATGTAAACCCGGACGTAGACAAGGTTATTATCCGGCGTTCACTTGTCAATAATATATTAAAATTGCATAAAATTAATCTGATAACAATATTTTGTGACGAATAACATCTCAAGAGCAACCATATGTTGCCTGAATGTAAATGTAAATTAATCTCCTACAAATTGATCATGTATATAGCACGTGGTATATAGTTGTGTGAAATTAAAAAATCAATACTTATTCTCTACAGTACATTAATGAGGGGGGATAGGACCTTTATCGGGACTCCGGGATCGGGTGTTTTTAAGATCGGGATTTCGGGATTGTACGGTGGCAGAATGCGGCCATGAAAGAAAAAAAAATTATGTTGTTCCCTCAAGATACTATGTCGTTCCCTCAAGATGCTATGTCGTTCCCACAAGATAGTTATCTCGTTCCCTCAAGATACTATGTCGTTCCCTCAAGATACTATGTCGTTCCCTCAAGATAGTTATCTCGTTCCCTCAAGATAGTTATCTCGTTCCCTCAAGATAGTTATCTCGTTCCCTCAAGATAGTTATCTCGTTCCCTCAAGATACTATGTCGTTCCCTCAAGATGTTATGTTGTTCCCTCAAGATAGTTATCTCGTTCCCTCAAGATGCTATGTGGTTCCCTCAAGATACTATGTCGTTCCCTCAAGATGTTATGTTGTTCCCTCAAGATACTATGTCGTTCCCTCAAGATACTATGTCGTTCCCTCAAGATAGTTATCTCGTTCCCTCAAGATAGTTATCTCGTTCCCTCAAGATAGTTATCTCGTTCCCTCAAGATACTATGTCGTTCCCTCAAGATGTTATGTTGTTCCCTCAAGATAGTTATCTCGTTCCCTCAAGATAGTTATCTCGTTCCCTCAAGATACTATGTCGTTCCCTCAAGATGTTATGTTGTTCCCTCAAGATGCTATGTCGTTCCCTCAAGATACTATGTTGTTCCCTCAATATAGTTATCTCGTTCCCTCAAGATTTTAAAATTGTATTGATATATGATTCATTTCGCCCTTCGAAGCGGAACTGTAGACGTGACCAGATCCAAAAGGTGAATATTTGCATAATAATAATGATATAATAATTCTGTACTTAAAGAGAATAACTGAGGAGGGATAGGAGGGGTCCTGATCCAGAAATCCCGGGCTTAAAAACACGAAATCTAGAAATCCCGAATTTAAATAAAGTAAATCCCGACGTCCCGTTATCCGAAAAAAAAAGAATTCCCGGATCCGAAAGGGTCAATCCCGAAATCCCAAGCTTAAAAACACCCGATCCCGGAGTTCCAGTAAAGGTAGCACTCCACAGTTAGATGTGTAGTTTCGCATTTTGGCCCTGAGGATTTTTCAAATATAAAATGATAGTGCGAGTGGGGCATTCGTGTACTGGGGATATATCTTTATTCTGACAAACCTTAGTCGATACAATGGTATACAGAAGTTACATTATATAAATAGCACAGTTATAAATTAGAGAAAACATGATATGTACACTATTTACAAATACAAGTTAAATTTAGCCAGGAGAACACACACATGAATTAATATGCCTTATAAATGTACATAGCTTTTTTAAATTTGATTGTTTTGTCATATTCATTACTTCCTTAAATTTAATTAGGCCAACTAAAATTAATTAGTAGATTTTCATCCAAATTTTTGAAAATAATGGGGCGGGTGGGAGGATTTTATTTTTATACGCCCGTCGTCTTTTAGACGGGACATATTATGGTATACCGTCTGTCCGTCCACACTTCGGACATTAACTCAAAAACGCTTTCACCATTTTCCATGAAACTTAAGTGAATTGTTTATATCTATTGACGTATTAAGCTCCCTTTCGTTTTTTTTTAATTTCAGATTTTAAGTTTTGGATTTATGGGGCTTTATTCATAAAAAAGGGGGGATTTTCAACACTTCGGACAATAACTCAAAAAGGCTTTCACCAATTTCCATGAAACTTTGGTGAATTGTTTATATCTATTGGTGTAAGCTCCCTTTCAATTTTTATAAATTTCAGATTTTAAGTTTTGGATTTATGGGGCTTTATTCATAAAAAAAAGGGGGATTTTTAACACTTCGGACAATAACTCAAAAAGGCTTTCACCAATGTCCATGAAACTTTGGTGAATTGTTTATATCTATTGATGTAAGCTCCCTTTCAATTTTGATAAATTTCAGATTTTAAGTTTTGGATTTATGGGGCTTTATTCATAAAAAAGGGGGGATTTTCAACACTTCGGACAATAACTCAAAAAGGCTTTCACCAATGTCCATGAAACTTTGGTGAATTGTTTATATCTATTGATGTAAGCTCCCTTTCAATTGTTATAAATTTCAGATTTTACATTTCCGTGTTATGAATTTTTATGCTTAAAAAAAGGGGGGATTTTCCTATTTTGGGACAATAACTAACACTTTCACCAAATTTTATGCAACTTTGATAAATTGTTTATATCTATTGACATAAGCTCCCTTTCCATTTTGATAAATTTTAGATTTTACGTTTTTTTAAGTAATGAATTTTTATACTTAAAAAAGGGGGATTTTATGAAACTTTGGTGAATATATTAATGTAACATCCCTTTTGATTTGTATATATATTTCTAGTTGATCATATAAATTCATTTAAAGCATCAAAGACAAGTTAAAAGAGCAACAGGCGTATCATGCGCTAAAGCTAGCGCAGCCCTTTATTTAAATTTTATTTCATATGAAACCCTTTTGTGACGAGTTCTTCGTATATGCAAGTGTAATAATAAGCTGATATCATGTATACACAAGTATGAGGAATCTTACATAATATTTCAAATCCTTAAATAAATATATCTATAATTGCGGCTTTAAAAACTTAACAACAAAAAAGTGTGAGAAATACTCTCTTCAGTTAGACTACATGTACCTACACAAAATGTATTTTGGTTTCTAAACAATGGTTTGTATTACCATAAAATGAAGCAAATGCATTCGTATGCAACACAATTATTATGAGTACAGAATAAAATGAAAACTCAGAGAGTGTTGAAAATAATAGGGTTGGTACTTTATATGCAAGATGAAAATATAATTATCATGTAAAACATGAACTTAATAATAAAAAAAAAAGTTGTTGTTTAATTTTTGGGTGTATTGGGACATTTGCTGTTTGTCAACATAAAAAGACAGCCATGGGTAAAATCAAAGAGCTTGCATAAATAAAATGCGTATGTTAGTCGACTTTTTAAATTCAATAAACGGTCATAATTCTGACAAGTTCGTGCTTGTGTTTCAATATCTTTAATGTTTTCTGTATCAATGGTTTCCACGAATCTTGTGCTTTGGGTATCATTTACAGTTTAAATTTTTTGAGACAAAGTCATTGCATAAATAAAAAAGTCTGCAGTTTTCTAATCACAGAAATTTGTGACATACCGCGATTTGCAGTATTGGAAACAGCGTTTATTTCATGTCATTCTCGTTATCAATCTTTACTCTCGGAAGATGATGTTATCATCATAGAGCAGCGGAAAGGTCAACTTAATCATTTTGGTTAGATTTACTCGAGGTACAAGTATTCATTTCATTGAATGAAACGAAATTTTAACGGTTACCGGTAACGGGAATGAACAAAATCCGGAAATCGTAAATTTTATAAAATAAAAAAATTCGGGGCAGGGCGATTTAAGAGGGGCGGGCGGGGATGAAAATCTATCAATTAATTTTAATTGGCCTTACGTTTGCATAATCAATATACTTTTTAGCAATATACTTTTGTCTTTCTATAGTCATAAATTTACACTTCATTACATAGTTGAATTTATCTCCAAGATCTTTAAAGTCACATAGTTCGCATATTCTTTTATCTCTCTGAATTTTTTCCCATTTTCCACTTTCTATAGGTAATCTGTGCACATGGTTAATGAGTCTAAATTGACATAAAGTATAAATATCACGGGTTTCCAAAATATCTAAATACTTATCAAATCTGAAAAGTTCCTTAAAAAAGCGATAATTTAATGTTTTCTAGTTCGTTTGAATATCTGAGTACCATGTTTGTTTGAATTGATCTTGGAGAGATGTTCTTACAAGTCTTTAACCAAATTTCATTTATACAAGTTTGAGTTAACCATTCATAAGATAAACCAGTTTCATTAAGGATAGATTCTATACATTTCATCCAATAAAGTTTAATATTATTTCCATGAGATAAACTAAACATTAATGTGTATGCAATTGCTGATAATTTACTGGGTTTGCTAAAAAATAAATTTTACCCAGTATGAGATCACGCGAACTTTAATTTGATATCTAAACTAATAGGATAACGTCCTAATTCTCCATATATAACACAATTCGGGGTAGAAGCTTTAAGATGGAGAAGAAGTTTACAAAATTTCAAATGAACCCTTTTCTAATAAACTGACCGACTTTAGAAACGCAACACTAGATTTTTTTTGGTTATATTTGAATGAATGTGTCGCCGTCAAAAGCGATGACTGCCTGTTACAAACGCCAAAATAATTGTCAAAAAGGTCAAAAAATTCTGTCTGACATGTTTTGGGTTCTGTTTTACACCTCTGATTTTGCATTTGTTCAACCCATTTATTGGTTTTGGTAATTATGCGGTTGGAACTCGAGGGCTTCAAAGTTTTTCTTCAGTCGATTCTTTGGCAATTCAAATTCAGTTGATAGGAAACATTTATGGCATGAATCTGTACGCAATGGCATTTGGCAATTTGATTAGCAGTTGACGTTGCGTCCGTAAACAATGTCTGGCAAATGATGTTTCGTATTCACATTCTGTTGACGTTTCATTGTCACTATATACACGTTGATCTGGTCATTGATGACCAGCAACAAATCCCGTCTACCTGTATTGTTGTCGGAAGGACAGTAAGACCAGTTTCTGAAGTTATACAGTATGGTTGCATCACGTTTATATGTTTTCCTGTTTGCAGTATTCTTAAGGACTGTTTCAGTTTTTTTTATTTCTCAGTCTTGGCAATATATAGATGCAACATTTTTTAACTGGTTTAAGTGTGGCAAAGGATTGAAAGAACTGTTTTACAAAGTGAAAAAAACTGAAAAAATCTTTCATGGGTCCCAAATTTCCCTTTAAAAATTTGTGCGACTTCAAAAATTTGGTATGTTCAATAACCACAGGTAAGTGAGATTTAGATTTTTTGTAAAGAGAAAGAAGTATGGTAAGCATAAAAAAGTAGATGTAAGAGAATCAAACAAGATTTGGTAAAAAAATTCAACAAAATGAGTGTTGCGTTTTTAAAGTCGTTCAGTATATATCATTATTTCCAAATCCCCAAATTTCACAGCCATATAAAAGTAAAACAGGTTTAACCAATTTATCAAATAAATCTAATTGACAGCTTATGGATAAGCCATGCTTTCTCCCTTTTCTGATAACTTCATACAGTAGTCAAAGTGTAACTTCATACAGTAGTCAAAGTGTTATTGTTATTCAGAACCATTCAATAATGTGGTTTCATTTAAATTAGTCGATATCCATTTTTGTGGATTGATGATAAATTTTGTTTTTGTGGATTGATGATAAATTTTGTTTTTGTGGATTTTAATTTCATTGATTTACAATTTGTACTTCATTATACATATAAATTTTCACGACTTATAATGAATCTAGCAATACGTTTTTAATATCATCTTAATTTTTAAATCATAAATTATATGCAAAATGAAAATATTTTATCTGTTATAATGGCATTGAATACTTTTATTTTACAGAGGAAGGTATATTAAGAGACACTGATCGGGTTGAAGAAGGTATCGGAGGAAAAGATCCACCGAAGATTGTGGCAAATGCTTCAAACATTGCCAGACGAGCCTACAGAGTATTACAAGTAGGAGAAAAGGAAGTAGAAAATAGTGAAGATCCTGCCTACATTGACAGGGTCAGAGACTCTGCAAATACACTCAGAGATAGTAAGTTTTATCACATATTAAGATTGAACAGATATGACTTGCCACAATTAGATTATTTAACTCAACAAAGATAGGTTCATATGAATAGGTTTTGTTACCTAAACAGTTGGATTTCATGCTAAAGATAAGTTTTGTTACCTGATTCCTGTTTAACACTGGTGAATTAAGTAATTGTCTTTGAACCTCTCTTTTTTTTATTAAGTAAAAAAAAATATAATTGCAGTAAATTTAACAACAGCACTACAAATGCTATAATTACCATTGCCTAGTATACAAAATGAGATTTAAATGTTTTCAGCCATAACACCAATGGTACAACATGCAAAGAACTTGTCCATGAACCCTGGTGATAGTAATGCTGCCACAAACTGGAAAAAAGCCAACCAAGCTGTGAGCATTGCTTATTTTGTATATCACATGGTATAGTGATCTGAAAGAGGAAGTGGGGAAATATAAAAACTTATTATATATTCAAAACAATGGTTGTTATTATCTGCTTTTTTAAAGTTCCATATACCTATTGATTAGGTGGTTTTATGCACCTTTGAAAAATAAATCATATGGAAAATCATCCATGAATGAATTGTAACAAATCATCCATGAATGAATTGTAACATCTACATTTCATTGATCAGATTGATAAGATTTTTCTCAAAAGTTATTATCATGCAGGTATTCATCAGACAGGTTGGAAAGTCATCACTGTTTGATTATATTAAAAAAGTTGTTCCCATTGGAAATTTTACATTTAAAGTACTCTAGTAGTAGTATGTTCTTTTCTTGTTTCTTGTTGTAGTTTAGTATAGTTAAACTGATTAAAATAAATTTAGAATTTGCATCAGGAAAATATCTCAAATAATTTAAAATTGGGGATGATGAATTTGTTTTTGAGAGTCATGTCCCAAACATAAAAGATATGGCAAATTCCATTATATAGACGGGCAACATTTGCTTATATGTAACTATCTTGTTAATGAGAAATATCAGAAAAGACAACTTTTCAGAAATCATGTGACACACAGTTAAATAATGTCAAATGATTGAAAGGCTAGCAAGTTTGAAAATTTTCATAAGGTCAGCAAAATTTCTTGTTGGTTTGACACCCAATGAAACTTTGAATTGATAATATCATGAGAAATGTTAATTCAACCCCTGATATTTTGACACCAAAATCTTTGTAACTATCAAAATCAAATTTTCGGTTTGGGTATGGAGATATTTGATTTACATTAGAAAGTACTGAATACTTAATTAAAAGCAATATAAGAACAGAAATTTACATCTGTCAGCTTGTTTGGAATAAGGTGTGAAGGATTTGAACTAAATTATTCTGACATTTTTGAAAATACTCCCACTTCTTATTAATGCCTTTATTAAAGTTTCTTGTATAAGAAGAAATGACTTTCTCTTAGGCCAAAAAAATATATATGTCTGTTTCCTGTTTCCCGACCGACCCTGACTCAAACCCCCCGACCCTAGATCTTTTTATTCAAATCCGGAAAAAAATCGTTTCCGGTCCGATCCAGATCCGTATTTTACTATGCCCAAACAATCAAAATGGCTGCTCCCAGCACAAATGTGCTACAATTAAGGTTTAAAAAATGTCAGCACTGGGAGGATTATTCAATTAAAGCTTCTTTAAAGGGATTAAATCATTTTGGGGTACAGGACCCTAACCAAACATGACATGTAACCGACTGCAAATCTGACAGGGAGTGCAAAAAAAAAAAAAAAAAATCCTGACCTACCGACCCTGATTTATTTGCCTTGGAAGCAGGAAACAGACATATATTTTTTTTTGGCCTTATCCTTGTGCAACACAACATAGTATATATATAATGACTTTTGTACATCCTTTTATAGATCAGACATATTATAATAATACAGAATGAATATAATGAAAATTGTAAAGAATATTGGTTGAAGAAAGATTCCTTTTGATATGGAAATTTTATTTCAGGTGGTCATTCCAGAGTTATGTGACTTTAACTGTTAGAAAATGAAATTTTTTATTCTGCCCCAGTTATGGGCATTATGTTTTCCGGTCTATGTGTCATTAATGCCAAATTAAAGTTTTGACCCCAATTTCAAGGTCCACTGATCATAGAAAATGATAGTGTGATTGGGGCATCTGTGTACTATGGACACATTCTTGTTTCAGATACTATAGGGATAGTAGAACTATATTTGGTTATGGAATAATTATAAGGTGTGTATGGTGTTTATCTGGCAGTTGTCAGTTGACCTTGACCTGCTTTTCATGATTCATTGCTTTTGGTCAGAGTTTTAAAAAAAATGAGGTTTGTTTCTGAGATACTTTTAGCAATAGGTTAACTAAATTTGGTGAAATGTAATGATTGTGGTATAAACTTCTTTTTTTTTACATTCAACATAAATTCAATTATCAACACTACAACAGGCGAGACATTTCAGTGTGTCCACTCTTGTGTCAAATATATGCTGATTAATTTTTCCTTGATTATTAAATAAAACAAACCAACTTATTACTTACTGAAATATTACCCCAAAAATGACAATAATCAAGCTTTTAACAGTTTTATTTCTTATTTATAAATAGACCATGGAGACTGAGATTGAAGAAATCTGCAATTTTTTAGAAGACAGAGGATTGAAACAACAACAATTGGAAAAAATCGCTGAAAACAAGGTATCTACAAACAGGGACTTTATATAACAGGGAGCATAGGCAGATTTAGGAGGGGGCGCCTGGGGAAAAAAAATGGGTGCTTATATAGGGAATCACTGGAGCGGGCCCCCTCTTAGGCAGTCATTGGGCCCCCACTTATGAAATTTCAGGATCCGCCACTGCGGGACTCACTGGTACCTCCTAACATTGAAAGTCTATTTAATGTACAAAAATTACAGTGCCTCCATGGTCTTTATGTTAGGTAAACTTCAAACCTGTATGTTCTACATTTGATTTACACATACCACAGGAAAAAGAGTAAATTGAGTAATGTTAGTTATGGTTAAAATACTGAGGAAGGATGTGATCTCAAAACACAAAATATTATAAAAGTATCAAAATTTACCGGTAAAAATCAATAATTGTTATTAATTATCAGTATTAAATTGCCCCATGGAAAATTAAGAAAAATTTCAAACTCATAATTATCATACCTGCCAACTTTTCAAAATGTCCATGGGGGTTTTGCGTGCAAGATGGCTGTCATAGTCCTAAAAAACCTTCAAGGGGGCCTTCAAATATATTTTAATGTTGTTTTTTTGCTTCTTCAAGCTTTTATAAGCCTAGAGTCATTGGAAAATTAACTGTTTTGTTTAAAATTGTGGACAAATTTGCTCTTTCAAAATTTCAATTTGGGAGCCTCCATGGGGGAAATCCCCCGCAAATAGTGACAGTTGGCAGGTATGAATTATGCAATAAAATTTACATCATTAAAAAGAGAACTAATATGTGGAATATATTTTAAAGAAACATTATATAAACAATAAACACTGAAACATGTAACAATTTTTGTTTCTCTCTTTTATCAACTTTCGATTTTATGGAAATTTGGTATCATATAAAACATGTTGTGAGCAATTTTTTCGTCTCTAGTATAAACTTCCTATTGACCAGGAATAAGGATATGCCAGTCAGGATATACTTAGCATGACTTCCTGTACAACCCCCCCTGTTATTCCCAAACAATTTATTATGGGGTTTTTTCACAAGACGACGGGCGTAGCATGCGGTTGTGGCGCAGCTGTTTATTAATAGTTCTTGTAGCAATGTTAAGGTTTTGGAGATCTATAACTCCTACATGGTATACAGGTGCCCCAGTAAGGCCAGTAATAGTCTAGCACAGCTGCATCCCCATCTTTTTTTATATAGATTGTCTCGTTCATGATTGTTAAATAATGATGAGGGTTCTTCAGTTTCTAATTGTTTAACTACAATGGGTTGATTTGATTTTTCTGGGTCAATTTTTTTTAGGGGTGCAAGTAATTTTTGCTTGATTTCTTCTCTATTTCATCATTATTCAGTGTTCTTTTTTCTATTAAGTTGGTTATTAACCTTAATTGTATCTTCCCTTTCAGCATACTTATATTGGGGAGTGCCCCCCAGACCTGACGGGTTAGCCGGGGTCAGGGGAACACCTGCCCTATTTTTTTTCAAGGGTGTAACTGTGTTCTAGAAAATCATTTAAAAGCATTTCCAGCATTACATGCATATTGTTACAATGATACATTTTTGTATATCCTTTTGTAAGGGGTCATCCATAATTGTCAACCATTTTCCAAAGTGTACAAAGCGTACACTTTTTCAGACCCCCCACCCTCCCTCAAAAAGTGTACATCAACCATTTTCAGATTTCAAGAGAAGAATCAGTCATTCTTAATAAAAAGAAGATCCGGATCCTGTCCATTATATTTTAGTTTAATTTCGAAATTTGCATTGAAAAAAACTAAAATATATCTGACTGTTTTATTTGATGACATCTATCTGTGATGCTTGTGTTTTGTCAGAATAAGGTACAAAGATTAGTGTTTCCCCTATCACACAGTGGGAATGGTAACTCCAATAAAAAGGGCACCTAGAGCATTCAAAAGATTAACAAAGGGGCACATAAATTATGCTAAGAATCAAAGAAAGGGAAATGCATGGTTATATTGCATTGGTAAAGTATGGACTGACAGTTGTTGATGGAATCAAAGCTCAAGACATCAATCAATAAAAGTGTAAT
Source organism: Mytilus edulis (assembly GCF_963676685.1). Taxonomy (NCBI): domain Eukaryota; kingdom Metazoa; phylum Mollusca; class Bivalvia; order Mytilida; family Mytilidae; genus Mytilus; species Mytilus edulis. The sequence goes on along the minus strand of NC_092357.1, from coordinate 51,212,122 downwards.
GTTTTAAAACATTTTGAGTTTTTAAATTTCCCGCCTGTATTTCTATTTAATAGGTCCCTGTAAATATGCCATTCATGGCACTATTATCGTTGATGTATATATATATATATATACTGTAACGTGTACATATATTGGATATTTTTTAAGTTAAGGTTAGACTTCATATGGGGGTGCTTCTTATTAAAGGAGGCTTATACTAAGAAAAATAAGTTTACTTCCGGTTTACTGGTTTACTATTTTGGAATGCATTACAAGGAAATTAATCTAAAGACCAGTTTAAAATCTTTTCACAAAATGGCGTCTTGTCAAAATCAAAAAATTCAAAGAATTTAGTGTTTTCATCAATTTTGTTTATTAAACAGAGTAAAACGATAACGATAACGACAAAGCAGGTGAAATTGACAATCGGGGGTACTGAGAAATGCTTGCAAACTTTTTGTTTAAATAATTTTACTAGTTCACATTTTTGAAAGATTTAGTTTTCATATGATTTGATCTTTTAATCGTTCAATCCCGATTGAGTAGAATTATGATATCGAAATCAATATCATCAAGTGAAAATAATAAAGAAGAAATAAGAAGAGAAACATACCCAAGCCAATTCTCGATTTTATAAATCGACTTTCCCTACGGAAACGATATAAATTCCGGAGATTAAAAAAAAAAGCGTACGGTAAAAATGTTGATTTTTTAACCCCCTCCCCCCAAGTGTACGTTTTGTACACTTTGGAAAATGGTTGACAATTATGGATGACCCCTAACATAAAATATTGTCCCCCATGTAATATTGTCTGTCAACAATTTTTTTTCCTATAAAATATTGTCCACTGACAGTATTTCACAATGAAATAGTGTCCTTGTCCATGAAATGTTGTCACCTCCTTCTGGACAATATTCCACTATGAAATTCTGTTCATGACAATACTTCACTATGAAATACTGGCTTTGAAAATATTTTTTAATTGAATTATTTCACAATTACAAATAGTACACAAGCATGCAGCATGCACATTTTTAGATTTATAACTGAAATTGTTTTGTATAGCAGAGAACTTATATTACAACTAAATAGTGAGTTTCAAATTTGCATAGAAACATTACAAATGGTTTATTATAGATTAAAGAATTGTCTAACGTAGGTTTCATTTTATTACATTATACTTTACAAATATAAGTAGTAATCACTCAGTACTGACAATCGCTCATTTTGTAAATATATACATCATAGGCACATGTCCCAGAAAAAAATCCTATATACATGAATACATGTTGATCATCTCCCCTAAATGAGACAAAATTCCATGACAATCTGACTATGAAATATTGTCTCAATACTCACGAAATATAACCAAAATATAACCTCCTTTTACCAGGACACAATTCCGTAGTATTTATCTATGAAATATTGTCTTAAAATTCCATAGTATTCATCCGTGAAATATTGTCTATATACGATCATATACAGACACAATTTCACTATGCAAATTTGTCCTTCTCTGGACATTTTTCCATAGACGAGGACAATATTTCATGATACATAGTTATGAAATATCGTCTTGTGGTACAATATTTCATAGGACAATATTTTGCTTTACACTTTTAAACATGCTAAAAAAATCCAGTTTTTGTTTATTAATCTGAACTTGTTATAGGAGATAGTGTAAACAGCAAGCATGTCAAGCAAAGACAGATTTACAAATAAGTTAACAAGATCAAAATCTGCAATTGACATCGTCATTTTTATGCCCCAGCGACAAAATATTGAGGGACATATTAATTTACCCCTGTCTGTAAATCCGTCCGTCCAGATACATGATTTGTCCGGCTATCTCCTCGTATAGTTTTGGAGCTACAGCTTTAATATTTTGTAGGATGTTTATCTTTATACCCATAATCATAATAATGAAGGTGTGGCAGTGCATGGCCACATGATTTTGATTTTTCACAAATATTCTAAAAATGACGGGTACATTTTTTAGTTGGACTTTTTTTCATACTCTCTGCATAAGACATGTAAGGGGGCCATAGGTTGTCCTAGCTAACTCTTTCAATCAAAGCTGGAATGTTTATATAATGAAGAGTGTTAGAATTATGGCTGGGGCATCAAAGCGTGTCTTCACAGACACGGCCATTTCAAGTTGTACTTAATTCTGCATTACTGTTTGCTAAAATCTAATGATATATTTATGCAGGGGCATCTTATATATCTAGTTAACTTTTACATATATATATTGTCTCTTTTTGAACTACTGGGCCAATTTAAACCGTTATTAGGGTATTTATTGTAATTTTAACCTTAATTTACATGATTTCAAAAACCACAGTTAATCCAGGTGAGCAACACATGCTCTTTAGAGCCTTTAGTTTATGAAAGTATGACAATATGATGGAGGTTTTAAAGGGGATTGACATTATGATGGCTTTCGATGGTTACCACAGGTGAGACACACTTTAGTGTTGGCAGTTGCTATTTGTCCGGCCAATACAATGCCCATGTCACTATAATATTTGTGTGAAAGTGTAATATTATCTTCAGCAGCACCAGGGGGTAGCAAATGTTTGTAATCTTTAGTGTTAGGCCTAATCTTGTTACTTGTAATTGAAATTGTTCTTTTCTTTATACTAGTATATAGTCCAATGTGGATAATGAATAATTAGAAGAAAAAAATCATATATATCCAATATTTTTTATTCATGTTATATAAGAAGAGAGAAGAAATTACTTGTAAAACAAACTTGGGTAGTGTATCATTGACTCGTGCATTTTAAGTTAACGTTAAGGATTTTGTCTTGCTCGACCTCTTGACATAAAGTTATCCATATTTTGAGTGAAAGGTGAGAGATGTTTCTCCTGATCCCATCTCCCATCTTTGTTCCGTGTATTTCATTACCCCACTTTTTTATACGACCGCAAAAATTAAAAAAAATTTGGTCGTATATTGGTATCACGTCGTCGTCCGAATACTTTTAGTTTTCGCACTCTTAACTTTAGTAAAAGTGAAAAGAAATCTATGAAATTTTAACACAAGGTTTATGACCACAAAAGGAAGGTTGGGATTGATTTTGGTAGTTTTGGTCCCAACAGTTTAGGAATTGGGGGCCAAAAAGGGCCCAAATAAACATTTTCATGGTTTTCGCATTATAACTTTAGTTTAAGTAAATAGAAATCTATGAAATTTTGACACAAGGTTTATGACCACAAAAGAAAGGGTTGGGATTGATTTTGGGAGTTTTGATCCCAACAGTTTAGGAATAAGGGGCCCAAAGGGTCCAACATTAAACTTCGTTTGATTTCATCAAAAATTGAATAATTGGGATTCTTGGATATGCCGAATCTAACTGTGTATGTAGATTCTTAATTTTTGGTCCCGTTATCAAATTGGTCTACATTAAGGTCCAAAGGGTCCAAAATTAAACTTCATTTGATTTTAACAAAAATTGAATCCTTGGGGTTCTTTGTCATGCTGAATCTTAAAATGTACTTAGATTTTTTATTATTGGCCCAGTTTTCAAGTTGGTCCAAATCGGGGTCCAAAATTAAACTTTGTTTGATTTCATCAAAAATTGAATAATTGGGGTTCTTTGATATGTCAAATCTAAATGTGTATGTAGATTCTTAATTTTTGGTCTCGTTTTCAAATTGGTCTACATTAAAGTCCAAAGGGTCCAAAATTAAACTAAGTTTGATTTTAACAAAAATTGAATAATTGGGGTTCTTTGATATGCTGAATCTAAACATTTACTTAGATTTTTGATTATGGGCCCAGTTTTCAAGTTGGTCCAAATCAGGATCCAAAATGATTATATTAAGTATTGTGCAATAGCAAGAAATTTTCAAATGCACAGTATTCAGCAATAGCACGAAATCTTCAATTGCACAGTATTGTGCAATAGCAAGAAATTTTCCATTGCACAGTATTGCGCAATAGCAAGAAATCATCAATTGCACAGTATTGTGCAATAGCAAGTCTTTTCAATTGCGCAATAGCAAGACATATCTAATTGCACAATATTGTGGAATAGCAAGAAATTTTTTAATTTGAGTTATCTTTTTTTGTCCAGAATAGTAGTTGAATCAACTTAAATCATTGTTTTATACAATATACAATGTATATTCACTTTTACTACCAACTGATAAATTAAAACAATCTTTACCATTCAGTGATAACAAGCACTTTTTTTTACATCTTAATATTTTATGATGTATTTAAATGAGTAGTTATTGTTGCAAAAGAAAATTTCTCAAACATTTTTTTGAGAGGATTTATATTCAACAGCATAGTTAATTGCTCAAAGACAAAACAAAAAATTTAAGTTCATTAGAAAACATTTATTCTGTGTCAGAAAGCTATGATGGGTCAACTATTTAATCACAATCCAAATTTAGAGCTGAATCCAGCTTGAATGTTGTGTCCATACTTGCCCCAACCGTTCAGGGTTCAACCTCTGCGGTCGTATAAAGCTGCGCCCTGCAGAGCATCTGGTATATTACCTATTTAAACATCCCCACTTCAAGTTTGTAGCCTCAAACCCCCCCCTAATATACCACTTTGAGGACTACTTGCAAGATTCATTTTGGGAATATAACTTAAACTAGATTTCATTCAGTTAGACATGCCATTTTAAAGGCCTTTCTTAGCTACTCTTGCTTTGAGCATCTTTTTCACCATTTACATAGCTGTAGCAAGTCAAATAATTTTGTAAAACTATAGTTCTCCTATCCATTATCTTTTACTTCCCATTTTCCTTGTGATTTCAATTTTTTAGAGTCCCCTTTATAAGATTATATCATTTTTGGAAGTTCATAATATCGTGTTCCATTGTCAAATTCCGAAAACTTAATCACAAATATTGATAATCACCGTTTTCTGCCATGATCTTAAAATTGAAAATCAGTGATCAGATTACATGCGCCCCCTTGGTGCAACTGAAGATAATATTACACGCACTTCCGAACACACAGTATATGATATGCGCATTACAATGGCCGGACAAATAGCCCTATAACACTATTCGTCCACTCCGTTTCAGTGTTTACTCTTTGTGTTATTTAATCAGTCCAGTAATACTTAAAGAGGGGCTTTTATTTTATCTATCATTTCAGTACCATATTTTACTGTTTTTTCTTTCAGATTGATTTCAATGTGGTACTAATGATGGATCTTGTGCATCTTGAACCATTCGTCCCAGCCTATGGAGATCGCGTAGCATTAATGCAGTTCTGCAAGAGGTCACAAGGAAAGAAGAATAAATCAACGCTATTTACTAAGGTGAAAAGAAAATTTAAACAAAAGAAAAACACTAGTTCGGAGTCTGATAGTGAAACAGAAAAAAATTCCATGAAGAATGCAAAACATGTCCACCTTCTCGGAAATACCAATGCAGCTAAAAAAAGAAAGAGAGTTGACATTGGATGGCAACATTTTGATAAAACTATAAATCAATATAAGCAGGTAAAGGAAAAAACTGGTGGTGGAGTCAGAAAACTAGAGGTTGACATTGACACAAAAGCTGAAGAGTTAATGCAAACTGGGATTGACCTTTTTTTCATTGATGGTCAGTCCTCTCATGGATCAATATCAGAGTTGGATTTTGTATTGAGAGATTTTAAGCAAAGTAAAGTTAAACTAACCAGTACAGTTAATGAACTGTATGAAACATCACGCATTAAACTATTACGGTTGTATATATTTACAAAAAAGAAAATGCCAGAGCATTTAACACCACTTATAAAACCAAGATCGAACCATGATAGCTTGAGGAATACAAAGGAGGAATTGCCACTACCCTTAAAGCCGGATTTGCCAAAACAAATTGAAAATGTTAACAAGGCAAATGAAGTTATGCCTTTGCAGACTGCCCTGACATTTTCCCAAAATGTAACATTGCCACTGCAGCAATCTATCTCTATTTCTCCTCCTATGCTTCCGGATCTCCACTTTGAAGACCGTGTTATTTCCAGTTGTCACAGCAGTACCCAATCCATTGGTGATTGCAGTTTAATGGATTTCAGTGATCTAATAGTATTTGGGCCTTCAGATACCATAAATAGTGAAATGCTATCAGAGACATTAGAACTAAAAAGTTTAAATGCTGACCCACCAAGAAGTCCTAGTCCACCTATTCTAGATCTAGATTCCGAATCTGTACACCTTCGTATTCACAGAGTTAATGTCCTAAACGAACTGATTTCTCATTTCAAAAGTGCAAACATTTTAAACTTGAAGTTTAAATTTGAATTTGTGAATGAATGTGGTTCAGATGTATCTGGAGTTTCCAGGGATGTTTACTCTTCATTCTGGAACATTTTTTTATTAAAATCTGCAGAAGGAGAGGAAGCTCGAGTTCCATGTCTTGCATCAAAGTGGCAAAACGAGGAATGGAAAGCCATAGGTAGAATACTGTTAAAGGGATATACCGATTGTGGTTACTTTCCACTGCAGTTAGCACCAGCTTACGCTATAGCCTTAATTTTCGGTGAAATGTCTGTTACACCAGAAATTCTTCTATCATCTTTTATGTCTTACCTGAGTTGCTCAGATAGGGAAACAGTTACAGCTGCAATTAATGATGCATTGCCAGAAGAGAATCTAGACGATCTAACTGATATTTTAGACCAGTTTGGTCATAATAACATTCCACCACAGGATCAAATGAAGTATACCTTCAATCTGATTGCACACAAAGAACTTATTCAAAAACCTAAATATGCACTATCTGGTATGGCAGAAGCAGTCAGGGAGACATTTAAAATGCTCCTCCCAAATACAGAAGCCATTTTGACAATGTATGAAGCTCGATATCCTACAACTAAAAGGGTCCTTCAACTTTTACAGGCTGAACCAGAGACTAACTGTGAAAGGCAATGTTTCCGGTATTTTCAGCAGTATGTTAAATCATTACATGATTCTCCAAACTTGAAGAAATTACTTCAGTTTTTGACTGGATCTAATGTAATTTGTGTTGAAAGAATAACAGTCATCTTCACGAATTCAGAAGGTATCTTGAGATGCCCTGTTGCTCATACATGTGGACCAACCCTTGAATTACCAATGACTTACACGTCTTATCCTGATTTGAGGGGAGAATTTGAGAGCATACTTAGTACTGATATGTGTATGCAAATGTTGCTGGCTTAAAATTTTACACGGATTGCAAAAAAATGACAGCTTATAATATTGTGTGTTACCAATGGTTTCATTTAACAGTTTTTTCTGAGGTTAATTTAAGCTTGACAATTGTGAATATGTAGCAAATGCCGAAGCCATCTGACATGCTTTAATATGATAGCATATTGAACCAATTTGAAGATATGATTTAATTAATCATTATTATAGGGATTTTTTTTATGCATTTATATGTCCCGGCAAGCTTTATGTTGCCATCACCATAAAAATTATGTACAAGTAAATTTTGTGAAAAAAAGTTGGCATTTGTTTGTATGTCTGTCACGCTCAATTCTTGTTCATATGTTAGCTGAATTAATACTTGATTATTTGATATGTACCAGTAACTTGTAAGTTCTATATAATTGCCAAATGACTATAGGTCTAATATAATGGAAATTTCATGATTCACGGTTTAACAGTTTTTTGAAGTATAACTACATTGTATTATATTAAAGTACTTGTGTACATGATTATAACTTTTACAACATATTCCAAAGCAAACGTAACTGCTGAAAGTATAGATTTGGTATACAGTGTCATATTTTTTTTAAACATATTACCAGAGTCCTTGAATACATGAACAATGTGCAACGTGGGTGAAAATAATTCCTTTATACTCAGTTTATATCAAGTCTAGGACAGACTGGAATTAAGTATTCATTGTTAAACGAAGATAGAAATGTTTTAGATTTTTTTTATATTATCTCTGTTGTATTAGATAGAATAATTGTTGATTATCAAGAAATCATTATGCCTTTGTTTGTGTATGTTGAATTTTTTTTTTTTACATATGACATACATTGCACATGTTATAGGTCATTGTTTTTATGCATTGTTTAAATAAAGAGGGTAATTTCTGTTAAAAGTTTATAATTAGTTATAATTTTATAATCCTCTCACTATTGAAGTTACCAATGGATATTGTAACACCACCGTCTGTACGAATTTAACATCCTTGTGGACACTCTATAATCAATATCCTTCAAATGAATTGTGTTGAGGCATAGAACATCTCAAATCCTATTTATTTTCAAGGTCATGATAGATCAAGGTCACAGTGGGACTTGCACAAACATTTACCATTTGTAATAAAGGCCAGAGGCTCCTGAATTGGGACAGGCGCAAAAATGCGGCGGGGTTGAACATGTTTATGAGATCTCAACCCTCCCCCTATACCTCTAGCCAATGTAGAAAAGTAAATGCATAACAATATGCACATTAAAATTCAGTTCAAGAAAAATCTGAGTCTGATGTCAGAAGATATAAGCAAAGAAAATAAACAAAATGACAATAATTCATAAATAACAACAGACTACTAGCAGTTATCTGAAATGCCAGTCCAGACTTTAATTAAACTGATTGAAAGATTATGATTATTTCTTTTAATTTGATTTGGAAGTGGGGGGCCAGGAGCACTGCTCTTGTTCAGAAAATGACTTCGCATTTTTCACACTTAAACGAGCGTCAATGAACACGTTCATTTGATTGGTATAATAAAAAAAGACCCCATGTTGATACTATTATTCGCGTATTCAATTTGTATTGATATTTCTTGAAAAAAATCTCATCCCTGAAGATTCCTTTAAATTTAATAGAATAAAGAATGGAAACGGGTAATATGTCAAAGAGACACTTCCATTACAATAATAGAAGCTTTTCTTAAGTTATAGCGACTTAATATAGACTTAAAATCCTAACTATGTTCTAGAACCTAAGTTATCTGTGCGCTATAGTTCGTTAGCCAGACGCAATTGCATGTGTTCATTAGGAAAAGCTTCTTTATTTTTCCAACCTGTGCCAACGTTTTGGATAAACTTTTCAAACGTCGGCACACCATGCACACGTTCTGCAAAATGTAGCGTGGCAGGACAATTACCAACTGGTCTTGAATGGCACAAAATTCCTTAGCATCCATGGTTATTTCAACTGAGGACCATTTTAGATTCGTGTGGTACTAAGGTCAGAGGTCATATGGGTCAAGGTGATACCAAATTACCATAGTAACTAACCCTATGTAGCTCAAAAGTACCTAGCAACCACAGTTTTTTTTTCAATAGGGTACATAAAAAGCTACATTATGATATGAAGGTCAAGGTCAAAGTAACCATTTCAAGAGATCTAATACCAGATCATGAGAGACGGGAATATTGCAGAAGTCATTGATTCAGGTTTTCTAAGTTTCCGGGAGCCTCTAGTAAAAAAAATAATCATGTAAGTCTACAGTTGAGACAAAGCGTGATTTGGAATCGTAGAAGCCGGCCTATATTTAATTTAATTGTTAAAAAATCACAAGAAACTTTTCTGATTCAAAGCAAACAAAAATTTAAATCACTTTTTTCAAAGTGGTTGTCTTTCCATGGCTCAACTCAATTTTTCCGTTGATGTTGCTTACATTTGGTTGAGGTCTGCGTCATATATAGTTTTTTGGTGCACAGCAATGCTAACTAGTATTAAAGAAAACATTTTTAGTTAGTCAGAAAATGAAAGTGTAGACAAATTATGTGTAACGAGTGCTAGTGGTGTCAATAGACAACATGACCAGGACAGCCAGAAGTAATTAAGGGATATCTGTTCAGACCCATTGAAATCATTTTCAAAACAGAAAATAAAACGGTTGAAAATGAAGCAAATGAAATAGAACCATGTCATGTGCATAACAGTGTAGACCAGTCGGAAACCACGTTGAAATAGAACAAAAGAATGGAAGCTCTTTGTTAGAGAAAGCGAAAAATGCTTACTGTAATGTTTACTATCATTATGATAGTGACAAAAAATTTAAAAGTTAATAGAAACAAAATTACAATTTTCTTCTCAATTACGAAGTGTTTTATTTTAAAAACACCATATGCATCAGTTTTCAACTTATCCAGTACATAGTTAAGTAGAACAATTAGATATCAAGTCGACGACATGGGTATCTTTCAAGTTGGATGTAGAAAATGCATAACCTCCGATTTTTATACGCCCGTCAAAATTTTGACGGGACGTATTATGGTATACAAATGTCCGGTGTCCGTCTGTCTGTCTGTCGGTCCATCCGTCTGTCTGTCCGTCGTAAACATGTCGCACCGTAACTTGAGAACGCCTTATCCAAATTTCATGAAACTTAACATAGTTATTACTTATGATGGTCAAATGATCTGTATACTTTTTGGTGAAAATAAGTTTAACATTTTTTGAGTTACGGCACTTTGTAACTAAAACAGGGGTGTGTTTTTTTTTCACATGTCGCACCGTATCTCAAAAACGATTGCTGATTACACAGGTGCTTGAGGACAGGATCCTGTATGAGCCCCATATAGTCCCTCCCCCCCTTTTTTTTAAATCATAAATCTCAGATTTTTCTATCTATATCACTTATTTGTACTTATTTGTACCATATATACTAATATACCATATTTATACTCTTAATATGCATGTTTACTATCAACGTGAATCTCGACTATAGAGCGAAGCGAAAGGTTGCCAACTTCGTTTCAAGAAATTGGGGCAATGGTCAGGAAAAATTGTTTTAAAATCTAATAAAATGTCTCTTACCGGTCTAATCAACGAGTACTTGCTGTTCCCACATAATTATCCTTATCGAATATCAATATCCAGACATAATATATTACTGTTTAAACACTTTTAATTATTTTTTTCGCTGGTGGTGTTGCTGTTTTTTGGTCCATTCAACTTCGATCAACGGAAGTTACAAAACAACGACATCTGTGTGGTCTTCAGCTCAAGAAGGATAACTCCACATGAAAACGCGGGAAATTAGATGAGTTCCGGGGTATATGCTGGATAAGAAAACATAAGAGAATTTCGAATGTAAACATTTCGAAAATCTGACTTTTTCTACCCCGGAACTCATCTACAAGGACCATATCGGCATATAATTTCGTTGTACAAGACTCTTGCAGTTTCTACGGCTCCTCCTGTTTTAAGTGGAAAGGCTTCACACCATTTGGAGAACGGACATACTACTAGTAAGATTTTGTTGAATCCACCTGCTGACTGTGGTAAATTGCAAAGAATGTCCATGTGTATTCTTTCAAATACTCCAGTTGCCGGAAGCGGCTGTAAGGGTGCTCTCTTAGAGTGCGGATTAGTCTTGCCTTGTTGACATTCAATACAGGTTTTCACATAATCTTCAATGTCTGAGTACATTCTCTTCCAGTAATACTTCATTCGAATGTTGTTGTAAGTTCTGTCAATACCGGGGTGCGCTGCAATAATTGCATCATGGTACGATAAAAGTACGTCGTTACGCAATGACTTCGGTACAACTAATTGTTTGATGACCCTATCTGATAAGTGTCCTTTCCCTCTTGGATAGTAATGGTGAAACAGTATACCAGAAGAAACAACGTAGTGGTTTGACTCTCGGACTATAACGTCAGCTTTCTTTTTGTCTTGGGGTAACGTGTTTTGTTCAATGTATTGTAGCATTTGTCCTGCTTCTTCGTCTTCTTTTTGAGCTGCTTGGATTCTACCCTGGGTAAGGTTTGTGGTTTCGATAATCATGAGTAATGGATCTGCATTACGATATTGATTATCTGCTTCAGTGACTGCCTTAATTGCTGATACTGATTCATGTTTTGATTCGTCTGAGTGTTCTGACTGGACTGGCTGGATGACTGAACGTTGTTGATTGGTTTCTTTTCTGGATTGATCGGTTGCTGTAAATGTAACCTCGATTTCGTCTATACTGAGTCGACGCTGACGCTGGTTTTCTGGGTGCTGAATTCTGGAGAGGAAATCTGCGCATACGTTATCCTTTCCGGGTTGGTAGTGAACCTCAAAATTGTACGTCTGAAGATACATGGACCATCTAGCTAAACGTCCGGTGCTCTCTTTAATACGATGAAGGTATTGCAAAGCTATATGATCTGTATACACGTGAAACTTGTTATTGGCCAAATAAACATGGAACTGTTTGATAGCTACAACTAGTGCGAGGCATTCTCTGTCTTTGACGTCCCATCTTTGTTCTGGTTTTCGTAGCATACGTCCGCCATACGCAATAACTCGGAGTTTCTTGTCTTTGTCATGTTGACCTAGAACATATCCTATTGCAGTACCACTTGCGTCCGTATGTAAAATAAACTCTTTATTGAAGTCCGGAAATACTAGAATAGGAGCTGAAGTGAGTTTTGTCTTGAGCGTTTCGAGCGATCGTTGACATTCGTCTGTCCAATGAAATTGTTGATCTTTATGTAGCAGTTGATTGAGCGGAGAAGTAATTTTGGAGTAGTTGTGAATGAACTTCCTGTAATAATTACATAGTCCAAGGAACATACGTACTTCTTTGACATTTTTCGGCGCTGCAAAGGAATGTACAGATGCTGTTTTCTCTGGATCTACTGCTATGCCTTCTTTGGTTATAATGTGGCTTTGGTTATAATGTGGCCTAAATATTGGACTTCTTTGCAAGCGAACTGACACTTTGACGGCTTCAACTTGAGGTTGGTTTCGATTAGTTTGTCAAATAGGGCTGCTAAATGACAAAGGTGTTCGTCAAAGTTCTTGCTGTAAATAAGAATGTCGTCTACATAAACTAATGCGCTTTTCCAGTTGAGATCCCGGATTACTTCATTCATTATCATGTTGAAGGTTGCAGGTGAATTTGCTAGGCCATATGGAAGTCGGTTGAACTCGTACTGACCTCGATGTGTCATAAAAGCAGTCTTTTCTTTGGATTGTTCGTCAAGTTCCAGCTGCCAGAAGCCCTGTCTCATATCACAGACGCTATATGTCTGCGCATGCTTTTCTCCAAGTGTATCTAGGACATCTGAAAGATTCGGGAGCGATTGTGTATAGATTTTCGTCAGACGATTCAGTTTGCGATAGTCCACACATACTCTCTTCTCGCCATTGGGTTTTGCTACAAGTAAGATGGGGCTGCTCCATGGTGACATGCTTTTCCGAATGATACCTTGTTCCTCCATTTCGTCCAAATGTGTATTTATTTCTTCCTTTGTTTTTGGGGTAGTCCGGTACGGAAATTGTCTGACTGGATTTGCGTCGCCTGTATCAATGATGTGTTTGCCTATTTTGGTACAGCCTAATTCGGTTATGTCTTTAGCAAAAGCTTGCCTATATTGCCCTAACAGAGTCAATAACTGATATTTTTGTGTTTCGGTTAAATCGGATTTTGAAAGATCAATATCCATCTCGGTAGCAATTTTGATATAATTATTATTTGAATTTGAAGCTTCGCCAGTTCTGATACTATCTATAAACTCAAAATTTTCTTTTAATTCTCCAAAAATTTTATCATCTTGAATTTTAATAAAATTTCCAACTATAGTATATTTTTTTTCAATGTAATAACAGCATTTGTAGGATTTAAGATTTCAAAAACAGAAGTGTTGTTATGTGTTTGTATTAAGCACCGTGCTCCCATAATATTGTGTTTGCCAGCAAGTGAAAAATTTGGTTCAATCACTCCTGGTGTGTTTTTGCTAAAAGTTTCTATTTTTACAGGAAAAATAACTCTTTGTCTTGGTTGAAATGTAACATCAGATAGCACACGAACAAAATTGTGGGTGTGATCCCGATCTTGGCCCTGACTTAAAGAAACTTCTGTCATTCCGTTTTGTAATGATAAAACTTGTTTGGGGAAACTTATCTCAGCTTTTTGATCATGCATGAAGTCTCGGCCTAAAATAAGTGGCATATTGACATCATCCAAAATATAAAAATCGTGAAATAAAGTGAGTTTTCCTATTTCAACGGGCAGTGTAACTTTGCCTAGCACTCTGATAAAATTGTCATTTACACCACGTACACCTAACACATCTGACTTATCTACAGGGTAAAGTGTATCTACTTGCAATGACTGATATGTTTTTGTATTTATGACAGATACGGCTGCACCGGTATCGACAAGAGTATGTATAACTGAAGAACCTATTCTAACATTTATTTTACAATCGGCTCTTGAACAGCCTGAATTTGCGAACAGATTAACAATATTCGGATTAGGCGAGCTATTTCTTGAATTCATAAACCTGTGTTTGGTTGAATTATGGGACGGGTTGGACTTAGCACTTCTTGGATAAAAATTGAATTTGTTTCTCTGAAGCCTTTTATTTGGGGGGCGTTTCTGTTGTCTATAAACATGATTAAGTACATTGACAGGGGGGACGTAAAATTGTGCATTCTCAAAATGTTCGTAACTATTACAGTATGTATCACACTTACCATCACTTCTGGGTTGGATCTGTGGTGTAGGATTGTCCTCTAGCACTGGTGACTGGTTCTGGTTTCGATGCTAGCTGCATGGTGATGTCTGCTAGCAAAGCAGCATCTATGGCCTCACTTACGGAAAAGTTTTGTTTAAGACCGGTTGCGGTGACAAACGGAACAACAAACTCTGGTCTAAGTCCACGAAGAATAAATTGTTCCATCATTAATGTTTGACCAGCTAGAAAACAGAGTCTCTCGATTCTGGATATAAACTGCGAAACAGTTTCGTATTGTTTTTGTTTTAAATCGGCTGCATCTTTCCACAATCCCACTTTTTCTATACTCTTTCTCCCAAAGCGCTCCGTGAATTTTCTGAACAATGTCTGCTTGTTGTTTCTGTCTTCATTGTCTAATAACATGTACCATACTAAAACGTAATCGTCAATAAAGCATGTAAACGCTCTTGTGGCTTGCACGTCATCCCACTTTGAAAATTCGCACATAAGTTCGTAACGCTGTATCCACATATCTGCATTTTCTGTTTCGAACGCGTTAAATTTTTCCAACTTTGGTAACTCCATTTCTTCATATAAACTGGGACTAGTTCATAAGTAAAACACTCGCTTGGCTGCTTAAGGTTACGGTAATCGAGGAATCCTCCCCAATTATAACCCCGCGAAATTCCGGCATACGTCCGTGAACTTCGGCACGGGTTACATTAAAGTCTGTAGGTCTATAATTGACACTATGGCTGCTTTAAACGCAAGACCGTATAAAAATATATACAATTTATTCACACAAGTTTACAGTTCGAAAGCTAGGGGAAGACTGCCCCAGCAACAGTTTACAAAACATAAATTAATTCAAAGATAAGGGTATTAAAACATGAAAAGGTTCTTATAAAATATAAATATACTTGTCCAATGTTATGTAATAATAATAGGATTATTGTCCTCCGGCTAAACTTTATAAAATAGCGATAATTGCTTTTGTAGTTCAAGTGTTAGATACATGTATTATCTCTCACACTCTTGACAGCCATCAGATTAAGTTGTAAAATAGTAAATCTATAATCTCTTTGGATATTTGAAATAAGAAACATTATATTTAAGAATGAAACAAGAAATATTCAGCTAAAACTAAAAGGAGAAATATTCAATTTAAAACTAAAACGAGAGTTCATAGAAATATCAAATCTTAAACGATAGAAATATCAAATCTTAAACGAGAGTTCATATCAATATTCAATCTAAAATGGGAGTTCATAAAAAGCACTTTTCGAATTATGGTAAAAGTTCCCAACGTCACTTTTCTTCCGGTTATATTTACGCTGTTATTTCGACACGTTCGGTCTTTAAATGTTTTTTTTTCTTTTGGGCTGTTGTCTCATTGATTTGTATTTCATATATCTTTTTGCTCATGTTGAGTCAATACATATACTATTTGGTACCTGTATTTTCGATGACAGCTATTGCTGCTTCATTGAAGTATTCTTCATATCTCCTGATTTTCCTGTTTATTCAAAACACAGACTGTGTATTACCTATATTTCCCATAGCAGCTATTGCTGTCTCATTGAAGTATTTTTTATGTTACCTTATGTTCATGTTAGGTCAATACACAGATTATTTAGAACCTATATTCCCGTAGCAGCTATTATATCAAGAGAATATTTTTATTTCACGTGCTTTTCATTTGTAAATCCATGTTCTAGCTGATAGTTAACACAAAACAATATGGCTGCTAAGGGACTAAGGGACATCCGACTGAAGATCGTATATCAATTAAATGCTAATGTTTCTGAAATTATGTAAACGTTAATCGATCGATTATTGTGCTAGACCGATAATAATGGCTAGTGTTCACACACACGGAAACGTATTGAAAGGACAATATTAAGTCATAAGTATATAATAGACTATACTGACATAATAATGATATTTTAAGTAGAAAGCGACTGAATAGACGAGTTATATAGGAAAGAAATCACTTATACCCTTACGTTAAACATAAAAATATATATACGAACTTGTCCAAAATTAACTAGAACAAATGCGTAACACAATATTATCTCCGACTAAAAATTCGAACTAAGCTCCTTGTTACAATGTAATAGGCTTGAGTGCTTTGATTTCTTCATGTTCATCTTTGATATAAAAAAAAATGATGATATTGCCAATGTTACTCGTTAGTTTAACTATGCATCGTTTGGCGTAAGATATCTATACTGCATTTGAGTTTATGCTTCATTATGTTTTGTCTTGTAATTATAATTTGTCTTGCGTCGGCACGAATCTGGTGAACTGTAAGTTTTTTGGCAAAACAGTCATAATATAATGTTTCATTGGTTTTTTTTAAGTTTACACTACACTAGCTGATGTTTTGAAAAAAAACTTCAGTAATTGCACATACTTTCCAAAAAAAAAATTAAAACAGAACTCTCTTTTCCGTTCGACTGAATATTTGAGCAAAGAAATTGGTTGTTTCCTTTATACTTGTTTTTAGCACAGGAAAACTCAGCATTCCTTTGTAGCCAATTCAGGATTAATTATTTAGTTTGTTACAACCAAGCTGAGCATGTTGTGGTTTATGGGAATTTGTGTGTTTCGAATGACTTGATCAAAATATTAAAATAAGTTGAATAAGTTAAACAAATACGACAAATGATTGCAGATTTTGTCTTTTTGATATTTTGTATTGATAAGTTAGCTTTCTTATGGTTAAAAAATACTAAAGTTTTAAGTTTTAAAAATGATTTGAAGCTCATGTGATATGTCTGGAGGATTTAGGATTGATGAATGGGTTTTATTGGAAGACAGTTTGATAACGTCCAAAAAAGAAGAAAATACCAAGGTATATATTGGGTAAAGGTTATATGTCAACTACGTACACAACAAGGGAAGCCCGATACATGATCATCCTATACAAAACGTTATCGTATGTTTACACCTTGGTCTTTTCAGTGTATTGTGGTGCATACATGTTGCTTGCATTTCGGACCAAAGATGTTGCCTAAGTATAAAGATAACCTTTTTTTTATTTACACACAGGTAACTGTACGAGTTCAACCCTTTCGGAAAGATTTTCATCCAAAATTGCTGCTGTCGGCGTAGAGTAATAGTTTGCACTGGGATTGAATAACATTATTTTAAGAAAAATCTTTAAATGCTTGTGTTAGTCACACTGCAAGTTAAATTTGAAATGCAACGCTCAATAAAAGTTCAGTTACATAATTTCATCAAACAGAGCTTTTTCTGCAAAAATGGAAAATGAGGATTCACATTTCAAGTTTTATGTCATGAAAAGTCTTACTTTTATTTGTAAAGAATCACACTGATTCACCGAATATGCGAAGCAGGGTTCATACAGAACCTTGAAGACAAAAAAACAACATCTTGAGATATATATTGTTGACATTCTATCACTAAATAAACATCAATTAAGGGGTGTGCTCCTTTCACATACACTGCTCCAACAAAGATAGTTAAATCTGAAACACTTATCTGTTATCTGCCTTACACGATCATAAGCCTGGTATCTTCAATAGGTGTTGACGGTCACTATCACGAATTGGTCAACCGATACGATACCACAGTGTCTCATCTCACTAATAACCTGCTTTCACGGTCATAAAGTTTAAGATACCAGAATAGTCGTCTGACATGAAATTAACTGTTTTTATACCCCCGCTTTGAAAAAAAGGGGGGTATACTGTTTTACCTCTGTCTGTCGTTCCGTCAGTCCGTCAGTTTATCAGTCCATCAGTCCGTCAGTCAGTCCGTCCGTCCCATGAATATTTTTCGTCACATTTTTCTCAGGAACTACACTACCAGGATTTCTGAAATTTGGGTTCAGGCTTGATATAAGTCAGCTATACTGTGTGATGCGTTTTCAAATTCATCACTCGACAACTTCCTGTTTCCCGAACACTTGTATCATTTTACACCTGATAGCCAAGATGAAAATTTTTCGTCACATTTTTCTCAGGAACTGCATTACCAGGATTTCTGATATTTGGTTTCAGACTTGATATAAGTCAGCTATACCGTGTGATGCGTTTTCAGATTCATCACTCGACAACTTCCTGTTTACCGAACACTTGTATTATTTTACACATGTAACCAAGTTGAAAATTTTTGTCACATTTTTCTCAGGAACTTCAATACAAGGATTTCTGAAATTTGGTTTCAGGGTTTATATAAGTCTGCAATACTGTGTGATGCGTTTTCAGATTCATCACTCGACAACTTCCTGTTTACCGAACACTTGTATGATTTTATGATAGCCAAGTTGAAAATTTTCGTCACATTTTTCTCAGGAATTACTATACAAGGATTTCTGAAATTTGGTTTCATGATTTATACAAGTCAGCTATATCGTGTAATGCGTTTTCAGATTCATCACTCAACAACTTCCTGTTTACCGAACACTTGCATATTTTTTACACTATTAAAATTATCCACTTGCAGCGGGGGTATCATCAGTGAGCAGTAGTTCGCAGTTTCACTTGTTTTTCCTATTTCCGAATGTGACAATTTGACTGAGTATGAATTCGCATTTTGAGTGAAAAATTCGAAACGAAACGTCCACCAGCAGCGTCATTGACTCAATTGTTGTAAAATGTCTCACCAATACTTAATATTTAATTCAATAAATAAGACGCACTTTTCGTTTGCATAAACCAAACAATCAACCAAACAATATGAGGACCAATTCCATAGCACTAAAATTCCAAAACAAGTTGTTCATAACCATATATGCCTTGGGTATATTACACTAGTGTTTGGAATAATAAGAGCGTTTAAAAGCATTTTTAACATGAATGCTAACTTCTATTCGGGTCATACAATCGAAGACTTAATGTCCACCAGCAGTGGCATTAACAAAGTGATTATACATATAAATCAAAGACACAAGGTTCATAATTAAGCACACTGTATATCAGCGCCTGTTTTGTGTACATAAGATCGACATTAACAATGTCACAAAATGTAGGTATAACATTATATTGCCGTAAGACATTTTTCCTATGGATGTGTCTTGCGTTATAAATTATATGCCTGGTTTATTCAGAAGATTTTAAAATTTGATTCAAAATCGAAAGGTTTAATCACTAAGTAAAAGGGTAAGAGATTTTGATGTTTTACTCTCATCAGTATTATGTTTGTGGAGATGTGTTGTAATCATCCACCATTGTTATTATATTATTGATTTACATTGTTTAAAATAGACTGGTAATATCCCTCAAAAATATGAACAACTTTTTGTATTTGAGCAAAGTGACTTCATAAACGTTACGATAGGTAAAATACAGTTTTCGCTTGGTCCTTTGTTCATTGAGTATAACATACCATTCAGAATCAAAAATACGAAGTCTAAATACTCAAAGATCACCTTGAATATAAAATCACAATTAACTTTATAACAGATTAAAAGGAAAATTCAAAAAGAAAATTCTGTAATCAAATGGCAAAATCAAAAGCTCAAACATACTCTTCCTATTCGTGGTATTGCATTTGCTAAATTTGTTTATAAAACAAATAAAAGCTACGCAATTTTGCGCCTGTCCCAAGTCAGGAGCCTCTGGCCTTTGTTAGTCTTGTATGATTTTAAATTTTAGTTTCTTGTGTATAATTCGGAGTTTAGTATGACGTCCATTATCACTGTACTATTATGCATATTTTAGGGGCCAGCTGAAGGACACCTACGGGTGCGGGAATTCTCGCTACATTGAAGACCCATTGGTTGCCTTCGGCTGTTGTTTGCTCTATGGTCGGGTGGTTGTCGCTTTGACATATTCACCATTTCCTTTCTCAATTTTACGATTAGGACGACAAATTAAAATGAGTTTTTTGTTTGGTTCATATCATTTATTGAAACAGACGATTGCAATAATATTTAAATATAAGCACTAAGCTTGTTTTAATTTTATCAAAACAAACTGCCAAAGATCGCTGATTTAGTATAGGCATGCACGTCAATAAATCCACCCATTTGAACTTTTGATTGAACCTTTGTTGGAGGTTGATTGTAAATTCTTATGCAATTCGTTTGCCATGATAATTTGACGTTGACAAATATTTTGAAGGGTCACGTTTTACCAGTACGTAACTTAGAAAGCCACATTTTTTTTCCTTTTTTTTGGGGGGGGGGGGGGGGTATGTTATTTCCCAAGAAACAAACAAGCAAGCCACATTTTGTGCCTCAAAATATTGATTTTGTAAATACTGAAACCATTCATAAGCGTACGAAAAGTATAAATACGTCTTCTCAAAAAAAAGGATCAAAGAATTATTTGTCACGATGATAACAACAAAATTATCTTGTTGTAACTTTTCTTTCATTTAATAAATGTTGTATTATGTGCATTTTGGATCTGTTTTTTATACTGTTATCACAAATCTAACAATGATGTGTTATGGCTATTCGCACTATTTTACAATCCATTTAGGGTAAGATGGTGTAAATGGGAAATCGGAACAAAATTAAGTTTTATAGACGATATTACATTTAGTGGCAACGTATCGGTCGCTCTTATTGATTTCTAGTCTTTTCAATCGTCAGATTTAAGTGTTAAACTCGTTTTTTGTGATTTGTAATTTAATATTATATCTATAATAAAAGTACATTTCTAAGAACTTTATTTTAATTACATGTTGTATGTTTTCTTACAGGGTGTAAATATCCCATTTGGATTAATGTAAACATCGGGAAACTATTCTTAAAAACAAGTGGTGAACGATTTGCTCTGAAAAGGTAAAAGGTTTAACAAGATCTGACATACGTTGGCCGAATTTCTTTTTATCGTTTATGAATGGAGGTTTTTTCATGTACACTCAATGGTTATTTAACTTCCTTGATCATCCCCATCATATAAAAATGTGTAACAAATATATTAATATATAAGTTCATCTTAAAATTAGATGAAAACAAAAATAGCAATAAGAGTTGCAAGTGCAGACCAAATGAGGCACGGATACACATTTAATGGAATTTTTCTTTTCGAAATCTTAAAAAACACTAAATTCCTAAACTCTTCCTCTTTATGTCCGTCTTTCATATTTGACAGCAACAGCAAGGCAATACTTTGTTGTATATTATATATTATAAAAATGTTTTCGGTAGATGACTTTCATTTATGATATATTCCATAATATTCCAAGGTAAAATTTCCGGGTGTTGGTCCCGAATTTTCTTGCATTAAAATGCAATATGTTCGCACACAATTCCTTCAATGATGAACGGATTCAATATGAGTAGCGGTGTTATATGCAGTACTCGTACTTCTACTTCTATCCTGCACAAACATTTGACGATTAAATATCAAGAATACCAATGGGTTCATTATACTGTTAACCGGAGCTAGCACGTGTAAAAAGAGGAAGATTTCGTTTGGCGGAATGAATTCAAATGCGCTCAGTACTTGTGCCACATTAATAGGAGTCCAACTAACGATGTACACTGAAATACAATAGAAAATCATAGCAAGTTCTTTTTTCATATCGTCATTCAAATGCTCTTTTCATTGACATTATTGAAGTATAAAAATGGATTGGCCTACTTACAACTTTCATTCGAACATGTATTAACTATATAAATGTAGACTGTAAAAGCAATGATCTTTGAACTTTAGTGTATTTCCTAATCTCTGTTTTACAATTAATGTATTCACTTTCAAACAGTGATTCAAATACACATATATTTTTCTTCTCGGACCTCAATCTTAGTTTTTAATTTCATTAACTGGAAGACTTTTTTTTTACCAATATTGTTTGTACATCACATTAAAATTGATAGCTAGAGGACACTAATTGAACTAATAAAAAGGTAGGGGATTCCTATTATAATGTATCGAGTATAAAACCAAATAAAAACGAATATAAGCAATTGTTCTCATGTTTACAATAATAATAATACATACCGATTACTACTACCAACAAAATCTTTATAGTTTTCTTCTTAGCCTTTGTTATCACGGAAGATGAACTAGATTCTGTTTTCTTGAAATTACCAATCAAAGTTGTAGACCCTAGAAAATGTTACATAAATTCAAATTGATCTCATTTTCATGAAAGTGTATATCTAAATATCGCTGCGATAGTTAAGTATAAGTATGATCTGCTTTGCGTGTAATTGGTAGAACACATGTACATAGCTGCTGATAACTAACCACAGCAAACCAAGTACTAGGAGCTTGATATATTCTAAGATTCTAATAGGGAAGGATCAGCAGTTTCATCGGATTTATTTCAGCGATTTGAGCTTATGCATAAATATTATTAGGATAAGATAGAAATGTAGATATCAAGTCGAAAACAAAATACAAATTTTTATTGTGTTAGGTCTCTCATGTTATAAACGATTTCTTAAAAGCCACCGTAGTCCTCATTCGAGAAAACTTTACAAATGCATTTTATAATGATACCTTTAATTTAAAAAGAATGTACCGTTCTAAAATAGCAAAAAAACGGGTTAGGACAAAGTCCGTTACTATTTATGCTATGTATTATGAAAAAAAAATAATGGCAGTAGTATTGATTTTAAAACAAGAGCGCTTTACATTTTTATCTTTTGTACAAATTGTTAAAAGTAATCAATGTGTATTTAACGAACATATATTTGTATGTTTGTTACATCTATGTAACTGATTCTATTCCCTATTAACCAATAAATGTGTGACATATAAACATACCATCTGAGAATCTGACCTTCTGTGGTGCATTGAATCCCGCCTTTTCCCGTCTCTTGATGACATATACGATCCATGTGTAACAGAATGATATGATAATTACAGGAATTACAACATTGATAAAAACTTCAGCAACAACTACTGCCTATAAAATACAAGTACGGTATTGTAAAGAAATAAGCGATCTCTTTTATTGTAGTAAGTAGAAAGTACTCTTTTGGTTGTACCCTTGAACTTATTTTGTGCTTGTACCGATTACTAATTTGATCATGTGTCAATCAATGTTGTTTGTCTTTGTTTATATTTATCTGTTTTCGGAGGAGGAGTCGTATATTGGTTTTTGTACGGAGTATTGTACTGTGTGGTTTTTGTGTCGATTCGTGTACCCCATGTAGGTAGGATATAATTTACGATTGAAATGTATCGTTCAAATCATGCCACGGTATGAATAAGTCGTACTGTACTGAGGGGTTAGTGTTCAATGATACTTTGTCTCCCTAACTATGGATCTAACCCTATTTTATTCAATGGCTTTGGTCGACACACTTGATCAGATAGTATTTCCCTTATTTGAGCGAGAAAACGTGTTAACATTATAAGATATCAATATTTAACATAAATTATAAAATGCTGACATTAGTCATGTGTTCTAATTTCTTATGAATCTTTTGACCAGATAAAGTCAATATACTTTCTTTCATATTTTTCCAAATATCTTAGTGCTAGTCGATAAGGCCCTTGATAGGCTATGTATATGACAAGCACACAATAAATAAACTGTTATTACCAAGACGCATTAAAACTAGTATTTTATCGACAAAATTTGATCATACGCTTACTGACATATTCATGACTAGCGATAATTGTGGCTTAAGAATCTTACTTAATTGGTTGCTGAGACTAAACACATTCCTCGTCTACTTTTTTTTATAAACATGTGTGTATAAGGTAGAATAAAAAAATTGAAACATCAAAATCGTTCATTTTCATACGTACCTTTGTATTATCGAAATCATGACCACATATATTTATACCCTGAACCGTGCACGAAAAGTACGCATGAGCAGCATAGGGTATGCCTATTATGATAGCTAGCAACCATGCACAGGATACTAGTCCATAACGATATTTCTTTCCTATCATTGAAGCTGATATTGGTCTAATTATTACAAATAATCTGTCGATTGTCAGGACAACAATTAGAAATGTCGAAGCAAATATTGTTATATTAGCACAAAATCCATAAAAAAACAAACAGAAATGTTTTTGCCAGCTGTTTAGAAACCTTGAGAATATAGTGTCTGGTAAAACATATAGCACTCCAACTGATAAATCTGCAAAAGAAAAAAAAATATATAAAATACGAAAAGGTTTAGAAACCTAACAAATATGAAAAAAAAACTTCATGAATTATGCATATATAAGTAAAACATTTTATTTACGTGCTATATTTGTTTAAACAGTAGTAGTAAACATTGTTAAGTTAATATTCATAGACACTAAAGCAACCGATTGATGATATATTTGTGTAAAGCAGTGATAGCTATGAGTGATCTTTTTAATATAAACCAGTTGCTCATTATATTTTGTTACCTTGTAAAAATTAAATGCATTTGAAATAACTAAATAACTATTTAATTAGTTATCAAAGTTGCCAGGCTTATAATTTGATACACCAGACGTGCGTTTCGTCCACATAAGGCTCATTAGTGACGCTTAGATCAAAATAGTTAAAAAGCCAAACAAGTATAAAGTTGAGGAGCATTAAGGACCCAAAATTCTTAAAATTCGTGCCAAATACGGCTAAGATAATCTTTGCCTGGAATAAGAAAATCCTTAGTATTTCGAATAATTCTTACCTTTGCAAACAGTTAATTAATAATAAAAACAAAATGACCATATAGTTGATATTCATGCCAACACCGAAGTGCTGACTACTAAAGTCCTCTGTATCGCACTATTTATTTCACAAAATAATCAAATATTATTTAACAATATCAAAACAGGACAGTTACTCCTATAAGGGATCGACTGACAGTTTAGTAATTTTACTTACTTTTTTGAAGCGAGTCATAAGGTTCCTGCAGTTCTTTGTCGAGGCGTCTATATTCAGGTGTGGTTTAATAAAATTTTGAATGGAAATAGGGGATATGTCAAAAGGCCAACAACCCGACCAAAGAGCAGCCAACAGCCTAAGACCACCAATGATGGGTCTTCAACGCAGCGAGTAAATCGAGCACCCGGAGGTGGACCTCAATTGGCCCCTAAAAAATTGTATACTAGTTCAGTGAAAATGGACGTCACACTAAACTCCAAAACATAAAAATGAACTAACATACAAGACTAACAAAGACCAGAGGCTCCTGATTTGGGACAGGCGCAAAAATGCGGCTGGGTTAAATATGTTTTGTGAGATCTCAACCCTATCCATTACCTCTAGCCAATGTAGAATAAAAAAAAATACACATAGCAATACGCACAGTAAAACTCAGTTTAAAAGACGTCCAAGTCCGATGTCAGAAAAGGTAACAAAAGAAACTAAGTAAAATGACAATGATACATAAATGAACAAAGGACTACTGACATGCAAACCGGTTTTAGAATAATCGTGTTTCTCTCCGATGCAAATACCCTATGAGTGAAACAATATTAATACCAAAATATGCAATCTTTAATAACCTGACAACAGTGTCGTATCTATATCCTTTCCTAATAAGTTTATTTAAAGGTTTTGTTAGCTTTTGAGGTGAATACAGACATTTTTGTGCTTTGTAAAGAATATTACCATGATATATTGGATGTGAAATACCTGAACATATAATATGTCTGCATGTTGATGTATATTTACGAATGCTGTCCTTGTACTGATAGTAAAATTAAGTAGTCTAACATTTCTTTTTGAATTGAAGATTATGTATGACCAAAAGGTCATATCTTGAGTATTTTTTTTACTTTTTTTCATGATATATCCACTTCGTTCATTTTTAAGATGATTAGTATTTCATACAGTCAGAGGTTATAGGTTTTTTTTTAGTGACTTTGTCAAACCTTTATAGAATTATATGTCAGTACAAAAATTAATGTTTTTGTTTTCTTTTTTTTCCCATTTTTTACTGATAAAAAGACTTATTGTTTTACAGTCAATATATACATACAGTTACATATCAACCACAGGAGAATTTCAGGGTAAGATCTATTCATATGTTGTTAAAATAGACATCATATGACTGATTGTCTCTTTGATTCCTATAGGACCACGTAGTTTTGAGCTGGATATTTTAAGTAAACGGCCAATATACCATGAAGGAAGAAAACTTACCCAAATTGACGGAAATAGGTTTGATTAAGTGGGCTACAAAAACAATATATTATAATATTCTCAGGCAAGTATACCTTTGTATGTTTTGCTGCTTCAATAATGGTTAAGATAGTGTTTTAGTGTGAAAATCAAATACTTCTAAAGCAAAAATAATAGAAAACTTATTTTGTGAGTATCACGTTTTGTGAACTAGTTACAAATATACTGAATAATTTAGATCTTAGATGAGGAGAGGCGGGAATCTTATTATTTTTATACTATACATATGTCGTTACTAACATTTTGATACATCGATACTGCTATTTTCTACAGATTATTCTCATATTAATGTTTGTGTCCCCAGCAGAAACAAGAAAAGGTGTCATTAAGTCTGCTTTCTCTCTATTATGCTATCGATAAGAGAATGGCGTTGATTATAAGAATGATATAAATTAAGATTTCGTTAAGATATATTTTTTAGACATTTTTTCGAAAAACCGGAAGTGACATTTCGTTGTTTACATTTCTCAGCTTCAAGTTTGCATTTCTATGTTTCAAACTACATTTGTTTACTTACAAGTAGACATTTTTCGTTTTTCAACTAATTGTTGTTTCTCGCATTCAACTTGATATTTCTAACTTCTAGCTTGATATTTCTCAGGTCAAGTTTAGCAATTTTCAAGTTGACATTTCCCACAACCAACATGACGTGTTTTTGTTTACTTCAAGCTCAAGATGAGTCAGTTCTTAATTGAAATTTCTTGTTCCAAGCATTTATGACTCCAACAAACGTGAGCATATTTTTTTAAGACAAAATGCAAAATTTGACATTTGAACTGCGAAATGACAGGTTAGAACTGATATATGTCAAATTGGACTTGAGAAACGTGCGTGAAAGGGGAAATTTAGCTGCAGAATATCACAACTCAGTCTTTTGTAAAATTTGTATCAATCTAAAATGTGTACTTCATTGCGACGTGTATGCGTATTCTTTCCGTGATAATTTTGTGCTTTTGGTTTGTTGAAGTTGTCTTAACGTTGACCACGTAAAATTCCATAATTTATGCTTCCAAAAGAGTAAGTTATATCATATCATATTGTTTATAGACACCATTTTTCGTTTTTATTATCATATTTTGTTTAGTAACGCTAATTGCCATTGTGTTATACACTAAATTTGTAACTCCCCAATTCAGAGCGGATATATACTTCTAGTATTATATGTGCACACTCTTCAAATTTCCATTTGTTTTGACTTTCTAACTATTTTGATCTGAGTGTCACTGATGAGTCTTATGTAGACGAAACGCGCATCTGGCGTATTAAATTATAAGCCTGGTACCTTATGTAACTAATAAAAATTAGTTTTCCAAACGTTTTATCTCTTCACGATGAAACTATTTCAAAACACAAGTTTTGACAGGGACACTTTATCATTTGTTAGCCTAAGATCATATAAGAAAAGTACCAAAACCTTTACCAGCTATTGCTAAGTGTTGAACAAAGAAGGCCATTCTGCTCGGTTTCTTCCGTCTGGCTAACAACAGTATAAGAAGGGTATTAAGTATAATTATTCCTACTGCCTCTGTGAGAGCAATCCATTTTATCATACCTCCAAATGGCTGAAATATACAAAGATTTGAAGGTCAGCACTTTCCATTGGTATTCAGTATATTTAACTGTAACCTAATAATATAATATGTTTGGCAAATCTTTATGGGACAACTGGATTTATCGGGTTTTAAGATCTGAAACTGTCTGACATTGAAAACATGTTTAGTTTTTTAACATTTGTTATAACAGAAGGGTAAGCAATGGGACAGCTGGGTTTATTTTATATTGTTTTGTATATTTGTTCTCCTTATATATATGTGGATAATACGTTTTATTCCGTCTTACTTTTGATTTTACTAAGAAAAAAAGGTTAATATCATTACCACAAAACCGCTTGTGCTTTATTTTTGTATAAGTCTGATATTTGTATAGATAAGAGAGGCACTATAGAGCACAAGAATTTTCTAGATTATTACATTAGTTACTCACCTCTTTTTTAATTGGTCCTAAATCAATACACTGACTGCCATTTGTAAGATTGCCGGTAACATTTGTTGCCATGGTATTTCAATATCTACAAAGAGAAAAATAGTATACATGTAGTACATGAGAATGTGTATATTGTCCAGAAATGTTAATGTTTAAAGCAAAAATAAATCAAAATGAAATATCATAGAGAGTTAAGCCTCATTTTTTTAAATTAAAGTGAAACAACAAACAGGGACAACTAGCCTACTGATTTAAAATAACAACAACAAATGTAAAACGTGTTTGGCTAATAGCAATAGATGCCAACCACCAGACGGGAATTTTGGTTTAACATGTGTGAAGAATGATATCACCTTCCTTTCAACCTCACCAGGAACAATTTTCAGATTTGATTTATATATGAAATATCAACAATCTATATTGTTTCAATTTGAACAGATTTTCCTAACCAGAACATTCACAATTGCACAACAACACAAATACGAGATGTATATGATAAATGTTTCCAAGGGGCATAAACTCTTTAAAACTAATAGTACATCGGCACTGATATACTATTAAGAATTTTACATGTGAGAGAGCTTATAAGAACGGACAGACGCACGCTCTTTCTATGCACCCCTTCCCCTTTTTCTCAACGTGTTGCGCGGGGTAAAAATGTTAAACATTCATTATTAAGCTATATATTACCAGATTTCTGTTCCAGAATGATTAACATAATAAAAATATAAACATTTCAAAATTAGGTGGATTAAAAGATATATATATATATATACAAAAATGTATATGTGTGTGGGGATTTAGCCAATATGGAAAGAAATTTCTTATACTTCATATGAACGTATATGATATAAACTCAACTCCAGATTGAAATAAGCTTCCATAATTTTATTTGAATATAAAAAAGTATGGGTTAAAAAACACAAAGGAAAATAAGGCAGCCAAAAAACTCAAATCTATTCTTCGTCAACAAGTTGAAAATGATAACATATTGGGGAAACATATTTTACAAAAGCTCAAGATGCAATATAAATTGATGTCAGAATTTTCCCATTTTAAAGGAAGATTTTCTAAAAGAATGGCTAGATACTTTGCAACAAGTAAATGAAAAAAATCTAAAAAAACAAGTTATGATATATATGTTACAGTAAATAGGTGAAATTAGGAATTACACGTAATAACTAAACATTTTAGTAAATACCTGTAATTACTAGCCAATTTAGTAATTACATGTATTTACTAGTTGTTTCAGTGATTACTGGTAATCAATAATTTTTTTTGTCATTTTTACAGCTATTTACTAACTTGATGTTTTTGTTTTAAAATTCAAAACATAATACAAGATACCAAATAAGAAAGTAAAGGGATAGGGATTTTAAGGGAGCTTACTTAAGGATGTAGGAATATAAGGTACATCAAAAGTGCATACTCTTTAGTGTTTGTGAATTGAAACTGGAAAATGGTTGTTTTATAGGTTTTAAAACTCTGTAAATATATGCATGCAAGACAATGATATCTATCCAAAATTGATTTTCATAATTTTGTTAAACTAAAATCTCCATCATGCACTGTAGTTTAAAACTTTAAAATAACTTTCTCCAAATATCCTACCAAACTTGGACAGAAGCTAAATGTTTATGATCATAAGATAATATCCAAAAGCAAAGTTTGTAAAAAGAATCCTTTTTTTCATATATTACTTATAAATGGACTAGTTTTTTCCCAGTTAACATTACATACACTCTGCAGTTAAAGTTTTTAAAACATTAGGTTTTATAAACCATCCTGGATTTTTACCCAATTTTGACAGAAGCTTCTTACAGTACTAGTCAAAAGATAGTATCTAGAGGAAAATTTTAATATTTTTTCCTCATTTTTGTTGAGCCTGCGATTAACAGCAAAAGTAGCCAATTTGTTCTGCAAAACCCTTACAATTTTAATAGCTTGGTACATTGATAACCCATCTCCAGCTAGGGGTTGAATTGAAGGTCACATGAATACATATTCAATGAGGTCCAAATATTCACTCGCAAGGGCACAACTCATCAACCTTGTTTCTCAGCTAATTAAACCAAAAAGAACCAGATTGGCTGCTAACAGTGAATTATAATTTCACTATATCATTTTTATTAATGATTTAACAACAAAAAAAATATTATTTTTTTTATATCTCGAAGCTAATGCACATAACAGTTCATTCCAGTTCTTAACCTACACAACGCTATCTTATCTTTATAAGGTAGTAAGTCTAAATATTCTTCAAATTCAAAGTTTTCTTTTTAAATATTTAAAAAATAATGCTTTGGGAGAATTTTCCATTATTGATTTCCATGTCTGCTGAAATTGGTAAAAAATTATCTGTATAATGCTCAACTTTAACCATTTTGGATTAAAACTAAAGTTATTCTGATTTAACCAAATATTTGAAAGTCCATATTTATTCAAGATATTTTTTATAGAAATCAACCAATCAAAATTTTATAAGAGTACTAACTGGTCTTCTAGTTAGTATTACCATAACTTTTGATCACCTGACCATAATACAACATTGTTTAAGCAGTCAGTAAATAGGTGTAAAAAATCATTTTAAAATTAGTAATTACTGGTAATAACTGGGTCGTTTAAGGAATTACTTGTATTTACTAAGTGCATCGGGGATTACCTGTAATTCCTAACTTTTAGTAAATACATGTAATTCCTAATTTCACCTATTTACTGTAACATATACATTAATTAGAATGGTTATTATCTTGAAAAAAAAAAAAAATGTGGACACTAAGAAATGAAGAATATCTAAAATAAATTCACTAATATTGAGATTAAAATAGGTTTTAACCGTTCAGAAAAAAAGGATTAAACATTGAGTATTTAAAGTGTTCGACATGGTATATATCAAAATCTGTTCATCATGTTTTTGTAAGAAAAAAATATAGAGTGTTTCGTTTCAAATTATTACACTATATTCTACCTTAGAAAACTTTAGTAACAGTGGTAAATTCGATTTATTCAAATACTGCAATACCACTGCTTCTTAAAAAAATGTTTCTACGTGATTTCTGCTTGTAAAACTGAATTTTGATATTAATATACTAACATTGGAGAACTGAATATTCGGTCATAAAATAAATGATGAACACTACAATGAAATTAGTTATTTGATTACAAAAAGGATAAATGTATATAGAAAGCTAATCACATTTATGAACAGAAAACGGAATCTACAAATATATATGATGTATTTAAAGCCGAATTCATGTAAATAAACTCATAATAGATACCAGGATGTAAGAAAAGGAATTAAGTTATATGCCAGATAAAACTGACAATTTGTTTCAGTAATTTCTTTGTGTGAAAAGTATATGATTTAACAAACAAACAAAAAATGAATGAATAGATTAATAATCATTATGTATATAAAATTACACATCTGGATCAGATTAAGTGGTATAATGTTTACCTTACACCTCTACATGTGATACTGATAACGCGCGACTTTTTTATCGTTAAAAATTAAACGATTATCAAAACGAAGTATTTATAGAATCTTTATCTATTTTTACTTCAAGTAATTTGTTATTCAGACATACCTGTGAATAGACAATAGCACATGCAAAAAGTTATAGTTGGTGTTAAATTTCTCTTTCAAAATCAAGGTGATATGTGATACTCTAAAAAAAAACTTAAACACGTTCACGGAAGAAATATATAAAAAAAAATCCGGAAATTATACACAAAAATAATTGCCAAATGATAAACCTTACATCAAGTAAATTAAGTCTAATTGATATTTATTTGTTTATTTCATTGCTGATAATTTTATAGAATAGCTGTAATTAAAACTGATGCTAGTTTAAAATAAAGATTGTTGTACCGCTGAAAGGATTGGCCAGTGAAGAACATTGTTGACAACAATAATTCAATTTGTTTCTGCCGTTTTTTCTAGCTAGTTTTAAGCATTTGTCCGCACGCACACTTTTGCGTTGGACTTGTTGTAGTGCCTAACAAGATTTTGTGAGGTAGACGAAATTGACTTTAAAACGATCGTATTGACTTTTGTCCAAAAATATGCAGATCGGACATATGTTGACTGTATTTACTTACTACTTAAGTTTGGGATTAATTGTAATTAACATATTCCAATGAGACTGAAAAATGATTTATTTTGTTATGATAAATAATAATTTTACCTGCCGTAGCCGTGCGTAAAATGTATTTCGGCATTTCTCTTAAAAGGGACTTGTTTAATTGAACAAAACGTCTTATTAGTACACTTTCTCTATTATCTCCACAATAGGCTTTTAAAAAATAATCTATCAACTATGTATTCGGGAAATATTGTGAAAATAGAATAAGTGGCAATTCTTACCTTTCATACATTAACTTTCGTTGATAAAACATAATATTGACTCGTCTAGTGTCGAGTTTGAAGGTCATTTTAGTTACCGTACACATTCATGCATGTTTTTATTATCAATAGTCCTGTATGAAAAAGCATAAACAAGTTTGAAGGTAAACTAATAACGACTTAATCCAATCAAATTGCCTACGAATTAATAACAATGACCAGTCCACATCATAAATTTTTTTGGGGGTAAACTGGGTAGGGAGAAAATGTCAAATATCTTAAGTTCATTATTTTGCAATAACGAATAAAAATTTGTAAACCAAAATATTTTCTATAATTTCATAAACATGTCGTTATGTATTGGTATAGTTTTTGGATCTTTTATTTGCGTATTTAAGGCTGTAGAAAGTTTGGGCTTCAAAAGTCAATATAATTATTGACTTTATACAGAAATTACGCCTTTTCAAAACATTAAATGTTTCACAAATAATATGCGACAACAAAGTAAAATCATTTTTTGAAACACTGCAAAAGAAATCATACTGATTGATGCAGTGGTATTGTCATAAACTGCGTTTGAGTGAACAGTGGTACAGCAAACGTCGAATTCCCTCACACAATGTTATTACACACTACAGCGTTCTCAGATGTACAATTCGTGCCAGAATTTCATAAAACTTACACTAAATGTTCCTATCAGCAATATCTCGGACACGTTTGGTTTTGATGTTATATTTGTTATTCTCAAAGGATTTTGTCTCATGCTTATTCCGGTTCTGTGTTTGTGTGTGTGTGTGTGTGTGTGTGTGTGTGTGTGTGTGTGTGTGTGTTACATTTTAATGTTGTGTCGTTCTTCTCTTATATTTGATGCGTTGCCCTCAGTTTTAGTTTGTTACCCCGATTTTTTTTTTAGTCCATGGATTTATGAGTTTTGAACAGCAGTATACTACTGTTTCTTTATTTATGCCCCTAAAAATATTAATTTTATTAAAGATGGCATCGTTAGCGCTATCACGGGTATAATTGTTACCCGACTTTTGATAAAACTTTGATTTTTTTGGTCCTAAAGTCTTCATTTCCCTAATACTTATATTTGTTAAAACTTGACGGGAATAGATAAAGTATATACACAGGAACTCTGTTCTTTTGTTACTATTCATTTGCCCTTTATATTATTTTCAATTCTTTATATTTCATCACCCGATTATTCTATATATTTTGTTTTCCGGATGTTTTTCAGTTTCTTTCACCACAATTTTTAAAATGTTATCATCATTCTTTATACTTAAAAGCCAACCGATATCGTTATTGATTGCGATCAATTATCTTGAAACAATCAGAAACCTTCTAATTCAACAGTGCACTTTAATGAAAAGAGAATCATGATTAAACCAAAGGCTTAGTGTTCTCTGTTCATATAGTTAACCATTACGAACAGTCTTTAGACATATATAAACAAATAATTACGTTTGCAATCTATTTGAAAAATGGATGAAAATGCTATTTTTCAAACAGTCACATAGATTATCAAGATTTTCACTCAAAGTCTATAATGGAAACATAGACTTACGTTGATAGCGGAATTAGCAAAACGTATCAGACAGTTTGTTGCCATTCTCAATAGATACACAAAGTTTTGTTGTCTTTGTTTTAACGTTAGCTCTTTTGTATTACTGTGTGTAGATCTTACAGTGTTGTGTAATGCATTAGCGATTTTTGTCTATGCTTCACGAGGTCAATAACTCATTACACTTAACTAGCTTGATTCTTCCAAAGGGAAAGTATAGCATGTGAAAAAAAACCTGTCACATAATTATTTCGCACCAATAATAAAGGCGAAGGAAAGATTGTTCCCTTTATGTATAATGGTTGCCAAAAACGTTACAGTGAACTTATTGCTATGTTTTCTCTCAATATAGCGCATATATCGACGACTGTTCGAACAACTGTGAATTGTTTTACAACAACGGCAAACATAATGAATAAAGGTTGAAGGATGTGTAAATATCAATACAGTCATTTGAAAGATAAAGCAATGAAGATGAAGTAATGACTTTGCACTGCGTGATTCTAATTAGTAAAGTCGCTAGTGTGACAGAATATCGTTTCGTTCATCAAAGGATAATATGGCAGTGTTTACTATATAAAATGACAAAAAATCTCAATTTTTATTTCTTGGAGGAACAGAACTAGACAGCTACATAGAATATATATTTATTGGATATACAACTCTTTCTTTATAAGAGTCTTTGTTGTTAACTCAATATTTAACTTCATTTTTATGCGAAATTGCGATATAAATTTATTAAGTACCTTTATGTATAATATATACTAGTTTTTTGTGTAACGGTATTTGCTGCATCTCTTTATATTATTGGTTTGATTGCCAATGAAACAAATGTCAAATAGGGACCAAATAATGTAAATGCTAAAATTATAGGGAACCATACGACTTTAAACAAAATCAAAATGCATACCAAGAGAAAGCATACATGGTCCCATCCGACAAAATATCAAGTAATTCGAACAAAAACGTCAATGTGGAGAGATCCGCTGTTCTGGGATCCATTTATCATGCCTTTTTTTTTTTAGATTTATCTACTTTAAATTAAATTCAACATAAAGTCTGTGACAAGAAGTATTTTAAAAGTAACTAAGAAAATTACTGAATTTAACAAATTATTGACATAACTTCGTAGAAGTGACAGCTAATTTACGCTTTTCCGAACGTATTTACATTTCCTGAAGCGGTATCTTGACAATATAATACTTTGAAATGTGATGTGATTGCCAATGAGATCTCCATTCACCGAAGACTGCATGAACAAGTTATAAACATCTACAGGTCATCGTTCGGCCAGAGCTAACATCATCCCACTATAGAAAGTTCACTTTCACAAGCCCTGGGATAACGAATGTGAAGAAACTATGTAATAAAAAAACATTACTGCTTGATTGAAGACGATAACATGTGCTCTTAGTGAATAGCAATAATGGCAGACGATAACCAATAGCCAAAACCACTGGACAGCCTAATGGATTCAAACAGCTTATGAAGAGTTCGGTGTGTTTCATAAGTTTGTGAGTGTTCAACAGTCCATCAAGGACAGTTTGGTTGAAAATTTGAAAATATATTTATCTTATCTTCAATTGCAATATCAAAAAATTGATTTAAAATCTATTAGTTTCCTTTTTTTTTCCTTCATTTTAAAATTCAAAGTCATTCTTGACTTATCATCAACAAAAGGTAATGGTCATCTATACAAACTTGACCGTTGTTTTTCCCGTTTGAATGGTTTTACATGACTAATTTTTGGGGCCCTTTATAGCTTGCTGCTCGATGCGAGCCAAGACTTCGTGTTGAAGACCGTACCTTGACCTATAATGATTAACTTTTATGAATTGTCATTCGGATGGATAGTTGTCTCATTGGCACTCATACAACGTCTTCCTATACTTATTGAAATATTTGATACTAAAGGCTCTTCAATTTCGTACAAAAAGTGGATTTTTCTAATCTGTAGACGAACCGCGCGTCTAGCGTACAAAATCTTCTCAGATCAAATCAGCATTTAGCGTTGTAATAAGCGGTACACGTTTATATGGGGACGAAGTCCCCTATTACAGTAGAAAATTCAATAAAAAAAAAAAAAAAAAAAAAAATCGGGAAAATTTCCCGAATTTTTCATTGTACTAATGAACTCAAAATCGTTCAATTTTTTTTTTGTCGCGTTTTTTAATTTCCGGATCTGCGCAGAACACATAACTCTACTCCCTTCTTCCGGTCTTGTTGTTGTGAGACTTTGATTAGGCTAGTAAAATATAGGAACTCGAGGAACACAATACCAATATTTCATTTTTTTATCATTCTTTGTCTTTGGTATGAATAAACGTTACCTGATGCATTGCGTTTCTTTGTTTACATTGAACATGACGTCATAACTTAAATAACGTCACAAGTAAAATCCCTAACAACAGAACCAAAATCGGAAACGTTACGGTATTTCCGTTTATTTTTTTTAACAAATATTTTAAAAAGTTACAAAAAAAATAATTTAAACAAACTTCGTCCCCATTCACAGGTAATGCCTGCCTCATATTATCTATTGATACTCCTTTGTTGAAGGAACGAAGTTCGAGAATAGATAATAATTTATAATTTTTAATTATTCTTTTGATGATAGCGATTGGTGTGTCTGTTTTTTTGGACTTCCCCTTATTGAAATTGGCCGTTTCAGAATCTAAAGGACTATGGGTAATTTGATTGTTCGTACCCCAAAATGAAAATAACGTCACGTCATTGGTTGAATTTCATTTTTTTTGACGTTTGTAACCAATCACGACGCTTTGGTGTAGACTTTTGAAAATATTACCCAGAATGCATAAGATTCTGAAACATAGATGTTTGATATTTTTGTTATACTGTTACTGGCGGAAATTTCAAATTTCTTGGAATATGGAATTTTTTAAACACTACAGCAGAAATCGGCAATTAAAACGGCGATACTGAATACATAAAGAAATACACATATCAAATTGCTACAAGAAAATAAAGAATATATCAAACGAATCATTTCAAAATTGTTTAACATTTTTAACCATTAAACTGATAGTGAATAAACTGTAAGAGAAGTCATACAAAGCTGACTAGGTTAATGTATCTCAGAATTAGTTATGTAGTCTTATACAATATGTTTGATGACTTTTATCGCAAATAAAAGATTTGCATTAAGGTATACTTATTTAACAACTAGAACAGCAAACAAACCTGTACTTTTTATGACATATAGCAATGCCAATTGCAATCTACAGACTTTTATTTAACTGACATTTATTGTCTGCTTGTCACTGTATTAACAATATAATGATGTGCTTCATTAGCGTTCTAATTCACGTTTGTCACTTAAGTAAAGTTACTATCTTCATCTGTCAATTATACAATTATTTATTTGCTACTTTTTATCTATAAATACATAGATTGCTTCTTAAGATGTTACAAATAAATCAGTTCTTTTGACACACAATAAATACAACAGCCATTATCAGAGAATCTAAATTTTTATGAAAAATAAAGAAAGAAAAATGATTGATGTTCAAATGCTTTAAATCCAAATGAATTAGCGTAAAAGTGAAGCATAGATGAATTGTATAATTCACCATATATTCAGTTACTTGATATCTCGCTTGATGCCCATCATTTTTATAGAATATGACGGCTCGTTTACATTCTTCTCAGTATTTGGCACCATGTAAAAGGGGTTGTATGACGGTATTTTGGATTAAGTGATTAATTGATTGCTATTATATGAATGACAGACTGATTATTAATCAATTACATAATGTCATGTTTGTTAATGTCAAGTATCTGAAATGGTTATATATTTAGTAATAATTTTGTGCCCTTCAGCTGTTGTTTACTCAATGGACGGGTTGTTGTCTCTTTGACACATTCTCCATTCTCAATTTTAAATAGCAACTGACAAAGTAGACGTTTATATATTTTTTGAATCTACATCACCCTGACTTGATACATGTATGCATATAAGAATCAGTACAACTATAACTAATTTCAAGACTGTTAAAGTTATATTAACCTTGACCCCATTAGTTATACTTTATTAATTCTTACTATTAGAATAGAACATTAGACTTCCTTTTTAATTGCATTAATTTAGAATAGTATCTTCTTTATACTGTCTAAAGTATATCAGTATGTAGATTTTAGACAAATAAATATGATGTTGATGTGTACAGGTAAATAGCAAATTCTGCTCACTCTGAACATAGAATAACCCGTACATAACTGACTGCAAGCGCTTTGTTTAAAATCGTGATACTGAATTAAACGCAGTAGAGAAATTCTACAAAACATAAATTTATAATTGTCTAGCTCAATCTTTTAAAACTACAAAATGAGATTTTCAGAACAAATTGGATTTTTTACAGGCTGAAAAAGTTTAAAAGGATTTCTAAAGTGAGACCTCCTCGTTTGTTTATTTGTATCTGTGATTAACGATTGGTTGTCTATTTAGAATCGTTTTGTTAGAAATACGATACCTAAATGATAGCGATCACACTGATGATAACAGATGCACATTGATTTGAAAATGTCCTTTTTGGTTTGGTTTTTTGGGGTTTTTTTGTGAGATTTTATCTTCATATAATTTAATTAATTTTAATAGGATTTTTCTAATTATTTACTTAATATCAATTTATTGGTTGTGTTGCTTTGTTTATTATTCCTTGTCAATAATATATTTACATTAAATTCATTGTTGATAGTGTTCCGTGAAATTTATTCAAATATTATACAATGAAATTTATGGGGATCAATTACCAGGAGGTTTACAGTTGAATAATTAAATATATTTTTGAATAACAGGTCTCCATCATAAATTTCTGATGTTTTCGAAACTGAGGATCGATATCACATAGATACTCGGACAATTGTTTTGCATACATAAGCATGGAGAACTCTGAACAATCCATTATATACTTAATCACTCATAACAATTTCGTTAGAATACAAACACAATTTTTCTTTATATAAATACAATTTTAATCCTGGTACCTATAAAAAGTTAATTTATACACAATCTGACTTTCCTTACAGTTAACATCAAACATTTTTTAAAGGAAATAAGACAGAAATAATCTTTTCGCCGATTGAACACATTATAACATGTTTGAGAATTGCGTTATGATGTTCAATAAACATCTGTTTTACTTATATTAAGATTGTGAATCTAACATACCAACTGAATGTATAATTG
The DNA here is from genome assembly GCF_963676685.1 of Mytilus edulis. Taxonomy (NCBI): domain Eukaryota; kingdom Metazoa; phylum Mollusca; class Bivalvia; order Mytilida; family Mytilidae; genus Mytilus; species Mytilus edulis. The sequence continues at coordinate 51,172,629 of NC_092357.1, read as the reverse complement.
GTAATGCTTATAATCATGTCCCAACTGAGATGACAGTTTTGTTTTGTGACCCGAATTTGTTAAACGTTTAATCGATTTATGATTAGAACAGCGGTATACTACTGTTGCCTTAAATCAAATGTACTTTTATTCATGTTCTATGAGAACTTACAATGTACAGTCAGAATTTGTATCCTTTATTTTTAATTTTATCTTTTTCCCTTAAAAGATATTCAATGCGAAAAGAGCAAATTCGAAAATGGATTTTTTTTATTAAAGAAAGGAAACTCTGAACTTTTTCGACATTTTTACAAAATTCAAAAACATGCCGAGGGTTATCTTGCTCACACTCTTTCTTTTATTGCAATATGTTATTAAAGGACCCCTGACGAGACCACTGCTACAATATCGCAATTATAATCTATGACATAGCTCTGACGTACCAGAAAATAATTTGTAATTCAATCTTCAAGACAATTTTCGTACTACACAATCATGATAAAATGTCTATACAGTAATGAATAGAATATCTCTAAAAATCTCAAAGGTACGACCGAATAGAAATTGTTAATCAATGATGCCTGTGAACATTCCAGGATATCAAATATTGAATACAGTGTCAGTATTTGTTGCTGCGCTCTGATAAGAGTTATTTCCAAATTACTGGTATAATGGTATAAAATTAATTCAATTGTGGTCTTGATTTTTCGTTAATATCTCATTATTTTACAGTATAAAAATGTAGTAGAGCTTCGACTTTCATTAAAAAATCTGTTTTCAATGTAATTAAGACAAGTGTGTCATGCCTATTCAAATAAGACACCACCAATAAAATAACAGAACTCACAGTTACTGGAAGCTATAGTAAATAGTTATCAAAGATATCACATTATTAAAAACGTTTGTCATCTATAATCATAGTATCCCATTTCCCCTCTTCAAATTGCCCTGAAAGAATGCGTACCATAAATGAGAGATTGGTTGCAAAATACAACAAGACATTTCTTCGTTTATTTCCCTCAAAAAAATTAGGAAAAAACATTTTTGCAAATATACTAATAAGATATATTCGAATAAGATTATATTACACTTTTATGAGAGCACAAATGTTATTGCACATCAGATGATATTTTATTTTCTATAAGTCTGACACCTTTAAGCCATCAGTGATCAGATATGACTAAAAACAATGTTCAATTTGAGAAAATAAAAAAGATAAATACAAAATTGCACTTATTCAAACAAATCACTTACCTTTCTAAGCAACTTAAGATCGTATTCCTTTAGCGCAACTGTTCATAACAAGAAATATATTAAAATAGTTGTTGAAATTTCAGTGGGACAAATTTGTTTATCTTGATCACATATAAAAACTTAAACGTCCGTATCGGAATGATTGCAAAGACGGAGTAATGTTTTGAAAGGTCAGTTAAATACTAGACATGGAATTCTCACCACTACGAGATGTTACACAGATAATTATTCATCGTCCCTCATTTCCAGAATCAGCTTTTCTCGACACGAAAAAATATGAATCACAAAAAACGTCAAAGACACCAACAAAAGTAGCTTTTCTTTAACCTAAAGCAAAAGACATCACCTCGTAAAGTTATTTCTGTTTTAATGTGATGTCGTTATAAATATTTGCAGTGTAGCTATTGCTTTTAGAAAAATATTTAAAAGGTTGACACCGGAAATATTTTGTCACAAACTGAAGAACAAGCAATGAGTCTTCGTATATTAAAATCCCAGTCTTTTAAATCACCAATTTCTGACAGGACCTTGAATCTACACTTAAGGTAGAATGTTTATTGTTCATTTGTTATCTGATATCGTCAATTGAAAGTCATTTCAACTTAGATGTTCTCAACTTTTGTCCATGTCTTTAAATTATCGTAGAGTAAAAATAACACTGTGTTACAAAGATAAATTATTTTAACCTGATCATCTAGTAGACAATTATTGCAAAATTAAATATAACGCCTCGATGTTAACACTGTGTGCAACCTACAACTATATACTGCCATAAAAATCACTGCAGATTATCGACGAGAGCTTTCCATCACTTTAAAATTGTCAATCAACCAACCAACCACATGATGATTTAGTTATCTAGAGTGTTGTCTCGTGAGAGAATTGAACTTTCTATTTGTAGTCATGTTTCGTCGCTTAAGCACTTTAATAATTGCTGTAAATATGGACAAAATGGTGCTCCAAAATTACATCACAAAAATCATTTATTTTACGATGTTTATAATTGCGTATATATAATTTCTGAATTTTTAGTCATCATATAAACTAAAATAAGAAATTTGCTTTTCAACGCAAAACTTGTTATAGCTTTAGAATTCAAATATCATCTTTATCGCAAGTAAGGTACATCTGGGGGGGGGGGGGGTCTTAGTTAAAATTCATTGAATTTTTTTGTTTATATCATGTTTTGTTCAGAGTTTAATAGAAAATATACGAATTTTCATGCTAGGGGTGTGCAGTAAGTATCAGATTTTGTATATACTATGCATGGAAAACCAAATTTTGTGTGATAAAAAGAAAACTTCGCCATAGAATTTGAAGACAAAATATGAAAAAGATCGCTCTCATAACATTATATAAGAAATGAAAAAATGGGGTCACGCGACTTGTTTTCTTTGTGCATGATAAAATTCACAACACATTTTTCAATATGAATTACTTTCTCTGTGTTATCTACCCTTTTATCTGAGTTTTCTCCACTTATTTGGCAAAAATGAAAAAAAGTTAATAAAACTTAGAAATGTGGGTTGTTTTTTTTGTAAAATACAACCGTAAGTATGATAATACACATAATTTCCTATATTGTCATGAGAAGTCTTACACATAAATTACATACTACTCTCGACATTTGCTCATTTCGTTAAAAATAATTACCGATGGTTATCTTGGTTTTTTTCAAAATCCAAGATGAAGGATGACATCCCAGCCACCTTTGTCATTTAGAAGTATCAACCTTAAACTTGATTATTGAGAGACCCGGACACTATTGGTAACCGAGCTTGTAAGATATACTGATTCAGCTAGTTTTATTAGCATAAAGATATACAAGGAAAAAAATTCGTTTTATTATTTATTCTCTCAACTGTTTACTTTTTTTTAAAAGAAAAAAAATTTGATCAAATTCATAGTGAATATAGTTGGAAGATAGAAAGTATGTTGATAACAAATTTCAAAATACTTAGCAAAATTGTTTTTATGATGTATTTAAAAACAAACTTAAATAAAAGACTTATGTTATTGAATATTAATGAACGAGGTGTACTTTCCGGTAGTCTTAAAGTCCATTTTGTTTGAACAGTAGAACAGAAAAACTAGCAATTCATATTTGTATGCGACGGTAGCAACTGATTCGTCCTTTGGTTTTTCATTCCCCTGCGGGCGTAAAATGTTCTCCCTGAACTCCGTCCTTACATCTTTATGTCCTTCCCTTCTTCCTTCTTTCCATCTGTCCTACTTGCTTATAGCCGTTTGTACAATATATTCAGATTTTGTAGTCACATATAATAACAAATTCATGCATATGAAGAATTTTGCAACCAAACAGTTTTAGGTGTTGTAACATGTATAATTTAACATTATCTTTCTTAGTGCCTCCATTTCCTTGCATGAGTCAGGTAGTCAGTAGAACCGTACCATTTTTTTAGATTGTCTATTTAGAATTTATGTACATATTCCTTTTTAGCCATGTCGTTGTCTGTTTATTTTTGATCTACCCACTCGTACCTTTCGCCCCTCTTATAGTTTATAAACTAAGAGAACTCATTTATCATGTGGTATAATAGTTATACAAAGTGTGGGTAGTTCTACAAATAAATGTCAGTATCAACAGATTTTTAAACAAAATATTGGTCCTTAAACTTTTCATCTTATTTCTGAAGTACACATCTAAAACAAGCCTAAAACTAATCTATATGTCAGAATCAACTTACCTCAGAATTATGACAGTAAATATTTATTTACCACATTGTGTAATAGAGCTATAAACTTTCAATTTCTTATCTTAAAAGAAACTGCTAAAATATTTGCTATTTTCATCTTTGTATTTGTAGTATAACATCTGTTATTGATTAAATAACAAGCTAATATCTATAATCAATCGACATCAAAAGATCGTATTATTATTTGTAATGTGTCATCTACCAGTATATGTATATATTCATGATACCGCGGGCGTAAAGTGTTATCCTTGAAACCCGTCCTTACATCTGTCTGTCCTTACCTCCTTCACTTCTTCCGTATGTCACATTTGAGCTGTAACAAAGTATTAATATTCTTAGGTTTGACAAGACATATGTATTACCAACTCTTTCTTTTCTAAAAGTTTTGACTGCATAACCTGTCGTACTTTTCATTTCCTTCGTGTAATAAATATCTTTTATTGCAAACATAAAAAATCGTAATCTCATATGAAATGCAGATCACTGCCTTATCACTAGAAACTTTTAATTACCCGCTTTATTGTTAGATTGTGTTACAGATGTATTATTTACCCCTGTGATAGTTACATTTTCAAGATTTGTGAGGAAAATCAAAGATGTCTAGCTTAAGATAAATCTTTATCGTACCTCCTTTACATTTCTTGGAATGTCAGAGATTAAAAGCGACCACGTGGACCGTGTATGTTTTATAAAGTAGGCGAGGTTTTCCCCCAATTCACGATTATAGTTTTAAACATTGCCATATAAGAGGGAGATCAAGCTAGTCATTAAACATAACAACCCACAATATTTTCCCTTAAAATATCCGTTACCAAGTAAGAAATCTGGCAGTTGTAATCAAATTGTATGTTGTTTTTTGTTGCACTTTAGTGTTTCTGTTATTCCGTTGTTTTCCTCTTTTACATGTAGTTGATGTTTTTACCTCGGTTTTAGTTTGTACAACATTTTATACTAAAGATAACATTTACTCTTATGAGATGACGTTTACTCAGATTTAATCACAAAGCATTGACAGTGTAAGCGACTCGTTTTTCTAACTTAAAATCGTTGCTAGAGACCGATTTTTGGAAGTACGATATAAAACATTCAGAAGTCACCAAGAAACTAGATATGATTTCTATGTATGACGTTATATCAAGTGACCTGACAAACATTGATTGTCGTATGAAGAAATATTTAAACTGTTGATAAACCAAAAAATCATACGATTAGTAATACCGTCTATGAAATTTCCCATAGTGCACTTAAACGAGCATTTGTTTTTAAACCACTTAATAGCTGTACTTAGTATAATATGCTATGTTCTCAAATTAGTAAAACAGACAATCATTGAAACTTTAAACGTTGTTAAGGGAACCAATCAATGATGAATCTTGGTTGACGGCTTGTCCTCGTCAATTTTGGTATTTTTAGGTTTGTTAAATGACAGTTATTTAAAATTTCACTAAACTCACGTAAATGATTGTATGCAGTCCAGCCAGCATAAGAAATTATAAACAAGGCATCATTGAGTTTGCACAATTTAAATATCCACAAGAAAACTTCTTTGAAAAGGGTATCATATCGATTAGGTTATCCTTCTGTAAGTGGAATATAACATTTGAATCACAAGGAGAGCAGGAATAGTGTCTTTTGAGACGAGTTTCAAGTACTGTTTATTTTATCATTGCATTCCATGGTGTTTTTATCATTCTGTGAGACATTTTGAATAAATTAAAAAGACGTAAAACATTTAGTACCGTAGAATTGAGACAGACATACAAATGTAAACTTCAAAGTAATTTATTTTAACTCAAAGTGTTTACGAAAAATATGAGAAAGTTATATAATTTCTAAGGTATTGAGAGTGGTGATTACCAAAGAATTAAAGATACAATATTAAAATTACATAGTTATATAGAACGAGGCTGAGGATGAAGTTCAGTTTATTCTTTTCGTGCGAAATTTATAGGGCTTTAGGTAAACAGCTTGACAAATATATTGAATGTATCTATCAAGGGTTCACAAAACCATCTACAAATATAAATTACGATCACTGTTGTCATAATTTGAATATATGTAGGTAGCATTTCCAGTGTCATTAAAATAGTCGTGGCACTGAGGTGATCGGTTTCTACGGGTTTATAAGCATTTGGACTTCTTGTAACATTTATGGGTGTTATGCCTTGTTGTTACTTGATTGTGTTTATGTCATCAACCCCTTGTGGAATAAATATGTATTTTATTACTTTTACAGTTACGGATCACGATTTTTACTGTATATAAATAAGTTGATACGCTTTTATTGTTTTAGTAGATCGTAGTAATATAAGAATGTCAAGACTGCAGGGAATGGTGAGGGCATTATCAATAGAATTGGGAAATCATAAAACAATGGATTTTTTTTAGCAAAAATTGGAATCGTAGATACAAATTTCATGTTTTAGATTATAAAAAAATCTAACTTTTACCATACAAATTCCAATGACAAAAACAACGAAGATTATATCATAAAAATTATTTTTTCTATAGAAAACATATTTGTTCAGTTCAATGGACTACATAAGTAAGGCTGTTTAGTTTTCTCGTTTGAATTGTTTTACACTGTCATTTCGGGGCCTTTTATAGCTGACTTTGCGGTATGGGCTTTGCTCATTGTTGAAGGCCGTACGGTGACATATGGTTGTTAATTTCTGTGTCATTTTGATCTCTTGTGGAGAGTTGTGTCATTGCCAATCATACCACATCTTTTTTTTTAATAATAATAGATGGCCAGTATTCCGATTAGTTTTCATTTTCATTTCTTATTGGTCGAATCGTCTTTTCACTCATCCAAGATCATTTGAATGACACAAAAAGCATCGTGCAAAGTTTTTTAAGTTCATTTTCAAATATATTGATGTCTTGTGACTCAACAAACCACATTATAAATGAACTCGAAATCAAGATCATAAAGAAGTATGTTTCATATCTTGATCTTTTCCTCAACATTGACGACTTACACTAGAAGAAATTAAAAGCTAAACTTACTTATTCATAATTAATAATTTATAACTTAAAATTTATTAACAGCAACACAATTTCAAATCTATCGTATGGCGGAAACATATTTCAATAAATACCTTCAAACTTTATTTATTTATTGTTGTTTGCACACGGACGCCATGCATTACGAGTTGGTTGACCGTTGTGGAATAACCGTTTCACAAATGATATCGGATGTTCCTTAAGTCGGTACTACAATTCCCTTCCCTTTCATAAATGTGACCTACCGAATTAGACTATTTACCGGATTTGTAATCTCATAAGCAACACGACGGGTGCCACATGTGGAGCAGGATCTGTTTACCCTTTCGGAGCACCTGAGATAACCCCTAGTTTTTGGTGGGGTTCGTGTTGGTTATTCTTTAGTTTTCTATGTTGTGTCATGTGTACTATTGTTTGTCTGTTTGTCCCTTTCATTTTTAGCCATGACGTAACTTATCCTTATTCAACGGCATACCAAATCAGTGACTAGAATTATTTCACCAACATCTAGGTAACAGGTGATGTTTTTTTTTTGTATAAATTTTTGGACAACTCATTTAATGTACTCGGTGTCACCTCGTGTCTAGTGAATATAAATGGCAATACCGTCGAATTTCTTCTTCTTTCAACGGGGGCCACATATGGCGAAGGATGTGCTTATCCTTATGTAGCACATGAGATAACCCCGAGTGTTTGGTGGGGTTCGTGAGGCTTAATCATTAGTTTTCTATGTTGTGTTTTTTGTGCTATTGTTTGTTTGTCTTTTTTTCTTTTTTAGCAGTGACATTGTAAGTTTGTTTTAATTTATGAGTTTGAATGTTCCTCTTGTATCTTTCGCTCCTCTTTGACAAATGAAGAGAACATTTATATGGAGTGTATATCTCTCAGTTGATACGATATTCCAGGGCTAGTATTTCCTATCATGATTTCCTTGATACAGTTTAACTGCTAACAAGAAAACTATTAACCCAAGAGTCCCAAATGGTGACATTGAAATCATCCCTTTATAAGTCTTAATGACTTCTTCACGTGATGGTTAAATGTTATGGAATATTCGTTTTACAGATAATAGCAGATATCCTCCTAATGTCGTAATTATATTCTTGTCCATTTTCCAGAAAGAAACTTATCAAATAAGATTTATTACCGGGATTGTTTTAACCCGATAACACGACGCGTACGGGTGCAACATGTCGATCAGTTTTGATGGGGTTCGTGTTGCTTAGTCTTTAGGCAATGGTGTTGTGCCCTGTGTACTTTTATTTGACTGTTTGTCTTTTTTTTCGCCATGGCGTTGAATGTCTATTTTCGATCTATGAGTTTGATTGTCCCTCTGGTATCTTTCGTCCCTCTTTTCTGCTTTCTTCGGAAAACCTGAAAACAATCCAGTTGTGTGGAGTTCGCGTTGCTCATTCTTAAGATTTCTATGTTTTGTTTTGTGTATTATATGTTCGTTTGTCGTTTTTGTTATTAGTCATGCCGTTGTCATTTTTTTATACTTATGAATTTGAATGTCCCTTTCATATCTTTCGTCCCTTTTTAAAGAGGCATTAGCTGTCAAATTGGTCTTCACCAGTTTAACTCAAATTCTCGTATTTGATTTATACAAATATCCAAATTTTAAAAAGTCTAAAATTACAATGTACAATTCATGCACTCGATCATGATTTTAGTTCAGACAAGTGAACCATTTATTAGCAATGATTCTTCGCTTATTGAGATAAAATTGAACCCTACTGACTGCTATAAGCAAATATTAATTTCAATTTCATTGATGATTGAACAAACAAAAAAATCATATTTAAAATTTGTTATGATGACTGAATGAATATTTGCGAAAGCATAAATAACATGCTATGGCAATACAGAAACAAGTATTTACAATTTGACAAAACAACAGATAGCAGAGAACAATACATGATATAATGAACGTACAATTAATCACAATGCATGATTTAATTTTCCATGCATGTTTCAGATAGTTACACAGTTTAATTATGATTGTTTTAGATTTAGCTTGAGCAAAAAAAAAAATTTAAATTGTTAATCCCTTTAAAACATAGAAAGAGACTCGATGCGCGAGTTGTTTAAATAGTTCAACTACTTTACTCACTAGCCAGTCAACACTGAGGTTGTGACTTCGAACCCCGCTCGTGCAGATGCAGTAAACTCCAATCTTAATTGACTGGGATTTTAAGTTTTCCTACCGAAGGTTGGTGGTTTTCGTCGTGGACTCCAACTTCCTCCACCAATAAAAACTGACCGCCAAGATATAGCATATGGTTGAAACTGGCGTTAAACACCAATCAATCAAGCATTTTGCATCAAATGTTGTTTTATTTTACTTACTTTGCCGAACTTGATTATTTTGTGAGCTCACACTAAACTGTCAATCAGAATATGTGCGTCTCTGTTAGTTTATTAAGTTTCATTGCGCTTAATCTCAACCGCTTTTCGTCCAGTTGCAAATTTTAAGTAATTTTGAACACGTCCTGTTTTTGTATATGTAAATTAATTTAAGTTTTTTTACACTTAGCAGCTGAGAAATTGGAAGACATTTTCTCAGCTTCTACATGTTTACCTTTTTTTTTATATTTGTCTGTGTTTATAGTGAATCAGATTATAACTCAATTTTAACTAATTTTCACCTATTTTTGACATTGTTATCTATAAGTTGTATATTTTGTTCACATATTGTTGTCAATATAGTGGAACTTTTGCGATTGGCATGCTAGTGAGTGATTAACTAGCTATAAAACCAGATTAAATCCTGCATTTTCTACATAAGCAAAAAACCTATTTCAATCTGGAATATTACAGTTGCTTTCAATTCGTTTGATGTGTTTGAACTTTCGATTTTGCCATTTTATAAGGGACTTTCTGACGTGAATTGTACTTGGAGTTCGGTATTAATTTTTTTTTGACAAGTTTTCGAATTTTTAACATTGCTCCCATCATTTATTGCTTTAACAGTAATCATGTAAATAATCAAATAAAAAATGAAAATAATACCTTCCTAAAGTTCTCCTTAAAATCGTTAGTTTTATTTATGCTGTGCCCTTCCCTGATGATGAGAACGTTGTATTTTTTCCGTATTGATTTATTTTTGTGAGGATATATCATTGTTTAATTTGGTCCTTAAACTATCATTAAGTGTAACCATAAAATACGAGATAAACTGTTCTTATTCCCCAGTAGTTTGTATTAATCAACACGTTAAATGCGAGAGGAGTGTGACTGGGACATATTAAACAGATAGCGGAAGATATTTATTATCGCTTGGCTCTTAACTTAATTGAGTAGAATATACTAGAATTTTGAGGATAAAATGAGATGTGTGTTTCTTAATTCAGAACCCAAAATAAAGTTGTTTATGCAGGAAATCTTTCAAAGTTGAGAGCACTGAAAAATAAAATGAGCTTGCATTTATAAAACGTTCTCTTATTGTTTATTGGCAGGCAGCCATTCGTTTTCCAACGCTCTATACAATTTGAAATTCTTCAAAGCCTAACACGAATTGAATTACCTGAAAAATTTTAATTAATTTGTTACGTACATGAAACTTCAGTTTTGAGAGTTTATAAAATATACAAGAAAAATGTTAGTGATAATTTTATGAAGACCATTACCTTATATGGTATTATATTGTTTGATATTTATGTTTTTATGATTTATTGTACAGTTATATCAAGGATAAGATCTTTCCTATATTTAATGTATATTTATCCATGCGTGTTAGACAGTCCACTGATCGTGATTTGAAAAGGTAAACGGATGATATCTAAAGAATATATGTGTAACCCTGCATTATATGTGCCTTTTACGGGAGTCGTAAGCTTGTTAGTGAATATCTTATCACCTTTCTTGATGTTTTGTACATACATTTTTTTCGTTTGTCAGATATCATAGTGTTGTGTTTGACGGATTTTTGTCGGATTTTAACAATAGAAACACTTATCTAATTTTTATGCAAAAACCAATACTGCCAGCATAAACTTCAAAACATATTCCTAAACGGAATGGAGCATTATAATTATCTACCCCAAATGAAGCCACATTTTTAAAACAAAATGCCTACCTTTCTAGAACATTTTTGTTCACCATTGTTTTTCGTTATAATATTTATCGGGTAAAATATTTTTTAACGATCGTCATAATCTTTATGAGTATTGTTTTTCTTTTAGCATTTTGTCAATTTTTAATTTGGCTGAAATTCCCATGCTATTTTTTCTACTGGTATCAATTTTATCAATTTTTAGAAATACTGCTAAATGCAAACTTTATGATTCTCTGAAGAGAACAAAACGTGTTTTAATTTTAATATCAGATTCATGCAATATAAAGTTATATGATTGAACACAATGATTAAAAATGTACTTTTTTAATGCATCACAATGAAAAATGTAATCGTGTCATTCAACAATATTTTCTAGATAAATCATTATTTTTATTCAGCTTGAACAATTAATTTAAAAAGTGCCAATAACAATAATTATTCAGAGTAAATGGGATCTCGTTTGCATGTCGTAACCAATACATTCATTTCCGTTACTTAATTAAAAGTGGATGACGATCAGTTGTGCAGGAAAATATATATTACAGGTGCAATATTCTAAGTTAATGATTGTATCATTTTAAAAACTAAATACTATCATTGTACATTTGGATTAGTTATATTCAGGTCTCACACTGGATTTCAGTCGAAAATATTTAGAAACGTATATAGAATCAGTATTTTATAACTGTTATTTAGTCTTGACACAAACCATCTCGTTCAGATCAGGGAATGTATATATCATTTCCCTAATAAACGTAACGGTGGTTTATATCGATGCCTATATTTTATTGTACTATATCGTAATTAGGCCGATAAATCTTATTTATGGTCTTTCACATGGCAAGAATATATATATATATATATATATATATGTCAAAGTATACGAGTATATCTCTTATAACAATAAAGAGCCGTGGTATGATCGCAAACGATATAACTATAATGCAAAGTCCCAAGGACATGAATATTATCAACTATAGATCATTGTACAACCTTCAACAATGATCAGAATTGAAACCGTATGTTTAACTTTTAATAAGATCGAAATGCGATGTAAGTATATGGTGTATTACTTAATAATGTTTGCACCTGATACAGGTTATGCATTTACATTACCCATTGAATGAAAGTGATCTTATAGAACCTTGAATGCGTCTGGCACATCATTACAAGTTTGTATTTTATTTAAATTGCTTTTAGAGCACTGAAAATCATCAATACTGTTTTAATTCTAACGCTACTGTGTTTTTTTACTATCAAAGAGAGAAAAATATGCATTCGTAACCTAATCTGAAAAATATTCCCGTATGATTCCTTAACGACCAATTCCAATATTCGGTGTTATAGATGACACTAATCTTGATATATAGTACAGTCATTCTTGTTATATTTCTTTAATGTAAAAAACAATAACTCTTTATAAAATTTGTGCGTAGGTAAGGAAAAGCTTTAGATTTGTCCGCCTCTACTGCTGCTACTTAATTGCACCTTTGTGCTATTTAAGAAATTAAGCATGATTTTTCATTTATAATCAAAATTTCATAATTTTCTATTAAGGTATACAGTTTAGTCAGTTTTTACAAATGTAGTTCGAAGGTTTTCATGTGAATACAATGTATGCTGTTCTTATCAAGATCCGATTCATATTGAAAGCCATACTACGATTATACTAAAGCATCGATGTCGTTTTCTTATCTATTTATTTCGCTTTTATTTTATTTTGTGTTTATTCTTAATTATTTTGTATTTGCTTGGTTTTATTTTCTACTCAATCTTTGAAAGATTTTGAACTTTTGCTTGTAGGTTGTGGTCTCCATATCAGGATAATACACTATTAAAGCAAAAAGAAAGTTATATTCTACATTTGGTACCGGAAAGTCGGTGTTTTATTGTTAATTTTGCATCGTGATTCGGTATGACTGACTTCTATTTTGATATGAAAATAAAGGGAAGTAGTTTCATTGAAATAAAACAAATTTCCATCAAAGGATAAAATAATTTAACAAATAAAGTTTACATGTACCTTACTATCTACACCAACAACAAAAAAAGCGAAAGAAGGCCATGAATAACAAAACGTGAAACAGTACAACGAAAGAAATATACTGATTTATTTAAGGGGGTAGACCTTGGTTCAGGGAGATAACTCTTTAAATCAGTTAAGCGTTTGTAAAAGTCAAGTTCATCAATGTTTTTTAAGCATTTACCTGAAACAGATTAAAAATAATCTATGTATTCTAGAAGCTTAGAATATGTTTTTGAAAATGGTTGACACAAACGTACTGATGATTTTAAGAGTTATTTCCCTTAACCTAGGTCTACCTCCTTAAGCTTATAAAATAAAACAAAAACCAAGAACGACAAACATCATCTGACAACAACCGATTGACTACGGGTGTTACACACAGAATGAGAATGGATCAAACATGTATGTTATCGCTTAACGCAGGCTGAGAAAACCATGACCTTGTAAATAATTCAAATGAACGAAAGACAGATTCTAAGATTGATACGTGTATGTCGTTTGTAGAAATATTTCAAGGTGCTTGGATTTATAACATGTACTAGATATTTGTCTGTCGTAATTATAATCTAAATAATAATTCAATTTGAGCACTATGTGTTTCATGTATCTGTTTCTAATTTATAACATGATGCACTTGTTTAAATCTTGCATACAGATGAATAGAAATTCTAACGCAAGAATGTATATTGTCCAGAATACAAAACTGAATTCTTCAAATACATTACCAGTTCAGAAATAATACAATTTAAATACTTTGTACAATATCATAATAAGGACGTGCATAATCATTGCGACAACTACTAGTATCAAATATTGTCTAAATGATGGGAATTTGTGAAAATATTTGTCACCGCATGGCCCTTGTCAATAGGCAAATCCAAAACGGTATAGTCATCTAAAGACGGCTCCGATATTGAAAAAAATACAGGCGAAAGATACCAATGAGACAATCAAACTGTTAAGTCGAAACAAAACTTACTACTTCATAGCGAAAAACAAAGTAAAGACCAAAAGACAAACAACACAACATAGAAAACTAAACACTAAGCAATACAAACCCTACTAAACCGAAGGTGATCTAAGGTACCCAACATGTGAAATATTTAAACGGAAAAAGACGATTCATGATTCAAAAACCAATTTTCTAAAGACAAAATGGCAGAACGCAACTATTGACAACCACATGATTATAGGCTACTGATTAGGGATAGGGAGATACTTTATGTTGCGCGGTTAATCATGATTGTAAGCAAGAAAACCTCATCTACTCTAGTAACAATACAACATAAGAAGAAACTGTTAAATTTGTTGGAAATGGCATCTCATCACATTATAATTATCATATACGTTTCAATATATACAATCGTTTGTTTATTACACAGTTTTATCAAGTACGCTTGAGTAGTTCAACTTAAAGAAACCACAAAATATGAGACAATTCAAGGCATTAAGCCATGTTATTGTCCAAACAGAAAATCCAAATTGTTATAGTTATCATTACAGAAGTCTGTTACTAGTAGTTATTGTGATAAAACACAACTTATGAATTTATGTAAAGTATCATTTGAGTATGCCAGTATCTAAGCACTTGTGATAATACTTGTGTTTAGACGGGGGAAATAATGCTTTCTTCTACGTCAAAATCTCATTGATTTGGTAGAATTGAGGTGTCAAAAGAAATATTTTCATGCAGTCTTCCATACAGTTTTTTGTTGTTGATAATTTTCCGCAGCGTTATACAAAAAAAACAGTCGAATGAATTGAAGTAGCTAATTAATTGACACTTATGATCGATTGGCAGACTAATTAGGCAAAACCATCAGACTTTAAATATTTTTTCTCGATGTTAACGACTAAAGTGTCATTATAATCTTTAATAATGGAGAATTTCGAATAAGAATTGCAAATATAGGTGATTTCGTTCGTTTTATTTCTCCTTATAGAATATGAAAATTGTATATACCCTATAACAGTACATTAATACGCTGCTGACACATATATTTGCTAGTCGATTTGAAAAATGATACACACATATATCTTACTTTGTATGTTTTAGATCTTATATTATCTTAGAGTCTATGTAACATAACAAATGTCGTAATTATCAAACAATAAAGTGCTTCTACTTCACAAACAATATTTTACTTTGATTTATTATGCAATACTTTACATGATTTTTTCAAGCTTTGTTTTCTTAAGGTGTAATACCACCACATCATGGTACGTCACATCCGGTTGTATACGAAAGTAGGTCGAAAAAAATATTCCCCTGAATTTGACAGTTCTTGGTAATTAATCCTACGTTTTATTGCAGTAAAACTATTTCTGTGTCATAAACATATGTCTTGGGTATTTGAAAACACAATTATTTTTTATTTGGGATTTCTATAGAAAATTTTGTAATCTTGAGGTTACATGGTGACTAAACCTTGTACACAGATAAAATAAGGGGAGAAATTTGATTGGTTAACTTCCAATGATGGTTATTTTCTTATATGCAATGAAATGTTATGTGAATTTTTTTCTATATAACTGGACAGGATAAAACTTTACTCATGCCAAGTAATTCTTTATTTGAAACAAGGATAAATTCTGCACATTTTTGTGAAAAGTGCAAATTTAACAAAGACTAATAGGGGAAAATCAATGGTGGTATTTCACCTTAAGTGTTCCTGGCTTCTAACGGATAAATACTTTACAAAAGTAGAAGCATATATACTGAGTGCCAATGAAAACGACCCTCTTTTGTTTTTCCAAAAAATCTTATAATTTTTATTTTATTTTTATTAGAACTTTGTATAGTTGGTTGAAAATGACTTTTAAGACAACTTTCATCAACTTTACGGTTGAGTGATTTTTGGAACAAATGCGAAGTAAGGGTTATTTTGAACGAACATCAACCGAGTTCACCGCTTTCCAACATACGCACTATTTTCACGATTTTGTCATTTAAAGCTTGGCTAATGTCATGAATTTTCACGCCCTTATTGTTAGGAAACTGTAGTAAACATCTGCGTAAATGCCAGGACTTTCCGACAACCAGCGACATGCAGTTTGGGGCATGATCCAATGAAGCCTTTCACAGTATACAATTACGAGAAGACTGAAGTTGTAGCCTCTTCAATAACCCAAATCATCCACAAATTCAACCAAAATGGATCATTTAATGATAAGCCACATCCCGGGGTACAAAAAGCAAGAAACACTCAGCAAGACCGATAAATTTGGTCTTTCACATATCCGATATCGACTATGATGGCTGTCCAAATGTCACGAGTGTTCAATGGTGGTCATGGTAGAAACTTTGGAGCAATTTCAGTAAAGCACCATTTGCGCAGAAATTGTTAAAGAGCACCACAGTCTTTCCTTAGTGACATCTAAACGGCCGTCTGGCGTAAATATCGAATTCTGTAGACCAAAAGTCATTCATTATGTACCAAAAACGTCAATGGTGGTTACACAGACATTTTGGCACCCGCCTTGGCTAAAAGTCATGCTTTTCGCCGGATTTTGATCCGATCGACCAAATTTTGCATCCGATTTGACATGTTTTAGACGACGAAAACCACCTCCAATATCATAAAGTCAGCTTGAGTTTGCTTTGCGGGACAAGTGGAATAACATTCCTCGGGATCACATTAAACGTCCGGGATGATCAATTCCACCCGCGCTGTCGAGATTGCGCTGCACCACGGGGTTGTAACATTTTTTGTTAGGACTGTTAGTTGATGATTCGACATTGGATGTTTCGTGTACCTATTGCGCCCGAAAGATGACAATAAAACATTTTTATTTGATATCGATCTAATGTTAAAATTGTTAATTTTCAAGAACAATTTATTTTGAGAGATTATCATTTCTTATATAAATTTTATTTTTGAAAAAAAAACAAGTGTTGCGTTTTCATTGGCACTTAGTATATGACAATAAAGTTAAGGTTATGAGTTTATTCTCATGCAAAAACACTTATCGTTGCACAAGTACACAATTTCTCAAGGACCATGTCTTCATCGGTAACATTTTATTTTTTACGTCCTCCGCATACATTGCACAATAAATAAATAATGTACCATTATTTTATGTATCATCTGTGCTGTTTGTTTGATATCTGATTTGGTACTTACTCATAACCTGGTCAGTTAATATTGACTTTATTACACATGAAATTTCATACGCATTCGGACTTAGTGATTAATATTTTCGATCTGCCTTGGATTTGTTATAAACATTGTACATAGGACTATAAAAGTGCTCTGATGTTTTAAGATTAAAAGTAAACAAAGATTATATTACAATGCAATTTAAATATTTGAAATATGTTTTTCCAAAGAAACAAGGCCAAATTTAAATATTTAACTATTTTAAAAATGTGACACACATTTGTTTCTATATCTTTATCTACTTAACCCATTTATTCGTAATGTTTTATAAACAAGTCCTTTTTTGTATACCATTTTATACGACATTATGTAAAGCAGATTGTGATTTAGAATAATATATATATATATATAAAGCGCAATAATACATCTTTTGTATTAAACGTATCTTGTAGGGCTCGTAATGCTCAGTCTTTAGGTTTTTATGTTGGGTTTTGTGTAATGCTATTTGTCTGTTTGGGTTTTTTCTTCCTTTTTTATACATGGCGTTTTCAGCTTATTTTTCATCTGTTTTTTGTCCTTCAATTTCAAATATCTGTTCAATTTTGAGATTTTGATATTCCAAAGAAGTGATGGTGTATAACACTGGTATATAAATCAATTAATGTTAAGAAAATCCATCAATATGAACTCTATAACAGTTGAGGTGGATTGTTTCTGATCTCAGATTCTTTACTGATTAATTAAAAAGTCAGAAATTGTAAGCTTCACATCATTAGTTTTGAATCAGTGATGCATCAATAGCTCTTTTCTGAATTACGATATATCATCTCTTAGTTTGTACGGCATAGAAAAGTAAGTCAGACTATCTTTATAGGTATGATAACGTGTTTCCGCATGGGTAAAATAAAGCATGATTTTGTAAATATAACTATTAAGCTGTGTGAAAAACTAATTAAAACTAAACTATTGCGGTAGGTGGTTAAGGATTAAAGAGACGGTCGCAGTAGGATCATTAATATCAAGTATTGAAATTATAAGATTGGCATTTGAATTCCGATATCAGTTAATTCCCGAAACGAATCAAATTTCAATTGTGACTGAAATTCAAATCAGATCGGAAATTATTTGTACGGAGCGGTTAAAAAGTAATGCAGATGAGACATTATCAATAATGAATAAATACAACAGAGAAAATTAAATTATTCTGCAATATATGAGAAATATGTCTCTTTCAAATTGATTTTATACAAATTAAGATTCTGTACAGGATTAAAAGACGATTATGATGTAAATTGTTATGTCATACATTGGGGGTTTGTTTATCTAACTTTCTAAGGCAGATACATGTGAAAGGTGACACGAAGTCCGTCAAATATCATTAATGTCTAAAGATAACAAGAGGAAATGAGCACCCATAAGTCAAAGAAGAAAAGACAAAAGCATAAAGAAAAAATTGAAACAAAACAAAATCAAAACAGCAGTAAAAACATCCCATAGATAATTAAATGATTATCGAAATAGACACTGCCAATAACCGATGTTATTGAATCCTGTTGCTCAGTGAAGAATCTCGGGTTCTCAGTTCGCCTCCAACGTTTTGTCGTAAAGAATAGTTTTCAACCAATCATTATGATCAATTACTCGACTTTAAGTCGAGATATCAAGCAGACTAAGTTGTTTTTACTGCTCCCTTTATTTCATGGTTTATTGGATATATACTATCAATACCTAACTTTGAAAGGTTCAGTGAGAGGAACCCTTAGACAGTATACATAATCCTTAATTTACCTTCAAAAGAAAAAGATTGATAAAGCTGAACATTCCAATTATTCTTTCAATCTGAGATTTTTTTATATATCAAACAAGAAACTTTAAACGGCACATTGATTATTAGCTAAAAGGCTGAAAAAGCAAAATAATTTGACAAGATGTAGTTGTTTCAACAGCCGGAATGGGAAATTGTGTTAAAAATAAACTCATCATAGATACCAGGATTGAAATTTGGTATTTGCGTCAGACGCGCGTTTCGTCTCATAAAGACTCATCAGTAACGCTCGAATAAAACAAAAGTTAAAAAGGCCAAATGCAGTTACATAATTTACAGTTTTCCGCGCTCGTGTTGGTAAGATAGGAAGCCGATATGAAAAAGAAAAGCAAAACGAACATTAACCGTTTCAGGCTATATTATGTTTTAAGTCCATGAAAGTCAAACCAATTTATTATAAAAAACGGAAAATTGGTATCATTGCAAATGAGTTAGTTATACACCATGAAAAAAGTGAATGAATTGGTAGAAACCATAGGTAACTGTATGGCCTTCAACAATGGTCAAAATCAATACCACACAGATAGCTTTAAAGAGTCCCAACATAACAAAACGTAACCTAATTTAGATGGGAAATCCAAATCACTATAAAAACAACAAATGAGAAAAAATTAATATAAAACATCAAATGGATTTCTAGGATCATGACTTGGGACAGGTACGTGCAGAAAATGGTGGGTTTAAGAATGCTTACAGGCGTAAAGTCTTAACCCTAAATGTGACAGTGGTATAACAGCAAAACATAAGAACAAATTATCAAAATCAGTTTAAAAGGCTCGACTCGTCAAATCGATACAAAACGCAATAACTACAAAAAAAGCCATTTTACCTTATTTATAGTAATACAAAGATGCATGATTACAGTCGGATAATAAAACAGTCAAAAGGCAATTAGAATAGGTTATGAATGTAGTATATACGTTTTTGTAATGGTTATGTTTAGTTATTTTCCCAGGAGAAGATATATTCAACCATCAAATAGTTTAAGCTTATAGTAAATTTATAAAGATAACAAGTATACTACCAGCACAACACAGACCTGACATTTACCAATATATACCAAATTTTCAGTTTATAATCAGAGTTTTTTTTAACGTTGTCAATTTTCTAGGACACCAGTTTCCTGTACGAATCGGAAACTTAATGAACAGTAAAACAAAATTGACATGTATTACATATAACAAAACTTATTAAGAAAAATCTAAATAACGTCTTTAAGCAAAAAAGGTTTTAGAATATCTCATTGGCTTCAACTGTTAACAAGTATCTACTAAATAGTTTCATTGATGCACGTCTTGAATATAACGTCTAAGTACATCCTGGTATCTATGATGAGTTTATTTCCAAATTGGAAATGGCATTACTATACAGCTACTTCTTCTGACAATACCATTTGTTTTTAATAGCATGCCTGATGCATTTTTTGGCGCCTGCAAGGTAAACAAGGTTATTTAATTATGATAAGTTTTACAGAAGAAATTGTAAATATTTACAAAACACTGAATCTTTTGAATAGTCTGATATGCATCATTCCTACAAAAACAAGAATGATAAAAGAAGTGATAACTACTAAAGTATTAATCAAAGATGTTAAAGCAATTTTAAATAATTAGACCCGTTGTGTGTTTCTTATGACTAAAAATGTTAGAGGCATTCACCAGTCTAATGCATATTGTCGTATATGTCAGATGTTTTAGTAAACAAATACTTCAATACATATCTGTACGTATTTAATCAAAATGATTAATTCATTTTTCATATCAATTGTATCGTTCTTTTTTTTTGCCCGTCTAACAATTAATGTTACTGGTCAAGTGAACTAGCAAACAAAAGATCAGAACCTCATTATTATTCTGTCTATCTGGACGACATTGACTCGATAATTTAGCATTACAATTGTAAATGCTTTGTCATTACTGAATATTTCTATAATTCAGCTTCCAAGAGTTATTTTATTGATGCTAGATTATATCATGAAAATGAAAAAGATAGGACGAATTAATTGCTTTTTTTGTAAGAGAATATATTCCGTTTAATGGATATGAACAAATTTAATTTCATATATTTATCAGTTCTGACATCCACGTTGGACATTCATGACGTCGTAATGTTTGTTTGTTCCGTGTTTGCTCTTTTTGTGTTCTGATTATGTGGCGTTCTAACCTTTGATCTCGATGCGGTTCGCTGATCTGGTTTTTAAATGTTGTCAGATATTCGTAATCCCTCTTCTTCCAATCCATATTTTTATTAAATATAGTTAACAACGCCTTTGATCAAAATCTTATATTATCCTTGTTATTTTTGATTGTTTTTGAAGGAAAAAAGTTGCCAATGTTAAATAAATGTTTAATCTAGAGATGATCATTTGTCGTTAAATCTTCAAAGACTTAAATTTCTTCATCAAAGCTACTAACATTTCTTGATTTTTTTTATTTATAACATCAATTTTAAACAGTCTTTTTAATAGCTTGTTCTTTTAAAACCGAGCACCCAACATGATTAATTGTATCTGTTATACATAACAAGTTCTCATACAATATGTATGGAATAAAAACAATTTAACGTTTAATTCGATGTAAAATGTAAGATGATAATATGGTGAACTTTCTTCTCCGTCGTTATTCAAAAGGGCGTCTTTGATTTAAATATACGCACATGAAAGAACTGTAAAACAACTACGTATATAAGATGGACAAAGACATCGAGCAAACGCTATAGCAGACTCAATTGAAGGACATTGTAATTCATCTTGTCTGACAACTCGTAGCCAGGAAAGAAACGATATAAGTCCTTGGATTTCGAAAAAGTAACGATCTTGCAATATGAAATGCTCAGTTTCTTATCATGAGTTTATTTTTTTCTCCTCCATAACGAGGATTATTTTACGGTCATGGACATTCTAATGATAATTGTGTTGTCAATAATACATCTAAACTAGTTACTTGGTTCAAATGACTTTAATGAGAAATGCATCATGCTTGAAAGTGATACTATTACACTAAAACAGTTGAAGCATAAAAAGTGCATAATTGATTCATTATAAATGTAATCATCTGTAAAATCTATTGAAATGCGTATTAATAGAGCCTTGTCGGTAAAAATTATGGATATGATTATCTATATATGTTACATTATAAAAGTTTATTTTGAAGAATATTAAAACAAAATTCTTATTGGACACATTGTTTTACGGTAATATAAATGGCTACTCTCACATTTGGTATTTTACGTACACGACGTACCTCACTTACTGTACATAAGTATGGTCTAAGTAGAATGTACTCAAGCCCTGCATATAAAAACAATATTCGTAACTAACTTTGACAGAAATTACTTTCATGGCCCATTCTTCTTGTTTTATTGCAGTGTTTAGTGTTAATTTAGGCCTATTACCTTATCATATAAATCATAAGAACAAATATAATGTAATCACATTTGTATCGATTTGGAAAACATCATGCTACTCTAACGATCTTTTTAACACATGATTTGAATCCTCAGTTTAAAATACGTGTTTTTATAATACATCTTATTCATATTTCAAACATATTTTGCTAAGTTGAATTTCATGGATAAAATCCAACCTGATTTTGACTTGTGGTCGAAAAATAGCCTTTTCTTTCTAATTCCTAATAATTACATTAGATGTATGTTTCATTATAATATTTTATTCTGATTGGCTAACTGCACATCACGTGTTATTTCGTAAGCAGTTGCATTGCTCAATATAACTTTTCACTCATGATAACACGTGCTCCAACAATAAAGTACACAGGTGATTTAAATAATAAAATGTATAAAATTCGTGTTTTCATGATCATAGCTAAAAAATGTAATAATAAGTATTGAATGCTTCTTTTTGTAACTTTATAGGGTTGTAAAAGCGTTGACCGTGCGTACATTTTACACCCCAATAAATTTACAGAAAGAAGCATTCAATTCTTAATTACATTTTTCAATCATACTAATTTTGTCCGTACATTTTCAAAAACTATTTTGTTAAACAAAACATTGTGTTATACTTGACTTTGAGTCGACGTAGTTCTTATTTCTTGCTTATTTTGAAGAAAGTTGTTACCAACTAGAAACCTTTTAAACAAGCACTAAAGGACAAGGTTTTGCACAACTTTAAATCGCCGTACCACGACATTCAATTATTACTAATACCAATACAGAAAGCTTTACGTGTTTGAACTGCAGCAGGTTGCTGTTAATTGGTAATCAATATCTCCAAACATTTAGTATCAAACTATATATGCACAAACGAAAACAAAAGATCTGAATTGGAAATCTGTTTGATAAACAATATTAAGTGAGGTATTAGTATGCCAGTGTGATACCTTCTGTTTGAAAGAAGTTAATCTTGCAGTCTTCGTTTTGTAAGTGATAACTTACTTCTTTAATCCTGTAATTTTTCAAGTGAATGAATTACTGCCAAACCAAAATATATCGTTTGTTTATGTTATACGTGTATATAAAATGGTTCTATACATAGTAAAGCGTATCTAACCCCTCGTAGTAAGGAATATGGGATGCCTTCTGCTATTTTTGACTGTAAAAATTGTTCATCCAAAGGAAGACAATTGTGTTTTTTAAGTACTGATTATTTTTTGTCTTTTTATTTCTTTTTACTTATCAATATCATGAAAGAACTTTTAAATACTACTTTTATATAGAAATGTGTAGCTAATTAACATATTGTGTTTATGGCAAAAACAAAATTCTGTGCACCTTACTTCTTTTTTTTATCTTCTAAAAGCACATTATAAAAACGTTCTTCTCATATGTTATGCTAATTGTCTATCGTATTTGGCAATGGTATGCAACCGTGACCTATTTGAAATAAGTATGATACTACAAAAAAGTAATGTGATGTTAAATTAAGACCTCTTATCTAACTTTAAAAAAATGTTTATGCTACATGAAGGCATCAGTAGTGTACCAGTGTTCAAAAGTCAGAAATTGATTTAGAGAAAATACGGGTTACAAACTAAACCGGAGAAAACACATCAATTATAAGAGGAAAACAAATAAACAACAGGAACACTGAAATGCAACAAATACAACGCCAACTTACATAGAATTTTGTATATCAACTGCCATATTCCTGACTTTGTATAGGACATTTTAAGAACAAATGGTGGGTTGAACATGGTTTAATGGCTACCCAACCCCAACCCCTTTATGCCAATGTTGAAGATATTGCTACCATGACAACACTACATGACAGAAATACAACACAAACACATGCAAGAACATTCATCATAGAGAAACGCACATACAAATAATAAAAAAGACTAAACAACATGCCATTAAACAAGGTATTGGGAATAATTTGGAATATTACTGAATCTAGTATAGTCCTGATTATATCAGTAGATAAGGAAAATGTATGACTAAGTGATTGATAATAATGTTTGCCAAAAACTGCATCTATAATGACTACCTATTCGTAAAAACGTCGGTTTTTCATTGTAGTTGTTCTTCAAATTAATTTTCAAAATATTCTCTGCAACCCTGGCTTTAAGATTAATAATTGTGTCCTCTTGTAATGTATATTTCCTTGTTCAAACCATTGACAACACCATTTTCTTATATCAAAACCTGTAAGAGATGTATGATGAAACAATTCACATTAAACATAACAAAGTCTTGGTCAATACTTATCTAAAATATGTGCATACAGGTCTTCATCAGAAACACTATTGATTGTTTTTACAATGACACCGTTATTTATGTTTTATGACACATTTTGTTGATAATTCATTTATCACATAGTTTTTGCATAAAAATAAATGATATATATAAATAGAAGAAACAAAATCTACATTGAAATGCCAATTAAACTCATCATAGAAACTAGGATTGAATATTTGTATTTGCACCAGACGCGCTTTTTGTCAACAAAAGACTTTTCAGTGACATTCGAATAAAAAAGTTAAAAAGGCCAAGTTAAGTATGAGATTGATAAGCATTAAGGACCAAAAACTCTTTGAAGTTTAGCAGAACACAGCTAAGGAAATCTAATCCTGAGGGGGAAGAATCTTAATATCGAAATAGTTCAAAGTTTTGTAAGCAGTTAAATTCATAATTATGACCATTTCAATGATAATTTATGTCTACACAGAAATAGTAGCTCTTCATGAACACAACTCAAAATAAACGTAATCCAGTGTTATATTGGATTTTTATGAACTATTGTTGGTATCTATAACTTGTCAACATATTGGTGAAGATCAGAGAAGTGACATGTGTAGCACGTTTACCACCAAAGATTCGATCTATTTTACATTTGTAGTTTACTGTTTCTCATTTTTTTTATAGCCTTTCACATGTTCGAGATGCTTATACATTCTAAGCTATTCTGATAAATGTAAATAAAACAAATCGGTCCGAACTCAACCTTGTTTATAAAGTGTTAATGTCATTCAATGCGTAGTTTCTTTTTTCATCTGATATTGCGGAATGTGCTTAAACATTGTCTAATGATAATTTAGTAATGTATTCATATAATAATTGTTTCCTGATGTATATTTTCGTATGAAATTTCCTTTCTGGCACTACTATTTTGATACAATTTTGTTAGGTTTATTTCCCCAGGAAATAGATTTTTTCTAAATGAATTAGAAACTTGTTCCTTTGACCTTTGTTAAATGCGATTTATTTTAGCTTTGAAAATGATTTGAAGAAATTAGTAATGTTGATATGTCGATAAGGGTAAAATATGATTTTTAATCCAAAAGGGAAAAACTTGATATATTTGTATAACAGAGTGCTGTCAGGTCTTAATATTAAAATGAATATCTTTTACAATAAAAACCGAGTCCTATAAATATTATTGGAAATATCAGTCAAATTTGAGATAGTTAACAGAATAGGATTTTCTTAATAGGGAATTAGGTCAATCATTGAATTAAAATTTATTGTAAGGTGTGGTTTATATATTTTTCTTCTTTTGTGTGTACGTTCACTTTTGATTTCAATGAATGTAATCTATGTATAATTTGCACACTATTTGAATGCGCTTATATATAAGGGTTATCAATTGACATGGTTATACTATCTATCAATATTCATATCTTTCTTTTTATATTTGATAGTTTATTTATATAAACACACACGTATTTCAAATCATATATGAACAAATAATGTTGTTTTTTTCTGTATGATACTAACATGTCAGTTTGTTTTAGATTTATGAGTTTGACTGTCCCTTTGGTATCTTCGTCCCTCTTTTATGACACTCATAAGGCTATGCTTGCCCTTAACACCACATTCGTTTGGTATATACAAGGAGAAAACATGACGGCTAATACTTTTAGCTTTGAGCTTTGTAACATTGTTTTCGTTTTGAGAAGTGATCCTTTACATTCAATTATGAATCGTGGTTTTGGTGAACCGTTACAGATATCATTTGTCAGAAAAGTATTTTCGAGTTCATCCCAGTTATTTCTTTTAGCATTATAAAAAAATATTTTGTCATTTTTTTTTTGTCATTCTGACTGACTTTTTATTTTTGTAGCGGAACTAGAATTGTGCAAAACAGAATAGAGAATAATATGAAAAATTCAATTTGATGCCCTAAATGTATATTTTAAACATTTATTACTCATGAATGGTTAATGAGATAAATATTGAAATTGCCTTAATAAAACACCGAATGACTATAAAGCAAAAATGCCATTCAAAGGGATAAACTTAGAAGGAACACCACATTTTCATATTTAATCATATTGTTTCCTGAAAAATTCTCAAATATCAAATTAATATAATTCAATATAAAACACGTACAACTGTAAAAGAGACCTTACGCTGACATATTTATTAGTATCGGAAGCACACTCGTTGTATCTAATATTATACTGGACTTTTATGTTTTTGCGAATAAGAACAAAGTCATTTCGCCTTAAGAAGCAATGATAAACAAATCCAATTTGGTCAGAATTGTCCAGAATATCTATACCGATGCATCTGACATTAAATAATTGTAATTCAAAATGACTTTTGGTTGTACGCTTTTCGAAATGTTTACATTTCTTTGATTTTATTGAATTACAGAAAGTTGAGATTAGATTTTCTCCTGAAACGAAATTTAATTAATCTATTAAGTAGTGATTCGATAGATAGTATTACTCTTTCAATATTACTTATTTCCAACTTTTACGTTGAAGACATTTCCAAATACCTCGCAACCAATAGTAGGATTCCATTAATTTGTAAAAGAATTATCTATTTCACTGGAATAACAAACAACTGGCCATAGCCGATTAGCCAGGACAATTCACCTTTTGATATCCTTATTTATTCCTTGAAATTTTTCGACATTCATAAAATCTTAAGAGATGACTCGGTGTATAGGAATATGCCATACTTTGGTCTTCAACCGACGGACAGTAAAACGCTTTTAAATTTAAAAGTGGGTCATGGGGACTGTGCTGGATATATAAATTTTATCGCAAGTCCGATCACAAATGGGACGTTAAATGTGTCAGGCTCTGAGCTCTGAGGTCGTTTTTGAGCTTTTTAACAAATCTTAGAGGTTGTTACGATTGTTGTAAGTAATGGTATTACAAAATAATATCATTGAAGTTTGTTATACAAAGGTGTCACACAAAGAGTGCATCATATGTGCTTGTATTTTTAAAGAAAATTGTATTATATGACTAAACTCAATAATGTGTCTGATTGCAGGTATGACATGTTTTGAAGTGTACTAAATTGATTGTTGTTTTTTTTTCTACATTTATGTATGTGTACTAACCAGATTATGAAAAGGGGAGTTAATTTGACAACAATTAAGTCTAAAGATGGATATTTAATATATTGTTATTGATATCAATGCTTACAGACCGATAACAAACAATTTATCAAAGTACATTAACCTTTCTAACTGCAAATAGTATAATTATTTCAATTAGTGAACGTAAAAGTACGATTGCTTATTTACGATTTAGTATTATAATACATAAATGTATTCTTGTTTCCTGGCTGTTGACATTTTGCGGTCAATATTGCACGAATATTCAAAACAATTTATAAAACTTTAGAATTAATATATCTTGTAAAAGTTATATCAATTTAGAATTTCAAATAAATAATTTCTGTTTCCTTAGACGACCATTACGCGATGTAAATGTAAATACATCCATTCATTGTTTTGTATTGCTTTCCTTCTACTTTTGTTTCCATTGTTTATAAATTGAAGACTTCTTCAAACCTGTGATACCTGTTTACGAGGTTTACCTGATTTTAATTTCTTTTCTTTTAGAATAAAAAAAAATAATTATATGAATTCTATATTATTTTTTCAGATTTCTTTGGACCAAATTATGTCATAAAACGGCAAGAAATTTGAAATTCTGATTATAAAAGGTTATCGAATCAATTGTTAGAAAGCTTTACAGATATAGGCATCAACCACTATAAATTGTGTAATGATATGTTTATGGCACGGACAAACGCATGAACATAGGCTATCGTAGCTTCAAAGGACGACAGAGCATAAACAAACAAAAAGTAGTATGAAAACTTCAAAGAATGTCAGTTTTATTGGAAGCAATTCTAAACAAACAATCTTTTAAAAATTAACAAAAAAGATAAACACAAAATGAAAAATCGGAGCTTTCAAATGAAAATAAAATGGTAATTGTATTAAATAGTTTTACAACAAACAATTTCGAATGAAAATCACACACGTATTGAATGGAGTAAAACATAGAAGCCCTAGAATCAAAGATCTACTGCGTCACTACAAACTAAAGTCTTTAAAAGTTTTAGTGATAAGTAGATTGTTCGGGCTTCAAAGCATCTCGTTATGATTTAAAGAAAAGGAATGGAAAACTGGAGAGTCAAAATGAGATTTATTTGTGTTCAACATCACAAAATTTTATTTTTCTTGATATTCCATTAAATAGCCCATTGCTCTGTATATACAAGCCTGTTATATATTTGTGTCTTTGTATGTACAGGTCGCATTTTAGAAAAATATATATATTTTAGTTAAGATTTCTTTATTTACTATCGGACTATTCCAAATGATAATATGATAAAATAAAATATGAGCATTAATTTTCAATAAACATCTAGAATTGACAGTTGGAAGTTAGTTATCTAAGGAGATGTACCATTTTGGTTAATGTTACTTTTCAATTCTACTCAACAATGCCATCCTTACAAAGTGTTATATAAAAAAAAATCTGTATTAGAAAATGGAATGATCAGACATTTCAAACAACCAAAATTCAATATAAATTCCGACGTTGGTTCATAGAAATGAAACTTTTGAGACCATTTAATCACCATCTAATAATAACAAATGTTTAATTTGTAAAACTTAATGAACACACAAAACATGATTGTTGTCTCTGTGAAACCATATTTTATAGAGTTTTACTCCATATCTATTAACACATTAAAAGACGTTATCAATCTAGAAATTGGCAACTGTTGCAGGTGTAATATCACCATTGATTTTTTTGTTAAATTTGCACTTTTTAAAAAAATTAGCAGAATTTATCTTTTTCTAATAAAGAAATACTTGGCATGAGTTAAGTTTTATCCTGTCCAGTAGTATAGAAAAAAAATCACATAACATTCCAATGAATATAAGAAAATAACCATCACTGGAAGTTAACCAATCAAATTTCTCCCCTTATTTAATCTGTGTACAATGTTTAGTGTAACCTCAAGTTAACAAAATATTGCATAGAAATCCCAAATAAAAAAAATGATAGTGCTTTAAAATATCCAAGACATATGTTTATGACACAGCAATGTTTTACTGCAATAAAATGTAGGATTAATTACCTACAACTGTCAAATCAAGGGAACATTTTTTTCGATCTATTTTCGTATACAACCGGATGTGATGTACCATGATTTGGTGGTATTACACCTGCAGAAACAATTGATACCGATGATGTTCTGAAACTTGCATGAAAATACTTTAATTTTTTTTGAAGTCTTTTAAAAATGGTCCTTAAATGCTAAATATTCAGGATACAAAGTTCATTATTTATACAGTAAATATAAAGTTCCAGTGTCAAAGCTATTTCTCGAGAGCTATCTAATCCTTGAGTGTTGTGCTTTATGAATCATATTTTTGTTCAATGTGTAGTAAGTGATTTATTGGAATTCATTGGGTTCTCCGAGGATTCTTCATGACATCCATATTTGACATCAAGTGTCATGTTGTGTCACTTAGACTTCTCAGAAATGTATAATTAGTCCTCTATGGTTCTATACAAGATTTCATTAATTACATTTTGATTAAATAAAGTGGTCATAATTCTACATATAACAGCTGTTCCTTGAACGAAATATTGTCAGTTTAAATTTAATTAACAGAAACCAAAAACTTTTTTCCCTCCTTTTATAAACTTTGCGCCTAAAATTCAGTCTTTGTTATTGTCCATATCGGTCTGTATGCACATTTTTTTTTAACATTTTTGCATTTACACAAATGCAATTGGCATAGTGAAACATATATTAAAAAAATCATGTATATGCTTTATTGTAGAAGGCGCTCTAACGCAAACTATTTGAAGCTTTGAACTATGAGTGAACAAAATATGACAGATGAAAACAATTATGATTGATATCGTAAGGAAAAAGATAATATTTTGTTTGGGTCTTTATCATATTAATCACGGATACAATCAGATATTAGAAAACATTTGACACGTTTTTAGCAAGTTGGTTACCGTTAACTATTGAAAAGCAGTATACTACTACTGACTTTATTTGCCCCTAACTTGTTTTGTGAAGATATCAAATGTGTGCATACATGATATATAGTCCTTTCAATGATCTAAATTTGTATGAATCATTCATGACTTTTTATATGTTGCTTTAAATTGCGTAAAAGTACCATTTTCAAAGCTTTTATAGAAAATTCTACGCTAGGAATGAAACATTGACGCTGTAATATTTCATTATTCGATCTAAATATATTGATTTTGAAAGGAAAAGACGTGTATGACTATAATAAGTCTTTTCTCTCATGAATAAAATTCAATTTCTGCATTTTATTTTGATTTATTTCTAAGCTTGGGTTTAAAAATCCAGAAAATTTTCATCGAAAGCTTATCTAAAATAGATTGATTAATAATTTAGGTGATGAATTGTTCAAAATGATAAGAAACTACAATGTCATTACAAATTGTCAGAGGAATAAAACACATTAAGACGTGGATAAGATTGGATTGATGTGTTTGACTAGTGACATGACGAAAGTAATTTTGTTTTAACTTCGAGAGATATGTAGGATAAAGTCGACATTTATACACTGATGATATTAGTAGGTAGTTACACCTATCGTGAGAAAATTGAAAATAGACACCTTTCTTCTTCAATATCTATATTCCTTCTGGATTAAAATGTTATCGTCAAAAGTTGTTTTCTCTTCATTTATATTTTATTTAAAACTTATTAAGTAGCAGTCCAACAGCAGCGGTTAATTCTGATGTATACTATGTTATGGTGATGAAGCATGCATATGAATAGACATCAACCCTGTCGACGCATCCGGTCTTGCACCTTTTGTTCGTGCGATTCCATTAGTTTCTGTTTGTAAGCCTGATTAGCCTTCTCCTACTCGATTACGAGAACTTAGCAACAAATGTATCATGTAAAATGAGAACAGTAAGCGCAGCTACTACTTAGCAATAGATACGAAAAAGTAAAATCAGAAAAATACCGAGCTCCGAGTAAAATTTAAAAAGGAAAGTTTCTAATCAAATTGCAAATTCAAAATCTCAAACACATCAAACGAATTGATAACAACTGACTCATTCCTGACTTTGTACAGGTAGTTGCTTTTTTAGAAAATGGAACATGAAAGTTCAGCACTTGTGCTTTGAAATTGTTTTTTTCTATTTTTCTCTTTATTTTTTTTTTAACTAATAAATACTTTTAACTGAAATACTTAAAGACTTCATACGAACGAAATGTCTACCTCTAAGCACTTTCATTAAGTTAACTTTTATATGGCATATATGTAAATCAAGTCTGTAATGCGACTCATTACAATTTGTTCTATAAGTGTCTTGTTACCAATTTGTGTTGATTCCAGACTTTAATTTTTTCTAAGAGTTTAATTTAGAAAAATCTACTTTCTTTCTCGTCTGAACTGTAAACAATCAATACCTCTTTAAAACTATTGGAGGGTAGAGAGATAAAAGGACCGAACACATTAAATACCAAACAAACATCAAAAACCTTTGATTTCACAAAATCTAATTAGCATGACTTGTATGCATATAAGCAATGTAATCTGTTTGTAGTTGTATTTGAGAGGTCACATATTTTTGTGTATCGCGATGAGATTTTTTTTTCTGTAGTCATCAATTCCTATCCATAACTGAATTCGAATTCCTAAATATGGTCTAGAATTATGTTTCTTCTGAAGTTCTGCAATCTGACAATAGACATCCATGTTAATGAAGGATATTCATATAACTTTGTTTGATAAGGTAATACGTCTCTGTTTCTGTTAGGAAAAAGGTAGAACGAAAAAGCGATATCAAAAAGGGAAAGTCCATATAAACACTGAAAAATCAATAGAAAAACTGAAAAGATATGATAGTTGTAATTGATCTTGTATAGGGAATGACACGTTTTCTACTTGTTAAACAAAAACCTGGAACGACAGTTTGTTTATGCTCAATATTTAGTTGGCCACTTGACTGCTTATCAATCATTCTTCAGTTTTTATCGGTCCAAATGCCTTTTGAGATAATTATGTGAGATATCCTTGGATAAAGAGACTGCCATTATGTTCATTAGTACATACATATGTATAGCAATGTATACTACTAGTTGTTAGTAACTTTAAGTTACTCGGATCTGTTCTTTGTGTATTTTTTGTTGTGATGGGTTCATATATAAATACTCTAACACGTGCAGTATTCTTCTTTGTACCGATTTGATGAACTAAGCTCTTTTCAACTAATTCTTACAGCTTGTTCTCATGTTGTACTGTCACACCACTATCCCAACTTAGAGGATATGGCTCCTTTAAACAATTTAGCCCCGCCATAGTTTTATGACTAATCATTAGTCAGGAGATTGTAGTTCAATGGTTTTCGTTGTATCAGGTCAGTTATTATTTTTTAGTCAATTGTATTGTTATAAATCATGATGTTAGTTTTCTTTATTGAATGGTTTCATATTTTTCTTGATAGGGTTTTTATTGTCGACAATAAGGTATGTTTTTCTCGTTGTTGAAGGCCGTATGGTTACTTGTTGACATCCCCTTCATTGGAACTTTGGTGGACAGTTGTTTCATTAGGAATCCTACCAACTCTCCTGACTTTTATGCATACTAAGAATTTGCGGTACGGTGCTAATTGATATAAAAGATCTCCAAAGTCTATACATCATAAGATATTTTGAGAATTTTTTTATCATCACATTTGTTTTCTATGCAGCGAAATAATGTCAATTTGTTGTTAAAATATGTTGTGTTATAATTCCGTCGAATTTTTTAATCCCAAGTAGAGGTCTGTTCATTTTTTTCTGGATGTTTCTATTTTGATTTTTTTTTACTGATACGGTTCTTCATGCACCACTCGCATTTATTGTTCAAAGCTTACTATCATATGCACTTTTCTATAATTGATTTATTTTGATAAGTTGTGAACACTTATCGTTATACTAGTATCTATGATATGTTTATTAATGTGTAGAGAAAATTGCAAGAATTAATCTATCGAACGTACAAATGGATTCTTAACTTAATTAGGAGCTTATATACATTCTGGTAAAGTTTAAGATAAGGATTTTGAAACAAAAAAAGGAAAGTGACATTTATCAGTATTTAACTGAACACATGTATATTTACATATAAAATATTATCAAGTCATACACTTTTTCGTGACAAATACTATATCAAGTCCGACTGTTCATGAAAATGATAATACCACAAAGTACATGAAGTAAACTTTATTTCTCAAAAGTATAGTCAAAGTTTTTGAGCCGATTCAGCTAATATTAAAGAAGAAACCTTGATTTATGCAAAAACTGTTGTTGAGTTGAGTTTGTGTGATTTTTAAAACTAAAGATAATGTGTCTCATTTTTTCTTCCGATATACTCAGTCTAATATATAAAGTTTGTGAGTATTTAGAACACAAGTAAAAGCAAAATGTAGCTATGTACAAAATGTACAAATACGTATTTAATTAAATAATTGGCATTTAATTATATAATGAGAGAAACGACAGTCATATGTGAGTTATAAATGTTCACATACATTATCTATGGATGTATCTGTACAACTTGAGGAACATGACATCCACGTGTGGTCTTCTTATAGTGTGTCCGCCGTGGTCATTTCGAATATATAAGTTTTAGGCAGAATGACCGCTAAGAAACCTTGTGCCTTACAAACACGTGGGAGTTTTGCGTCATAACATTGATTTAATCTCTTTCTTTTCCTTGATTGCTAAATCAAGTCCGAAAATTACAATCACTCTTAAGCTTTACGATTGATTACTCTCGATATAATGAGTTTTATAGACCTGCAAATTTAGCCTTTGATTAAATTTTGCTTTTATTGCACATTACTGAATCATCTTTCTCTATAAGATGTTATATATACATTATCCTTTACAACTTGTATTCCCCGTGGATAACTACCATTCCGTATCAATAGATATAATCACACCACATCACAATGTATTATCGAGTGTATGATCTAAGAAATTCTTTGTGAAACCTTGATATATGTAACCAAACTTTATAATGAATAATATCGAAAAGTTTGTTTTAGTTAGAAAAAGATATATCATCTTCTACATGTCCTTCATCGCATATGTTTTAGTGCCATAACCTGAACGTGAAATTTATGACTTGATTTTAAATTATGAGTAAAGATATCTTGATGGCTCACACTTGTTATTCAACAAATTGATAAACCATATTTATTTTCTTAAACATGTGTACTAGCGTCCAACCATAACACTAACCTGTATCATTGGTGTAAGTGCGTAACATAAGAACACACAATAAAAATCAGTTGAAATGTCATTACTACTGACATCGCTGTAAAGCAATCTCAAAAACAAGTACTTGCAGTTTCTGAAATCTTGTTCAAAGCTAATAATAAAATAAAATTTCCTGATTCATGTTCAAAGCCTGTAAATTGAACAGAAGCAGACAAATCAAGGTAACAAATAAGATCTGAGGAAAATCATATTCACTCCATAAATAGTAAGACCGAATGTTATCATACATTATCCGCCATTTAAATTCACCCTCATTCAAAATGTCACAGTCGGAAATTAAACACACACAGTAAGACTACAAGTAGCTTGACTTCACTGGCATCTACAGTTCTAATACAGTAAGTACATTTTATCGGCAAAAAAAATTGTTATTGTGACCCTGTCGATGTCATGTGTTTTAACTCGAGGGTTCTAAAACATAAGTCATCTTGACATAAAATTCATGGATGAGTGAATGAGACGAAAGACTGCGTAAAGTGCATATCTGAGATGAGGAATACAAATATTTTGTCAATAGATGCAACTCCGATAATAACGAGTTTCAAAAGCAAGACTTGAAAAAAATTAATTAAATGATATTCTATTCCATCAACTGCACTTAAATGATATTTGATTTCATCAACTGCACAATTTATTAAAATATCATAGCATTGTCATTACTATGCAGATTGTTTATATAAGCATTTTGCACTTTTTTACACCAAAAAAGTTAAACTAGTACAACCTATGTACACGTGCGAGTCTAACTATTGTTTAAAAAAAACATTTATCAAAGATTTCAAGTGTTTGAGCATTGTACATACCTCAAACTATTTTTCAAAATCAAGCTTGATGCATTTATTATTTTTGTTTATAAACTATATCTTTAAAAATCGGTCAAATTTGTAATAACTTTTGTTCTACATTACCATTACTCCAATAACATAGGATTTATAGTTTCATTGTCAATGTTCTTTAATTATATTATACAAGTACACACCCGTGATATCGCAGGTCCGTGACTGAATTAAAGTATATAACTATGCCTAAGCCTTATTTAAGTAATTGGTATTGTCATCTGATAAGTCATGTCGATTATAAGATACACAGTTTTCTCTGCTTTCAAATCTGTCTGTTTGAACCCGTCGACTTGGAACTGATCAATTATTGGAAATATTAATTATTTGGAAAACAAAAGGTCCTGGCTATTCAGGAATGGAGTATTTTTTAATCAACAGCATTGTCCTATCTTAGTTATCTTAGAAAGTCTTGCTGATTGCTGAATAAAACTACAATAGGGAACAATTTGACAATGATTGAATTTAGTAGTGTCATTCCTTTGATTATGACCCGTGTATATAGCAAAATCCTAAATACACCGTTTGATGGTGCGCCTGTCAAATGCGGAACGTACAGATAAGGTAATAGCTGAATATACTATTTGTATCGGTATCGGATTCGACCCGGAACTTGTTAATTATTGACAATATTAATTATGCTGAAAAAAAGGGTTTAGAGTGGTATAATTTTTAATCTACACCATTGTCCTATATTAGTTATATATAGAGTTGGATTCTTTGATTTGTCGTTTTTACCCGATGACGGCTGACAAATTGGACCTCGTAATTTTAGTATTATAGATTATATTATCTAAAAATATAAAATTGTTTAAGCCAAAATTTTAACATCATGATGAATAAGAAAATAACGAGGAAAATATCCATAACCGCATTTTTTTTTTACTGCATACTGGTTTGGGTTTTCGTGCATAACACATAAACTGTATGATTTAATAGCTTTAATACGAAGTGTTGTTATTAATGAAATAAAAAAGCAGCGATAACACTTACCCACGCTGGCGTCAATTATTCTTTGGTTTCAGCTATCAAAGAATTTCACAGCTTCTATTCGTAACCTACAGTTTATTTACTTTTAGAAAAGAGAATAAGTTGAATAGGTACTTAAATGACTAGTTATGTATGTTTCTTTGTAGTTAGACTCTAAATCATACAAATATTCATAGTAGTTACTAAATAGAGCATATAAATCCATCTAAGTACATTAACTTCAATTATTGAAACTAGAAAACTTAAAAAGTTATCAACATTTACAGCTTTCATAGATTTTAAAAAAGCGTATGATACTGTTAGTAGAAAATTATTATTTACTAAATTGGATGATTTAGGAATTAGTACACATTTGTTATGTACATTGAAAGCTATATATTCACATGTAGAATGTTGTATTAAACTTAATGGCAATATGACAGATTGGTTTAGCGTTAATTCAGGTTTAAAACAAGGATGTGTATTATCGCCTGTTATGTTCAATATTTTTATTAATAGTTTAATTGATGTAATAAAAGCACTAGACATTGGTGTAGACATTGATGGTGAAAAAATTGGTATACTATTATATGCTGATGACATTGTATTTATTGCTGAAAATGAAAATAATTTACAAACTCTATTAGATGTATTAAGTAATTGGTGTGTTACCAATTGTATGAATGTGAACTTAGATAAAACTAAAGTTGTCCATTTTAGGAACCCTTCGGTTCAACAAACATCTAAATCTTTTTTGTTAAATAATATTATAGTACAAATAGTATCTTGTTACCAATATCTTGGTCTATTGCTGACAGAATATCTCGATTATAATGAAATGGCTAAAGCTGTAGCAAGGTCTGCAAGTCGAGCTCTAAGTTTATTAATTGTAAAATGTAAAGCACATGGTGGTTTCCAGCACAGTACCTTCACAACATTATTTGATACTCTGGTCTGGTCAGTCATAAGCTACGGTGCATCTATTTGGGGTACTCGTTCTTTTTCTTGTATCAACGCTGTCCAGAACAGAGCTATCGGGTTTTTTATGGGTGTTGGCAAGTATACGCCAAATGATACAATTAACGGGGACATGGGCTGGAGACCACCTAGTGTAAAGCAATGGGCATGTGTCTTCAGGCACTGGGCAAGATGTAGTGTCATGACCAATAACAGAATAAATTATAAAGTGTTCAAATGGTCACATAAAAATGCTGTAAACAATAAAAAAACTGGTGTAATAGAGCCATGAAAAAACTTAAAGATTGTAATTTTGATTTGTGTACTAGTATTGATTGTGTGCTGCATAAGAATATTGTTCGAGAAATTGAAAATGTTTTATTTAATAAATATATTGTAGAATGGCAAACAAAAATTTTGTCACAGAGTAATGGTAACAAGCTTCGTACTTATAAGCTATATAAATCTCAATATTGTACAGAGTTATATTTAAAACAAAATATGTCTATTAAATTTAGAAGTGCTTATGCAAAATTTAGATGTGGTGTTGCGCCACTTAAAATAGAAACATGACGTTATGAGAATAAACCAATAAATGAAAGATGTTGTTTTATGTGTAAAAATGAAATTGAAGACGAAAAACATGTATTTACTTTATGTCCTTTATATGCAGACCTTCGAAATATATTGTATAGTGAAGCTGTAAAACATAACGATCAATTTTATAACTTGTCTATTGACGAAAAGTTTATATTTTTATTCAGAAACGAAGAACTATGTCAGGTAGTTGCTAAAACCTGCTATAACATTTTATGTAGAAGAACAAATTTTTTATTTGTATATATCTGATGATATATTTTAAATCTTAGATATATGTAGTTTTAAAATTGTATAAATTTTGTATATAATTAATCCTTTAATATAAGTCTCTCATAATTCTTAATAGAATGGCACTTGTATTTGTTTTAGTATTTAAGCTAATGACATTTTACTGTTAGTTTTAATATACAATATGTTTTATAAATGTTATCCAATATTTCATGTTATACGCAATGTTTTATATGTTTATTGGAATGTATTATTAGTTACATAGTGTGCTAGTGACTTAATACGGTATATATGGGGTCATTAAATTTCATATGGGGTGAGAGCGAAGCTCGAATCCCCATATGGAATTTACTGACCCCATATATACCGTATTACGTCACTATCACACTATGTAACGAATTTATCTTACCGACTATCTTAACGTGTGAAATTAAGACTAGTGATTCTCAAAATGAGCAAGTCTTCAATACTCTTAGCATTGAGAAAATACTTCCATTGATCCTACAAAAACAGATGCCAACAATAGCGACTTGTAAGGTTTAAATGTGTTTTATGAATTTATTTCAATCTTATTCATCAATTTCTTCGTCTGTTGGAACTTTAAAGTTTTTTTCTCAGTACCGTTTTGTTTTTATAAAGGAACATAACACCATTACTAACCATGTATGAAATTAGCCCCGCCCCCTTCTTACCTAATATGGAATATAAAGGGACGTAACTCCACTACTAACCGTGTATGAGATAAGCCCCGCCTCCCTACTAACCTAATATCAAATATACACGGTTTGCACGCGGACGCTTTTAACCAATCATATTCCTGGAAATGTATAGGAGGTAAGATAAAATGTTATACAAGTGGTGAGACTTTAATAAAATATTGAATGAATAAATGAATGAATGCATATGCTACGCTTTAATTTTAAGAAAAGTTAATTAGCATGAACAATGAAATAATACTGGAAAATATACCTTTTTTACCAAAACACTATGTTAAGAGAATGTTTAAAAGGACGTGATAAGCACGTAAATTTGAAGTCATTTTAGAAAAAGCAAAGGTTGCAAGTAACTCGAAAAGAGATTGATTGAGGCTGTCATGGATGATTTGTTTAGGCCTTCTGGAGTTTTCATTGTAGAAGATAGAGGTGATCTAGGAAATATATTATCATATGCTATTATTTTTCAAGACTAAGATCGACAAACATATTGATTCAGTTTTTACAAAAAAGCAGACACAATGTAAATTTTCAGTCTCGAGCGGACCTAACGACCAAAAACATTTGTCGGGTCAATGAAATTATGAATCACCTTTTTAGGAAATGGTAAAATAACCAAACAAAATATATCATAACTGTATGCTATATGAAAGCGTAATCTCTATTGAAAAATATGTCACCAGCTTTCATAAGTCAGAAATAAATAGTTTGAGCAAACCTAGAAGGATATTTTCTCATTAATTTTCAATTTTTTCCCCAATTTAATGAAATATTCTTCATGCTTGAAAACAGAGGAATATCACCTATTTCCATTCCCACGACATTTTCAATATTCCAGATAACACCGAATCCGACCAAATGTCTAACAGAACAACATATTGTATTAACATTGTATAACATTTACAATGATTAAAAATGAAAAAAAAAATACAATGATCACAGATACGAAAAATATTTACCATTTTAAGGGATATCATTTACCATGATAACAGAGAGCAGATTCCATGTTTGCTAATTACATTTGTCCTAATGACGAAT